>NW_019174664.1:1407007-2077192 GCF_002260705.1 Seriola dumerili
GTTCCATTAAAGCACCAGTCAATGCACTTAGCCCCCTTATGGCCAGTTGACTTCCACAACCTCCAGGGAACCAGAAAACAACATTTTGCCAACGTAACAGGATCTCATAAAATAAGCGTGGTAGTTTTTTGTTTCCATCATCTGGGGCAGCCTCATCCCCTCCAGCGAATCCATCTTGACAATCCACCACCAGCAGTTACCTCACCTTCCTGCATTAAAACACATACCACCACTTTTACAGCACTCCCAGTATAAAGAGCCAGTGGGGAAAAAGCCTGTGAAATGCAGAAGACTTTCTTCTAATTTCCACAACTCTGCGCTTGATCGTTAGGCTCTTATTATGCCCCATTTGCTTCCCTCCACTGACTGTGATCGAAGCGCGGCCAAAGAGGCCAGACAGGACCAAAAAGGGCCCTCCATCAAAACACATTCTTGTTTGGGGTCTTTTTTGAGCCACTGCCTCACAGCCCCTTCCCCCCACAGCACTGCCAAACACTTTCCACCTGCAGTTTCCCCTGTCTGAATCCCTCATTAGCAGCAACCCCCACCTGTCTCCACATTCATTTTCATTAAACTGCGATTCCCGACACTCTGTGACGGTAGAACGGACTGTCCGCTCTGTTTAATTGGCCCACAGCCTCCCCACATGCCCCTCAACAAGTGGGAAGGTCAATGGCTGCTCATGACCTGAGATTATGATGTCTGCCCACCGCGCGGGCGTAAAGACAGGACGTTATCCTTAAACCACACACAAGAGCCAGTAGGCTGTGTAACAATGCAGCCACAGTTGCTTTATTTATTTTGATTTTAAGTTATATTTCACGTCATTATTGCCTTGAGTAGTCGATAGGTGCAGTGAGAGAGAGAGAGGACAGGAAGTCAGGGAGAGAGAGACGAGAGAGAGAGAGGGGATGACATGCAAGCAGGGCCACAGGTCAGATTTGACCCATGGGCCACTGCACTAATAAACCAGAAAACCTCGACCACAACGTGCCATCCACTTTGCTGTGTAAAAAGACATGATATAGTACTTCGTCTCGCTGTATGATCAATTTTAGGTTGACCAAAACTAGAATGGCAAGCGTTCGCATCAAAATACGTTCTTGATTTAAATTGTAAAAAAAAAAAAAACAACTACAAAAAAAAAAAAAACTGCTTATTTCTGTTAAAGTAAATAAACTTGTTTAGTAGTGAAAGAGGAGCTGAGCCAAAGCCATGATTAGGGTCACTGAAATCATGAAATTCTTAGCAGAAAAATTTGACAAACATTGATTGTTTTGTGTCACCAGACTTTATTTATACAATTAAACATCAACCGATTTTATTTATGGAAAACAGTTTCCTTCTCATTAGGGCTTTTTGGGGAAAAGAAATGACATCTAAGATTCAGATAAACAAACGCCTAATTTGCTTTTTGTTGAACTGCATCCTCTTTTCTCTCTGTTATTATTATTATTATTATTATTATTATTGCCTTATTTTTGGCTCCACATCAGTCTTTTCTGATTTCGAGTTGGCTCTCTTGTGATGGTTTAGTTTGGTCAAGCCCAACATCACCACTAGCAGTGAATTAATTAGACAAGGGAATTAAGAACCCTAAAGCTGCTCTAATTAGTCAGAGGGTGTTTGATAGAATGCGTTTCACAACAAGAGGGGTGACTTTCTTCTCCCAACCCGTCAAAAATCTGTCAGAATCCTCACTAAGGCGGGCACTAAAGTTGAAGAAATTATATCAGCTGTTGAAGTGAAGAGTGAAGGAGAGGGAAGTAGAGTCGTAGCAAGCAGCAGAGGTGCACTGATGCAAAGTGCTCTGGGGTTGAAACGGGGATTTTTCTTTTTCTGAGATGTCGAGGTCAAGGTCGACGACAGCCTGCTCAGTGGTGTGGAGCGCATGGTGTTTAAGCGGAGTTTTGATCCCATGCCAAGGGCAGGGAAACCGTAGAGTTGCATCTGGGAGGTCTGTAACAGTCAAGAGCGAGTCCTTCAAAATTGGTGCTGCAATATGTGAACTTTGAAGTGAGCAGCATAGCAGAAAACCTGGAGTGAAAATTTTGCCCCTGATTATTCTTTATATGATTACTGCTGTAATATGATTATATGGACAGTTTAGTGTGACTGATTGTGGAAAATTCATGTCATGTTTGCCTCACTCGTAGCTGTAGTGAACGAGCTTGACTACCAATGTCAATAACCCATTAAGTACTGTACTATGAATGTGTCCTTATCAAGATACAATAAAAAACAAGTAGGACACGCTATCACATAAACCACGAGCCTCTCTCTTTGTTCAAGTGACTTAATGTCAGGTCTTGAGTTTCTTTTAAAGCATTACAGCCATGTGAACGGGTTTTTTTTCAATTGAGCAGGCAGGGTGAAAAGAGAGTGAAACATTCAAAGCTGTCTGCCTCACCAAAGCAGGCGTTTATATTTTTTAACATCCCAAAATTGAAAAGAAGGTCTCTTAAATGAGTTTTTTTTGTGTGTTATGGTTTTTTAAATAGATACTCAATGAAACAACATTTAAACCTTTTAATTGCAGCTGTCACATTTGGACAAGATTGAAAAAAAAAAAAGGAAAATTGATGGTATAAGCCACAAAAGGAGTCTTATGTGATCGAGCCTTCAAATGCCACCTCCCCTTCGTTGGGATTTACCTGGCAGAAATAAGCCAATGGTACCAAAGCCGCCAGGGAACCTGATGACATTCCGCTCATACTGTCCTGGAAACTCAGCAGCTCTTCTCATAGATTAAAAAATGCACCTCGTGGAAGTTCATAAACCACAAATTGATGAAAAACCTGATGTGTTGTTTCTGCTAAAATTTATTAGTGACTGATATTTGTTACGTAAGAACAACTTTATTTTCTATTTATTTTACTGGAGTAAAGTTCAGAGAAAGTCATTCTTGAGTAATCTTCGTTAATAAACAGTGTTATCTCAACAAATTGGGAGGACATTCAGGAAGAGGCTGTCTCTTCATTCGCTCCTTTAGGACTCGTCTAAATGCATCCATGTTAACAGTCATTAGAGATATTATGTTCTTTTGCCACCATGTAAATCAATTTAATCAAAACATTGCCCTTAAGCTCAGACCGTCAATCAAACTATCATAAAATGCCACCATGAAAACATTTTTGTTATGGAATTCTATGACAGTTCATATTAATTCAAGAAAACATGCAGAGCTATTACTTGCTTTACAAGCTGAATCTGCCAACTTAATTGAATAAATCATTATTAACATGCTGCCTCAATAACAAAGGTTTTTTTTTTCTCTCTCTCTCTCTCAAAATTCTTTGTTTAATTTAAAACTGTTTTTCAAAGTGGTGAGATGGAAAAAAAAAATGTAACTCGATGTGTCTGTCTGCTCTTGACCAAGACAGTGGAGGAGGTGAGTGGTATATGAGTGAAAACATGACACCATCCGGACGTACCAGGTCTGCAATGTTTTGACAACAATTCAAGAAACAACTGAGGTACGACAATAAGTACATCCGGCGTCGTGGCGCGCAACGGATCCACGTGGGAGATGAAGTTCCGGTGAGGGACTGCAGCAGCATCCCGAACGTACCGGCTCCTGCAAGGAACGTTAACCTGTATTACACGAATCTGACGCTGACACACGCCACCAGGAAGCCCTCCCCCGGCATGGATGGAGAACCCCTGGATTCAAAGGTGGACCACCATCGCAGCAAGATGAGAGCTTCGTCCCAGGTGACCGAGGAGCAGAGTTGATGAAGATCAACACCGAGTTCGGAGCGTCGCCCCGTGTCGCGGAATGGCTTCGACCTGGCCTTCCAGGACTTACGGCGGCTGCATGTCCGCTCCATCGCTGTCCGCGTCTGTCTACCGATAGTGTCCTCGTATCTATCACTAACCGGCGGCATATGTCTCCAGGAGACACTCTCGGAGGGGCGGAGAGCACCTCTCTTGTTGCTGCAAGAGGTTGGTTTGAGCCCTAAGCAAGGAGGTGGATTGCCCCATTAAACTGTACTGCAAACGGGGATGCGAGAATGGGATGGTTGCCCATCGAGGCGCTGTATGTGCAAGGCTGGAACGAGGCCGTGGAGAACGGAACTGTCTGTCGAGGGTATGTTTTCAATCATATCTGCTAAGCCTAATTGAAAGCAGGGCCTGTTGTGTCATCACCCACAGAGCTAATCCAACACTAAAGATATGATCCTACAATGTTTAATAATCTGGTGGTGCACCTTCCACTGTGAGCCCTTCCCGTTCAGTTGATAGTGAATAATGGTCATGTACATGGAAAACACGATGGCGAGGATATAAATTCCGGGTCCATAGATTATTCAACTGAAGCCTTCGCCATATTTCCATAGAAATGATCTTTCTTTTTTTTTTTTCAACTGAAATACAACTGGAGAAATAATGAATCATTCACATGTTAATTCAGGCGACTCGAGTTTAATCTGAAAAATACACCGCTTGCCCTTTGAAGTTACGTGACTACAGAGCATGTTTAGTTTGGTTCTTCTGAGCTGCCATTAATTAAACATCCGAGTACCTCATCGCAGAGCGCTCAGTCGCAAATCACAAACCGGCCTGTAAGAGAACAAATTATTTATTACTTTCACTCCTCTTGCTGCCGTTATAGTAGTCTTAGCAACTGAACCCACAAGTCTACTATATAAAAAGATTAAAGGAGTAATCCCTTTAAGTGTGGATTTAAAGGAATTGCATTAAACGCACTTTAGGTATGTGAATTTGCCCATTAGTATGTCTAGGATTTTTTTATTTTTTGTAAAGACACCACTCCAATAGAGAAGCACCTCTCTGCTGCTTATTTAAAATAACTCATGACTTGACACAAATTCAAGCGAAAAAACAAACTGCCAAATTTGAATCTGTAAAATTTCAGTCTTAATCGTGAAGTTCTCAGACAGGGACTCAAGAGCATGACTCAAGAGTCAGCAGTAAAGTAAAGAGTCGTTACTTGCTACACAAAAAAAAAAAAAAACAGGATACAAAAAATTCAAGCAGGGCAAACATCATTATAAAGGGTCAGGTCGTAGGCAAATTCCAAAAATAACCACACAGGTGAGGTCAAATAACACATCAGGACCAAACAGGCAGGCAAAGGAAACAGCGCTGGCAAGGCTAAGGCACCGATTGCTCAAAGACAGTCTGTCAGAAAAAAAAAAAAACATGACAGCATCTTTTGTGGTAGATTGCCTCCACTTCCATCCATGAGGACAAAGAGGAATATTTTTCAAAATGCCAGGCATTTTCCCTATCAATATGATCCCCTCACTGAAAATTTATCTAGCTTTTTTGAAAACATCAATGTAGCCACAACATTTACCTGCTGCCATGCCCTATCCGCACTCTGGCAAGCGTGGTATCGTTGCGTCAACGTGCTTAGAGATCTTGATCACTATAAACAGCATCACAGTGTACCTGCAGAGTGGAGCCGTTGCTTGCCTCCGGGCCCCAGCAACAACAAACCACCCAACCTGCGCTTCAAATCGTATTCTGTGGTTGCTCCCTCTCTTATTTGCCCCTATAATTACACCACAACCCACACACACACCCCTCACCCCCCACCCCCCACCCCCCCCCCCAGTGTCTGGGCTGTTCTGGAAAGGGGAAACAGGCAATCGGGTGCTGCCCACAAATAACACTGCAGGCCTGTCTCCAGATACTTACTAATGAGGACAGGCCACTCAGCTCCTCCTTATAGGAGGAGACCAAAAGAGGGCACGTGAGTTGTTACCCTGCATTTAGCCAGCTACTTCCCACCTCCCACATCCACGCATTCTAAATTACACAAATCTGCATGTTTTTGACCTACATGCTAATCACTGCATGTGTGGATTGAAAGCATCTTCAGGGTGGTTGTCCCTCAGTCACGGTGTTCTTTTGTGTTTTAACGGATTATACAATTAAAATGCTGTCCGCTCAACAGGGGGAAAGCGAGTTGAATCCATTTTCATAATCCAATAATGGCTGCACTGGGCATGGAGACTTTGTGTCTGGCAAAAACTGTTAGCATTGCCTGACCACACTTCCGTTTATTCGCTGCTCACCTGCAGTTACAACCACTGCTTGTGTTACCCAAGGTTCACTGCTAAGCGAAAGCTACAGCGTACCACATACTCTCTTCGTCGTCAGCTCTGCCTGCAGTGGGGAAAGTTATAGATCGGAGCACTTGCCGGAGCATCCTAGAAAACGAATGTGATTCCTGTCAGACGCACATAACAGTATACATAAGTGCGCAGATTCGTTCATCCGCTGTCACCGTCTGATCAATAGTTGATGGAGTCACTGCATATTAAAGCTTCATTGAGAAGATGCACTTATCTGAGAGTTTAATGCTCCATAACAATAGTTATGAGCCTCAGCTCAAACAACAGGGAAGTGTATATTTTACTAGAAATGAGAAATAAATCCATTAGCGTTTTAAAAGAGATTTATTCTTGGTCCCTCATGTTGTTCAGAAGCCCCTTTTTTTTTTTTTTTGATTGGAAAGCTGCCACAGTTGCTCTCCATCATCTTCCTAAACAGTGAAAGCGGGATAATCGGTGCTTGAAACTGTGGTCAGCCGCCGCATTCAACCGCCAGAAGTTGGTAATAATTAATCCAAGAAAGATGCGCCTATGCCTGCCTGAATATTTTGCCGGTAATGAATTGATTTGAGAAGAGGTGCCCTCGGAGGGTTTGTAAGATAATCCCCCTTTCATAGCTGGATTATGGAGCTACGAGAGACCCGTGTAAACAGCCAGATGCAAAGGGCACTATTTGTCCTGGAATAATTAATAACACAACCAAAACTTTGTTCCAACATCTCGCAAACTAAACGTGTAATTACAACATGTAACCAATTTAAAATCCTTGGCTGGATCCCGAGGCCAAAAAATTAATACCGCTGTCATGCGGAAATCTGTTAAAACTATTGACAGTATGAAGGGCGGGGGTTGCTTACATCAAATTGCTTAGGCCTTTTTCTTGGATGTCTGACAATGAGAGTAGTTCTCTCCTAAGAAGTGAAAGAAACCACAAGCCAGGCGTCCTTTCAGCAGAAAACCGACCCTGAAAAGCAGAGATTTCTTTGCATTTCCCTTCAGCAGGCCTCGAGGAGATGGTGCCGCACCATAGAGACACATTTGAGGTCCTGTTTGCCCTTGCCGTTCCACTTTCAAATAACCAAGATTTCTCCGTGGCCAGTGGGCACAAGGAGAGCCATGTTCATGGCGTGGAACTGCAAACTCCCTCTACAATGCCCATGTGTCGATGTTTTCACTGAAATCTGACTTTCATCTAAACCCAACGCAACATTGTGAGTTCCAAGGGTCTCGACTGTGGGAGCGTGGCTCATGTCACGCGCGGCAGTGAAGATTGCCAGGATGGAGGACAATCTGTCACAGCGTTAAACAACAGCTTGATTCACGACTCCGTTGTTGCTTTTGTTAATGACTCGTGTTTTGGCCGAGAAAAACAAAAAACCCATAAGCACAATAAAATAAGCAGGATACAGTAGTTCGTGCCGCCCTGTAGCCCAGGTTTCAGCAGGGAGAAGAGGTCAAACACCATAACAGCACGCAGCGTGACAGCTGGATAAGAAAAAAGGTGCTACTGTTACATTATTCTGCGATGCTCTTCCACTTGCTGTAGTGGAAATGATGCTGTGAAAAATGTTTTTAATGGCGAAACCAAGTGCGCTTCCTGAGAAGAGACATTCTTAGAAGTGGAAAGATCAAAATGAGCGTCATTCAAATATATCACATGAACATAAATTGCTGCATTCTGTGTGCACGAATTTTTCCATTTGATAATTCATAATGTTGGACATATTGGTTTTTACACAGGTGTACGTCGCAAACCAATAATTCCACCCATGATTCAGATGTACTGATATAAACGAAACATAGCGCATAAGTCCAGCTGAACATGCTAGGACACACGCGAGCCAGTGAGTCACATGAATGAAAAGCATTTTGAGGTCAACTGTGTGGGAGAATTCTGCAAGAACGACTAGAAGCTTCTTTTAATGTCGGTGTCTCCGTGCAGAGTCTGCATCAGCGGTGATAGTAGCTGCTTGGAAGCGTGCTTCCTCCAGGTTGCACCAGAAGCAATTAGATTACAGGAGGAAAAGGCTTCAGTAATTCTTCAGCTAAATGTGGGTGTAGATATAAGAGAGTAGGGGGATCGATGTGCAGAGGTTAGGTGCTGGGCAGACATGATTGGATAGACATGTATTGCATGGAAAAGCAGAGGGAGGAGGCGAAAAGCAGCGAAATGAGTCCCCCTAACCCACTTGTCAGAATTCCCAATTATTTGCCAGTCTCTTCGCTGGGAAGAGGGTTTAAGGGTGGAATAGTGTCAAAGACACAATCCACGCCGCCGCCTTTTATTTCCCTGTGTGCCCCTTCTGGTAATGGCAGCTCTAATTGACTAAACAAGTGCACGTGAGGGGAACCAGCCCACGGGCTGACTGACTGGATGACTGTCCTCTGCCGCTGGGAACAAGACCACTAAAGCAAAAACAAAACAAAACAACCCCCTCAAGGCTTTTTGCCCCTGCATTGTGCATTGAGCAAACAGAAGATTGAAGGAAGGTTTGCATTGGGGCTGCAGTAACAGAGAGAGTGAAGGGAGAGAGAAGAGAGAGAGAGAAGAGACCAGGAATTGTCAAACAGTCTTCTACACGACATTCACACAATAATTATGTAAAGTAAAAACCACGCTTATTTCTTCAGATCGAATGGCTGCTATCGGGCCTGCTGTTATGACTGCTTTACGGTTTAAGCACAAGGAATACCAATATTAGCGCCACACGATGTTCATTACTGCAGCATTTTGCCTTGCTTAAATGGCATCATAGGAACAACAACTTAATTTCCATCAACTGATCGTTTCATTTAGACCCAATAAAGGCCTGTGATGTATATATTGATTAAGAGGCAGCCTTTTTTGGTCCTCTGTGCACAGCGTAGGATGTTGAACAGCAGGGGAGGCAAACAGAGCGAGCTCTTAAGACAATGTCCATCTCTGTCGCACAGGCCCCAGGAACCTTCAGAGCAGCCTTTATTCCCTCTTCCCCACTGCCGATGGGATTTCAGTATGGCCAGGTGCTTTTACTGCCTGTCTGCCACTCTTCTTTCTTTTTTTTCTGTCTGTTCTGCACCCTGCCACAACATCCACAACACGCCGGAGAGCGAGAGAGAGCAAGATGAGAGAGATAGAGAGGAAAAAAAAGTGTTGCGGGAGCCTCTAATCGAGAGGACAGAGAGAGAGTCTAATGTGAGAGGAAAAACTCAAAATTAAACCACACATACAGCCCCCTTCTAATATACAAATTACAGCATAGTGGTGGTGCACCAAATCCAAATTTACCAGTATGGCAGTCGTGTCCATGCGGGAAAACATACACCACACCACACACAAACCACACACACACACACACATCACTTCATCATCACTTATTTCCAAGCCACATTACATCATATGCACGGATGTGATAACGTGACCTGCGCATCCCTACGAAATCTCCGCTGACCAAAGGATCGATGGCACCGGTCATAAGCCCGCGGGTAAACCTTTGTCCACATTGTTTTTGCACTATGTCAAGCTCCTCGCCTCCATATGCCCCCTCTGTCCACCACTGCTCATTATTCCCGCACCATCTCTTTTGAAATCTCAAATTCAGACAGTTATGACCTTGTTATAATCCCCAAGTACCTCTTTTGTTTTTTACATTATTTGGTCAGCTCATTGCACGGTAGAGGATTCCTGCAGTCTCGGTTCTTGTTATATCACACCCTATCCCCCTGTCAGCTCTCCTGAAGCCAGGAGATACCAGAGACCTGTTGACCAAGACAGTTTTCTGGTGTTTCCTCCATGAGAGTGAAGCTATGCGGTACAAACCCCGAGAACCTTATGGGTTTTGTTCAATTAAATTCGCCTTGGACAGAACCGTTCCTGACGACTGAGGAAATGAGAGCTGTGCACATATATAGATATGTCCTTCCATATGTGGCCTTCTTTCTCATCAGGGCAAGCCGCGAGCTTTCGTCAAAACATCCCCATGCTCTCTCTCTCTACTCTCTCCTCTCTCTCCCCCTCTCTCTCTCTCTCGTCTCTCTCTCTCTCGTCTCTCTGTCTCTCTCAGCATATCCTCGACTCGTGTCCTGTTAGAGGATCAAGTCACTTTCTCGGCTAAAAGGGAGACTGAGATCAAGCATCTGTCTGGCTAAAAGCAGGAGAAACAATCGGGCTCACTGTTAAAGGACAGAGGAATCCCTCTCGATATCAGTGACCTTGTGTTCCAACGACTATGTATTAGAACTCGGTCAAACACTGAGAGAAAATTTTTGTAGCGTCTGTGTGTTGTATGCCGCTACCTACATCAGAAGCTATTCTAAAAAAATTAAAATAAAAAAAAAAAAAATAATAAAAACAGTGATTAGTAGAAGAGAATGCGTATCTGTTCCTATCTATGTTGCCACGCGTTTGCTTGTCGTATCCGAGAGATGATCACAGTGTTCACACACAGTTAACCCCTTGGTGGTCGCTCAGTAACAGACTGAAACGTGCTGAGTCTATATTCTTGCTTCACGACAGGATGGTCAGTTCAATCTCAGAGTAAACATCACACTTTGCAGCATCAGATAGTGTTACGCCCACGCACAAAAGGCTGCTTACGGTATCCGTTGGCGTGTACTCAAACTTTAAATACGTGCCCCTTGACGTTGAGAGAGTTACTCAAAAAACATCTTGTTAGTTACATTAAATTCACCTACTTCATGTTTTGCTTTTCAGTTCATTGAATTATTTGACAGATTGGTTCCTGGAGAAGAAACCTTGACGACAGCGCAACTTATGTAACTATATGACTGCAGTCGATTAATGGCCCTCACTTTGACTTTTCACTTATTACCAGTACAGTAGAGGCATTTCATTCCATTTTATAGAAAAGACGCTCAGAACTTTAAACTCCATGGTGAATTAAAGATTAAACATCTTGCACGGGTGAGGGCCGCAGAGATGCTGAGGGTAGAGCATTGCTCAGAATGGAAAGGATAAGCGACGGGGGGGGCGGTATTAACAAGGACACACGAAGAGCTGGATTTCTTTATCTTCTGCGGCTCTTATCCAGTGCTGTATGCCTCATACACTTCAACATCCTGCACTAATAAACCACAAGAGATATTCGTTTCAGCAGCCTAAAAGGAAGACTTCACAGGGAGGAAAATATTAATGCCTATAAACTTCCTTTCACTCCGTATTTTGTAATTCTCATGTTTTTGACTTTCAGCAGAAGGGACTATACTTGGATTGTCTACACTGAGAAGTTTCCTGATACAGCACTTTCGAAAAAAACATATGTGATTTCAGAAAAATGTGGTCGTCAACCTACAAATAAAGCTTCTTTCCTCAGCTCTTGAAATTCTCTTCCGTCTCATTATATATATAAAACAATGACAATACCAGTACTTAAAATATGGAAGTGGAGTACCACCGGCTTAAGATATGTAAATTCAAAAATCTCTATTGAGGAGACGGCGAGGATCCACTTTGCTTTGTACCATGAGTAACAGGATTGCACTGTAAATCTCTTGAGTTGTCGATATATCTCTCTTGCAGTGTCATTAAGTAAAATTCCCGTGCATTTAATTACCTGTTGCAATCAGAGGAATTTAGATTAGGAAAGACACCCTTCTGTTCTCAAAAGGAAAACAAAAAAGCCGAGTTCAATAACAGACATTTCCAGCGCCTGAGACGCAAAATGAGAAAAACCAACAGGAAAACAGAAAGTATCCTTGCCATTTCAAAGGACAACATCTCTGTTCAAACTCAGTGAATCCTATGAAGCGTGATTAGGTCCACAACAAGCTTTATCTAGCTTTGCTGGGGGGGCGGAGGGCTCTGCTGGGTGTAACATTTGTTAGTTTATTTGAGCAAAATCAACAACCAGAATCAAGTTAGACTGAGATTCTCTTTTCTTTGGGATTTAATTCCAAAATTGTTGAAATTAAATGTCAACTCAACGTTGCAAACCGGTTTCCTGCCATCATCATTCCCAGGAGGTTTCTTGAGGGTGTTTGAGTTTGAAAAATTGAAACACATTGCCTCTAAAAAGCCCCGTCAATGTTAAATTAAGCCTCTTCCCCTGTCAAAGTGCCACCACCTGCAGGATTCTACTGTGTTTTCTTTGCCAGGCTTACTACCTGTGTGTTCCCCCGACTGCTGAGTGAAATCCAGTGTGAATAAACATGGTTCAGTACATTTATGAAATCATTTCACGTATATCAAATGTCAAGATCCAAGACGGTAACGGAAAGACCTGCGCACTGACTTCAAAACCACAAAAAAATAATTTCAGGTGGCAATGGACAATTTCCCCTCTAGCATTTCAAGTGGTGTTAATGTTGTCGCCACTGTCGCAAAGAAGAATATAGTACGTTCACCATTGCTTCATTTTTAGAAGTCACCGCCAGGAAACGTGTTTTTTCTTAGATTATTAAACGACAATGACTCGTTTTTGTATTTCTGCTGATAGCGGTGGAGTGTTAGGCAACGTGGCTTACCACTATTCAGCTGAATAAAGTACCTGCCGGTATAAATAAATTTAGGCAGGTTTTGATAGAAATAATTGACCAACTGAATGTCTGTTTGAACCCTCTGGAAGTTCTGAAGCTCTCCCCCGTAGTCAGACTTGCAAAAGGAAACAAGGGAAAAGCTCCAGTATGGGCCGCCGCTCGGTGTGCTGGTAACAGTAAAAAAAAAAAAAAAATCCATAAAACTCGGTCCCAGTGGCTGAAGTCCAGGGCTGATCTTCTTCCCCAGTCTGACCATGGCTAGTCTCCCATCCAGTAACAATGGCCTGTCTGGGGTTCACTCTGCTTAAACTCAGTTTTCTGTCCACATTCTTCCCCTTTTCGCCTTCTTTGCTTCCTCCCGAGAACAGGTGTTTCTTCTCCTTCTGCCAGGTTAGAGTTTAGCCACAGTTACTTCAGTTGTTCGAAACCAAACCACACCATTCCACTACCCTGGGGAAAAGCTACACGTTAGTACCAGGGAAAGCAAAAGCACTATCGTCTTAGGTTTTTGGTTACGCAGTGGTAGGTACACTTCCCTTTGTGCCGGAAAACCAAATCCTTCAGTTTTTTCTGAAATTGGTGCCCAGTGGCAGAAAGGAATTGCATAGTGAAAGCGAAGCTAACCAGGAACAGTTCTACCAGTCTGATGGTGTCATTATTCTATAGCTTTGGCAATACATTGTGCAATCACATGTTACTTACAGAATGTAAGTAAAACAAAAATGGGTGTCATGTCACTTTTAAATGTTTCTAAATTTAGATCTCGGTTAGATTTTTGTCAGGTCCAAAAAAAGGCCAAGAAGGATCCACTATTTAACAAGCACAGCAAGGGTTATCTTTATATAAGCACCATTCAGACTTAAGCATTCAAAGTGATTTACAGAGCATGGATAATACATTAGATAATAAGACATTAAGATGACATTAAAATTGCATTAAAAGATAATAAAAAACAAGGCAATTTGAATAATTAAAAAAACATTTTAAGATAATACATTAAGAAGACATAAGAAGCACATTAAAATATTTTAGCAGACAATAATAACAACAAAAGTAAAAAAACAAAAAAAAAAAACAGTTAAAGATTAAAAATAAAAAAGTTTTACAAGGTGGGGGATTTGGGTTAAATGTTTTTCCCCTTTGGGTGAGCAGCAGCACAACAATAATGCGTAAGCCCTGATTTAAAATTGAGCTCACAGCTTTAGCAAACCTCAGGTATTCAGGAGCTTTTCCACAAGGTAGGGAGCAGAGAAAACCGAAAAAGCCTGCTTTTCATTCTTGCTGGTTTCGATTCTGGGAACACTGTCAGTAAAGCCGTTCCAGGGTCGGGATGCGTTCGGGTACAAGTAAATCAGAGAAATGTACTTAGCCTAGAGGTCATTTAGTGCTTTATAGACAAGGAACAGGGATTTGAAGATGTATCGCCATTGACACGCAGGAAGCCAGTGCAGTGATTAAGCCCACTAGGGTGTTGATGTGCCCCACTTTCCTCGGTGTTTAGTGAGGGGATAATAGGGGATAAGTGATTTCTTCACCAATTTCTCATGGCAATCCCATCAAATACTTTTTGAACATGTCACTCCAAAACCCAAATGCCAAAAAGTCATGATGGCACTAAAGGAAAAGTGAGAGGATCATCAAAGTCAGTAGTATTCATCATTTGGGATACCATCCCGTATCTGTACCAAAATATGTTGTTGTTAATATATCTAGTAGATGTTGACGACATTTCAAAGAGTAAGTAAAACTTGGAGCACGCTGTGGACTGGGGCAAAGTCAGTGGATCACAAGTCCGTGTTCGGAATCAGCCTCTGTACCGTGGGATATGTGCTAGGACATTATTTCCATATGGAGTACACATTTTTTCCAAGATGCATTTTTTTTTTTAGTTTCCTGTCACACAGTCATTTAATTAGTGGTAGTTTAATATTCTCTCTCCCTATTTTTCTTGCTGTTATCACAGAACTCAATTAAGACGTAATTTGTAGGATGAGCGTAACTTGAGCTGGGCAGGAACAATCTTGGCTCCAGTGGCCTGGTTAATGCTGGAAGCCTTGTTGCAGGGGGATGGCGGTTCCGTTGCTGCGGGGGACACCCCCCCCCCCCCCCCCCCCCCCCCCCCCCCCCCCCCCCCCCCTGCTCGGGCTTTGTAAAATGGCGACTACTTACAAAAAATTTCTGGATGTTAAACTTTTTTACATCCCCCTGCGCAGCTCCTAGCCAAATAAATTAACATCCAATATAATGAGCTTCCACTCTCGGTGGGAATTCCCAAGCTTCGGCTGAAGGGTGCGGTTCGACACGCTTTTCTCTCATTCTCATAAGTCTTGTAAAAGAAACTGGGTTCAATCGAAAAAGGATACCGTTTTTTTTATTTTTAGCCACCTTTGAAGATGCAACAGGCAATAGCACAAATGTACCAGGCTAAATCCCCTATCCTAGCTCCAGAGCGAAAATTCCTACTATACATTATAGCATTTATACTAGTGGTTTTGGTGAGAATTATTATCACCACGTTCCCCCCTCTCCTCCCTGTTCTTCTTCTCCACCTCAACCGACGGTCTCTTTGCGTTGTGATATAGTGCTATTTTCCCACAGTTCTATACTGTAAAGCCTTTAGCGGATTCTCGTTTATAGCTAAATTATATCGAGAAGGAAGGAGGTGAGACTGTTAAACAACAAGCTAATGAGAAAGGCTGCTCTGTTATGCCTTTGTGTGGAAAATTAACAATCGCTTCCTGTTTGCACCTCCACAGCATGACGTTTAAAGCACAGTGCTGGGATATCAGAAATGATGTTTATGTCACCCCATCATGTTTGAAAATTAGACAGTAATTACTGCTTTAATTTCTTTTTATAGCTGAATATAGCCTTTCTAGTTCCGTGTAATAATACGCCTCAAGTTTCTGGTAATCTAGACGCCGTAACATTTTACGTGTGTGTAGTGAAAAGCAGCTTAATTGGCCTTGAGCAAAAAAATAGAATTATTTCCAAGAGAGCACTTAGCTGATGCACTTAACTTTACCTAACGGAATAATCAATATCGTCAATTATTGCGTTAAATTGCTGTTGCCCATTGATCACAGTCTTTAATTCAAGGTTTCAGTGTATCTCAAACTATTAAGTTCCCTACAAGGCAAAACTGATTACATAGCTTGTTGAGGATCCATTACCACTATTAGGGTTTTTAGTATTTGACATGCAAAAGAAGAAAGAAATATGAGGTACTTAGGTCAGGCTTTCCGACTTTCCTATTTTACTGAAAACATGGACTCGCTGCAAACTGCAAAGCTCTGTGCATTAAATTGCTTTATAGGTCAAAGAAAGAAACTTGAGGGAGAAAGACGGGCACTAAAACAGCAAAGACACAGTCAACAGGCTAAACAGAAAAATCACGTACCCAACTCCTCTGGACGGACATTAACCACCCGCCAGTGTTTTACTTCAAAAGCCGGATGCCCGGAGTGTATTGATGCCTGGGAAATGCTCACTTTCGTTGCTGGGACCAGTGGCTTTCTGGTTATTGTGGCCATCTCCAAGGCTGTGTGGTCTCTACAGAGTTATTCGAGGGGGTCACGCGCAAGGACGCACCGAGCGAGGGGCGCTGGGCAGATAACCAGCGGAGCGGGCCGCATTTGCGGCTGTACAGTAAGACGCTCAGTTCCCGCGCGCCCATTCACACCCGAGTCCCGCACACCGGGAAGGAGGCGCGGTTTAGGTGGGGTGAGATCAGTGCATTTTCATCGTGGCAGTTAGTTTCATTCCATCTCGCCAAAATGACTCAGTATGGCACGCGTCTCGGACACACCACCAGGGCCACCGCTGCCTCCCCTCGCAATACAGGCCATCGCTTCTCTGTGAAGTAACAGGCTTAAAGAGCCGTCTGGAATACATAGTCCACAGGTTATTAATGAGGTTGATTTATGATTCTGCTCTCCCCTATGTCTTAGCTTTTTGTCTGCCGTGCAAAGTCATGACGCATGCTGAGGATTTTGGCTGAAACAAAAAGACAAGACCTTGTCAGCGCACAGGGACAGGGGAGATCTAACAACGAGACAGAGAGCTGGTGAGGATGAAAGAATAGAAAGCATCTTTAGAGAAAAAAGAATCGTGGATACAGTGTAGACCCAACACTATGTCCTCTTAACCACACTACATGATTTATGCACTTGCAAGGAGTGGAGTCCTCTCCCCTTCCAGGAAAGATAGATTGGCACAGTTTTGAGCTGTCAAGCATGTGTTACTTCACATTATGGATTTCATTCGTCCAGTGTGAATGTACAATATGATACTTCCAGAGCTATTTTTTTAATAGATTTTTTGAAGGATAAGGCTTCATTATTTCCTCCAATGTTCAAATACTTTTAACCTATACCAATTGAATCAGTTTGTTAGAACAACAAACACGCACAAAAACCGTATTTTATTACATTATCTCAACGCGGCGCCTTGAAGGTAACATTTCCATGACATGACCACTGAGCAGCCACTTGTGACATTTCCAGCACACCACGAGGATATCTCTATTCTCCACAGAGAGAAACCTCTCACGTAGAGGAAGACATTTTGGAGCCATCTGCATCTAACAATAAGCAGCTCGACTTTCCAAGCTACAGCGCTGAAATACTAACTGATGTCACCTCATTCCTTGCAGATGCCTTATAACTCCCCTCTTTCGCGACCTTCTTACTAAATATAGCAATTCACGTTATTTGATTTGGGGACATGGTGCATTCACAGCATGCCTTCCACCATAATGACCTATTCAACAGATTGCTTGTAGTTAAGTTTTTTTGTTTTTTTTTTTCTGTGCGGCTCTTTGTCTGAGGCAGGCAGGAGGAAAGGAGACACAGCCACATGTTTTGAGCACGAGGTAGACACGATGTATCTTGGTGCTGTCGCAAAGGGCCGAGGCATCATTATGTATCATGGGGCCTCTTGGAAACATGAGTAACACGTCTATCTCTTGTGCAGGAACCCTGTGCGACGTGCATATCTAGAGCATTTTATTTTATTCATCACAGCGTTGCTCTAAAGGGTCAGGGCAGTTTATATGACACAGTGTGCAAAGTTGCTGGAATTATGAGAATCTCACTGCGCCTGCAAGCAGCATCGATTAAGTATGGATCAAAATCACAGTGTTTAAAGTGTGGCCAATTGTGGGGGAAAAGAGGCCTAATGAAAGACCTGGCAAAAGATGGCTTAAATTCCATCTGTGTGTGTACACGTATGCCAGCAAGGGACGAGTGTGCTTGTAACCATTTACTGAAATGAGCTGGCTTTATGAACTTGAAATCGTGCGCCTGACGTGCTTCGTTTTATCTGTACGGACTATAGTGCTTGCAACAGGGATGGCATCAGACAGGATCAGTTTATGCTATTCAAGGGCAGCTTGAGATCCAGAAAATAAACTATCATTGTTTGATCAAAAAACAGCTTGGCGCGTGACATCCTAAACACTCTCACTATTTATCTTTTATGCCCTTCAAAATAAACACCAGCTGCCCTGTCTAAAGGCGTGGCTGCAAGCTGTCTGGGCTGTGTCAGTTAATGCTAAAGTATGCAAAAGAAACAATGCATTAGATACACTGTAGTCCTCAATTCAATTAGAACAATCTTCCTTTTAAATAACTCATGTATCTTTCTGCTTATGCTCATTTAAGGATTTCTGAACTCAATGGATAAGGAATTTAAACCGAAAGAACTTCTCCAGTGGCATTGTTCAATTCAGATGGAAGATTTCTTATCAGCCACATCACAAAAACCCCTGAGAGCACAAGTCCGCCTCCCATACTACCCATTCACCGACCTTCCTGATTGCACCTCCACAATCAGGTCTTTTGTGGCCAGCGCGGTCTGTCATCTCCTGGTTCTGTGGATATGGGCCTCTGCTGAAGCGTGGTCTCCTCATACACTGCCACTAAGCACATGGCTAATTGACTTGTCGAGGGCCAGAAGCCTTTACTTGTGCTGATAAGGGAGGTATTTGACCTCGTAGGGGCCCCTGGTGTTGCCCTGTGGAACACATTCTTAGAGATCCTTCTATCCAGAAAAAAAACAAACATAGTAGCCAAGGAGTAGAATGTTAAAAAACATCTTCTGTCTATTACTATATCAGTAGTAATGTGGACCAAGATGTTCATGTTTCTTCTGAACACAGAATGTGAGTAGGCTGAAGCAGATTATCAGGCCAGTTTGACTGGGACATTGAAAGGTCTGGTACACTTACAAGGCTGTGTTGATTTCAGTCCATAGAAAAGGAAAAGAGCCCATAAAAACACCACCCGAAGACTGCAATAGGACTTTCCTTTTGTTCTTTAATTCAGTTGCCTTATGTCTCTGCGCTTTAGGGCTTGACAGCAGATCCACAAAATCGCAGGTCTTGCGATGAAAGCCCTTCCAGTTTCCTCATCAAACTTCCATGCAACAAACAAGGACTAACTGTGGGTCTGAACCCACCTCTTTCTCTCACTGTCTCACGCCCAGACCGCATGAAATAGTTTTTTGCACATAATTTCCCCCATTTGTTTTTAAGTATTGTGGAAACAGGAGTTTAGAGTTTAGGAAACCTGAACCATTTAACACCACATGTTACACAAATCTTACTTTAGTCCATTTCTGGCCGCTTTTTGAAACCAAACCTTCTGATAGTCCAGCCAGGTTAAAACATGTGTAAGGAATGTTTTGCACATGGCATTTCTTCCAGGTCGTGCTATCGAAGGGGATTTTACGTCTGCAGCTTGCAACTGACCCAATGACCCCCATAGCTTCACTGAGATAATCCTTGCTGCCTCAGGAACCAAGACTAATCTGTCCCGTCTCCCTTCTTGCAGGCTCCTTCACTCATTTCAAACTCGCTCTTAACACCTTCACTACATTTTGCACCATCACTGGCCAAACAATCTGGATTTTTCCTGTGTTATAACCCGGTATAGGTAAATATATATGCGTTTTGAATACCGTTGTTCATCTGCCTCCTCGATGTAAATTGCACTGACGTCTGCACAGGGCACAAAACAATTAGTTTTGACTGACTCACATGGCTGTCATCTCCATGCGTAAAGTACAAGTACTGTCCCCAGAAGGGTAGAGGATCTACTCAACCATTATATTTTTACATGACCTTTTTCAGAACCTCAGCAATTAACGTCAAATAGATGATATGTTTCCGCCTGTCTATGACTATGTCAGAGATATGCAGCAACTTGGAATGTGCTGAGACGTGATCCAAGCGTGGAAAGCTGTGCCTTCAGGGTAGTTGCGGGTATGCATTTAGTTATGATGCGTATGTCGACTATATTATGACTCTTGAATTTCTAAGTCCATTACAACCAATCCTGTCTGACTGGAGGATGATTGACAGTACAGGCCTCAATCTCTCTGTTGGTTGTGCTCTAAAACCCCATCTGTAAGGATGTGAGCCATCAACAGATGAAGAGCAACTTCCTCACAGCTCCAGTTAATAAAAGCTAATTATTAAGAATGCTGGCAAACAAACAATTAAAGGCTGTTCAAGTCAGTTTAACTACATGGAGTTATTCATTGATGCTATAAATCTATTTACAACTGCTATATAATCTGCTTGTCTGGTATAGGCCTTACAAGGAAAAACTAAAATCCAAAGTGAAACAGGAAAAGAAAACTGTTGCGTCCCTCCCTCCTTCAAAATCCAGTGGGTGAGGTTTCAGGTGCCAAACGCCTGGCAGAGTGAGGGAACAGTTCGTAGCAGAGAGCGGACCTGGACAAACCTATGTATACTAGACAGAAAGACCATAAAATAGACTAAATATGACATTCTTAAATTTCTGACAGAGGCTCAAATTTAGTAGTAATACATATTATACATAACCAAAAAGGCCTATCCAAATTAATTGATTGCATTTGATGTTTTTCCCTTGTAGATATTATTGTTGGAGAAGAGGAAACCATCGTCTTTACTTGTTTTTATTGTTAATAGCAGCCCTACCCACCCTCCCTCCTGCCTCCGCTGTTTGTTATTCGTGTGCAATACACACAAAACAAGTTAGAGAAAGTGCAATAAAAGAACATTTATTTGTGGAATACAGCGTCTGAACTTTCCCAGAACATGAAGAATCCTGCAGCAGTAGAGTAATAAATTACTCCACTTCAACCTCAGTGTGTGTATATCAAAATCAATACTGTGGAAGTGTCCACGGTGAGGAATGACTGTGGCATTTGGTTTATTAGTTGCTGTGATCTGAATGCTTATTTTGTGTCAAATCTATTGACCCATGAACATACAAATATATTCTCAAATCACAAGGGGTTGGAAGTTTAAAGCAAAACATACAAATCGTGCCCGTTCTTTTTTTATATTTCAAAGTTATCTTTAAGGAATTTGACCCCCGGTCCACATCACTGCTCTCAGAGCGCAAAACCATCTTAACAAAGGAGAGAAGAGTTAGACTTCAGGAATATACTGGGTTAAACTCTAGCAGCAGAAGAAGTTGCCAAGGTAAACGGAGGGGCCTTGCCTATCGTCCCCCTCCTGCCCAGCATTAGGCCCGATCCCTCTCTTGTGTGACGGGGCAGATCGGGTACTTAAGTTCACTGACCCCCGAGGTCTGACTGAACAGCCTCCTGATTAGGACAAATGGCAAGGGAGAGCAAGCCAGCCAAACGCCCCTCCTTTTCATCAGGGTTAAGGATTGTAGTCATAGAGGCGGTGAGAAGACGCAGAGCAGCGCGGATGAATGCTACCAGGCGGATCCCTTGTTTTAGATGAATTCGAGATGACATATTTAAAAGGGCTAATTAGACGAATTCTATTCACTCGTATAAAAATTTTGCTCGGGCCACCAGCCTGCACTCTGCATCCACTGATTGGACTATTTAATGTATTCTACCTCTAATACAAGCTATTAAAGTCTTCAAATGGAGGCTTCCTCCCCACAATTACCCAGCGATTTTCAGGCAACAGGTGTTGACAGTGCAGGGAAAAGGTTAATGGGTGTGTTTTTCTGTGTGCGTTGTGTGATTCAGTCCAATTCAGGGTGCGATCTTTTGAGGCTTGATAGCACGTGAAAATCTGTATTTGGGGGTTTGTCTTCTGTTGCATGCGGATTGAATTTTCATGAGCTCTATTATTCCATTTGACAAGCAAGCCTGACTCGGGTCATCTCCATGATCAGAGAGTTTACCACTTGCCTGAGTGGCACAAATGTTTGATTCTAAGCCACTGTAAGTCCTCTGAAAAAAAATGATCACAGCCATGGGACAAATTAATGAAATTGCTATTTAAAATATGTTGTTGTTGTTTGCTCGTTCAGGGAGGAATATTAAAATGTGTCCTTCCAATTGGCTATTTGCAAAGAAAATAACACAAATAAAATAGTTTGCATGAGCAGGTTCTGTTATTCCCACTCATACATCCCTTTCCATACCTTAAGTAATGTAATTCTCTGGTGAAACATCGTGTGTGTACGCGGTCTTGGAGCATGATGTGCTGCGAAATAGGCCGCATTACAAAAAGCTGTTGTTTTTTTTTTCCTCTTGTAGATCAAGCATGGCACTAAAAAATTCAACTCCAGACTCCCTGCTGCCTCATTAAATGCTTGTGTCAGAAGAACTTCGGATCATAATCTTAATAAAACACTCCAGGGAGAGGATGGTGGCTGGAGATAGGAAAATCCAGCCTCGACGAACAATGATACTCACAGGACAGCTCAGGGCAACTGTTTATCTTTTGTGCTCTTGTTGAGGTTGTGTGTGTGTGTGTGTTGTGTGTGTGTGTTGTGTGTGTGTGTGTGTGTCGTGTGATGTGTGTGTGTGTGTGTGTGTTGTGTTGTGTGGTCTGTGTGCTGGTGTGTGTCCTGCATCGTGTGTGTGTGTGCTTCTTCTGCGTGTTTGTATGTGGTGCATTGGACAGGGTTACCACAGGGACAGTGACAGGATTCAGCACCAGCTGCTTCCTCTGCAACGCCACCCCCACCCTCCCTTCCTTCCTCCCTCCAAACCGCACCCCCACCCCACTCCTTCCCTGTTGACACCCTCTTGTTCCCTACTGGACTGGACAAACATCATCCCCTTTTATGCCACCTGTTCCATCAGCGCTAGACTGCACCTTGGGGAACGCCTCTAGTCACGAGCTCGGAGCTGCACTGCTCGCTGCCTTTGTATTGGATTCTCGGTTAAGTCTTCCCCCCCCTCCTCTTTCCCCCTCACTCCTCTCTTTCTCTCTCACTCTGTCGAGCTTCTTTTGCTCTCTTTGTTGCTGTCCTCTTACAAACACAGATACATAAAAAGGCACACACATACAGACTAGTGATTGGCTCCGTCAGCCTATTTTCTACATCTTGCCTCCAGGCCACAAAGGGACCCCACTGCGCAACCGCTGCTTGCTGCCCTCTGCCACCGCCACCACCCCTTTCCCTGCTTGCTTCTCACCTATATTGGGCCAGGATATCGGCTACTGGGGATGTTGTGTTTGGCAGAAAGGGCCGGGTGTTGAACCAGATAGAGTAGATGGTATTCAACATGAAGCTTTTACGAATTCATAACAAGCTCCAAAAACTTTTAAACAGGTTGTTTATTGATGGGATCTAGGGGAGTGACATTCATCGTGGCGTTGCATCTTAATCTCTGCCAAGACCAATTATGGTGAATCATAGACCAACCTGCTGTACGGACTTCAGCAGGTCACTGGATGTTATTTTGTCCTCCATTCGGCTCGCTTTCTCCTTTCTTATACCTCCACCTCCACTCTGTTTCGCTCCCCCAGTCCACTCGTCATCAGCAGTCTGAGGCTGTGATCGGGGTGTAAGGTCTGGGTGCAGCCTTGCTGAACGGAGCGAAGAAGCTGCCTTAGCGATTTGGCAATGGCTCCTGTTGGCCCTAGCAAACTAAGCTGTCTTGAGCAAACGGCGCGCATTGTAGGGTTTTAGTAGGCCGGGGAACTCTGACAGTCCCAGTCAAACTCATTATAGAACTTCAGACACATCGATCTGTGTGGCTTAGAGAGTGGTGTTCTGTAAACACAAGCCCTCTGCACAAACGTTGTAACAATAAATTGATGAATCAAAGGCTTAGACGGAGCATGAATGGTGTGGAATCTATGCAAGCGAGGCTTGAGGAACTCATCGTTGCACCACTGGTGGGTGGGTGTTGACCTGGGAAGCAGTTCAGTGCATGCTGTGGTTGCAGGCAGGTGACATGTTCCCATGAGGACAAGGTGGGAGCCGGAGGCTGCCCACATTCTTTCTGTTTGCCTCAAAAGGCGACAGCTTAGCAATCCGGTCCATCTGACGGCTTTCCTTAAGTCTCTTCATTTCCTACCTGTCTCAAATTCGACAAACAGTGTACACCCACTCAGCAGTGCTGTAACATGGAAAAGACAGAGTGGTAGCAGTCTCCCACCTCCTTCCCACCCATCAGGAACCACAGCCTCTAGAAGCACAATTACTGACTCCTAGTGTCACATTGACAGTGAAAGTTCAGCTGCAGGCAATTGTTACGTAAGGCCAGACTGCCTTTGTTCGTCTGGGGGGGGGGCATTTCATGCAACAGTATGAACTCCCACAAAGATAAGAGGCATCACTGGGTTCGGGTGGAATGGTGGATGGTGGAGGGGGAGTGGGGCGCGAAACAGAAGTTGAGGCTGGTTGTTTGTAAACAAGATTTAAAAATTAAAAAAAAACAGATGGGGATGTATGGAATATAGCACACACACACACACACACACACAGCTCATAGAGAGTGGCCAAACAAAGACTGGGCATTTGACATTTCCATCATGGCTGCCTCGGCAGTGTTGTGCGATGTGCGATCACAACCAGACAATCAGCTGTCTGATACCAGGTAATCCAGCGTAAGGCCACACCTATTGAGGGGGGAAAAAAAACAAACAAAAAAAACAACAACCCCAGCACCCCTCCAGTCTTTTTCACCCATCACCTCTCATCTCCACCACCAGCCGACAGAGAGACTCTTTGTCCAGCAGTCTGGGGCATCACAGCAACAACAGCACACCCCTCTGGCCCCCTCTTCCCCGTTTCCCCTTTTTCCCCCCTTTTCAGGATCCAGTCCACTCCTACCCCATCTCCCCACCCTCTCCCAAAATCTGCTTTATTTAATGAACACACCATTAAAGAAGAGACAAGGGAGACAAAGACAGGCAAGGTGTGTGTATGTGTGTGGTGTTCAGGGGTGTGAAAGAGAAAAGGCTGGAGAGGTAAAAGAAAAAAGAAAAAAAAAAAAAAATCAGAGGTGCTAGGTTTTGTGAGCACAGCAGGAAAAAGTGCTGAAAGCAGTGAAAATGGCCAGCGTCAGAGGGATTGTGTGTGTGCTGGGTATTTCCCTGTATTCCATTGTGACCAAAGAGGCCGCTACAGTGAGCCACGTACAAGTTTGGAGCTCTATTTGCTTTGGTGCTGCCTGTAAAAACTATTTATATGAATCACTGCGGGGAGAGATCAGAGGCTATCGTAAAGAGATATGTTTCTTTTACAGGATGCAGCGCTGGTTCTCAGAGGAGGAAATTAGATTAAGACAACCTGTTAGCTTTAACAGCAGCTTTCTCATTACCTCCACCATCCTACAACCACAACTACAGACCATCAGCCTTTGAACTGGTCACATCTAAGCAGAGCGTAACGTTGTGAAACGACAGTCATGGCCACAGATCAACCAGAGGAGAGCAGCCACGAGTTGTCTGTCTGTTCCTGGGAGTGAGGACAAGCCAGCCTGTCCACCGTCTGCCTCAGCACTTCCACGGGGAACACTAGCTTGCACTGTTTGCAACACAAGGTCTCCGCAATTCAATTAGGAACGAAGTCCTACTCGCCGTCTAATTCAATCAGGCTTGTGTGAAAGCTATTAGACAACTGGCATTCGCTTCACCCCACACACACTGGCACACAAATGAGATATTCATTTCTCCCTCTGGGTTTCCATGTCTGGTGCAATTAACAGGTCTGGGACTCTGTGTGGCTTCTCACACTGTAAGCCAGGACAATGCCAGTGTGCGAGGGCACCACTGATGACCTACAAGGTGTAAATCAGGCTACTCTCAAACTCAAGGAGAGCACAGGGTCATTTAAATGGGTTAGTTTCTAAGGAACCCCTGCCTGACGTTCAACATTTATAACCAAGTTCAACTGTGAGCAAACAGGGCAGTACCGCTGCATTACCAAACCACTAAAAATAACTGAAAACAGGACACGGCCACTTTCATGGGCTTACCCAATGAAGGAAAAACACATTGCAGCCACTTATTTTAATGATTAGTTGCCTTTTTGTAACTCTATTAACTTTAGTCGTAATTCCCACCCTTTAAGCTTTGGAAAAATGTGTCAGAGACTCACCCAGAAGTCAACATTTTCACAAGCATGTGATCTTTGTAAGTGTCTTAAACCTCAAACTCATGATTGCTGATCCAGACACCTTATATATAGATGCAAAGTTGTGTGTGTCACTGGGTGTGAGAGTACATGGGGATGATTGGGAACTGACTTTTCCCTATGTGTCTCTCAGCATTTTGCTCTAAGCTGCATCTCCTCTGCAGTTGTCACAGAGATCATACCCCCCCACCCCCAAACCCCTCCAACCCGCAACCCCCCACCCCCCCCAACCCCAGCAGGCTCCTCTGAGACAGATTAGAAGCCAAAGTGAGCAGCAGATTAGCTGGAAATGTGGGACACGCTGGGAAATGAGCTCCGAGGGCGCAGGCACCTCGGGAGGGCTCAGGCTCAAAGAACACACACACATACAACACATGTACTGTACACACTCCCAGGAAACTTAAAAACACACAGGGCTCTGCGCCACACTGCTTCATACACACCACCACATGCAGAGAGAGGAGAAGAGAGGGGAAGAGACGAGAGAAGAGAAGGAGAGAGCTCATTTAATTCCATCTTCTTCCGATACACATACATCAATGCATAAATAAGCAAAGGCCGTAAAGAGGAAAGCTGCTAATAAACCCTATCTGGCCACTGCCCAGAGGACAATTTCAGCTCATACTGCAGGGGCTTAACCTCATATATGTGGCACATATACAAGGCTCACCATCACAAGGTTTGGTATTTACAAGGACAAAAAGAAGTGTGGAGCACTGTTCAGAATGTCAGTCATGGCTAAAAATACTCCATAAGGGAAATATTAGTCATGTAACAACTGGTGTTAACTAATTTCCCACTAACTGACCTTATTTCTCATTATCTCCTTAACTTTGGCCAAAAATAACACATGTGAGTGACACGGCATAGACTCACACGTTTTCCGCTTTAGCAACTTTACACACATTTTCACAGAATTATACTATCGTTATCATAAAAACATGGAAGTTGTAGCTCGGAATAGAATTATACTTTAAGTATCATTAGCAAAATTTGCACACACATACACATGCATGCATGCAATGAACAATTTCTTCCATTATCAATGACTCTGAACATTATTTTTTGATTCATCTACTTATCTTTAGTCCATAAAGATGTCAGAAAAAAACTCAACATGAAGTGTTCAAACAGCGTGTCTTGCCCGACCAGCTGTTCAAAACCCAAAGATATTCAATATACAAGGATTTAAACAGAGGAAAACTGCAACATTCACACTCAAGAGGCTGGGAATGGCATATTTCTTGATAAATGCCTTAGAAGATGAATCAATTAATTAATGTAGTGTTGATCAACCAGTCACTTCAACCATATGTCGACACTATGGTGTGTTACAGCGCATTGAAGTGCACGTACACACATCACACCAGCTCACTCCTCAAACCCTCTGCCTTTCTGGAGATGTGCGTCATTACCATGTGGCAAATGTTAGTTTCTTGATTCAAACAACACTGGCAGAGTGGCTCTCTGTTCAAGACCACAACGCTCTCATGATGATCATCAGGTCATAAATACCAAAGGGAAAAAAAAAAAAAAAATCAGTGAAAACTATCTTAACCACAGTATTTCCATACTGTCTGATAACTACCATCTGTCAATAGAGGAGGAAACAGAGATGAAAGGGGAGTATCACTGGAGCCATGCATGCAGCACAGTAATAACGTCTGGAATTTTCACTGCGCTCCTTTTTTTTTTCTTCTTCTTCTTCTTTTTCCCATTTTTTTTTTTTTCAGCACAGGGGGAAAAAACACGAGGCACAAATGTGGAGTGGTGAAACTACAGGCATCTGAGCCAACACATATACGCACAGGGTAGGAATATGAACAAGGCTAGAGGGTGGGCCGTTGTGGGGAATAAAGCGGAAAGGGTCATTTCATGCAGGCAGATCACTTGACAGCTTGCTCTCCAGAGGATGGAGGGGTCCAATCAGGTTGCTGGCGGACCCCTTCGGTACACTGGGCTGCAGATGGCCGGGGTGTGGCAGGAGGCAGGCCCCTTTGTCGGCATTAATCTCCATTTAAGATGGCTTGTCAACCTTCAGGATCCACATCGCACTGGAACCAGCTACCTTGTGTTCCATTATTTGTAATGACAGATCATTACCCGAGCTTGAAAAAAAAAATATGTCACTTAATGCAGATAATGGTACATAATTTGAAATTATGGTGCAGTCCTCCCTAATCTGGCCACCAATTGAGCCTCTGTGCTCAGATGGGGTAAATAATTCAGTCAAATTGTGTGCCTTATCGCATATGGGTGGGAATTAGTAGATGTGCGCTTGGTGTTCAGTGGTTTCAAAATAGACTAATTCAAATTAATTCAGCTCAATAATTTTAAGAATTAATTGCTTTGCAGCCCAAATTTAGGATGACGTGGTTCAACTATATCATATCCCATCTGTTTTTTTTAATTTTTAAATCTGTTTACAGAACAACAGCCTCAACTTCTGTTTCCCCCCTCCCCCCTCCCACCATCCACCATCCACCATCCACCCCGAACCCAGTGATGCCTCTTATCTTTGTGGGAGTTCATACTGTTGCATGAAGTCCCGCCCCCCCCCCCCGCGAACAAAGGCAGTCTGGCCTTACTTAACATTGCATGCAAGCTGAACTTTCACTGTCATGTGACACTAGGAGTCAGTAATTGTGCTTCTAGAGCTGCTGTGTTCCTGATGGTGGGAAGGAGGGGGAGACTGCTACACCTGTCTTTTCATGTACAGCACTGCCTGAGTGGGTGTACACTGTTTCGAATTTGAGACAGGTAGGAAATGAAGAGACTTAGGAGCGATCAGATGACGGATTGCTAAGCTGTCATTGTTGAGGCAAACAAAAGAATGTGGGCAGCCTCCGCCCCACCTTGTCCTCATGGGAACATGTCACCTGCTGCACCACAGCATGCACTGAACTGCTTCCCAGGCAACACCCACCCACCAGTGGGTGCAACGATGAGTTCCTCCAGTCGCTTGCATAGATTCCACACCATTCATGCTCCGTCTAAGCCTTTGATTCATCAATTTATTGTTACACCGTTTGTGCAGAGGGCTGTGTTTACAGAACACACTCTCTAAGACACACAGATCGATGTGTCTGAAGTCTATATGAGTTTTGACTGGGACTGTCAGTCCCCGGCCTACTAAACCCCCAAATGCGCCCTTTGCTCAAGGACAGCTAGTTGCTAGGGCAACAGGAGCCATTGCCATGTAAGGCAGCTTCTTCGCTCCGTTCCGCAGGCTGCACCCAGACCTTACAGCCCCGATCACAGCCTCAGACTGCTGATGACAGTGGGACTGGGTGGAGGAAACAGAGTGGAGGTGGAGGTATAAGAAGGAGAAAGGCGAGCCGAATGGAGGACAAATAACCTCAGTGACCTGCTGAAGTCGTACAGCAGGTTGGTCTAGAATTCACATAATTGTCTTGGCAGAGATAAGATGCAACGCACGATGAATGTCACTCCCCAGTCCATCAAATAAACAACCTGTTAAAAGTTTTGGAGCTTGATGGAATTCGTAAAAGCTTCATGTTGAATACAATCTACTCTATCTGGTTCAACACCCGGCCCTTTCTGCCAAACACAACATCCCCAGTAGCCGATATCCTGGCCAATATAGGTGAGAAGCAAGCAGGGAAAGGGGTGGTGGCGGTGGCAGCGGCAGCAGCAGCGGCGGCGGTGGGGTCCTTTGTGCCTGGAGGCAGATGTAGGAAATAGCTGACGGAGGCAATCACTAGTCTGTATGTGTGTGCCTTTCTATGTATCTGTGTTTGTAAAGGACAGCACAGAGAGCAAAAGAGAGCTCGACAGAGTGAGAGAGAAAGAGAGGAGTGAGGGGGAAGGAGGGGCGGGGGAGACTTAACCAGAATCCAAACAAAGGCAGCGAGCAGCAGCTCCGAGCTCGGTGACAGAGGCTCCCCAAGGTGCAGTCTAGCTGATGGACAGGTGGCATAAAGGGGACTGCATGTTGTCCAGTCAGTAGGGACAAGAGGGGTGTCACAGGGAAGGAGTGGGGGGGTGGGGGGTGGGTGGAGGGAGGAAGGGAAAGGGAGGGTGGGGGTGGCGTTGCAAGGAGCAGCTGGTGCTGAATCCTGTCACTGTCCCTGTGTAACCCTCCAATGCACACATACAAACACGCAGAGAACACACACACACACACACACACACACACACACACACACACACACACCTCAAACAAAGCACAAAAGATAAACAGTGCCCTGAGCTGGTCTGTGAGTATCATGTTCGTAGGCTGGATTTTCTATCTCCAGCCATCTCTCCCTGGAGTGTATTTATTAAAGATTATATCAATTCTTCTGACCACAAGCATTTAATGAGGCAGCAGGGAGTCTGAGTGAATTCTATTATCCATCTGATCTACAAGAGGAAAAAAAAACAACAGCTGTAATGCGCCTATTTCGCACGCACACATGCATCCAAGACGCACACACACATGTTTCACCAGAGAATTACATTACTTAAGTATGAAGGGATGTATGAGGGGAACTACAGAACCGCTCATCAAACTATTTTATTGTGTTATTTTCTTTCAATAGCCAATTGGAAGGACACATTTTAATATTTCCTCCTGACAGCAAACAAAAAAAAAACATATTTAAATAGCAATTTCATTAATTGTCCCATGGCTGTGACATTTTTTTCAAGGACTTACAAGTGGCTCAGAATCAAACATGTGCCACTCAGGCAGTGGTAAACTCTCTGATCATGTGACCCGAGTCAGGCTTGCTTGTCAAATGGATAATAAGCTCATGAAAATTCAATCGCATGCCACAGAAGACAAACCACCAAAACCAGATTTCACGTGCTATCAAGACTCAAAAGATGCACCCTGAAGGACTGAAATCACACACAAGCACACAGAAAAACACACCCATAACCTTTTCCCTGCACTGTCACACCTGTGCCTGAAAAGGCTGGTATTGTTGGGAGGAGATCCATTTGAAGACTTTAATAGCTGCTACTTAGAGGTAGAATACATTAAATAGTCCAATCATGGATGCAGAGTGAGGTGGTGGCCCGAGCAATTTTATACAGAGTGAATAGATCGACTAATTAGCCTTTAAATATGTCATTGATTCATCTAAAACAAGGGATCCCTGAGCTATTCATCCGCCTGCTCTGCGTCTTCTCCCCCTCTATGACTACATCCTTAACCCTGATAAAGGAGGGGCTTGGCTGGCTGCTCTCCCTTCCATTTGTCCTAATCAATGGAGGCTGTTCAGTCCAGACCCAGGGGGTCAGTGAAATTAAGTACCCCGCTCACACAGAGAGGGATCGGGCCAATGCTGGGCAGGAGGGGGAGATAGGCAAGCCCTCCGTTACCTTGGCAACTTCTCTGCTGCTGAGTTAACCCCAGTATATTCCTCAAGTCTAACTCTTCTCTCCTTGTTAAGATGGTTTGCGCCTCTGAGAGCAGTGATGTGGAACTGTGGGTAATTCCTTAAAAATACTTTGAAATATAAAAAAGAACGTGGCACGATTGTATGTTTTTAACTTCCAACCCCTTTGTGATTTGAGAAATATATTTGTATGTTCATGGTCAATAGATTGACACAAATAAGCATTACCAGACACAGCATAAAAACCAATGCCACAGTCATTCCTCACCGTGGACACTTCCAAGTATTGATTTTGATATACACAACACTGAGGTGAGTGATAAATTATTCTCTACTGCTGCAGATTCTTCATCACCCTGGGAAAGTTTCAGACGCTGTATTCACAAATAAATGTTCTTTATTCACTTTCTAACTTGTGTTGTATTGCACAGAATAACAAAACCACGGAGGCAGGAGGAGGGTGGGTAGGGCTGCTATTAACAATAAAAACAATAAAACGATGTTTCCTCTTCTCCCAACAAAATATCTACCAAGGGAAAAACATCATGCAATCATTAATTTGGCATGGCTTTTGGTTATGTAATATGTATTTACTTACTAAATTTGAGATCTGTCAGAAATTAAGAATTCATATTAGTCTATTTTATGGTTTTCTGTCTAGTTCTAGTTTGTCCAAGGTCCGCTCTCTGCTACGAATGTTCCCTCACTCTGCCAGGCGTTGGCAACCTGAACCTCACCAACTGGGATTTGAAGGAGGGAGGAAGCAACAGTTTCTTTTCCTGTTCACTTTGGATTTAGTTTTTCCTGTAAGGCCTATACACAAAGATTATATAGCATATGTAAATAGATTATAGCATCAATTAATAACTCCATGTAGTAAACTGACTTAACAGCTTTAATTGTTTGTTTTGCCACATTCTTAATAATAGCTTTCATTAACTGGGCTGTGAGGAAGTTGCTCTTCATCTGTTGATGGCTCACATCCTTACAGATGGGGTTTTAGAGCCACACCTAACAGAGAGATTGAGGCCTGTATGTCAATCATCCTCAGTCAGACAGGATTGGTTGTATGACTTAAAATTCAAGAGTCATATATGTCACATACGCATATAAACTAAATGCAACCAACCTACCCTGAAGGCACAGCTTTCCCCTTGGCACGTCTCAGCACATTCCAGTGCTGCATATCTGACATAGTCATACAGGCCGGCACATATCATCTTTGACGTTAATGCTGAGGTGCTGAAAAGGTCATTGTAAAAATATAATGGTTGAGTAGATCCCTCTACCTTCTGGGGGACAGCTACTGTACTTACTCATAAGATGACAGCCATGTGAGTCATCAAAACTATATCTGTTTGTGCCCTGTGCAGACCAGCAATTTACAATCGAGGAAGGCAGATGACAACTATTCAAAACGCATATATATTTACCTATACCGTAAACACACACAGATTGGGGTCAAAATCCAGTATTTTGGCCATGATGGTCGCAAAATGTTAGTGAAGGTGTTAGAGAAGTTTGAAATGAGTGAGGGCCTGCAAAAAGGGAGACGGGACAGATTAGTCTTGGGTTCCTGGAGGCAGCAGGATTATCTCAGTGAAGCTAGTGGGGGTCATGTCAGTTGCACTCAGACTAAAATCCCCTTCGATAGCAGACCTGGAAGAAATGCCATGTGCAAAAATTCCTTACACATGTTTTAACCTGGCTGGAATATCAGATAGGTTTGGTTTTCAAAAAAGCGCCAGAAAGGACTAAAGTAAATTTGTGTAACATGTGTGTTAATGGTTCAGGTTTCCTAAACTCTAAACTCCTGTTCCAAATACTTTAAAACAAATGGGGGAAAATTATGTGCAAAAACTATTTCAGCGGGTCTGGCGTAGACAGTGAGAGAAGAGGTGGGGTTCAGACACAGTTAGTCTTGCTTTGTTGCATGGAAGTTTGATGAGGAAATGGGAAGGGCTTCCATCCAAGACCTGCGATTTGTGGATCTCTGTCAAGGCCCTAAACCAGAGACATAAGCAACTGATTAAAGAAAAAGGAAAGTCCTACTTGCAGTCTTGGGTGGTGTTTTTATGGGCTCTTTCTTTTCCTTGGACTGAATCAACAGCCTTTAAGTGTACCAGACTTTCAATGTCCAGTCAAACTGGCCTGATAATCTGCTTCACCCCTCACTCACATTCTGTGTCAGAAGAACATGAACATCTTGTCCACATTACTACTGATATAGTATAGACAGAGATGTTTTTTAACATCTACTCCTTGGCTACTATGTTTGTTTTTTTCTGGATAGAGGATCTCTTAAGAATGTGTTCCACAGGGCACCACCAGGGGCCCCCTACGAGGTCAAATACCTCCTTATCAGCACAGTAACAGGTTCTGGCTCGACAAGCTCAATTAGCCAGTGCTTAGTGCAGTGTATGAGGAGACCACGCTCTCAGCACGAGGCCCATATCAACAGAACCAGGGAGATGACAGACGCGCTGGGCCCACAAAAGCCTGATTGTGGAGGTGCACAGGAAGGTCGGTGAATGGGTATATAGGGAGGAAGGACTTGTGCTCTCAGGGGTTTTTGTGATGTGGCTGATAAGAATCTTCCATCTGAATGACAATGCCACTGGAGAAAGTCTTCGGTTTAAATTACTTCCATTGAGTTCAAAATCCTTAAATGAGCATAACAGAAGATAAATGAGTTTTAAAAGGAAGATTGTTCTATTGAAATTGAGACTACAGTGTATCTAATGCATTGTTTCCTTTTGCATACTTTAGCATTAACTGACAAGGCTAGACAGCTTGCAGCACGCCTTAGACAGGGCAGCTGTGTTATTTGGAAGGGCAAAAAGATAAATAGTGAGGTGTTTAGGCATGTCACCCAACTGTTTTGATCAAACAATGATAGTATTTCTGGATCTCAGCTGCCTTGAATAGCATAACACTGATCCTGTTGATGCCCATCCCTGTTGCAACACTATACCGACAGATAACGAAGCACGTCAGAGCCACGATTTCAATCATAGCCAGTCATTCAGTAAATGGAAGCCTGCCCGCTGGCATAGTGTACACACAGATGGAATTTAAGCCATCTTTTGCCAGGCTTTCATTGGCCCTTTTCCCCACATTGCCACACTTTAAACACTGTGAATGATCCATACTTAATCATGCTGCTTGCGGGCCCAGCAGATTCTCATAATCTCACAACTTTGCACTGTGTCATGATAAAACTGCCCCTGACAGCCTTGAGAGCAACGCTGTGATGAAATAAAATAAATGCTCTAATATGCACTCGCACAGGGTTCCTGCACAAGAGATAGACGTGTACTCATGTTTCCAAGAGGCCACCATGAATACATAATGATGCCTCGGCCTTTGCGACAGAACCAAGATACATCGTGTCTACCTCTGCTCAAAACATGTGGCTGTGTCTCCTTCCTCCTGCTGCCTCAAGACAAAGAGCGCACAGAAAAAAAAAAAAAAAAAAACTTAACTACAAGCAATCTGTTGAAATAGGTCATTATGGTGGAGGCATGCTGTGAATGCACCATGTCCCCAAATCAATACGTGAATTGCTATATTTAGTAAGAAGGTCGCAAGGAGGAGTTATCAAGGCTCTGCAAGGAATGAGTGACATCAGTGTATCAGCGCTGTGCTTGAGTCGAGCCTGCTTATTTTAGATGCAGATGGCTCCAAAATGTCTTCTCTAGTGAGAGGTTTCTCTCTGTGGAGAATAGAGATATCCCTCGTGGTGGCTGGAAATGTCACATGCTGCTCAGTGTCAATGTCATGATGTTAACCTTCAAGGCGCCGTGTTGAGATAATGTAATAAAATACCGGTTTTTGTGCAGTGTTGTTCTAACTGATTCAATGGTATGGTTAAAAGTATTGACACATTGGAGAATAAGAAGCCTTATCCTTCCAAAAAATCTATTAAAAATAGCTCTGGAAGACATATTGTACTTCGACACTGACGAATGAAATCCATAATGTGAAGTAACACATGCCATTGACAGCTCAAAACTGTGCCAATTCATATCTTACTGGAAGGGGAGAGGACTCCACTCCCTTGCCAAGTGCATAACATCATGTAGTGTGGTTAAGAGACATAGTGTGGGTCTACACTGTATCACGATCTTTTTCCTCTAAGATGCTTTCTATTCTTTCCATCTCACCAGCTCTCTGTCTCGTTTTAACTCCCCTGTCCCCCTGTGCGCTGACAAGGTCTTGTCTTTTTGTTTCAGCCAAAATCCTCAGCATCGTCATGACTTTGCACGGCAGACAAAAAGCTAAGACAAGGGGGAGAGCAGAATCAAAACAACCTCATTAATAACTGTGACTAATGTATTCCAGACGGCTCTTTAAGCCTGTTACTTCACAGAGAAGCGATGCCTGTATTGCGAGGGGAGGCAGCGGTGGCCCTGGTGTGTGTCGAGACGGTGCCATACTGAGTCATTTGGCGAGATGGAATGAAAACAACCCGCACATGAAAATGCACTGATCTCACCCCCACCTAAACCGCCCGAATAACTCTGTAGAGACCACACAGCCTTGAGATGGCCACAATAAACCAGAACACTGGTCCCAGCACGAAGTGAGCATTTCCCAGGCATCAATACACTCCGAGGCCAATCACGGCTTTGTAGTAAACACTGGCGGGTGGTTAATGTCCGGTCCAGAGGAGTTGGGTACGTGATTTTTCTGTTTAGCCTGTTGACTGTGTCTTGCTGTTTTAGTGCCCGTCTTTCTCCACTCAGTTTCTCTTTGACTAATAAACATTTAATGCACAGAGCTTTGCAGTGCAGCAAGTCCATGTTTTCAGTAAATAGGAAATCAAAGCCTGACCTAAAGTACCTCATATTTCTTTCTTCTTTCATGTCAATACTAAAAACCCAATAGTGGTAATGGATCCTCAACAAGCTATGTAATCAGTTTTGCCTTGTAGGGAACTATAGTTTGAGATACTGAAACTTGAATAAAGAACTGTGATCAATGGGCAAAGCAATTTACCAATAATGACGATATTGATTTATTCCTTAGGTAAAGTTAAGTGCATCAGCTAAGTGCTCTCTTGGAAATAATTCTATTTTTTTGCTCAAGGCCAATTAAATGCTCATTTCACTACACACAGTAAATGTTACGGCGTCTAGAATTACCAGAAACTTGAGGCGTATTGAATTACACGGAACTGAAAGGCTATACTTCAGCCTAATAAAAAGAAATTAAACAGTAATTACTGTCTAATTTTCAAACATGATGGGGACATAAAAACATTCTGATATCCCAGCACTGTGCTTTAACTCATGCTGTGAGGTGCACAGGAAGCGATTGTTATTTTTCCACACAAGGCATAACAGAGCAGCCTTCTCATTAGCTTGTTGTTTACAGTCTCACCTCCTCCTTCTCGATATAAATTCAGTATAAACAGAGAATCCCTAAAGGCTTTACAGTATAAACTGTGGGAAAATAGCACTAATCACAACGCAAAGACCTCGAGGTGGAGAGGAAGAACAGGGAGGAGAGGGGGGAACGTGGTGATAATATTCTCACCCACAAACCACTAGTATATGCTATAATGTACTAGTAGGAATTTTCTGACTAGATAGGGATTAGCCTGGTACATTGTGCTATGCCTTTCATCTTCCAAAGCGTGGCTAAAAAAAAAAAAAAAAAACGGTATCCTTTCGATGAACCCAGTTCTTTACAAGACTTATGAGAATGAGAGAAAGCGTGTCGAACCGCACCTTTCAGCCGAAAGCTTGGGAATTCCACCGGAGAGTGGAACAGCTCATTATATTGAGTAATTTATTTGCTTAGGAGCTGCCCAGGGGGATGTAAAAAAGTTTTAACATCCAGAAAATTTTGTAAGTAGTCCATTTACAAAGCCGAGCTGTCCCCCGCAGCAACGGAACCCCATCCCCCTCAACAAGGCTTCAGCAATTAAACCAGGCCACTGGAGCCAAGATTGTTTTCCTGCCCAGCATCAAGTACGCTCATCCTACACAATTACAGTCTTAATTGAGTACTGTGATAAACAAGCAAAAATAGGGAGAGAGAATATTAAATACCACTAATTAAATGACTGTGTGACAGGAAACTGAAAAAAAAAAATGCATCTTGGAAAAATGTGTACTCCATATGGAATATGTCTGCACATATCCACGGTACCAACAGGATGAATCCGAATGACTTTGGTGATCCACTGACTTTGCCCCAGCCACCAGCTGCTCCAAGTTTTACTTACTCTTTGAAATATCTCAACATCTACTAGATATATTACAACAAAATTTGGTACAGAAACGGATGGTTCCCAAATGATGAATACTACTGACTTTGATGATCCTCTCACTTTTCCTTTAGTGCCATCATGACTTTGGCATTTGGTTTTGAGTGACATGTTTCAAAAAGTATTGGATGGATTGCCATGAGAATTGGTAAGAAATCACTTATCCCCTGATTATCCCCTCACTAACACCAGGAAAGTGGGGCACATCACACCAGTGCTTAAATCACTGCACTGGCTTCCTGCGTGTCAATGCATACATTTCAAATCCCTGTTCCTTGTCTATAAAGCACTAAATGACCTCAGGCCTAAGTACATCTCTGATTTACTTGTACCCGACAACGCATCCCGACCCTGGAACAGGTTTACCCAGTGTTCCCAGAATCGAAACCAAGCAAGATGAAGCAGCTTTTGGTTTCTCTGCTCCCTACCTGTGGAACAAGCTTCCTGAATACCTGAGGTCTGCTAAAGCTGTGAGCTCATTTAAATCAGGGCTTAAAACATTATTGTTTGCTGCTGCTCACCAAAGAATTACATCTGTAACTTATTTTTAATCTTTAACTGTTTTTCTTTTTTGTTTTTACTTTTGTTTGTTATTATTGTCTGCTAAATATAATTTTAATGTCTTCTTAATGTCTTCTTAATGTATTATCTTAAATGTTTTTAATTATTCAAATTGCCTTGTTTTTATTATCTTTTAAATGCAATTTTAATGTCATCTTAATGTCTTATTTCTAATGTATTTCCATGCCTCTGTAAAGCACTTTGAATTGCCTTAAGTCTGAATGGTGCTATATAAATAAACTTGCCTTGCCTTGTTAAATAGTGGATAATTCCTTGGCCTTTTTTTGACCTGACAAAAATCTAACCGAGATCTAAATTTAGAACATTTAAAGTGACAATAGACAACATTTTTGTTTTAACTTACCATTATGAAGTAAATGTTGATTGCACAATGTGATTGCCAAAGCTATAGAATAATGACACCATCAGACTGGTAGACTGGTTCCCTGTTAGCTTCGCTTTCACTATGCAATTCTTTCTGCCACTGGGCACCAAATTTCAGAAAACTGAAGGATTGGTTTTCGGCACAAAGGAAGTGTACCTACCACTGCGTAACCAAAAAATAAAGACGATAGTGCTTTTGCTTTCCCTGGTAGCTAACGGTAGCTTTTCCCCAGGTAGTGGAAATGGTGGTTTGTCGAACAACTGAAGTAACTGTGGAAACTCTACCTGGCAGAAGGAGAGGAGACCTGTTCTCGGAGGAAGCAAAGAAGGCGAAAAGGGAGAGTGACAGAAAACTGAGTTAAAGCAAGAGTGAACCCCAGACAGGCATTGACTGGATGGAGACAGCCATGGTCAGACTGGGAAGAAGATCAGCCCTGGATTCAGCCACTGGGACCGAGTTTATGGATTTTTTTTTTTTTTTTTACTGTTCACCAGCACACCGAGCCGGCGGCCCACTGGACTTTCTCCTTGTTTCCATTTTGCAAGTCTGACTACGGGGAGAGCTTCAGAACTTCAGAGGGTTCAAAACAGACATTCAGTTGGCATTATTTCTATCAAAACCTGCCTAATTATTTATACAGCCAGGTACTTTATCCAGGCTGATAGTGGTAGCCACGTTGCTAACACTCACCGCTATCAGCCAGAAACAAAACGAGTCATTGTCGTTTAATAATCTAAAGAAAAAACACGTTTCCTGGCGGTGACCTTTCTAAAAATGAGCAATGGTGAAACGCACTATATTCTTCTTTGCGACAGCGGCGACAACATTAACACCACTTGGAAATGCTAGAGGGGAAAATTGTCCATTGCCACCTGAAATTATTTTGTGGTTTGAAGTCAGTGCGCAGGTCTTATCAGTACCTCTTGGATCTTGACATTTGATATAGTGAATGACATAAGATGTACTGAACAAAATGTTATTCACCTGGATTCACTCAGCAGTCGGGGGAACACACAGGTAGTAGCCTGGCAAAGAAAACACAGTAGAATCCTGCAGTGGTGGCACTTGACAGGGGAGAGCTTAATTTAACATTGACGGGGCTTTAGAGGCATGTGTTCAATTTCAAACTCAAACACCACTCAGAAACCTCCTGGGAATGATGATGGCAGAAACCTTTGCCAACGTTTGAGTTGACATTTAATTTCAACATTTTGGAATTAAATCCCAAAGAAAAAGAAATCTCAGTATAAACTTGATTTGGTTGTTGATTTTGCTCAAACACCACAGAGCCCCCTCCCCCCCCCCCTCCCCCCAGCAGCTAGATAAAGCTTGTGTGGACCTAATCACCTCATAGGATTCACTGAGTTGAACAGAGATGTTGTCCTTGAATGCAAGGATACTTTCTGTTTCCTGTTGGTTTTTCTCATTTCGTCTCAGGCGCTGGAAATGTCTGTTAATTGAACTCGGCTTTTTTGTTTTCCTTTGAGAACAGCAGGGTGTACTTTCCTAATCTAAATCACTCTGATTGCAAAGTAATTAAATGCACGGGAATTTATCTTAATGACACTGCAAGAGAGATATATCGACAACTCAAGAGATTTACAGTGCATCCTGACTCATGGTACAAAGCAAAGTGGACCTCGCAGTCTCTCAATAGAGATTTTGAATTTACATATCTTAAGCGTGTATCCACTCCATATTTTAAGTACTGTATGTCATTGTTTATATATATATATAGACGGAAGGAGAATTTCAAGAGCTGAGGAAAGAAGCTTTATTTGTAGGTTGACGACCACACTTTTCTGAAATCATATGTTTTTCGAAAGCTGCTGTATCAGGAAATCTTCTCAGTGTAGACAACCAAGTAATCCCTCTGCTGAAGTCAAAAACATGAGAATTACAAAATACTGGAGTAAGGAAGTTTATAGCATTAATATTTTCTCCCTGTGAAGTCTTCCTTTTAGGCTGCTGAAACGAGATGATCTCTTGTGGTTATTAGTGCAGGATGTTGAAGTGTAGTGAGGCATACAACACTGATAAGAGCAGCAGAAGATAAAGAAACTCCAGCTCTTCGTGTGTCCTTGTTAATACCCCCCCCCGTCCTTATCCTTTCCATTCTGAGCAATCTCTACCCTCCCATCTCTCGGCCTCACCCGTGCAGATGTTTAATCTTTAATCACCTGGAGTTTAAAGTTCTGAAGCGTCTTTTCTATAATGGAATGAAATGCCTCTTACTGTACTGGTAATAAGTGAAAGTCAAAAGTGAGGGCCATTAATGACTGCAGTCATATAGTTACATAAGTTGCTGTCGTCAAGGTTCTTCTCCAAGGAACCAACTGTCAAATAATTCAAATGAACTGAAAAGCAAAACAATGAATAACCGGTGAATTATGTAACTAACAGATGTTTTTGTAACTCTACTCAACGTCAAGGGGCACGTATTTAAGTTGAGTACACGCCACGACAGTAAGCACCTTTGTGCGTGGCGTAACACTATCTGATGCTGCAACAGTGTGATGTTCTCTGAGATTGAATGACCATCCTGTGTGAAGCAGAATATAGACTCAGCCGTTTCAGTCTGTTACTGAGCGACCAAAGGGGTTAACTGTGTGTGAACAACTGTGCTCATCTCTCGGATACGACACAACACGCGTGGCACATAGATAAGGAACAGATACGCATTCTCTCTACTATCACTTTTTTATTATTTTTTTTTTTTTTATTTTATTTTTTTAGAATAGCTCTGATGTAGGTCAGCGGCATACAACACAAGACGCTACAATTTTCTCTCAGTGTTGACCGAGTTCTAATACATCGTTGGAAAACAAGGTCACTGATACTCGAGAGGGATTCCTGTCTTTAACAGTGAGCCCGATTGTTTCTCCTGCTTTAGCCAGACAGATGCTTGATCCATCAGTCTCCCTTTAGCCGAGAAAGTGACTTGAATCCTCTAACAGGACACGAGTCGAGGATATCTGAGAGAGACAGAGAGAGAGAGAGAGAGAGAGAGAGAGAGAGAGAGAGAGAGAGAGAGAGAGAGAGAGAGAGCATGGGGATGTTTTGACAAAGCCCCGGCCTTGCCCCTGATGAGAAACGAGAGGCACATATGGAAGGATATCTATATAGTGCACAGCTCTCATTTCCTCAGTGTCAGGACGGTCTGTCCAAGGCGAATTTATCATGAACAAAACCATAAGGTCTCGGGGTTGTCACCCATAGCTTCACTCTCATGGAGAAACACCAGAAAACTGTCTGTGGTCAACAGGCTCTCTGGTATCTCCTGGCTCAGGGAGTGACAGGGATAGGTGTGATAAACAAGAACCAGACCTGCAGGAATCCTCTACCGTCAATGAGCTGACCAATAATGTAAAAAACAAAAAGAGGTACTGGGATTATAAAAAGGTCATACTGTCTGAATTTGAGATTCAAAAGATGGTGCGGGATAATGAGCAGTGTGACAGAGGGGCATATGGAGCGAAGCTTGACATGTGCAAAAACATGTGGAAAAGGTTTACCGGCTTAACGGGCCATGATCTTTGAGTTCAGGGAGATTCGTAGGGATCGCAGGTCACGTTATCACATCCGCATATGATGAATGTGCTGTGGAAATAAGGATGATGAAGTGTGTGTGTGTGTGTGTGTGTGTGTGTGTGTGTGTATGTTTTCCCGCATGGACACGACTGCCTACTGTAATTTGATTTGTGCACACACTATGCTGTAATGTATATTAGAAGGGCTGTATGTGTGTTTAATTTTGAGTTTTTCTCTCATTAGACTCTCTCCTTCCTCTCATTAGAGGCTCCCCAACACTTTTTTTTCCCTCTCTATCTCTCTCTCTTGCTCTCTCTCGCTCTCCGGCTGTGTGGATGTGTGCAGGGTGCAGAACAGACAGAAAAAAAAAAAAGAAGAGTGGCAGACAGGAGTAAAAGCACCTGGCCATACTGAAATCCCATCGCAGTGGGGAAGAGGGAATAAAGGCTCCTGAAGGTTCCCTGGGGCCTGTGCGGACAGAATGACATGTCTTAGAGCTCGCTCTGTTTGCCTCCCTGCTGTTACAACATCCTACGCTGTGCACGGACCAAAAAGGCTGCCTCTATCAAATATACATCACAGGCCCTTTATTGGGTCTAAATGAAACGATCAGTGATGGAAATTAAGTTGTTGTCTATGATGCCATTTAACAGGCAAATGCTGCAGTAATGAACATCTGTTGTGGCGCTAATTTGTATTCCTTGTGCTTAACTAAACAGCTCATAACAGCAGCCGAAGCAGCCATCGATCTGAGAGAATAAGCGTGGTTTTTACTTTAACATAATATTGTGTGAATGTCGTGTAGGAAGACTGTTGACATTCTGGTCTCTCTCTCTCTCTCTCTCTCTCTCCCTCACTCTCTCTGTTACTGCAGCCCAATGCAAACCTTCCTTCATCTTTGTTTGCTCAATGCACAATGCAGCAAAAGCCTTGAGGGGGTGTGTTTGTTTTGTTTTGCTTTGTGTCTTGTTCCAGCGCAGAGGACAGTCATCCAGTCATCAGCGTGGCTGTTCCCCCACGTGCACTGTTAGTCAATTAGAGCTGCCATTAAAGACAGGGGCACCCAGGGAAATAAAGGCGGCGGCGTGGATTTGTCTGTGCTACGCTGATTTCCACCCTTAAACCCTCTCCAGACGAAGAGACTGCAATAATTGGGATTCTGACAGTGGGTTAGGGGGACTCATTTCCTGCTTTCGCCTCCTCCCCTCTGCTTTTCCATGCAATCATGTCTATCCAATCATGTCTGCCCAGCACCTACCTCTGCACTCGATCCCCCTAACTCTCTTTATCTACAACCACATTTAGCTGAAGAATTACTGAAGCCTTTCCTCCTTAATCTAATTGCTCTGGTGCAACTGGAGGAACCACGCTTCCAAGCAGCTACTACCTCACCGCTGATGCAGACCTCACGGAGACACCGACATTAAAAAGAGCTTCTAGTGTTCTTGCAGATTCTCCACACAGTGACCTCAAAATGCTTTTCATTCATGTGACTCACTGGCTCGCTGTGTCCTACATGTTCAGTGGAATGCGCTATGTTCGTTATACAGTACATCTGAATCATGGGTGGAATCTATGTTTGCACGTACACCTGTGTAAAACAATATGTCAACATCAATGAATATCAATGGAAAAATTGTGCACACAGAATGCAGCATTTATGTTCATGTGATATATTTGAATGACGCTCATTTCTTTCCACTCTAAGAATGTCTCTTTCTCAGGAAGCGCACTTGGTTTCGCCATTAAAACAATTTTTCACAGCATCATTTCCACTACACAAGTGGAAGAGCATGCAGAATATGTAACAGTAGCACTTTTTTCTTATCCACTGTCACGCTGCGTGATGTTATGTGTTGACTCTTCTCCCTGCTAAGCCTGGGCTACAGGGCGGCACGAACTACTGTATCCTGCTTATTTTTATGATGCTTATGGGTTTTTTTTTTCTCGCCAAAACACAGTCATTAACAAAAGCACAACGGAGTCGTGAATCAAGCTGTTGTTAACGCTGTGACAGATTGTCTCCATCTGAATCTTCACTGCACCGTGACATGAGCCACGCTCCCACAGTCGAGACCCTTGAACTCACAATGGCGTTGGGTTAGATGATCAGATTACAGTGAAAAAACACACATGGGCATTGTAGAGGGAGTTTGCAGTTCCACCCATGAACATGGCTCTCCTTGTGCCCCACTGAAGAGAATGCTTGTTATTTGAAAGTGAACGGCAAGGGCAAACAGGACCTCATGTGTCTCTATGGTGCACCATCTCCTCGAGGCTCTGAAGGGAAATCAGATCTCTCTTTTCAGGGTCGTTTTCTGCTGAAAGGACCCTGGTGTGGTTCCTTCACTTCTTAGAGAAGAAACTTAATCTCACTTGTAAGACAATCACAGAGAAAAAGGCCTAAGCAATTTGATGTAAGCACCCCCCCCCCTTCTACTGTCAATATTTTGACAGATTTCATGACAGCGTAATTATTTGCTCGGGATCCCAGCCAAGGATTTAATTGTTACATGTGTAATTACACGTTTAGTTGCAGAGATGTTGGAACAAAGTATTTGGTTGTGTTATTAATATTCCAGGACAAATAGTCCCTTTCATCTTGGCTGTTTTACACGGTCTCCGTAGCTCCATAATCCAGCTATGAAAGGGGATATCTTACAAACCCTCCGAGGGCACCTCTCTCAAATCAATTCATTACCCCAAAATATCGGCAGGCATAGGCGCATCTTTCTTGGATTAATTCATTACCCAACTTCTGGCGGTTGAAATGCGGCGGCTGACCACAGTTTCAAGCACCGATATCAGCTTTCACTGTTTAGGAAGATGACTGGAGAGCAACTGGTGGCAGCTTTCCATCAAAAAAAAAAAAGGGGCTTCTGAACAACAGAGGGACCACAGAATAATATCCTTTTAAAACGTAATGGATTTATTCTCTTTCTTAGTAAAATATACACATCCCTGTTGTTTGAGCTGAGGCTCATAACTATTGTATGGAGCCATAAAACTCTCAGATAATGCATCTTCCTCATGAAGCTTTAATATGCAGTGACTCCATCACATGATCAGACGGTGACAGAGATGAAAATCTGCGCACATGTATACTGTATGTGCGTCTGACAGGATCACATTAGCTTGTCTAGGAGCTCCGCAGTGCTCCGATCTATAACTTTCCCCACTGCAGCAGAGCTGACGAAGAAGAGAGTATGTGGTCGCTGAAGCTTCGCTTGCAGTGAACCTTGGGTAACAAAGCCAGTGTTGTAACTGCAGGTGAGCAGGAATAAACAGGAGTGTGGTCAGCAATGCTACATTTTTTTGCCAGACACAAAGTCTCATGCCCAGTGCAGCCAAATGGATATGAAATGGATCAACTCGCTTTCCCCCTGTTGAGCGGACAGCATTTAATTGTATAATCCCGTTAAACACAAAAAAACACCGTGACTGAGGACACCCCTGAGATGCTTCAATCCACCACATGCAGTGAATTACATGTAGGTCAAAAAACATGCAGATTTGTGTAATTATGCGTGGATGTGGAGTGGGAGTAGCTGGCTACAGCAGGGTAACAAACCTCACGTGCCTCTTATTGGTCTCCTTCCTTAAGGAGGAGCTGGTGCCTGTCCTCATTAGTAGTCACTGAACAGGCCTGGCAGTGTTTGTGAGGCAGCACCCATCCTGTTTCCCCCTTTCCAGAACACAGACACTGGGGGGGGTGGGGGGTGGGGGGTGTTGTAATTATAGGCGCACATAAGAGAGGCAGCAACACACCGATCTGAAGCGCAGGTGGGTGGTTATGTTGTGCTGGGCCCGGAGCAGCACGGCTCCACTCTGCAGGCTACACTGTGATGCTGTTTCAAGTGATCAAGATCTCTAAGCACGTTGACCAAATACCACCTGCCAGAGTGCGGATAGGGCATGGCACAGGTAAATGTTGGGTACATTGATGTTTTCAAAAGCTAGATCAATTTTCCAGTGAGGGGATTCCAATTGATAGGAAAATGCTGGCAATTTTGAAAAATATCCTCTTTGTCCTCATGGATGGAAGGAGGCAATCTACCAACAAAAGATGCTGTCATGTTTTTTTTTTTTTCTGACAGACTGTCTTTGAGCAATGTGCCTTAGCCTTCCAGCGCTGTTCTTTGCCTGCCTGTTTTGGTCCTGATTGTGTTTTTGACCTCACCTGTGTGGTTATTTTTTGGAATTTGCCACAACCTGACCCTTTATATGATGTTTTGCCTGCTTGAATTTTTGTATCCTGTTTTTTTATTGTGTACAAGTAAAGACTCTTTACTTTACATCTGACTCTTGAGTCATGCTCTTGAGTCCCTGTTCTGAGAACCTTCACATTAGCACTGAAATTTTACAGATTCAAAATTGCAGTTGTTATTTTGCTTGAATTTGTGTCAAGCATGAGTTATTTTAAATAAGCACAGAGAGGTGCTTCTCTATGGAGAGTGTCTTTATGTGTCTTTACAAAAAAATAAAAAAATCCCTAGACACACTAATGGCAAATTCACATACCTAAAGTGCGTTTAATGCAATTCTTTAAATCCACATAAAGGGATTACTCTTTAATCTTTTTATAATAGACTTGGGGTTCAGTTGTAGATACTATACGGCACAGAGGAGGAAAAGTAATAAATAATTTGTTCTCTTACAGGCCGTTGTGATTTGCGACTGAGCGCCTGCGATGAGGTACTCGGATCTTTTTATGGCAGCTCAGAAGAACCAAACTAAACATGCTCTGTAGTCACAACTTCAAAGGGCAGCGGTGTATTTTTCAGATTAAACTCTCGCCAGAATTAACATGTGAATGATTCATATTTCTCAGTGTATTTCAGTTGAAAAAAAAAAAGAAAAGATCATTTCTATGGAAATATGGCGAAGGCTTCAGTTGAATAATCTATGGACAGAATTTATACCTCCCATCGTGTTTTCCATTACATGACCATTATTCACTATCAACTGAACGGGAAGGGCTCACAGTGGAAGGTGCACCACCAGATATAAACATTGTATGGATCATATCCCTTTAGTGGTTGGATTACTCTGTGGTGATGACACAACAGGCTGCTTCATTAGGCTTAGCAGATATGATGAAAACATACCTCGACAGACAGTCCCGTTCTCCACGGCCTCGTTCCCAGCCTTGCACATACAGCGCCCGATGGGAACCATCCATTCTCCATCCCCGTTGCAGTACAGTTTAATGGGCACATCCACCTCCTCTGCGTTAGGGATACAAACACCTCTTGCAGCAACAAGAGAGGTGCTCTCCGCCCCCGAGAGTGTCTCCTGGAACAATGCCCCGTTAGTGATGATACGAGGACACTTCCGGTAGAAGACGCGGACAGCGATGAGCGACATGCAGCCGCCGTAGTCCTGGAAGGCCAGGTAGAAGCCATTCCGCGACACGGGGCCGAAGCTCCGAACCTCGGTGTTGATCTTCATCACTCTGCCTCCTAGGTCCACCTGGGAGAAGCTCTCATCTGCTGCGATGGTGTCCACCTTGATCCAGGGGTTCTCCATCCATGCCGGGGAGCTCCTGGTGGCTGTGTCAGCGTCAGATTCGTAGTAATACAGGTTAAACGTCTCCTTGCAGGAGCCCGGTACGTTCGGGATGCTGCTGCAGTCCCTCACCGAGAACTTCATCTCCACGTGGATCCGTTGCGCGCCACGACGCCGGATGTACTTTGTCCGTACCCAGTTGTTCTGATTGTTGTCAAAAACATTGCAGACCTGGTACGTCCGGATGGTGTTCATGTTTTCATCATAACCACTCACCTCCTCCCACTGTTGGTCAAGAGCAGACAGAAACATCGAGTTAACATTTTTTTTTTCCATCTCACCACTTTGAAAAACAGTTTAAATTAAACAAAGAATTTTGAGAGAGAGAGAGAGAAAAAAAAAACCTTTGGTTATTGAGGCATGCAGTTAAATTGATTTATTCAATTAAGTGCAATTCAGCTGTAAAGCAGTAAACGCTCTGCATGTTTCTGATTAATATGAACTGTCATAAATTCCATAACAAAAATGTTTTCATGTGCATTTTATGATAGTTTGATTACGGTCTGAGCTTAAGGCAATGTTTTGATTAAATTGATTACATGGTGCAAAGAAACATAATATCTCTAATGACTGTTAAATGGATGCATTAGACGAGTCTAAAGGAGCAAATGAGAGACAGCCTCTCCTGAATGTCCTCCCATTTGTTGAGATAACACTGGTTTATTAACAAGATTACTCACAAATGACTTTCTCTGAACTTTACTCCAGTAAAAAAAATAGAAAATAAAGTTGTTTTACGTAACAAATATCAGTCCCTACTAATTTTAGCAAGAAACAACACATCAGGTTTCACAATTTGTGGTTTATGACTTCCACGAGGTGCATTTTTTAATCTATGAGAAGAGCTGCTGAGTTTCCAGGACAGTATGAGCGGAATGTCATCAGTTACCTGGCGCTTTGTACATGGCTTATTCTGCCAGGTAAATCCAACGAAGGGAGGTGGGCATTATGAAGCTGTCACATAAGACCCTTTGTGGCTTATACCATCAATTTTCCTTTTTTTTTTTTCAATCTTGTCAAAATGTGAAGCTGCAATTAAAAGGTTAAATGTTGTTCACTTGAGTATCTATTTAAAAAAAAACACACAAAAAAAACTCATTTAAGAGACATTCTTTTCATTTTGGGATGTTAAAAAATATAAACCCTGCTTTGTGGAGGCAGACAGCTTTGATGTTTACTCTCTTTTCCTGCCCTCTCATTGAAAAACCCGTTCACATGCTGTAATGCTTTAAAAGAAACTCAAGACCTGACATTAAGTCACTTGAACAAAGCAGAGAGGCTCTGGTTTATGTGATAGCGTGTCCTACTTTTTTTATTGTATCTTAATAGGACACATTCATAGTACATACTCTAATGGGTTATTGACATTGTAGTCAAAGCTCCGTTCACTACAGCTAAGAAGTGAGGAAACATGACATGAATTTTCCACAATCAAAGTCACACTAAACTGCCATAATCATATTACACAGGTAATCATATAAAGAATAATCAAGGGGCAAATTTCACTCCAGGTTTTCTGGCTATGCTGCTCCACTTCAAAGTTCACATATTGCACACCAATTTGAGGACTCGCTCTTGACTGTACAGACTCCAGATGCAACCTCTACGGTTTCCTGCCCCTTGGCCATGGATCAAACCCGCTTTAAACACCATGCGCTCCAACCACTGAGCAGGTCGTGACCTTGACCTCGACATCTCAGCCAAAAGAAAAATCCCGTTCTCAACCCCCAAGAGCCACTTTGCATCAGCTGCACCCTCTGCTGCTTCTACGACTCTACTTCCCCTCCCTTCACTCTTCACTTCACAGCTGATATAATTTCTCAAATTAGTGCCCGCTTAGTGAGGATTCTGACAGATTTTGACGGGTTGGGAGAAGAAAGTCACCCCTCTTGTTGTGAAACAGCATTCTATCAAACACCCTCTGACTAATTAGAGCAGCTTTAGTTCTTAATTCCCTTGTCCTAATTAATCACTGCTAGTGTGATGTTGGGCTTGACCCAAACCTAAACCATCACAAGAGCCAATCGAAACAGAAAAGACTGATGTGGAGCCAAAAATAACAATAATAATAATAATAATAATAACAGAGAGAAAAGAGGATGCAGTTCAACAAAAAGCCAAATTAGGAGTTTGTTTATCTGAATCTTAGATGTCATTTCTTTTCCAAAAAGCCCTAATGAGAGAAACTGTTTCCATAAATAAAATCGGTTGATGTTTAATTGTAAATAAGTCTGTGCACACAAAACAATCAATGTTGTCAAATTTTTCTGCTAAGATTTCAGATTCAGTGACCTAATATGGCTTTGGCTCAGCTCCTCTTCACTACTAAACAAGTTTATTTACTTTAACAGAAATAAGCAGTTTTTTTTTTTTTGTAGTTGTTTTTTTTTTTTACAATTTAATCAAGAACGTATTTTGATGCGAACGCTGCCAATTTAGTTTTGTCAACCTAAAATTTGATCATACAGAGAACCGAAGTACTATACATGTCTTTACACAGCAAAGTGATGCAGTGTGGTCGAGGTTTTCTGTTTAATAGCAGTGGCCCAGGGTCAAATCTGACCTGTGGCCCTGCTGCATGTCATCCCCTCTCTCTCTCTCTCTCTCTCTCCCTGACTTTCCTGTCTCTCTCTCTCTCACTGCACCTATCACTATAAAGGCAATAAATGACGTGAAATATAACTTTAAAATAAATAAATAAAGCAACTGTGGCTGCATGATTACACAAGCTACTGGCTCTTGGTGTGGTTTAAGGATACGTCTGTCTTTACGCCCGCGGTGGCAGACATCATCATCTCAGGTCATGAGCAGCCATTGACCTTCCCACTTGTTGAGGGGCAGTGGGGAGGCTGTGGGCCAATTAAACAAGAGCGGACAGTCCGCTTCTACCGGTCACAGAGTGTCGGACAATCGCAGTTTAATGAAAATGAATGTGGAGACAGGTGGGGGTTGCTGCTAATGAGGGATGCAGACAGGGGAAACTGCAGGGGAAAGTGTTGGCAGTGATGTGGGGGGAAGGGGCTGTGAGGCAGTGCTAAAAAAGACCCCAAACAAAATGTGTTTTGATGGAGGGCCCCTTTTTGTCCTGTCATGGCCTCTTTGGCCCGCTTTCATCACAGTCAGTGGAGGGAAGCAAATGGGGCATAATAAGAGCCTAACGATCAAGCGCAGAGTGTGAAATTAGAAGAAACGTCTTCATTTTCACAGCTTTTTTTCCCCTGGCTCTTTATACTGGGAGTGCTGTAAAATGGTGGTCATGTGTTTTAAATGCAGAAGGTGGAGGTAACGCTGGTGGTGGATGTCAAGATGGATTAGCTGGAGGGGATGAGCTGCCCTCAGATGATGGAAACAAAAACTCCAGCTTATTCTTATGAGATCCTGTTACGTTTGGCAAAATGTTGTTTTTCTGGTTCCCTGAGTGTGGAAGTCAACTGCCATAGGGGCTAAGTGCATTGACTGGTGCTTTAATGGAACATAAAATAAATAGATGTTTAAGACCTGAATGATCAAAGACATTTTCCCTCATAACCAAAGGCATAACAAACATTATCAAGAGCTCATTTGCATTTGTGAAATATTTTCTCAACATTTATAAGACGCAGGACTATAAGACTTCAAGGTAAACAACAACAACAAGCAAAGGATTTTTCATGGTACACTGGATGTGTTTCCTTCCTCTGAGAAACACCACTCACAAAAAAAAAAAAAAAAAAAAAAAAAAAACCATACCCTTTACGATGAAAAAGCAACAGTGTGAAGCAGAACGCACGGCTGGCTCCGAACAAAAGCACGCTGTTTTATGTTTTAATTGCTCTCGTCTGGGTCCTGAATCTAATAACTCTGGGTCGAAACAGTGTTGGTAAATAACTTTCAGTGTTTGCTTTAACCTGCTGGGTGTTGCCTATCCATTATTCCACGCTGACTAAAGCAAACACTAGGAATCCTGCATGTGATATTTGATGCTTCAAGTATAGAAAGTCGTTTCTCAATGAGCCGTCAACAGACCTGTAGTGATTCTGTCGTATTAGCAAACATGAGTATTGAATGAATGATACTAAGAGGTCAGTGTTAAAATGTTAAAACAACAAATAAGTATCAAAGAAATGAGTATTAAAGAACAGCATGCTGTACAGCGCACATCTGCTGTTTGGATGAAGCACATTAGAGTTGCTGCCCTTGTTCTATTTTCACACCATCTCTGCTTTGTTAATAAAACTGCTTTCACACATCAGCCTCTGGGTTCACCCACCGGTAAAGCCATGGATCCTGTAATTCATATAACGCTAGAGCAGCGGTATTGAGAGACAAATGCCCGGCACAGAAAACCCGTCTGAAGTGAATCTACAGTAGACTGCGGAGGTTAGACTGTGGCAGGGCTGGTAGAGAGACTACTACGTGTCAGCTGCTCCTCTCCTCCTCCTCCTCCTCCTCTGGAGTTATGAGGTGTTACAGTTCAGTGACATTCGCCGAGAACGAGGCTGAGAATCAATATCTCCTCTTGCCACTCGAGGAGAGAGAGAGAGAGAGAGAGAAAAGTTCAGCTGACCTGCAATCCATACGTCTCCGTGACAGTGGGTCTCTGCTTTATCTGTAGAGCCGAGCGGAACGCACTGTCAGGGCTGAATTATAGACTGGGAGTTACCCCTACAGCTGAGACCGTTCAACAAAGAGAGCTCTTTGCTTCTTCATTCACCGATCCAAACGATAACATTAGTCCAGGGTCTCGTATCTCTTTGGACTTCTTTGTAGCTGCTAATTAACCAAACTCCTCTGTAAGCACGCATTATGCAGGAGCTACTGTACACTATACAGCCCTTTTATATTTACATTTACCTGACATTTTAATCCAAATGAGTTGAGCGAGTACAGAGGGGTTCAGTGTGGTGCTCAAGGACAAATACATCAGGTGTATGGACCGAATATAATCACAGTTATAGCCTTAAAGGGATTAACAACAGCCACATTGACTCAAAAGATAAAACCAACGACTTCCAACTGTTAATCCTAAATGAAAAACAGAGGGAGGAACTTTGAAAATGGCCTCATGTTGAAGGATATCCACTCAGGGAAGCATCAGCCAACAGTCCGCACAGAGACTCATGGTTGTTGATGTGTCACCGGTTATATTGCTCTGTTATATTGCCATGCTCTTATGCATTCACGCTGTGAGCAACACGATCATGTTGTCAGAATTCTCCATTTCCTGCACATCTGTGTGCAACAAGGAAAAAGCTCAGCCAGCGCACAGACGAGTCAACAAGTTTGTTGGCTGCAACAAGTTGACCGCAGCAACACTCCTCATGGACACCAGTTGTCAACAACCAGTCAGAATCGTGATGAATAGATGTGTCTGGCAAACGCAAAGTGGAGGAGTTATTGATGGTCATTACAGTCATTCAAAGCTGTTTGAAGGGCTGTAAAACTGTTATTGGAAGACTGAAGGAAGAGTCAACCCCAAAACAAAGGACTGCATCTATTACAGCACCCATCACTGAGGCCAACTATGATTTAAGATGTCATTTTATAGCTTTTATACATGATTACCGCCTTTTCATTGAGCAAAAGAAGCCTACTTCATGATAGACAATGAAAGTGCAGCATTAAATACAACTTCCATACATTACACATAAAGACAGAGGTGCACAAGAGCCTGTTCTTCAACCTACAGCTGGTCAGAATAAAGCGGCACATCAGTCAAGTCGCGGTGTGAACGCACTGTCAGCGCAAACTGAGATTTAACAGTTTCATTGTTTTGACATAACACGAGCTGTGTATTTTGTCACATCTTGTCATTACAGTGTTTGAATTAACCTGAACTAGCTTCACGATCCGCAGCCACGCTACACATGAGCGCTCTATCACTGACAGAAGTAAATAAATTATTCACACAAAAGCACGGGAGAGAGAGAGAGAGAGAGATCCAGCGGAAAACTACCGGGGCACAGTCGCCCCATTTGCAGTTGTGGGAAATCTGTCAGAGCAGGAGTGCCTTCCCTAGAGGGACAGAGGACAAATGACACCCACTCTCTGCATTCAATTACGACGAGAGAGGCCATGGGAGCCAAATCCTGCAGGAGACCGGGCTTCATACAGTGGAGAGGCTCACACACACACAGACTTAAGTAGAACTGTCTGCTGCAGTCAACTCCAATTACCACTGTCCACTACTAATGCACAACATGTGAAACTAGAAGAACAATTCCAATCTTTTTTTTACCCCAAATTCCACAAGGTTACATGTGGATTTTGTTTGCATTTTTTTTTTTTTTTTTTTTTTGCATAATTCCCAAAAACATAATTTCACAGACACTAATTGTGAATCACAGCAAATTAGCGGTCACTTTAAATTCCTGTGAGCCCATACAATGAAATAAGTTCAGCAAATTACTTTTAAAGAAAAAGAAGGCTACGTGAAAAAAAGTATGCCATGTTGGTCTGCCACACATGCCCACAATTATATGTAAACAACCTCAATCTTATTCCAAAGGAATTCTAATACAATACGCAGCATCTTTCATGAATCATAAGGAACTGATTTGTTTCACAAACATCTTTGCAACATGCGCTGCATACTGCCTTCCTGCAAAACTCTGCTGCGGTGTGTCCCCAAGTGACACTAGATATATCCTGGTACAGCGCATTATGACACATCCATAATGATAACCTAACACACACACACACACACACACACACACACACACACACACACACACACACACACCACCTCATTATGTTCTCCGCCTATGCAGGAGACCTCAGTTTCCCTTCCACAGTAGCTCTGTGTGCTTCCTGCAGCCAGAAGTCTGTTTCTAAATGGCGGTTGCTGTCAGAGCTTCTTCGTAGCAGGGAGCGGGGTCAGGATATCTGACCTGATGTTAGCACGTCTCTCAGCTCCACTTGAGGAGAAAACATTGACCGCTCAACCCTGCTCTGCTAGCACGGTTGTACATTATCTCCATGTCACATAGCGATTCTGTGCAATGCAAGTTAGAATCAGAAGAAACGAGCATCGGTCGTAGTTTCGTTTTCAGTGTTTCAGCCGGGAAATATATGAAAAGGCAAAATGTAAAGTTGTTGTTAAACTGTGTCAGATATTTTGATTATTGTGTGCTCTGTGTGTATGTGCGCACAACATATGATAGTCAGTTTGCGTCTGTGGGTGGAGTGACGTAGACGAGACGTGTGTTTTCTTGCCAGAATCTCACAACATTAGTCAAAAGTCAGTAAACTTCCTGAAGTGCCGCGGGACATTCTCTGGTTTGGTAAATATTGCACTAGTTCTGAATGTTTTCCGAATCACTGTGAAGAATAATGAAGATGTCTTGCTTGTCTGGCTCAGGGACAACATAGGTTTGGCTGTCACTTTACATAATTAAAAAGGAGGAACTGCCAAGCTATACACGGAGAGGGTTATAAAACTTGGTTTACACGAACTGAAGTGTGATATTGTTCACTTTCAAAAACCTACTGGAGGAAGTAGATTTTACAGCTGCATTTGGGGGAATTTCTTATACTAATAATTTGAGAGGCATTATTCAAATATCCTGTAAAATTAAAGAGAGGAATAACACCAACTGCCATAACATTTTTGACTTAATATCACACTGTTACTTGTTTGCGTTTCCATTGTGTCGCAAAGTATCACATGTCAAGTTAGGATATATTTCATGAAGCCATACAGAGTAGTGAAAGCCAACTGCTGGTGCGGCGCTCTGCTGGATGTTACTGATCCACCAGCTAAGCCCATGAAGCCATGCATATATGTGTGTAAGACAATAGCTTCTGTAAAGCACCTCTTGCTGTTATACTGAGCGGGACTGCGAGCTCCGTTTCCACACCTGTTGCCCTGGGCCATAAGGGACAAGCTATCTTCATCGCTCTCACTCTTCACTTTCCAGCGGACTGTGCTCTTGACAAGCTCAGCCATACCATCATAAAACTTCAGTGCCCACGCTGATAAGGCCAACCTATACCTGACTAAACCCAGGGGCTTAGGGACTTGTTCGCATTTCACTGCACTCCAAGAGAGGGATACATCATAACTGCATGAGGAGGTCTTTCAGAAAGGAGCATGGAATTTTTTGAAGTCCAAAGCAGAAAATAAGAGTGCACACTCAAAAGTCGTCATAGATAATCCCTTCAGGAAGACTGAATGTAGAGATATTTGATTTGGAAGAGAAAACTACCACAGAATCAGACAGTAAACCACATGTTACTGGAACAGAGATGATTCTTGAAGAGCTTAGCGGTCTTTATTTTGATGTTTGGACCCTAATTTCACCTCACGTTGGCCAGCGCGGGCGTTTTTACAACACAAGCTAGTTTGCACCAGTGATTTTTTTTTCAACTTCCAAGTCTGAAGTTTCCACTTAGTATTAAAGCGGATTATGAAACATGGGTTGAGTGAATGTTTTGCTGAATCAAACATTTTGCAAAGATGAAAGGAAGATGTGATGTAAACTGTCTTTGGAGTCGATATGTGTGTGCGTAAGCTCGGTCTGTGTAGATTGGATCCAGAGCTGGCGAGAGAGGAGGAAACCAGGCGTCTTTTTGCTTTGGTATTGATTGTAGGAATTAGCAGGGAGGAGACCACGTGCCCTCAGGTTGGGAGGGATGAAGTTGTCCTAAATTATTGCTGAACAACTTTGAAGTTGTATCATGGAACTGTTAAAGGCCAGCTCTCTATGCTGCCATTTTTTTTCCCTTCATTTTTTAGTGCAACAAGACACAGCATGATAGAGTATAATTCAAACCATCTTTAATACAAACCACAGAAGCATAAATAATTGAATAAAATCGGCAGTGGTTTTTTGAAATGCACCAGCAAATAAGTCTACAACATTTTTTCTCTCTTTTGGACCCGGGGTAAGAAGTCTAAATCTTATGGTGGGGAAAGAAGTGAAGGAGACTGAGCCTCTGGTTTTGGCTGGCTTTAAGTGGGCCTGGCTTGCATGTGGTTAGCAGCAACCAGTGCCCTGGCAAACAATGTGGAAATACTGTGCATCAAACACCAACAGGGCCCGTATAACACATTGCTTCTAGCCTGGCCCATGAACACACATATTTAGCTTTAAGTATGTATGATTGTTCATTCATATAGTGCTTGTCATGAATCAGAAAGTTCAGATCAGGCTAAAATGTACAAAACCTGGATCATTTATGGAAGAATAACTGAAAGGAAAGGAGTTAAAATGTTTGAGTGTGCTGTAGAACTACGGTAATATTCAAAAAGAAAATGCAGTAGTATCTGCTCCTCAAATTCAAAGTTTTCCTCTTCAAACATCTACAAAGGTGGAGTTTATAGGGCAAATATCATAATATAATAATACAGAACAATAATAACACTGTTACATTCAAATTCTTTCTATTTAACTGTGCAGTTTTTTTTTCCCCCAGGTTTTTGGGGAAATGATTTAGCTCACTCTGGGGGGCAGGCGGGCTCATTCATTGATCTCTGACCTTAGAGTGAGAAACTGAAACACTGGCCAACAGTAGAACCAACAGAAATAAAGTTATTAAGGGCGGCTGAGCAAATTTACACATTAGCTGCTCTTTTAACAAAGAAGAGGGTGGCCGAACACCTCTCCTTTGTCACAACGAAAATGCCCTCAAATGACTTGCAATTATATTATTACTTAAATAATAACTTAATTAAAGCTTTTATTATCAGAAGCAGAGCTGAAATTGGAGCATGTCACTTACGCTGTTGTCGCTCGACCCTGACACGGGGTAAACGGTCCAGCCCAGCTCCGCCGTGGCTGTGGTGGAGTCCATGAGTGTCTCTGTGGAGAGAATTAAAGACAGACGGCGGTCAGATCATCTCCTCACTTCATGCTGGAACACACTCGTGTGTTAGAAATGTTTTGAGAGGCAGAATACAAGTTTACTCTTAAAAAAAAAAAAAAAACAAAAAAAAAAAACAAAGTCAGAAAATAGTGAAACCAACATTAAACAAGTGAAAAGTAATAAAGAAACCAAAAAATAAATAGTGCATTTTTTCTTAACAAATGTTTTGAGAGGCAGAATATGAGCAGAAGGGCACACATGTTTCTGAATATTGTAAAAGAGCTTGTTTAAAGACAATTTGTACATACAGGCGTCACAGCTTATGGTGTTGTAATTAAGTAATCTTAACACTTAAGATTATCTACATGGTCATCATGGTGTGTAACTGGTTAACTGGTCAGTGGACCAGCAGAAAATAAATCAGCAACAAGTCTGACAACCAGTGAATCAGTGACTGATTTATTTTGATGTAAAACTTGTGGTTCAATGTGAGAATTTGCTGCTTTTTATGTTGTTTCATACCATTTTAAATTCACATCTGAGAACTTTGATGAAATTCTTCACTACTTCACAAACGACTCTAGATCATAAAAAATAATTGACAAAGTAATCAATGCTGAAAATAAACATTATCCGCAGGCCTGCTATTAAGGTCCACATTGATACAACACATACGTTAAAAAGGTACAAAGTTTGATTGCTAGTAGTTTGACAACAGGTCAGACACATCCTGGTCAGCAGAACTAAGCCATCACTCAGATGACTCTGTGTGGAAAACAACAGGCTGCAAAAGCAAATCTCCATGGACCAGAGAAGGGGCCACCCGACATGCCACGGAAAGAAACACCTCTGGTAATTGGGGTCAAAGACAATGTGCCTCTTGTCAGTCATGAGGTCCTCAGTGGCACACACCACGCCAGCCTGACCCAACTGTCTGTCACACGCTTACTGAACCACTCGTGGCGTCACCTTCTTTCCCTCTTTTTCTGTACCCTCTGCACCCATGCCCTCGCGCCCTCTTTTCCATCCCTGACAGGTCTAATGAATTTCTCCTGCTGATTGGGCCTGCATCACTCTTGTGCTGCCGTGTTGAGCTGCAGCAGATGGAGAGAGCATTCATCAGGTTCGAGGCGTCAGCTGCAACCCCAAAATGCCACAGAGGGATTTAGAAGACCCCCTCCCCTCTCTCTCGACAAACACGGCTCCTAAGCTTAGCATAAGTCACAGCCAGCGATTGTAATACAGGTCTGGTGAACAACTGCATACTGCGGTGGCTGCTCATTAATATTGTGATATGAGCTGATTGAATTGGTGCTATTAGTGTGGGTTACTTGAAAGTGGATCCTAGTGAAGAAATAGAACAGAGCCCATGAAATCAGATAACATGTAAATGTTCTTAGCAAAAGGTAATGAGTGGAGGAAATCAAAGACAGAGGATCTGGCCTTACATCTCGCTGGATTTTATTCAGTGCTCGCCTCGTGTTCAGCTCTGCACCAGGTTGCAGGATATTTCACAGACTTCCAGTTGTTTCATAACCCTGGATTTCCTCTGATTTATATTCCAGCGAAAGCCACAGCTTTTAATTAACAGGCTCCACACGCATTGCTTTATTTCAAGGCCTTCTGCTGACTTTCTGCATCTCGCCCTGCACTCGCAAGGCATAATACTAGATTCCACATCCTATTCAGTTATCACAAAGCCCAAATCGTATAATTAGGCAGATGAGACTGCAATTGAGCAGCTATTGATAACCTTGTGTATGACTCAGAGCCGAGCAGCCTACATGGGTGTTAGGCAGTGAAATGGTAATTATCCCCCATAATGATAACGATAATTAGTGGAGGAGTACAGTGAGAATAATGAACCCCCTCTGTGGTGGTTTAGGGAGTGTTGTGGGGGAACAGGGAGTGAATTTCCCCAGGAATGTTAACACAGACTGGGTGACTCCCCCCCCCCCCATTCCTCCTCTTTATCTTTTTCTGTCTGTAGGCACATGTATCCTCCCTCTTTCTCCTCCTATCCACCACTTGCTCCTTTCTCTCAATAATTCTCCCCCTCCACCGTTTCTCCTGTCCCGCTCCTTCTCTTCCTTCTCCCTTCTCCCTCTCTTTCAGGCTCTGTTCCTCTCCTGCTATCAATGGCCCACACGCTGGACAAGTAGTATACCTCACCATGAAAGACTGATCACTTTTCTTCCTCCTGCTGTCTACACTTCAGTCCTGGCAGCCACACCGATTCATTACCTCCCGCGGAGCAGAGCAGCACATAGCTCACCACTGTCAGCCACTGCCTCGTTCTCAGTGTGAACCCCCAGTCGTGGCGGAGCACGGCTGCACAGCAAGACCCATTGGCTATTAATCAGGAGCAGGACAGGATGCAGAGGTTCTCGTCCGGATCCGACCGCAGGAATCACTTCTTTTTGTTTTCTTTCTTGCTTGTTTATGATGTGAGCATTTGGATTTTTCCCGCTCATGGGACAGGTGGTGATCTCCTCTGAGAAAAAGGTTTGAGTGTCCAAACAAGCTGCCCCGCTGCTCACATCTAGTGTCAACACTACAATCAACACCATGTGAAAAAAAAAAAAGGAGGTGCAGGCCCGAGAGAACTGTCGACAGACCAATACTTACAAAAAACAGATCTCAGAAAAGCAAACACTCTTAAGGCACTCTTAGCCAGAGGGAGAAGAGTTAAATTAAAACCCTTTAATAGGTCAGGTGATATAGTGCTTTAAAGGCACGGACCTCACAGGATCTCCATCAGGGCAGAAACAGCAAAAACAGATTTATTACACCTGGTCCTTTTTTTTTTTTTTTTTTTTTTTTTTACAGACAATACACCAGTAGTTAATGTAGATTACCAGGTGTAATCACTCTGTCAACCATATCAATTAAGGAGGATTAATCAACGTGTATCAATTTCTAGCTTTTGCAACTTGAAGAGAACCTGAAGGTGGATTTAAGTGCATGTAACTGATTTAGGACACCACATTATTTTCAGTGTTGAATAAAAAAATGATTTCGTATTGCACAAAATGTTGGAAATCCTATCCTTTTTACTCACACAGACGAACATAATCAGCAGCTTCTTCGCATTTTCTCCCATTTTTTTTATCTTATGAGCTGCGTTCAACGCAGGACAATCTTGCCACTGCTACACTGTTTAATATTTATAATGATTTAGTAAAAAAAAAAAGATTTTTAATGAATGCAGTTTTCTCACGCTCATACAGTGCATTATGTGTGTGATGCTGTGCAGCCCTGTTTGTAGTGTAATGGATTTTCACACCATCAGCATGTGATGTTCAGGAGGACACATCAAGTGCTCTAAGATCTGATGACAAATTGCTGTCTCTCTCTTTCCCACTTACAGCGGTAAGTGTCTTTGCATTATTCGCGTGGCAATGGAGAGTGATGCATAAAAGTGTTTTCAGTGTTTAACTGAGCTCATGGGAAAATGACCTCTACAGTGGCAGTCAAAGTCAGACGCAGTACGTCACTGACTGCACAGGCAAAGAAACGTTTTTAATTATGAAACATTTACGTGCAAAGCTTAATTTTTTTTTTTTTTGATAATTATAGAGAATATTAACAATATGACAGTAAATAATTAAAGCCTGGATGTCTTTTCTTTCTTTTTTCTTTTTTTAAACTTGATACCCTCCACTGTGGAGGGGGCTATGAATATGCAATGAGGTCTAGGAGTCTAAGAAAAGCCTGCTAGGCTGAGAGTGCTTCCTCCAACACTTCCTGAGACTAAGGAGAGAGTTTAGTGCTGATCTGAGAGAGAGCTCTCCAGTGAGAGACTGTCTGAAGTGACAGGCGGGGAGGGGGGGGGTGTCTTGATACTACAACAACACTCTTCCTCTCTAAGAGGGGTCAATGCTGCATCTCAGCTTTCTAAAGAAAGGCAACAGCATTTTCAATGAGGGATACAAAGGAGAGCTGTTCACAGAAAAGACAGTAGAGCTCAAAAAACCACAGCCAGTAAGAAAATATACATCTTCTACATGCAAATACAAAGACTTCAGACTCCAAGTTATCTACAAGCCATTGTGTTCCAGCATTAATAAATGAGAGCCTGAGAGGATATTGAGGGTATCTCTACACAACATTACCATGCTGTGTATTCACATCATTCACTGTATGTAAAAAGTATCCGCTTACTCTCTCTGCACCCGGCAGCATTTTCTCTTGGATATTTTATTTCTTTTTTTTTCTGCCAGCCTGTTTCTCAACATTTGCAGTTGGTTTATGACGGTGTCTGACCGTTACTTTGTCAAAAGGGCAAGGGAATCAGGATTTGACAGATAGATGGCCAATTAGATAGAGCCAACAGACAGATTTCTGCAGTCTGAGTGATGGATAGAAACTTTCTCTACTTCCATGAGCAATACCTCCACTCCACCACACCTTCCAGCTCTACACCTTTCTCCCCAGGCAGAGAGCACAACAAGTGCAGCTTTTCCAATCAAATTGACATTTCTTGTCTTTTTATCGCAAGCACACACATGCTGATATGTTGTCGAGCGTAATTATATTGTTAAATAGCAGACTTGAGATATTTCTCCTATGCTCCCCCTTATTCTCGGCGTGAAGAACCCAATTTGACAAATTGCTTTGCAACTTATTGCATCACCGTTGAGGAAGAATTGTGCATATAAATGACTTTGACGTGGTGGTTCAAACCAGAATCAAAGAGAATATACCAATTTTCTAACAAAGTAGCCTATATTTAGGGCCTACAGTTTAATGAGGGTATTTTGAAGAAGCAATTGACCTCCAAAACAGCGTGAAGCAGCTTGGAGGCATGACTTCTTTTTATCTTTCTCGCCAGCGGAACTGTAGCCTCTCCTGTCTACGGAACAAATCCCCCAACGTTCAATTTAACATCGACATAAACCACATATGGTGCTCTCCATTGCTTTCATAATGTCAGCTAGCAGGGCTAAAAAGCAACTAAACATTCTCCCCATAAAAGCCATGCTGTGTAAAGTTCAGTTTAACCACTGCTGAAGGGTGCATGTGCATTTACTTTTATTTCACTAAACACCTGAAACCACAGTGTTTGATTGCAAATGTGGGAAGATTGTGGTATGCACTACAGTTGCAGAGCAACATGAGCAAGCTGTCCATTGTGCTAAAAACAGAACCCTATACTGTACAGTGGACCTAGCACGGAAATCTGCCCAGATTAAGGGGCAAAGCAATGATATACCCCTGAGGGAGCCGGTGCGAGTGCGGAGACATGATTCATAGGTTTAATGATGGACAGGGCTACTGTATGGCCTGTTGGAAAGAATAACAGTCTGTTTCATTTAGAGCTAAGAAGTGGATGGAGCCCCTGGTCCAGAACAGCTCAGCTCAACTTATCTGTCAGCACAAGCTGGGCCCATTAAGGTACAGTAGAGCTCCCACCACTGTCACATAACAGTATATCCCTGTGTGTTAAATGAATTCTTAATCCCACTTTTACAATGAAACAGGGGCTTTGTGGACCATGTGGCATTGGCCCAAACCCCAGAAACACAGCTTTTTTTTCTCTTCAATTTCAAGACTCATAGGCAGACTGGCACGCAGCCCTGGGTATCCAGGGAGCTATCCGGTGTGTCATTGGTGAGACATCACTCTGTCAGGGAGATTTACGTGGTGTGGAGGTTATTGTTGGGTCCTGAAAAGACAGGTTTGGAGTTGGGATGATGATGTAGGTGTTTTCAGGGGGAACGATGAGGTAGGGCTCAAAGTTCAGCCCCACCTCATCAAGGCTGCAGAGTGGCGTGTTTTCCGAAGGCAAGGAGAGATGAGGGGGGAAGCTGGGTAGTTGATTTTGGCAGAGGACGGTGCAGTCTGACATATGGTACCACACACACAAACATGAACGCACAGAAAGTAGAGCACTCTCAGAGAGCACTAACTGTTGACAGAATGATACAGCATGGCGTTCCCAGGGGCCTCAAGCAGGATGTACAACAGTAATCCCTACACAGCCGAGCTGTGTTATCAGTCAGTGTAACTTAACTTGTCAGCAAGGCCAAGGGGCAATCGCCAAAAACAAATATAAGAGAAACAAAAACTGCCTTTTGACATATGACTGAAAAGCTGTCAGGACCGTAAGAGCTTTTAACTATGTATCCGGGGATTTTTTTTTATTTTTTTGATGAATTAAAACAGTCTCATCTGTTCTTTGGAACATTCAATACCCAGGTGCTGTATTGGCTGCTGCATCTTCAACCCTGTGCTGTCTTTTAATCTAAGAACAGACCTTTATATATTTCTCACAGCAGATATTCTTTGTGAATGCTGGTGTAGCATAGGCACCTACAGAGAGTGCTGCATTGTGGGTTTTTTTTACAGCCTTAATGTTGCTGGGCTGGCGAGTTTCTTCATGTCCGTTTATAATGTGTCTTTCATAGTGAGTCAGTCCTATTAGTCAAGCCTGTAATTATTCTCCATCTTCAAAAAGTCTAAAAACCTGTTTTGGAAAAGTTAGGGAGCATCTTATATTTAAAGTGAGATTCCAAAAGGTACTCTCTCTGTAAGAGCTCTGTAAAATATTACAACACTATTCAGGCCACAAGCTAGCAGAAACAGTTTTTTCAACAATCCACTATTCCATAGATGAGATGTTTTTTCAGTAACTGTCACTGTCTTATCTCACCGCGAATTACAACACACCATTGTCACGCCAATCATTTCAAAGTATCGCTTTTCTTTCCATGCATTGAGATGTGTTTTAGCTATTAGCCACACCTGTAGGTGTATCATTAGTGTAGTTTCTCCATTAAAATGCAGTTAGTTCAGAGTGACACCATATTTCATGGCAGAGACACATCAGTCTGAGCAATAAATTGTGTGAGTGGGAACAGTCACCTGGCCAATCATAAGCTGCGTGAAAGAAACCTGGCTAATAACACAGGCTGGAGGATTTATAAGTACGCTTTCCATATTTCCCAAATCCCTGACAACCCACCGAGACCTGTTTAACAGATCAGTACATTTTAAATTTTGCGGTGGAAAATTCTGTAAAAGTGGGTCCCACGTTTTTATAAGCAGCAGCTGAAGAAAAAATGCATATGATTCAAAAAGAAAAAAAAAGAAAAAAAAAAAGATCTGTACAAGTGACATTCATCTATTCATCCAATCATTTTAAGTGCTCTATGAGCACTGTAAAAATACCTGCAGCAAAGTTAGACAGCGGTGTACAAATCACTTTTCATCAAAGTGACAGCTTTTCAGATGCCGCTACTAATTGACTTGATAGAAATAATCATCTCATCCCTCCCACGCTTTGCCTACAAGCCATTAGTTAAAAGTAGATGATTAAAAAATGTACATAGCTCATGTAAGAGCATGAAGGAATCCTTTATTTCACGGATGTGTGGTCCCTGGCTTCACATGAGGGATTTCATTTTCTCCCTCTCTCTCTTTTCTATCTTTTTCATTTTCTTAGTCTCTTTCTCTCCCTCTCTCTGGTCCTTGATTAGGCTTGGTAATAACAGAGCAAGGGGCCCCTGTAGGAGCAGTACAGCCATGATATGCTTGTATTAGCCCAAAAGACTAGCTGTTCCCCCCAGCTTTTAAAATATACTCAACTGGAAGTGTGGGAGCAAAGGGACCCATTTCCCCGCCTAATTTGTCGTACATGAGATGATGTCTGTGGTAGTCAAGGGAGCAGCTATCTCCATGCCAACAGTTTTGATTGGCAGTTCTGGCAAATTGTGGGTTATAGGAGGAGGTGTGTGACACCACGTTAAAAATGTGAGGGAGATATGATGCATGTGATTTGGATTGGAATCTGATAGATACCTCCTTGCTGTTTTTCAGCACCCCAAGAGTTCAACTTTTGTTTGAAAAAGGAATGTGTAAATATGTGTTCACACATTTAGGCATCCCTTTTTATTGCCGCGGTCTGTCCTTGTTTGGCTGATTCACCCTCTGTTTGATATCTAGGCGAACTACATCCTCCCACGTAATGTGTGCCAAGGCAAGTCATTAAAGTCTGATAAACAAATCCATTTATGACCCTTTCTATATCCTTTTAGAGAGCCTCTCCTCCGCCTTTAAAACCTGCAGTAAATTCCTGTGCAGAGGCTCTGGGTCCTTATCATCTGAAGTTTGGTGATAGGGTTGAACTGTTGACCTGCAAGTGGTGCTGCCTCCTGGCAGAGCTGCGTTTAGATCGGAGACTAAAAAAAAACCTCATTGACCAACATGTCCACCAGTGTTTAAGTCAGACGGTGAATCCCTACATGTTCACTAATGGCAGCAAGGCCCTAAAATTGTAAATGTATAGGAAAAGGCTGAGTGTGATATATTGTATTTGAGATGCACGTAAGCCCTCACACTGGGAAAGAAATGTTATGCTATAAAGTATATTTGTCAATGTGGTTTCAATATTTTCCAAGAAAAATCACAAATATTATAACTGGAGATATTCACCACCACAAATACTCCAAATATACAGAGATTGTTTTGTTTTGTTTCTTATCCAGGGTTTGGTAAATGGTGAGTTGTGAATGTAGAAAGTTTTTATTCAAACATGCAGTGTGGACAGTAACAGCCAGCCTTCAAAGAGACATTCATGAAGCCCACTATGTGCAGACAAATCAGTGATCCAGTAAACTGGTCAAGTTGGACTCCAATGGAGAAACATTCAAAAAGAAAGAAACTTAAACAACGTTGTAGAGCTGTCCGCTTGACCAAGAATATTCACAAAATGAAAATGACAAGACAGCTCTTTCCACTTTCCTTCTTATGTTAATTACAGGCAAATATTCTCTTTCCATTACCAATCCAATAGCTCCAAAATCTTGTGTATCAAATAAAAGATAACCAATAACCTCTGAAAGAAAAAAATTAAATACAAAACTATATATTATCAATTATGTCATTTTCTGTTCAAATAGACCAATGATAGAGAAGGAATAAAATTCTGTGTTACCTACAATGACATCTGTGATATCAAACCATCACACTGAGAAAACATCTTTTGAGGTTTCTGTGTTTGACATAGTGGAGACGTCTTACAAATTTTTGCTAATTTAAGCCTTTAAAAGCTCAATGTTCAGTTACTCTTAAGCCCTTTTAAAGCTTGAATTTCAGTTGCTCTATTTGAGACATATCAACACTCTTGAGAGATTTTCCAACACCCTGCTGCCACAAATGACAACTGAAGACCGCAGCACGAGCTTGACAAATTAGTTTTGCATGTCATCATATATCAAACAAATCTGTCTCTCTTTTTTTTTTTTTTCCTCAGGTTTGGTTTCTGGGTCAAGTACAAGGGGAGAGAGTGAAAAGATCCTTCGTTGCGTTTAAAGATAAATGTGACTCATCTGGAGCTGTAAATGTTTCACAACGTCAAAACAAATGAGTAGTGGCTCCTTGCTTGCAAAACAGTTTATTTGTCTCCGGCTAAGTTATGATTACAAGCAGTCACAGATGCAAACAGGCAACCCTTGCTGTACTTGTGAAGAAATGTTTGTGCTGAAATAATCAGCTTTCAGAAAAATCAAGCTGTAATCAAATTTATAGCAATGCAAATGCGATGCAGTCGGGAAACTCAGCAAAAGTTTTAATTGTATCTTCAGTCATACATCAGGTTTCTCGTGCCTCTCTTTAAATGCTACTGAATGAACACAGACCGACTGCCTGTTGACCTTGCTCCACACACGCAGACGCATAGTCACATTCATGCTCTGACACATCCCTATTCATGCACATGTATGTATTGTTAACTGTGTGTATGCAGCGTTAACCTAACTAAGCTAAGTTTGCTTAGTTCTTTACTAGGTATTAACACATTACAGTAACTGCCACAGTCACAAGACTGTTTTCCCCAGAAATGAAAATAAGAACATACAGGATGGTATTTACCAGTGACTTTATTTTGGTGTTGAGATTAAATGGATGAAAAATAAAGAAGAATGTATGTGCACCAGTTCTGTCAACACCACAGACAGAGGAAGATTTAAAACATTCACTGGCTCGCTGTAACGTCTATGCGGATGTTTTGCGGCGTGTGTTGCTTGGATTGTGAAAATTAGAACTGGACTGTTGCACACACAGACAGAATTCCACATGTTCAAGCACATCTGCCATATGAACCGTCAGCAATTGTACTCTCACTATTACTGTCATCATGTGAGCAAAGAAGAACAACCCTGGAGTGCATTCTTTTCAATTAAAATGGCAAAACATTTGATTGGAAGTGTCTCCACAAAAAGTCTCACACCTAAATCAAATAAGTCCAAGTTGAGAAACTGACATAGCTAAATAAATCAAATTAGTCATTCAACCACAGCTGCCTATAAACCACTTTTTCTTCCCTCTGCTAATGACTAGTTTTCTCTTCGGTTTCCAGGTATAACACTTCCCTGTCTATTTGTCATGCTGAGGAATTTGAACAGCGTTATTGATGTGTGAGAGCATCACAGGGTCAAACTAGGGGAGCTGATCTCTTGCCAGTCGATACGGACTGTCTGCCAAGAAAGTCATCAGATATCAGAGTTGTTTCTGTCTGAGCAGATATCACAGCCTCTAAACCCTCCTTTCCCCACCTCACACACACACACACACACACACACACACACACACACACACACACACACACACACTCACCAGCACCATCCACCTCCCAGACCTCCTCCTAGTTAATCAATGGCGTGGTGTACTCATCCAGCATACTTTCTCACTTTCCCGTCGCTTGATGTTAGGGGCAGAATAATACTTAAGACAAGAGGCATTAAATTATGTATGCACATTAAAAAGCGATGAGGTAGGCATGGCGAAGGGAAGATGCTCTATGCGGTTGAGTTGCAGTGAAATAGTGTCGTTACGGATGATACAGTATTATCATCTGAAGAGAGGGAGGCTAGATGTAAGGGTGTAATAATGTGTATTTATGGGTATCTTTACCTGTGTTTTACGGCGCCTGCAGTCATGTAGGAATGGTAAAAGAGTGGTAATGATTTATTCTCACTTAACAGTACACCATAGACACCGTGTCTGGACTCCTCTTTTCCTAATTTATCTCCCCTTCTCTTCTCTCCCCAACCTGCCTCTCCCCTCAGCTTGTTCTTCCTTCTCTCTCTCTCTCTCTCCTGCCTCCCTCTTTACTACCTCTCACCTCCACCGTCGCATCTACGCTGCAGCTCATAGCTTTCCTTCCTGTCACCCCCTGACATTGCTTTATTACATCAACAAGATGCTCCGTTTCCAGCTCTCGTTCCCTTCTACTCTCTGACCCGAGGAGGAGGCGAGTGTACCTCCTAACAGCCGTGACTGTTTAACTATCACCACCACTGTCCGTCCCCACCCCGCCTCTCCTGATGGGGACCACACATATCACGGCAGTACAAGTTGGGGGGGGGGGGTCACATGGGAGGTGAGGCACATTGGTGGATTCCAGGCCTATGAGCTAGCTCCTCTCCCCACTGGCTTTGGAAGAGTTACGGTGAGGTCACGACCCCCTGGAGGTCTATAAAGTAAGAGAATGGGGAGGCAGTGGAAGGCAGTACCTCGGCCATATGCCTGCCTGCCTGGCTGCTGCACTGCTGGGACCATTACTGCATCCAATCACACCAGACACAGAGCAACAACAGGCCCCAGAATAACCCAAATATCACTTACAGTACAGGCACCCCTAAAGCCCCTGCAATCAACATCCTCTTAATCACCGACTGCACGGCACAATGGAAATTGTGTTGGCCAACCATTAAGGCACCTTAAGGACCTTGTGTTAGTCAAACTAACATACACTGGGAGATATTGGATACCGGTGGAGCACAAACACAGAGCTAATGGTTTCATGGTGGTCAACTGAGAACGAGTGGAAGACAGAAACCAAATGAGAGTAGGAAGAGAAAAAGCAAGAGGGAGAGAAAAGATAGAAGAGACTTAAACAAAACAGGACTGCACTGCCTGTGCCAGAGTCTGTTTATGTGAGGAAAAAAACAAAAAAACACTAATTTCCATGACCTGTCTGTCCTCACAGCGCTATAGGGTGTTCCCTTCATCTCCAATCAGCACCGGACAGAGCAAATAAAATTTTTCAAAGTGTATTTTTAAAGAAATTTAAAGTCTCCATGGACAAAATGAGCTCATTTACCATTTTATATAAAAGTGACAGTGGGTTAAATTACCGGGTGCATGAGAACACTGGTAAATTTTATGAATCATTAGAATTATAATAATTAACTTGAGTACTTTGTTTAACAAAATCATAACACCTTTACAAGCAGACTCCTCAATATTTCATGGATAGGGCAGCAGCAAAACTGTACTCTGTGTCTTTAAGAATAAGTCATATGGGCGGGGTGGGGGGTGGGGGTGGGGGTGCACTTGTTTGGGATCAGAGGCAGCAATCAAAAAAGTGGTAATGGGATTCAGTGTGTTTCTCAAGGGTACTTTAGTATTTGTCTAAATGTGAGGTCAACATGGATAAAGAAATAGTAAGAGACATTGGGAGGTAAGTGAATGACAGGAACAATAAAAACTGAGGAATTCTTGGCTAACCCTGTTTGTTCTTGAAATCAAAATGTAATCTTGCACAACAAAGGCCAGCTCTGACCAAACTAAAGATTCTTGGCTGCAAGTATGAATTTCCCCCTGTTGTTGGGATGCTGTCATGTGCAGTAAGATGCACAACAAGTTGCCTCAGCCTATCTGTCATGGGGCATTATGTCGGGAACAGGAAGGTGTAGACCAGACTTAGCCCTTCTCCCGTAAACTCAGATAAATGTTTGCCTTACAACCTGCAAGGTAAACAAACGGTGTCTGGCTCAAGTTAAGTCCAGAGATGCTTTGTGTTTCTCTGTGGAATGCAAAAGTCCTTCTTTGCTCTGAAGCAGCGAGCCCTCGCTCTGTTTGTTTTGTAGCCATTACAGCCACTTAGCCTGACAGAGCACTTTGTTTCCCTTATCTTCCGAACAGCTAAAACGCATAAGTGTTTTCAGCGTCTGTTCGACCTTGGGTTTAACTCTTATCACTGTGTTTACTCCTGACACAGATCAAAGACGGATTGCTTTCAAGCGAGCGGCCGTAAAAGGGACAGCAAACTTCTGTCTGTGAGTGACTTTATGGTTTCATTCCAACGAGGGAAAAAGACAAAAGGCATATTTCAGCACCAAGGGGGCCACATCTGACAGGTGAGCACAGGAGGAAGACATCCAAACAGAGCTGGAGGAGAGTAATAGCAGCAGATAGTGCTTCTCCAGAGAGGGAGGGAGGGAACGAAGAATATTTGTCTGTTTGAGTGATTTGCCTGGCGTGGATCAAAATCAAAGAAGCAAAGCTTTGCTGCAGCTGCTTGCTGCTATGGTAACTGGTCAGCAGGTTGCCGAGGTGTGATCATTAACAGGAAAGGATGACTCCACCCCCCCCCCCAAAAAAAAAGTCAACATAACGTTGTGCTTGTAGGAGCAGGGAGGGAGTAATAAAGGAAGCTGGTTATCAGGACGGAGATAAACCTTTTGAGCTACACGGTCACAGACGGTGCTGTTTCACCATCCAGGTAGAAAAGCCTCCGAAAAGTTTGATTCCCTTTCTAAACAATGCCATCTGGGCTGCATTGCAGTCAACAGCAAGAGCTAAAACTGAGGTTGTCCCTTCTGGTTTTGTTTTGGCTGCAGTGTTAAAACTAAAATCAAATCTCAGTCTGCAGTTCGAACCAAAAAGAAAAAAAAAAAATCCCAACACTGGCTCTATTCTTTTCCTAAAGCAGAGACAGTTTATTAAACCTCATCTGACTGACTTGTTTTGCTCTTGGTCACCAGCAACAAATTGTATCTGAAAGCGCCTTACTTCATAAAGTTATTCCATAACAGTTGAACTCAAAAAACATGCAGTCTCGTTCTTTGGAAATGACCACACATTACTGAGGGGATATTTTTTTCCACAGCCATGACAGATAAAAGGGAATGTACAGAAAATCTGTTTCTACGGCCTTTGAAAGTAGAGGTTGTCAATGCCTCCATGCAATGAAATATATGTTCATCTATATGGTGAAGTACATGTGCGTAATGGTGTGTTACTTGTATTATCAATTAACTGTTAAAACTTTCAGTCCTTTCATTAGAAACTTAATAATGACAAGAGCGTGTACCGATTGTAAGGATCATGTAGCTTCAACAAGGAAGGGAAATATTATCGTTTAAACTGCAAACAATAATGTTTGATGATTTGGGTCTACAGAGAAAGTTACTTTGTGGATCTTGAGTTGAGTTTTAAATGCCATTTGTGTGTGAACAAGCAGGAGACAGGATGTGTGTATGCACCCACGTCTTTTCACTTGGAAAACTTGTTTAATGGGACCTTACAAAGCTGCCTGATAGAAAGGCATCAACAGGTGGCAGAGAGGAACACTGAAGACAGGCACAAAAGTGAAACAATAATGCTGCCAGGAGAGTCTTGAAAACCTAAAGAACGAGTGCAGACATGGGAACTGAGAGGGAAAAAAAAAAAGAAGATAAACAGATAGACAGATAGATAGAGTGAAGGATCGAGCCAGCTGAAGCACAGAGGGACTGATTCACAGGCGTGGTGAACGGTTGGCATGCTAATCAAGCCTGTATGTGGTTGCAGGCAGGGTGAGAAGCGGGTGCATGAAGGGGCTTCACAGGCAGTCATTTGCCAGCATTCAGCTCCCATCAATATCAGGACCGATTAATGAGGGACTAGAGGGGAGAGCAGGGAGAGGGCAGAGAGGACTGGAGCGGGGGGGGGGCAATGGCCAGGTGTCGGAGGAGGCACAGAATGGGAATAAAGAGGGCGCGGGCAGTGATCCGCGAGGAATTCCAGCGGAGCGGCAACAAGAGTGGTGGGGGGTGGCTGCTAGTTGTGCACTGCAAAAAATGGTCATTAAAAAGCTGCACTTGGTTCAACTTTATTTATTCATTTTTTAACTCTCAACTCTCAACTTATCAGCTCAAACCATAAAATAACGCCGCAGCACAAAAAAAGCGCACCGAGCCATGATTGAGAAAACAGAGCGTCGACTTCCTTGAATAAGATGTCGTGTTATGCATCTTCCATCTTCTTAACAGCGGTGACGGAGCAGTCGTTTGGTAAAAGCGATCGCAGACTGGCTGGGTTGGCAAAAGTACTGTACTATGACATCATGTTACATGATATCTGGGGATTGAAGTTGAAAATTTGGAAGACCATGAACCTTTGAAATTGCCAGGTGCAGTTTTAACAAGTCAATCAATCAAGTCATATCTTTGCGGACCACAACGCTAAAAAGAAAATGTAAATCTTTAAGCATATTTTAGTGCTGAGTTAAAGTATTTTTACTTGTTTCTGTTGTGTCTTTGCGTTTTTATCAACAATGTTATCAAATCAAATAATACTTTCGGCAGAATAATATGCTTCTTCCAGGAAAATGTAATTCAAGCAAATGTTCTCGGAAAAACAAAGACTATAGGATGACGTGACTTATTAAGTATTTTTTTTGGGTGGAAGATAGAAAGGCATAAGGAAGATAAAAGAAGGGGAAGTAAGGCTTAATGTGTATGTGTGTGTGTGTGTCTGTGTGAGGCCCTTTAATGTTTTGGGAGAGAGGTTTAAAGGCTAAAATCGTGTTTCGACCTTGAATAGCGCTCCTCCCCCGGAGGAAAAGGTCCCCGTATGGATGACAAAGGGTCGTGTTCTTTTAGGCATCTGCAAGGCCGAGGTTGTGTTTTATTGTCGGTCACGCCTGTTGTGCCTGTGGGTGGCCGCGCATGGAAGTGTGCACCCTGAGTTATGGGTGGAGTGTGTATATGTGTTTACACATATAGGTGTATGCATGAGCGTGTGTGTGTGTGTGTGTGTGTGTGCGCACGTGTGTAGGTTCAGTGCATGTGTTGAGTTGATGTGTGCGTGTGTGTGTGCCTGACTAGACTTGTATGTGTGTTGGCACAACAGTTAGGCATTAGCACAAAGTGGTTTAGCATGTGTGTGTGTGTGTGAGAGAGAGAGAGAGAACTGTGGGCCAAGGAGAGCAGGGATTTTGGGGGGGACCACAAGGAGAGGGGGTGGGGGGTGGGGGCAGCCACAGAGTCCCCTTCCCTTCGCTCATGACTCGCCAGGTCATGTGACCACTGGTTCTCACAGGGGCACTGGGCATTCGGAAACAAGAGGGCAGCATGTTAGGGCCGCATGCCTGTTTCATTGTTTGTGTGCGGGGTGCCTCTCTGCTGAATGCAGGCAAATCAATCCTGAAACATCAGCATCAACACACAAGCACAAACTGGACTGGACAGAGGCAGCACTGTGCCAGCTTGTCTCTGGGAACTGACTAAACAGCAGCGGAGAGTATTTCCTCCTCATTTATCTGTCTGTATGCCTCCTGTGTCTGTGGCTCTTCATTTGTCTCTATCTGTTGTCTGTTTCTCATGGCAGACAGAGAAAGGAAAGTATGTCTCCCTCTGTCTCTCTTTGTCTTTCTCAACACTTCTGCTTTTGCTCAGAGCAGGTTGTAAATACAACAACGACTAGAGGTACTATATTGTAAGAATGCCGAACGGGGGCGTAGGAACACAAAGTGCTAATTTGATATCCTACAGTTATGTCTCTGGTCTGATGCCCGGCGTTTGCATTCCTTCCCTGACAAAGTGCGGGAAAGCAAGAGAGCAGTATATCAAGACATGCAGTATTGCCCAGGGTAGCATAAAAACTTTGTGATATGTTATTAAAGGTAAATGTTAACCAAGCAGACAGACTGGGAAAACACTGTGATTTAAAAGACACCAGCCGGGAGAGCAGTTGGGGAAGAGAGGCGTCCACTCTTAGAGAGTGACAGTTCTTGAACCAGTGGATGAGTGCATTGCTCTACAGGGCAATGGGGTGATGGCTGTTAAGGAATAATGTCACTCATTTTCAAAGCCACACAGCCATCAGGGAACCAAACTAGAGATATACCAATTGCAAGACCACGTCTCTGACCAAACTGGCATACCGAATGCAGCATGTATTCTGCGGCTTTCACTATGTATAAGAATCCACGGAATAATTTGAAACCTTTGCTATTGGGACACACTCAACCAGCCAAACCAACGACAGCAAAGTCTTTCATATTTTCAAATACCACAAGTTAAAGATGTCTTAGACCCGTCTAGATTGGCCTTGCGAGTCCCCGACGCTGGCTTCCGAAATTCTCCGGAGAGAGTTGCCAGGTTGTGTTGGTGGTTATCGCAAGGTCAGCTTCAACCATCAGCTAAATTAAACAAAATAAATAGGGGGATTCTGGCACAACTCTTTTGGAAATAAATGCCTCCGCAGCTGTGAGAAAACCACAAGACACAAAGGTCGCCTTGATTTCCAGACAGCTCAGTGATTCCCAAGGGTGGGGACTGGGCCTGGTGAGGACAGTGTTGGGGAAGGGTGGGAGCGAAGGGACGGACCGACTGTGCGTCTCTGACAAGTCCTGTTCGGCACCGGGCGCCTCTCTCTCCCCGGTGACCCGGGAGAGTGTTAGGGCCTTCGCTGAATAACCAACCCCATCCGCCACATTCAGACGAGGGCTAAAAGGTTAATTGAACCTCTGTGCTGCGCCTTCCTCTGTGTAATTTACTGTGATTAATGCATGGAGGTTACTGTCAGACTCATTTACTAATTGTCCAAAGCAGTACGTAATTAACCACATCTGCAAAAATGTGTCTGGGACTGTACAGGCACGGCAGAACACTAGGGCTGTGTCCGGGCAGCCATGTGTCTCTCGGTCAGAATACAGCTATTTCAAAACATCAGCTCTCTTGTTACAAAGTCAGACTGACTGAAAAGACTAATGCACTACAATTGTTGATGAGCTCCTCTGTAAAAGAAATCTGTCATGGCTTATTTAATTCTTTGGAAGTGCTTTAATTTTTTTTTTTTTTTTTTGAGAACAAATGCTTTCCCTCCAGCAACAAGAATCTGGGTTGTTCAGTGTGAGGAAGACTTCAGAGAATTAACACCTCGTCACTCAGAGGGCCCCTTCACAGAAGTTCCCTCCTAAAAACTACTGCCTGGTCTGACATGCAAAACTTTTCATCAAGAGAAAAACTGAAGTCAGAGAGATCACAGTGTTCTCTCTTATAACGCGTTCCTGACTAACAATGTGATATCCTGGGTAAACTTGTCAAACTCAGCCCGTCTGGCTCTGTTCCTTGTGTCAATTATTTCTGGAGATCCTTTTAGCCAAACTGTCAGACAGCTATTGTATGCAAAGCAAGCAGCTCTCTAAAGTGAGAGTGCCATGTAGGTAGCTAAAGCTCTGCTTATGTTATCTTTCTTTTGCAATGGTGTCAGTTATTTGAGTGCTTGAAAAGTTACAGGGAACATTTTCTCTCTTTTTTTTTTTGCAATTCTTTGCTTGAGATAGCTGCAAATAAATACCAGAAATTACACATATAATGTCATAGTCTATAAGCTGCAGCTCTTGAGGGGCTTAAAATTTAATGGAGCCGTCTTTTTTTGATGATATGGATGGCCAAATTCCCCTGACGACGTGCTGCCACAGCTTATCTCTGAGAGGGAGTGTGCGTGCGCATTAATTTTCCTGTGTGTTCTCTCTGCTGGGGTGTGCGCCTGCATACGTTGAACACATTCTGCCAGCCCAGTGCTGTGACCTTGTGTCCCCACTGTGTGTGACTGTGTGTGTACTCAGCGCTCAGGGTGCCTGGCCTATTCTCTTGCTCTTTCTTGATAATGGGTGTATATACATTTTAATCTTGGATTACTTGTCCGACTCAGAGGAGGGCTTTCTGTCAGCCTGGTGCATGCAGATAGCCATTACAATGCCCCGACGCTGAGTAACAAAAACATTACTGTATGCTTTCTCCCGTTTTAGCACTGCTGACTTAAGGCATCACCAAACACAAAACCATGAGTACAGAACTAACACAAATCTGAGGAACGTATCAGATTTATTCCTTCCTTCCTGAGAGGGTAAAGAAAATATCCTTTTTAACCTAATTCTAAGTTGTTCCTTTGAATAGTGAAGGACAATGCAGGTTCTCCCTCAAACCCTCCAATCCAAACTTTTGATGAATACACAAACTGACAATGATTACATTTACATCAATTAAAACCCAATTTCACCCTTAAGCTTTAATAAGATTTCCAATGTCATGTTTAAACAACAGTCTATATTTTCTAAGGGCATCATTTAGAACTAATTACAGCAAAGTCAAACTTGCCTGCCATTAATTGTTATTTATGAGGGTGAATTAATTTCCAGAAAGTTGTGGGCTACTTTGAAATGTACACTGACCTTGGCAGCAGGACGCTACACAGTAATGCATTCACACCTTTGGCAGATTTTATGCAAACGAACCGCAAACTGAATATTTGATCAGGTTTTTCCTCACCAAGGTCGTATGGTTGGAGGTTTTTCCTGTGACTCCTTTATTCTGTATTCTTTGTAGATGTTCCTATTATACAGTACGACCAGTCAAGACTGAGTCTATGCAACTATATGGCCAAAGGTATCATATAAGATTTTAAAATGCTCAGTAACCTGACAAAGTCTTAAAATTCAGGGCTGTTTTCCATGGTCGTGGTTGTCACTGACATCCTGCCTGCTTGATTGAAAGTGCAAATGTGGTCATCTCCTGGGGGAGCACACAGGGGAATGAGGGATTGTGGGTTGTAATTAATTTACTGCAAGATTACACTGGATAATGCCCGTATCATTACAAAATTAGGTTGACAGTGGTCTTGGTGTAGATAGTGTCGGGCACATGTCAATACACACAAGAATGCGCATTTGTGTGTTTGTATGTTTGTGGAGGCTATTATGGCCCTTGAGACATCCCTAAGTGGGAAATGGTGTTTAATTATACACAGGCAGATGTACACACGGGCAAATAGCCTGCATAACTCACTGAAACAAAACAGCTTGAGCCTGATGCTGGAGATTTGATCGAATGTGTGCGAGTCTTGTGTTTAAAATGAGAAATGGACAATTTAGGAGGCTCCGCTCCACCAGCATCAAAATAAAGCTCATTAAGGTTGTTATGGCAAAGGATTACAGTACATTGCCCAACGATTATAATCTTTGTATCCCGCCCTTGTAACGTGGAAAACTGCACAAATATCTTGGTGTTTGCATCCCTGTCCGGACAATGGAGGCTCAAGAAATGATAGTCATTTTGGATAAAAAGAAGATGATTGAAGACCTAGAAAAACATCAAAAACTTGCATAACAAGTAGTGCAATGTCTAATTATAGATTAGCAACTGAAAGATTATTATATTAGATTAGATTATTGCTGAAACATTATTGTATAAACCATGTAATGAAATCCTCTCATGCAGCTTTGACGCTTTAACCACTGAACTTAACCACATATCTGTGGATGGATCTTGGCAATTAAATATTTTGTATTTATCTTCTCTGAATTAAAAAAATCCATTTGTTGTAACTACTGAAAGTTTGCAGCTGAGCATGGAAAGAATAACCAGGCTCTGTATCATTATGGCAGTTTTAACTGTTTCTTCCTTTTTAGGTACAATGAAGCGGAAACAGGATTCATCCTTCATGAAAATTTGCACATTGCTTGGTCTGCAGCGTCACAGCCTGTCCCTGCTGCTCTAACATGGACAAAATGTTTTCAAGAGGAGCCCTCCGGAAAACTTGAAAGCATCCCTGCATTCTGTCCTTTCTCTCACTCCTTCCCTCTCCCCTCTTTTGATTTGCAATAGCACAAAGGCAGTCAAAATGCAAAAATGCTTGACCATTCCACAGGCGTCCTCCCTCTGCATAAACTTCTCGGTTGCCCCTTTGTCCGATTAATACCTTCATGTCTTTCAGGCTCGCCTCCATCCCCCCAACACACCCCCAGCCCCAACCCCACATCGCCATCCCAGACAAGCCTTAGTCCTCATTATACACAGCTTCCACTCTAGTTCCCAAGATTAGGCAAATGAGCTCCCAAGCGCAGTCTATAGACAGCACCGGACCCCACTCCCTTTTCAAAATCAATCCTGACATTCACCAAAAAATAAGACGCAGTTTTTAAGCACTATTTTACTTTCTAATACAAGCTAAAATTTTAGTTTGACAGGATATGAGCTGTAATGATGGCAAGTGGTTATGAAAATATTGTTGGTTTTTTTCTTTTACATTTCAGATTCACAATGATTCATTCAGAATGAGCATTCCTATCAATAACAATAGCGCATTCTTGAGCAGTGGGGCAAATCTCTTCACAGAGCTCCAAATGAACCCTCTTGAACAAAACACATCACATTCAATGCAAACATAATTCACCATCAATTGAATCACTTCCTGTCACTTAAAAAAAAAAAAAAGTAGCATGCAGTAATACATTACTGCTCACTTATTCCTCAATGAACTCCAGCACTTACTGTAGGAAAAAAAACAGTAGTTTGGAAGAAGATTACACACAGAGACAGGAAAGGTTTTTTTCCCCCCACTGTTGACCTATTAACAATTTCATGCTATGAAAAAGGCTGTACTTAAAGTGAGTGTAGCTCATGCATAAAATTGTCTGAAACATTAGAGTAACTAAATTACCATGGGTCATAATAAAGTGGGCACTTGGATCCAGTTTTAGTGGCCCTTCTTTGAGGAGTGTATTCTCTTTTCCTGCCAATGTATACCCATACAATCAATGCAAATGTAGGTTTTTTTTAACCCTATCATGATATATTTTATAATACCAATAGAACACTGTAAAAAATAAATAAATAAATAAATAAAAAATTCTAACTGAACTAACCATATTGTAAATTGTGAGTTCATTTACTGTGGTGTAGGTTGTAAGCATACCATTTTCAATTTACTTCCTGAGCACAATAAATACATTTGCCAGGAAAAGTACAATCTTTCCTTATCAAATAATGAAATCTCATATTCGGGAGTCCCATATCCCAGCTTGGACTATATCCCAGCTATGTGTATTTTTCCATCAAACATCTACACAACACAGTTACAGGAGGACACAGTACGGTATTGAGCCTCAGAGTGATGTGAAGCTAATAATAGCGTCCCACCTCCTGCAGCTCTCTGGGTCACCCAACCGTCTTAACCTTCTTTCACCTTTCATTCCCACCGGTCATGACAAGAGGAACTGGGGTCAGCTGAGGAAAAGGTTAATGGTCAGAACCCAAACCAGTGTATGCCACGTCATCCGATTTGATTCAAATTCATTGGGGCTCACCTTTCAATTTGAAATCTATGAACAAGTTAAAACTGATTTAATAAGCGTCGACCACTTTTATTTTTGCAAGTGTGTTTCTGTCTTGTGGGATGAGAGGTTGCTACTTGCCTCCAGAGCTGTATTGTTCACATTAGTGCTGAACACTGCCTGTCATTCATTTCAAATGACTAGTTATGTTGGTTTTATGAAAGAAAAAAAAAAAAGCCTGACCACAATGTCCATAAAAGCAGCATATTTTATAAGTCATGTCAGACTCCTTCTTTTGGAGATTATCAAATCATAAATGCATTCAAACGCTTTCCTTCATTGAAGATTGAAGAGTACGCATACATTTTTCCATTGCATTTCCTTCCACAGCATTACAGTTAACATTTACACTTGAATGCATGTATCGACTTTCTAAGTGTATCATCATAGTTTAGCAGACAAAACTACAATTTGATGAATTTACAAGACTTGACTTTTGGTATTTACGAACCCATTCAGAATCAAGGTTGAGTTTTTCTCCTATTCATACACATAATTGGACATGGAAATTTTGCCTCTGACTGGATACAAAGAAGAACTTAGAAAGAATTAGAATTATGTCCTTCATCCTTCTACATTCAGTCCCACAGGAAACACTGGCCATCTGATCAAATAAGTTTTCACTGCCAATGACTTAGATCTAAAGGACAAGACAATAGATCACTAACTGACAGCTATGCACTCGAGAATGTCAAAGTCAGCAGTAAACGCCTAAAAACACAGTGCTGAAGTTGATAAAACAACTCTCTCCATCTTCTTGGCATTAACGTTGATGCATATTCCCTCTCTCTCTCCTACACACCAGGAGGACCACAGAGAATTGTTGTTAACCCAGACAGTACTCGCTTCTTGACACTTGCTCCCAATTTATAATGCTTGTGTGAGCTAATCTGTAGAAAAAGGGGGAAAAAACTCAGTGTAATGGCAACATGAACATTACTTTTCTAGAGGCGTACACAAAGGAGAAATGCTTGGGAAAGTAAGGATGGGATGTGTGCAAGTTGTCCAATAAATCCCTAGCTCTAGCTGCATTTGTTTGGTTTATGTTTGTCTGGTTTCATCCTTGTGGACTAAGACGTGACATATAGTTGGCAGGTAAATCTTTACTAAAATCCGCTTCACTACTGCTTAATGCAGGAAGATATTGCAGCCCTTTCAAACTTGGAGAGAAGTGTGAATCCTAAGCAGGCAGCCAAGATAATAACAATTCATCATACATAGCTATTGGTCCGATCTGAGCTGGATGACGGCCAAAACAGCACTTTCAAGAGAGAAAAGACACCTTTGCCTTTTAAAGCAGCCATAAATCCCATTGATTGGAGTTAAATGCTTTCATTCTGTGGATACTGGCTATTACACCAAGCAGCGTGTAAAAGAGGGGGAGAGATCATTCAGAAACAGCAAGGTACTCAACTAATGTTCATTTTAGATGAAGTCAATATTAGACCAAATGTGTAGAACAGTACTGCAGGTCAGATGTTTTAGAAACCTCTGGAAACATGACTGTGCATATTTTCAATGGGCCGCAGGTATCTTGGGGAAACTGATGGTCAAAACCAAGCCTCAAACATGTTGTCACCTTTGCTCTCGCTGGTCAAACTTGTGGTACGGTTAGTCCAATCTACTCGCTGTGTATTTGACATGTACTGTAGGGAGACACTAATCCTTGCAAAGTACACCTTGCATCATATTTACAGTGAGAGAAAGCAAATGTCAGCATGTTGCACCATCAGCACCATCCCTGTCCTTATATCTGCACCCTGCACAGTCTTAGAGGAAGAACAAAGAAAGAGACGGAGCAAGTTGCAACCAGGGTTCTTTTACGGGAGGGAAACAGTATTTCTTGGCTGGACCACTGAGGCTATTTTTAGCATGGGCTCATTGCAAGGACTCCACCACAGCTTTAACCTGAAATATGTCTTTTTTGCAAAACCTTGACACAGAGACTCATCAAATCCTTGATTGCAATGGCATTACTGTCAGAAAACGCTGCCAGTCATTAAGCTAACAGACATGACATGTGGTACATAAGCTCTAAGCCCATCTATCGGGTCTGAATGAAGATAATAATTAACTTACCACTACCATCAAACTTTTAATTAGAATCACTTTAATTGTTAAGAGCAGAGAATGTGCAGGGATATTGCGACACAGATCCCAAGACATACCACCAGCTCCATACTACCCCCTCCTCAGGTCACTGAGAAGAGAGGGAGACAATATAGACGCTACTAGTCACTACTGTATCGACAAACATTGTGTTCAAATGGCCCAAGAAGCACTGCTGCCTGGCATTGATTGATGCTTCCATCAATGTGCTACCTCAACACACTTTAGAAAATGTACCTTTAGTTCAAGCTGAATTGGAACGAATTCAAAACCTGGAAGTTCTCTGGGGTGTAGGTTGTCGTACCCATAGGCAGCCTGTTTATCGAGTGTGCCATTGAGCCGGATCAGCAACAACATGCTCTGAATAATACCTATTTATTTGCTGGTTCGCCTGTAACGTTTGTTTACCAATCACACTTGAGTGGGGTCAGAGCTCTGCTTCCCACAGGTCTCTCTCTGGGTCTTTATTTCGCAATAAAGACACAAAATGAAATCAAGGACCTTGAATTTATCAATTGCTTAAACCAGGGTGAATGAGCAATTATTCTATAAAAGCATGATTGCCTTCAATTGTTAAATGGATAACACAGCAATCCACATTCATTTCAGTCAGTCGATTTATGGCTGAATAAAAGGAGTGTTTTAGTAGAGTTGTGCTAGGAAGGGGGTATAATCAACAGTGCTACAGTGTGGAAGTAATCTCCACTGACATTTTATTTTGTTAGCATGTATTTGATTTTAACTGCTATTCAGTACATATATGAAATTGTCTCATCTGTTACACAACGAGATCTTTGCATTTATGGTCAAGTAACACAAATTTTGCAGAAGTATGACATTAACAAGACGTCCCTGACCTGATCGTTCACCTTTTGGAAAACAGGTTGGTTTGCCTCGCTTGAAGAGCTGCGTCGTAGATAATGAGATGGTCGGTCGACTGTTTTCTTAGCTAGATAGCTGAATTGCTGTTTAGCTGGCTGAATGACTTGTTGATTAGCTGTCTGGGACAACAACAGTCTCAACAGAGCAGCCACTACAGATGATCTCGCCCATCCCGGAACAGCATGAAAGTCGGCACAAAGCCACCAGCTCTTACTAGAAAAAAAAAAGAAAATGCTGGGCCCCCTCTATGGATACTGTGGCTTACAGACTCAAATCTCTGCAGTAATCTGTACGTTTCATTCAGAGAATCATAAACATGTCAGTCTAAGTGTGCATATCTGTTCCAAGAAGTGCATGATGTGAGGCAATGATTAAGCAGAGCCGGCCAAATCCCCCGCCGAGCTTCTTGTAGCTGACATGAAAGCAGCTCTGCACTGGAAAACAAGGGCAGAGTTCCTTATGTTAAGCCAGGCAGACGTGTCACTTACTGTATTAAAAAAAAAAAAAAGAAGAACAAAAGGAAAAGAGAACAAAGAAAAGAGGAAAAATTATGGCGCTATATCTTCCCTTGTGGTTTCTGTGCTATTGCCGAGGGATATTACAACCCTCTGAATGCTAATATACCCCTTTTGTCTTTCTCTCCTGCCATCTATCTATCTATCTATCTATCTATCTATCTATCTATCTATCTATCCATCCATCCAGTGTGGAGCAGAAAAAAGTGGAGCAATTAAAAAACAAACCTTGCAAATAGTCTTACAGGCCAGATCCTCCTCAAGGGCTCAACAATGAAGCTACCCTCACAGTCCCTTGTTGCCCCTCTGGCCTAGCATGTAGCTACCCAACACACTTACTTTACTAAGGCAAATAAAAATGCAAAGCACCACTACTTGAATATTCTCCACTGAGGGTGCTGAATGTTTTAAACTTGCTCAGCTGTGTAATACATGTAGATAATCCGCTTACGTCTCCAAACTAATTGTAGGGAGAAGGAGATGATGTGCTGATCATGACAAAGTGTGATGAACCTACATATAAGCAATGCACACCCACATCTGCTTCTAGTGTCCAAAAATGATCTGTGGCCTCACCCAGCTGAGCCCATCATCTCCTTGATGCTGGCCGCCATTAGGTAATAAAGGAAGCACACGCCTAACGACAGAAAATTACATGCTGACTCCTGAATTCTTAATGAGGAGATTAGGTATGATTTTCCTCGCTACAGTTCTTGTACCAAACTTCATCATGTCTGTATAATGTATTGCTCTGACTCCATCCTGCCAAGCCTGGCTTCAATAATCAGCACATTAAAAACTGCTGCTGACAAGGAAAAGGCAGTTGGTTACAGTCAATTCTGGATCTTGCAGTCCAACAAAAATATGTGATTATTGTTTGCAGTAAGTCTCTCAGCAATTCCAGACCTGAGTCAAGTACATGCAATCTGCTTGAGTCTACTGGCCAGGGAGCTAAAAGGAACTAATGACTCATGTTCTACTGATAGATCTGCTCCCTGTGTGTTTTAAGGAGGACAAGGGAGGGCTTTAAGAGTTAACCCTTCACTATCACCAGATAGATCCGACCAAGATGGAGGACAACAGGGAGCGTGTCACGGCAGGTTAATTCACTCAGGGAACAAGCGTGTTTACCAGCCCGGTTATCTACATACTGAAGCATATGCTGCTCTCACGAGCGAGAGATCCTCTGTGCAGATGGTCTTCTTCGAAAATCACATCCGACTCTTACTCAGCCGTGTAAACTCCGGTTGGCATTGTCTAAGGGGCTGTAAAGCCACACATAAGTAGGGGACAGAAATTAGCACCAGCATCACTACGATTTGCATTGACTGAATTAAAAAAAAAAAAAATCAAAAAGGATCACCAAGAGAGACTAACATTAAAGTCTAGGGTAATTTTATGCAGGGTTAATATATAGAATGATAAAATGAAATAATTTTCTAATTATATTTTCATTTTATTTGTACTTTAAGAATAATTATCATTGAACTAAATAATTGCCCAGCCCTGTTTCTCACCTTCTGATTTGAATAGCAGAAACCAGCCCACTGCAAAATGAATAATCAACATGGAATGTGATTGGTATATAATTCAGTAAAAAACATTATACCAGGGAGGGATAAACATGGGGAGATGGTGACAACAGGAACTTCAACTGAATCAGTCCATCAGTATAAAGGAGATGAAAAATGAGGCAGTGGAAGATGGAAAAAAAAAATACTAGATGATGGGGGTGCTATTTTCTGTCTGAATGTTGATCACAACATGTGAGTCTGGCTGTATGTTGAATACCGTGAATGGCAAAAAGTCACATCCTTTATTGCACTTCCTCTTGAGTGATAACAGCCTGGCTGACACCAGGAAAATAATGTCAAAGAAAAAATACAAAATAACCTTGGCTGCAACAGAATTAGATTGACTGTTTGCTGTGAGTGATTTGATTTCAACAGATAAACATGAAGTCGGTTTTAATGCATGTGCATGGACAAATCCTCTGTATATTGCTCTGAGAATTTAAAAGATAATTATTCAAATTGAAAGTAGCAGAAAAAAGAAAAGCTGATAATTCAAACAGGGATCTTCTACTGTATGTAGCTGAGATTGTATGAATGAACTCTCACTGACTATTCATCCACTTCGCAAGAGGCTTTTTGGCTGAATCAAACAGCCGCTATAAGAAGTCTGCCAAAGGCCCGGCTCTCATTTGAAACTGATTATAGAGCGAAAAAAGCCTGTTATCTTTAAGTGTTCTCGAGAAACGAGAGCTCATATCCTCTGCAGCACTGTCTGAGAGCTGGACGCTGAGGTTAAAACACTGTCTAGCCAGAGTGTTAAGAGTTTTAATTGCAACTGGGTGATTAGGGCTCAATGCAAAACTTGATTAATGTCATCTACACTCTTTTTAGTGTTTAATCATCATTTGCTTTTCCCACCTACTGTGTATGTTGTCTGAAAAAAGATTCGACATTTTAGAGAGGGGTGCTTCAAGGGCATTGACAACTATCAATTTCCCTGAATTTTACAGAGTCTACATAAAGTGTTCTCTATCTCAAAAAGGCACCTGGTGGCGTTTTTAACACGCAGCATGTAACTACAGTTATTTTGCATCACACTTTACAAGAGTTGCGGTTGTCTTGTGTAAATTAACTTTATTATTCTCTCTTCTACCACAACAAAATTGACTTAAATCTTAAAATTACATTCCACAGAAATGTATCTCAGGTAGCTCTCTTTCAAGTCCACTTGTTGCATATTTAGCCATGATCGCAAAGAGCAAATTCCCCAATGGACCTCCATGACGGCGCCAACCATGGTGGAAATATGTGATGCAGCTGCAAAGGCTCGATATAATGGATGTCTGTTCACCAAACCCAACAACACTTTGCGTCTGACACAACCTTGCACCTTCTCCAGACTACATCCCAAAGGAGCAATTCACTGTGTCAGAGATGTTGAGTACCTCCACCACCCACACACCCACTCTCTCTACAGCTTCCCAGCCTCTCCCACATTCACACTGCTGAACTCAAACAAGTTAGTGAAAAACACATTACTAGAAAAACCCGTTGGGTTAAATGAACAAGGATTGCTTTTCTTTCCTAGTTCCATTGAGATGCCCTTGAGCAAGAAACAGATCCCCTACTGCTCCAGAGAAGCGGCACAACTCCATCAGTGCAAGTTCCTAGTAAAAGAGCTTGAAATGCCTCAGTGTTTGCACAGTACATAAAGTCTTCACATCACGTATGATTTTGGTTGGAGCTGAGAGCTGAGCAGGGATCTGGGCTGTGGCTGCAGTGGGAGGAACAGAGATAGAGCTGAGGAGGAAGGTCGGGACAACACTGGGACTAAAGCCAGGCAGAGAGGAATGGGGCTTGGGAGGGATGTGGTTAGGACAGAGCTGAGGCCAACTAAGGCTGAGGAAACAGCAAAAAATGAATATTCTTAAGTTATTTATCTATATCTTTAGCACTTTTTTAGTGAAAACACATGCGATAATTGCTTTTTCAGTGTAGTTTCCAACTCAGATTCACTCCTTTTGGGAATTTCCCCTGAAAAATACAGAAGAAAAAAATGAAGAGCCCATTTATTTAATACCCCTAGATTACAGAAACTATAAATAAGGCTTTAATGGAAGATAATTAAATTATGTCAGAGCTGATTTGTCAAGAGGAACACTTAATTTTTAAGACAAAATGTCTAACTACAATGGACATTTTTGCCTGGATAGAAAGTTGCCTTGAGAGAGACGAAAACTGACAAAGAAGTTTTGTGCTGAGGAGCTTCTTAAGGAGAAAGATAAAAGAAAGACAGACAGCTGCAGCCTATAGTGAGAGCTCCATAAAAAATCCACATCTGTGGCAAAAGAGTCAAGTGTGACATTATTCATCAAGTAATGTTTGCATCTTTAGAAGTCCCCTGGCTCGGCCAATAAGGTGTCTTTAGATATCAGATTCAGTTCAATGATAAAGAGCTTCTCCACGTGGTATGTCGGGTTGAATGACGGTTTCAGACAGCCCATTAACCACTTCAATTAGACCTGCTGGTTCTCACCTCCTCCTCACTCCATGTGAAACGGACTTGACCCTTCCTCTGTGCAGCTGTACACGGCGTCTGACACACGCTCAAGTGAGGAAAAAAAACAAAAAAAAGCCGCACCATTCACCGCACACATCTGGTGCTGCCTGCCTGACGCCTTGAAAAAAAAAAAACAAAAAAAAAACCCAGCACATATGTTTCTTTATGGCCACAAGCACAATCATGTCTCTCCTGACAACCTAGCAAAAGGCTCTTAAATCATTTGGCACTGGTGAAGTCCTAATCCAGAGACAGAGTGACAGGTAATGTATTTCAACGAAGTGGTCCGTTTCCATTCAGGCTCTTAGGCTGTTAATGTTTCACATTAGCACGGGGATGACAGGTGGCGGATGGTCAGAGAAAAATAGTGAGGGTGAAGCAGTTTCTACGGAACCACCCTGCAGCAGGACAAAGGAGGTAAAGATGGCAGCAAATGTGGTGTTTTGAAATGGGGAATGCAAGGCTGTAAGAGTGAGCTGTTGAGAAGTGCCCTCCAGCTACCTAACATGAGTGTAAGCGACAATGAGTGAGAGTTTAGCACACTTCTTTTGTCAGCTGAAGGATTAGGTGCTGTGAATTGGTAGTCCCAGTGCCTCGCCCCAATTGAAAGGCAAAAACCTTGAGAATTACTGTTTCCTTTTGCTTTGTTAGTGCTGAAGTAATCACTTTTCTGAAATGTTCTGATTCCAACGTGCTTAAAAGATCGGTTGATGAATAACTGAAACTAACTGGACTACTTTATCAAAAGTGGAGGGGCAGTAAAAACATCAGTACCAAGGATGTCACAGTCGACGCCAAAATTCTGAAAATCAAACTTGAGGAGAAAAAGAAGGCAGGCACAGTAAACAATAACAACAACATGTGGAATGGCGATGGCAAGTGCGGGCGCAGCAACAGGTCCGCTGTGATCTGCGGGGAAAAAGACAAAATAAAAAAAAAAAAAAAACATGACAAGACTAGAGTATGGAGATATTTTGTGCTTGACGGGTATCATCAGGGACAAGTCATAGACAACCAACAGCCAGTATGCAGATGGTGTCACAGAGCATTTAGCGTGAAAGAAGGAAAAACCTCAAACTTATCTAAGCATCTAAAAAACAGGCTTCTGGATCTAATCTATCTTGTTTAAACTAACATGGCGACAGCTCATAACGTGAGCTGAGTGCCCACATTAGCAGACGACTACCATAACTATGAAAATATAACGCTGACTACATGGAGGTGTGTGCATGTGTATGTGTGTGTGTGTGTGTGTTTGTGCGCACGCTCACGTGTGTGTCATACTATGTGTGCAGCAGATTATGTTGTTTTCTGCTGTACTGAATTTCGTATCGAGAAACATGGAATTTCATCAGTATGGGTACCGAGCACATCATTTGTGGTATCATGACATCAGAACATATCTGTTTACGAATGTCAAGTGTCCTAGTGCGTAGAGGGCTTCCTGGACTGTTACATCAAAGCATTAGTGCTCTCTTGTAGGCAATATACAGGTATATTCAAACGACCTGGCTACTTACTCGTGGTTACTAATTTCAAACTAATTAATGTACTCCAACTACTGTGTCATTATATTCATCTGTATTGTGGTTGGAGCACACTGAAACATTAAAAACAGCATATTTACTGTAGTTTGAGGTGTTTGCTATTCGTAAAATGTTTATTGGGTTTGTCAGGTTACACCTGCCTGGTTTACAATTCAAATGCCATCTAATTTAATCACTTCAGTAAATAAAACTTTTGCGTTCATGTTGCATGGTCTATCATTGACATTTTCAACTCTGCAAACATTTTTGTCATCATTTCAGTGGTTTACATGTGCAGGAAGTTATGGATTTCAGCTTGGAAAGCCAGTAATTATAAAATGTTTCTTCCACTGACAGTTTGTAGTTCTAATCTTTTGACAGTCAAAGCAGATCCACCCTGTGCTGTGGAGAGCTATCCCAGTCAACTTCAGGAATTATGTTAACAGAAATTTCAACTTGGTTTCCAGCAGTTAAGAAGACAGTTAAGAAGCTGCCAGGTGCAATAATTTTTACTCAACAAAGGTAAACTTCTGGCTCTTCAAAACACCTGCCTCAGGCCATAATATGAACAAGAGTAAGATGTCTGTAAATCTGTCAAAGAATCAAAACAGGAGAGAGAACAAACATAACCACAAAAGTGAACAGCAAAATGAACATGCTTTTTTTTAATGTGACAGCATGTTTGTCTGTCAGTATGTACCAATACTGTGATAAGAGACACAAGGGTGAAAGTATGACGACAAAAATATTAGCTGAAAGGCCATCTTTGCCCTGACCTTGTGTTCACACCTCCTCACAACTAATCCAGCTTCAGGCCTCTGGTTTCCATGTTAATGCCATAATTCCAAAAAAGCCTGACGGCCCGACCCTGCAGGTGTTGAGTTTGAAGTAGTGTAGACAGAAGTGTTCGTATATTTGTGTGTGTGTGTGTGTGTGTGTGTGAGAGAGAAAGTGCGAGACATACACAAAAGAATTGGAGAGACAGAAAATGAGCATGCTAGTATCTGTGAAATAGAGATTAGTATATGCTCATGCCAAAAATCTGTCTGTAAGGAGGAAAACCACTAAACACTATTATGGGTCTCAATTTCTATTTCTCCAAAATAGGATATATTACTGTAGGCACTAAGATCAAAGGAAAATCATTTTTTGCGTAATGTGCTGTTTTACCGGTTCTCATGCTGGGAAGAAAAGTTAAGTCACATAACAAAATGACCCAAAGCCTTTCCATTTTGCTCAGTGTGGCAAAATGAGGCTAAGTCAAAACAACAATTGCCTTTCTCTTTGTGTTAAAACTGTTGAATTCAGTGTGCCCAAGGGACTTCTGGAGCAAGGTTTTAAATTATCTCCATGTATTCCTATTAACTGGCAGCGTGAATATATTGAGCCCCGGATTGGGGATGTGTACACGTGTGTGAGGTTTTGTGTCAGCAGAGTCAGGAGAGGTCCAATCTATTCCATCGCTCAGCACCGTGGCAGGAACCAGAGAGCACGGATACACACCCCTGCCAGAGCGTCACACAGACGAGGACAGACGGCTAATCCCAAACATGCTTTTTCAATAACTGCGTCAGGCAGGCTTCCCGACAGCAGCCCCGTCAACTCGCACAGGCGCTTACATGTATGTAGTGTGCCTGCCTGACCACTACAAAGTGTCAAACCATTTCTGAGGGAAAGCAGATTGCAGAGTGCTCAGAAGAGGTGCAATCAGGCCTGGGGGCGGTACCGCAGTGAGCACAGCGTGTGAGTAACTGTACCTGGTTTTGGGGTTCCCTCCCTGCTGAGGCCACCCATGCCACAAATGTATGTGTTCCCTTATGGTACTGTATGGCACTTTGAACAAAAAGCCACGCCACAAAATGACATGTGTTTGATATCTACGTTAATGTGATATCTACGTTAATTTGCGAAAATTGTGTTTCTGCACATGTAACGGTTTAAAGGTTTTGCACAGTCAAATAGCTGTTATGTTGTATAAAGCAACAACACAGTGGCAAAACGGAAACAGATTTCCCTACTGATAAATTGAAAAACCGAAGCATTTCCAAAACTTTAGTTTTCTAAGCTACATCACAGACTTGAAAAAATTAGTTGATTAATGGACAGGTCGAGCATCAAAAAAATGAGAAACTATTTTGATAATCATTAATCATTTTCCAAATAGAAATGCCAGACATTCCCTTGTTCCAGCTTCTCAAATGAGTAAACTATTGTTGAGTTTTGGACTGTTATATCATAATTTCTTTTCTATTTTCTGACATGTTACAGACAAAATAACAGATTGATTAATGAGGACAAAAGCTGCAAAATTAATCAATAATGGAAAATCGTTACTTGAAGCCCTGTTATACAACATATACAGTAGACAATAAGTGATTTAAACAATACCAAAGCTGTGGCAGTTGGTTTTATCTGAGAGTGCTCACAACTTGACTGCTACTTTATCTGCTGCTTCTTGGTAATAAACTACAATGAAACACTGACCAAATAAAGTAAAGCCTCAATTTATTTAACTTCCTCAGCTGAGCACTTGGAAAAGCTAAGGCTAAAAATAGGTCAGAAACATGATGGATTGCTTGTGTATATAGTGGGAGTGTGAAACACAAGACAATCTGCGGTGCCTTTATTGACGTCCATGCCTACTTGTATTATCTGCAGATGAAAAACCTATTTGGGCTGTATGAATAATAATATTCTACATGTTTAACCCTATCATATGACATTCATTTCATTTAATGGTCTCAGCTGGATGTCTGTATTGATTTCACAGGCACAGCAGGTCTCTTGAGATATTCTATGGATTTTCCAGCTGCCCTCCCAAATGATCCAGTGATTTCTACCCGAAAAGGCCCTGCCAGAGGAAAGCATGGAAAACAGTCATCATTTCGCCGTCTTCTTATATACCTGGCTCCCGTTTTGTAAGCCACGTTACCTCATGGCTGTATTGTGATTCCAGACATTGTTTTATTGACCCCAAAGGACGTGTATTGGTCTTTCTTTGGCAGCTGTAGATCTGTGGGCATGTGTTTTAGAGATAGTGTTTCCTGCTGGAAATCTTTAACAGGGTTTGAAATTAGAATAAAAATAACAATGACTTGTTAGTTGGAACAAGAGGGGGACAAGATGTTATTGCATTAACAGGAGCTCTTACATGTGTGAGTGTGGCAAATGCTGCTGATTGCTCCCCTCACTGAATCCACTTTCAGACAAGTGATTATGTAAATTCATGTAAGCTTTCTCTGCCCAAATGGTGCATTTATCATCGGCTTTGCTGCATATGAAACGACTACAATGAAGTGTCAATTGATAGGGCTCCATAAACACAATCAGAAGGGTCTGATCTTTGCTGAGTCTAAATTATTGATTTCGGAGCTGTGAGTCGAGGTAGACTGATGAGAGTGGTATGAGGTCAGTGAAAAAAAAAAAAAATGCTAAGTCCTGCCTTTCCTCAATTACAATTATGACTCTGAAATTAAATAAATCCTCACAATAAAGCCACAGTAAGGTTCACTGTGTGTTCCACCTGCCACCCCCTGGTAGGCAGAAATCCATCACTTGCTTACCGTTACAATAACACTGTTGATTCTTGTTGGTCACTTTGGTCACCTCTTAAAATATGCTTCGCTTAATGAATTGGTTGACCGGAACATTTGAATTCACAATATCCTTGACATAGGCATTTGATCCATTTTAAAAAAGGAAAACAGAGTGTGCCCATCTGTCATAACATGCCCACTTCTCAATACACTGTTCATGTCAGCATGCAGTATTACGTATCAAAGGGTTACACAGTACATGCAGTGTATGGCACACATGAAGAATCCCATTAAGAACACACCACACTCTGAAATATATAATTGTTGTATCTTCACCAGCTCCCAGTAGATCCCTCCTGCAAAGTCAAAATGAAATTACAGCCTTGCTGTTGACAATTAGCCATTGTGGCCTTGCAGTCCTCTGTAATTGGACTACAGACAATTAAGCACTAAGAAGTGTGTTTACCCTGCTGTTGTGATGACCCTTGCCTTTGAGATTCCTCACCTCTGAACCCTCCATCCTGAACTTCCTGTCTTTTTGACAGGATATCAGACTCACTGCAGCTTCATCAGAACGAACCATGCAGCAATGGCTGTTATATGCCATGAACGCATATTTAATTTATTCACTTATTTTAATGAGTTTTTTCAAGTTCTAGGGTCTCCCACTGTAGGGTTTACAAGGTTTTGATTGAATGTGATTTCTAAATTAATCTGTGAAAACACACAATGAGCTTCAGCTCTCTGAAACCCGACAAGTTGCAGCCAAAGGCCAAATCACTTAATTGCCTTGTGAGAATTCCCTATTCTCTAAGCTAATGCAATCACTTGTGAATAGAAACCAACTATCACACTTTAGGACACAAAAAGTCATTCTCTCCCTTTCCTTCCCTCCCTCTGCTTTTTAAATGTCATACCCTGTTTAATCTATTGAATTTATTCATAAAGCATCTTAAATGGGAGACAAAAAAAGTTTACCTTTAAGTTTCAGTTATCATGCCTATCACATTTCTAACATCTTCGTTTCCCCCAAAAATGAACATTTTATTTCACTGGATAAAGAGTAGTGACCGTCCAGATCATAAAATATGAAAATAAGACTTTAAAAAGTCATTTCTTTGATGACGATGATGAAGTACTGCAAAACATATGAAAGCCAACATAAGGCTTATCTTAAACTCGTCTGTACATAAGCGTAAGAAGATAATCCTAAGAGAGAAGCTTGATCTATCTCTGTTATGGCTGCTGGAACTGGCTGGGTCACCAACACAAGACAACAGTCATCAGTTATAGAAGAGCAGAGCCTGACTGCGCGTCCCACTAATCAAATAAAACACGTCTGTTTACTGGCAGCAGCTCGGCTGGGGTGCTCTCTCTGTCCGAGTGAGCCAGATAGACCTGTTCGGGTTTGACAGCGGGAGACTGGGCTTTTTGTCCGATGCGTCTGCGTGTTGGCTGAGCTGAGATACAGCTAGCCAGCGAGAGCCAGAGGGGAAAAGAGGAAAGACAACGAATGTGTTAGTGGCTCTTTGTAGCGAGAGATGATGATGCACACCGCACTGAGCACATAACGACCAGCAAAACCAGAAATCGGCCAGTGCTGGCGCAGACTAAGAAGGTAGTTTCCACTGAGGGGGAGGAGGGGGGGGTCCTGCTGTTGATATGAGCTATGGTGGACAGACGGTGTGGGCCAGAGAGAGAGAATAGGAGCAGGGGAGACAGAGATGGACAAAAAAAACAAAAGGCAGATGTCACGTGGGTCCAGAGTCGCTGATAGATGTGATGTGCAGCGTGGCGCAAAGGCAATGGTTCAGGTAGAAAAGGCTTCCCTTTGTGATGCAGATGACAACGCAATCAGCCCCGCTTTGTTTCGGCCGATGGGCTCTGCTCCCGGGGACATTGAGAGCCAGACACTAATCCGGTGGGTTTGTGTTCTCCGGGCGCACTCATAAAGGCAGTGTCACAGTACCTGGGGTGTGTGTGGATGGGGCTCTCTGAAACGAGGTCTGACCTCTCTCAGGGTACACTCTCCCTCCTCCTCCTCCTCCTCCTTCTGTCTCTCTTTCTCCCTGCGTCCTAGCTCAGTAGCTGGCTTTGCTGGGTTGAATATTATAAGCGCCATATTGTTAATGTGTATGACTCAACGCTCGCATGAAAGATGTGACAGGAAACGGGGTCACATTGATCAGTTTATCTCCGCTCTTCGATCAAACTCAGCTATCATTTTCAGACTTATGAGCAACAATTTTAATGCCTGGATAAAAAGAGGAAATGTACATTGACAAAGACATAAAATACACTGATTACACATAATTGTTGATACTCCTGTCAAATTAAGCAGACTACCCAACGAATTCATCCTGCGAATTAGGCCTGGCTGTTGCGGGACAATGTTGATTGTGAGTGCTCACACGTTTCCTGTTATGAATAATGTCTGGAAATACATTCCACTGTCCCCTAATGATTTCTATTCCCGACGGGTTGGGATGAATCAGGCTCTCCCTAATAAATATGACTTACCAAGAGACTGCACATTGCCAATTAACATGTGCTAATTAAGATAGCAGGATATAAGAACATCCTTGATCTAGATTCCTGTGTGAAATATCAGAGAGGTTACATGGAGGTAAAGCAAGTTTCTTTCATCACTATGCATTTATCCAAACTAGCCTCTTCTAGTCGCAAGAAAACACCATATCCAAACTTTATTGAATCAAACTTTATTTCCACACAGGTTGTAGCACAAACTCTAATTCAGTGGCAGAGTTAAACTCCCTGAATTAATTTAAAGCGTCTGCCTGCAAACTTGATTGGGTGCTACACATAACTGACACTTTCTGTAATAATGTGAAGAAAAGAGCAACCCGCTCTACGACGCAGACTTAAATCTTTGTCCCTTCTTAAACTGTTAGGATTAGCAGCACTATATTTTTCACTCTAACACTGTTATAATAGCCTTAGTCATACTCTTTCACTTTCTGACCACATTGTTTTCCCAACAACATACTGAAACAATTATAGCCCTCCAATCAAAGGGCACACCTATCCTTAAAGCACTGCAAGAAAAACAAATCTCTAGACCCATAATTCACCTGATCCTCACTAAATAATACATCTCTGCATAATGCCTCTTTTGACCTTTCATAGCACACAGTATCTATAGTGTTATATGAGAACCTAATTAAATATAAATTATACATAGTAGCATGGTTTGAAAATGATATACTACTTTTTGAACAGAGCTTGGGTTGTGCATGAGAAAACCTCCTGTTTGGAACTGATCGATATAAACTTCTGCCACAGGGATAGAAAACATTCATTCCAGCAGAGTTATTTAATAGTCAATTTGTGTATTTTTCTGGCACTGGTAATTAATTTAAAAATTAAAATCCACTTATTAGACACTTTAAGAAAAATAAATCAAATCCAGTTATGTGCAACCTACGCATGCATGAATATGGTTCCAACCCTAATATTGACTGAAAGTGGGTGGGTACAGCTTTTTCATTTTTACGTTTAAGATTTGATGAGACCATAGATGAGGATCTTCTGTCAGACTGGAACATGTACGTACTTGTGACAGACTTTCAGACTGTTGTGAACCTATAATAATTTCTGTGGCCATGCAAGTATAAACTGCATCTCTCAAATGACAATTTCCTATCACGTTGCTAGTAGCTAACACAGTATAATGAATTGATAAGCTACAGGCTTCTATTTGATTAACTGATGAGTGAAACAAATAAATTATATACAAGTACACCATTTTGGCATCTAAGTACAGTGTGATTCATCTCCACTCCAGGGCCTGTGCATTTATCTATCACATACTTCCAAAAGCTATTAACTTTTATAGCACAACATCTAATTGTAAGAAACACATTACAGCACATACTGTATGAATGCACAATGCTTCACAGCAAAAATAATCAGGGTTAATTTAAGACTGACTGTGCTTTAAATCAAAACCATGCAAGCGTCTAACTCATTAGGGTTGGGTGATACAAGGAATACATCAGAAATTGCTCTGGCTGAACCCAGAGCTGCGGTTGTTTTTCCATTTTTTGTTTTTTCATTTAGTCCTTTTTCCTTATGCCACCTTCTTGGAGGTTAAATGCATGTACGGAGTCCAATGCACATCATATTTACTTTTAATGGAACCAACTCTTTTTCAGCCTGATGTTGCATATTGAAAGACTTGAAACACCTGTTGGCTTGAAAATATTTTCATTTTCTAACGGCATCAAGTAGCAGTCACATCTGACCAGCAGCTCTCTATAGAATATTGGCCTGATTACAACATACAGAAAATTTTTATTTAACTTTTTAAAGTAGATAAAAATACAAAAAGTGGGAAAAAGTCAGTTTATAGTATATGAAGATCACTGATGTAAAAAAACACAAGGTTTATTGCAAGTATGGCTTACTGAAAAGAGCATTGCAAGCACACTGTATAGACCTCTATAGTAATATTAAGTATTAAGCCAGTAAGTAGTCTGTGGGGGCTGTGCAGTGTGATTCAGTTGAATTTTGGCTTGGCTTCTGAAGTTGTAATTTAGTAGGTCATATTGTGTTTTAAAATGTAAAATATAGTACTACCCAGTGTGGTAGTTAAATTCAGAACTCAAGTAAGCTGATCCTTAGACGCTTCCACTCTTAACTCTGTGGTACAGTCATGGCAGTGAACGCAAGCAAACATGACTCAAATATGATATACGAGCCGAGCTTGTAGATCTGTGGGAGTTGTGCTGCAGCAACAGCCAGAACCAAAGTCATCTGCTGAGAAGATGTGCAGATTTTTCAGGTGTACAATGGGACAGTGTAACAGTATCCCACATCGGTGTGCTGTATCAGCCTACATGCAGTAAACAAACTGGTTGTGTTGCCATCCACACACTGACAATGCCACTCATAAGATTTCCAGTTTGGTCAGTATGTTATTGTTTGCACGTTGCTCTGTTCTATTGAAGTGTAATGGTGTCAAGAATGAAGAGCAGCACACTCTAAAACTACCAACACAGCCTGTTTATTGATTTCCTAACCTTCTTAACCACAACTGAATTTCATAAACTTCAGTTCCTTCATCAAATATGTTCCACAAACAAAAATGCCATTCTAGCATGACGTCTAGAGGGCAAATATGTGTGGATTGGAGCAGTACAAGGCAGAAGAGAATGAGGAGCTGGCTCGTGACAGTGAACCGCAGCAGTCCGAGTCAAACAGCTGAAAGTACGGAAACAGTGTCAAACAGTCCATCATGTCTTGAACTGAATCCTTAGTTAAATTAGTTGAACCAACTGCAGCCAGGAGCAACATGCGCAACTATTTTGCTTGGAGAGCAAGCGGGCCAAAAACCTACAACATTGAAATCCCCTGTGTGAAGGTTTTAACAAACCCGCCTTGAAGGAAACATCCTCCAATATTTTTCTTCCTGTTTAACTTCAACATAATAAACTGTATATACATTACAGTAAATTCCAACCACTAGCAATGTGACCAAGGTCTACGGGTTATACTGTACAATAGCCTTAAGGAAGCGAAGCAGCTCACTACCGATGTCAGTAACCTTATGCCGTGCAGAGAGCACTAAATTTTTCTTAAGCAAAGCAGTGATACTCCTTCCTTGATCTCACCCTAAAGGTAGCCATAGATGTCTCTGAAATGTGACACCCCCCTTCAAGTGAAACAACTGGTACCAGCACTAATTGAAATTTTGCATGCAAAGTGACAATGCCTGGGCCCTCGGCAGCATGGATTAGGGCTTGAATAGAGAGAGATTCTTTGTGAAAGCCTACTGTGGCGGTTGGCGTGCAGGCCAACTCCCTGCATCTGCTCATTGGGTGGACTGAGAAAACACTGGATTGTATACGGTCGCTCATTTTACCTTTATCTAATCCCATTTCTGAGCCCGCCTCCGTCTATCTTTTGTTACTCTTCCACAAAACATAATGCTTCCATGTTACACTCACATGTCTATGCCTTACAAAACAATTCCGGTCAAAAACAGCCAATGAATTTGCATATGAAAGCATCTTTACCAAACTTGGCAGGATTCTATAAACATTAACAATCATATGGTGCCTTGAGCTGTCAGGCTGCCTTAAATTGTGCAAGAAAATGGTACAGAATAGGTTACGCAAGATACAAATGTAATATACATGTAATTTAGTAATTTAAAACAAACAAAAAAAAAACTGAAAAATTTAAAACATCAATTCGGTCAGTGTTTGCCAACTTTCAAATGAGTGAGCTCTAGTGCTCAACCGAGCGCTGAAGGAATGCAGTGCATATTGAAATGCAATCAAATCTGCTAGACATTTTTTAAAGGCTCCATGCTGTGATCTCATTCTACCCCACTTCACCATCCTCTACAGTGGTTTCTGTCCCATTATGTTTCCTTCAAAGAAAAAGAGAGAGAAAACGTTGTATCGAAGTGATCTATCATCCTGCTGACCCCAACAACAACTTACATACAAGTCTGGAGGAGGCTGCTATTGCATCATAGCAACACCAATCATCACAGAAAACATTTGCTGTGTTTGCACAGCACAAACTGTAATACCACAACAGAAGAGGGGGGGCACAACTCAGAAAAGCCAAATGATCCGTCTAGTAAATTTCATCTCCTCGGAACAATACAGGCTACTACGATTTTATAGCCAGGATGAATCTGAGAATTTCCACTCAACAAAATTATATGAGTGCTATTGTTAGTATGGCTGTCATCTGAGCACTGATGACAATGAATGGGTAAACTAATGAAGGGATAAATCCACAGTGTGTTTTCATAGACATGTTTGACATAGCTAAGCTAATTTCCTTGGCAGTATACCTCCATTAATTTTCGAAAAGAGCCTGTCTGTTCCTGTTAACCGAACCAATAAGACGTGGCATCAATGGCAGCTTACATTAACACTAATCAACAATTTAGAGTTGTTTCACATTCCACAGGGTAAATGGTATGCCTCTGAAAACCAGTCGAATGCCACTAATGAATGGATGCCATTTATACTTGTCCAACATGGCTATAACAACGAGAGAGAGCAGACGTAGTGGAATAAGCTAAAAAGAGATAATATGCTGAAGGAAAAGGTCACAGGCCAAAGTCAAACATTAGCATTAGGCCAATTTACAGTACTTCCGACTTTACATGGGTTTCAGTGTTCACACACTATTTATGACATGGTTACTCGGGCACAGCCAAGACTTTCTTAAGTTTGGCCTCCGTTTTAATCCTCTAATCCGCTCCAGTATAGTCCCTGTCTGATTCATTGATTATTGGTATAATAAGTAGCCCTTTCATATATTTGCCCTCCAGAAACAGGTTCAGGAACTCCCGGGAAAGTAGTAGTTATGATTTCATGAATACCCCACTCATTTTATACCCTAAATTTTTTTGTCACAGTACATATAAATATACATTTTCGGCGATCAACGACTTATTAAATTCAATGGTAAAGTATTATTTGGTACACATTTAGTAATAAAGTTCGTCGGTAAGAAACAGAAGTCTGCAAAGATGTCACTCTATATTAAACAAAAACAACAATTGCCCCAGTACAAAATGTGTCAAAACGATCCACTGAAGGGTCCCTTTCTGATGCATGCTGGGATGTGGGTGGTTTTTTTTTTTTTTTTTTTTAACGGATTAGAGCTGCAGTGACCTCTTTTTCAACTCTTCATTTCTCATACGTAAGCCATCCTTGCAACTTCATTGGACAGTCGGCTAGGGTGATTCACAGGGTAAAATGGAGGGGGGCTGTATCGAGTTGGCGACGGGACTAGCTTGGTTTCCGAATTAAAAAGTGAAGCAGCACGGGCCCGAAAGGTACTGCAACGTGTACCATGTCACGTATCGTGTTTGCAGCGTAACATTTAAATATCAACAGCGCCTTTCTCTTTCAAGCAATAGGTGTATTTCAAAGCACTGAAATAACTATTTGAGGAGCTGCGCCAAGTGGCATTTGAGGCACTGTGTGCTCTCAGCTTACAGATACGTTTCACAGTAGATTTTACATGTAGACAAACTGTAACCATGGCCATGTTTGCATTTTAGAGAGAGAGAGAAAACAAGGAGAAGTGAAATACTGTGTAGTGTGAATCGGTTGTTATTTTTGGCATTTTTCACATCCTGTGGTTCCCCCGTTCTTGGACAGAACAGCAAGGATAAAAATCAAAAATAAATAACCATTGTAACAGCAATCATCATTGCAGTAATTAAAAGAAAACAAATCATACTGAATATTATATGGGTTGATGATATGCAGTAGTACATATTTTTACAGAATATCTTTTACATAAATCATCTATACGTTCAACATATATTAATACTAAATATATTATTCACAAAACGAAGATGCGGGACAGGACCATGAAAATAAACTTTAATATATTCCAATAAAAAAGACAATTCATGAATTGCATGAAATGTGTGCTATAAATGGTTCCATGTATTTGTATGGTGTGGTTTTACTGCAAAAAATGGACTGCATATCTAATTTCCCAAAATAATAATGTTGTCGCGGTATGGTGTCTAGTGACAATACCTTAAATAAAAGAAACTATAGCACAAATTTTAAAGTGATGACACAAATATTAAAGCTGCCATGAGTGATGTAATGTAGGCCTTGAAGACTGATTTTCGACGTCTCTCTTTGTACATCTTGGACATGTTGAAACCATAAACAGAGGCAGTCAGCAGTAGTCTGCATAAATACGCATGACATTTATCAAGGACTGTGCCAGTCCTACATGGGCCCTGACAGGTCCTTCAACATTTCTATACAAATCTGGTGTGTTATTTTACATGTAGACTACAAATGGTTTTACTTCAAACAGGCAACTAAGTATTTATTCTTGTGCTTCTTTTGTTGTTGTTGTTTCATCCCGTGGTTACATTCGGTTGAGTTTTTCCTTAGTTTCTGGGCTCCACCTGTAATTATGAGGTTTAGTTAAACTGACCAGAGGAAGAAGACATGTTTGTTTTCTGACAGCATCCTCAAAATAGCCTGAATAAATGTATGACTGGGTTGACACATTCTTCAATGTGGCGAATGTCTCCTGTCCTGTCACAGGGAAAACTGTGAGCCCGTGCACACAAAATCACCTGCAAATTATACTATGATGTACAGACTAAACGCCTCTAAATTAAAGGGAACAATGACAATTTGCTTTTATAATCTCCAAATAATTTTTAGAAAATTAAAGGGCAAATATCGCAATCATATCGCTATGAGTAGCCTACAAGAGATCCTATTGAATAGAAAACTGTAGCAACAAGTATGGAGAGACCACTATACGTTTAGCCTACTTGTCAGTATCACAAACATACCGCTGTAAACACGTTACAGAAATTATTTTCACCATTCAACCTGTTTCATTGTACATTGAGCCACGCTGCCTGCTACCCATTACTGCTTAGCCAAGCTCTGCGTCCATATGACTGCATAACGACCAAACAGAGCCTTTTATAAGTTAAACTAAAGGATGTTCTGCATGTATGTTTGCATATATAGCCTCTGATACGGGTTTAAGAAAAGCGCCCTTGTTTGTTTTCACGTTTTTTATCACCAACTGTTTGACAACTGTGACACACCTCCACACAGGATGCGACCTACCTGATTAAGATTTAACAGTTTCTAACATGCTGTTGCTAGCCGTGTAACACAAAAGCCCCTTAAATTAATCCGCAATTAACGCTATTAACAGCATCCGTTTACCTGCTGAGATGCGGGAGCATGTTTTTGTGTCCCACCATCAACGCGTGCCTGCTGTTTTGCGCTAACTCTAAGCTACATTTAAGCACCGAAAGCGCCATGGTGTAACACAGGAGCAGGTATTAAAGGAAAACTGATTTATTTTCCGACAGTCGTTTAATTAGAAAACGCAAACGTCCATCATGCGCTTTGTCTCAAACTCAAAGCCGGCAAGAGGATGCGGCTGTAACCGTTGGGATGAAAACATTAGCTTACCTTCAACTGCTATTACGGCCGGTATGGTCCATAATATCCATAGAATATCCATTATTGGTCACTTAAAGGGCCCAGACATTCAAATAAAATACGTCCCGAAAGCCATTGACAGCGAAGGCAGAGAAGGGACAGGCGGTCCTTCACCTCCAGTAGAGCGATCCCAGACAGGAGAGAAAACGAACTCAAATCTGAACCAAGTTTGGGCGAAACCAAAAAAACCACAGACAGAGGGGAGCACCGAGAACCACCGAAGGACAGCTACGCATTTTAGCGGAACATTAATCCACTCAGTCTCCTATAGAACACAAAGCATAATTTTATGAATGTTATTGGTGATAGAAGGATTAAAATACTTGAATTATCGATGCAGCCGTGTTTCAAAAGGATCCTTCATCCCCTTCAAAGCCATTTCAATTTACCCCGCTGTCAATCACAGAGAGAGGGACAGTCCGCACTGCCTTACCTAGCGATAATTAAGTGTTTTGGGACCATGTAGGGCATTTATAAAAGATGGAGCAACTTATTCTCACTGCCACATCGCTCAAAGGGGAAATACTGGCCATTCTTTTGTCAGACAACGCTTAAACGTGTGTGGGGGTTCACCATGAAGCTTCTATGTGGGCCATTAAGGGACTTTTGGGCTTTTGTAACAGGTGACGAAGACTGGAGAACAATCAAAGTAAGTTCAACACTTTCTTTTCCATTTCTGCCCCCAATATTTGTAGTTTAATTGGTTACCACTTTAGAGTTTTCCATAAACCTTTCCACCAGTCCGTGTATTTTTTTTTTTTTTTTCTGGTAAAACTGATACATAACTGTAGGCCTAAATAATAATATTATAATGATAATAATATAAACTCTCTGTGTAAATTTCAATATTTTTATTTTAACTTCTTATTCTTACAAAATAATACTATTGTTAGTTTTCTGTATGTTGTTTATATACAATGTTTTAAATTCTTTATTGATTGATTTACGTATGGTAGTAGTTTATATTGATATGGTCTAAATTTTTTGCTGGTCACATACCTATTTATCATTCAGAAATATTAATTCCATCACTTACACTGGCAACAACATATAAATATATAAACAGATGCTTGTGCACAATGGGTTAAATAAAACATAGCATATATACAACAAAAACAAAAATATATTTTTAAAATATCATATTCAATATTTTATTGATTTTATAGCTTTTTATATTATTACTTTTCCCCTTTTTCACAAGTTTCACAATAAATCAGTTTTAGAGCTTGAACTATGTTTCCTGATCCATGGTCCTGAACCAATAAACAGCAGAGCATGAAACTATAGTCTGTTTCCCTCAGCTTTCTGAAGACTGCAGGCCATTATGACAAACTATGGGAACTGGTCATGGTTATGGCACTCTGTTCCTGCTGTTAGACAATACAGTCTAATATAAATAAAGTCTGAAAAATATGAGAAGCAGTTACATTATGATAGAATATTATTGTCTTAACAGTTGCTGAGTTTACATCCATTCACTTCCAAACACCCACTGAGTGTTTCAAAAGAATAGCTACTTCAACTTGATGATCAAATGTGTATATTTGAGGCAGTGTCATTTCATAACATGAAAATGATCTGAAGTCTAACAGTAAAGGGGTAATCAATAAATACTGGCTCCACTGATTCTTCCTTGTGCAGTATACAATGCTGACATATTTCATATGTAAGACAGCTACGTGATGAGTTTCACAATAATTTAATCAGTTAAGCAGGAGGTACTTCTATTCAAATCTATCCAGATATTCAATTTATTCAACTTGTATAAGGCAGACATGCACCACATGGAAGACATCATGTGATTTAACTGTTGACAATTAGGTAGACCTGAACAGCAGTTATTTTCCAATAACAGAGCCAAAGAACCAAAGCCTAAGTGAAATGCAACTTCCTCCAGAATTCCAAACTTTCCTTCCTGTGCATGAATCATCATAAAACCATGATCAGTTGATGTGATGTTGGCTCAGAGTCCTTCAAAACTTCAAAACATGTCACAATTAATCTTTCAAAATTATTAAACTTGAGCTTTGTCTGCACTAAGGTGAATTTAGTTGGCACGATGGAGTCTGGCAGTGACATTATTGGCAATCATTTTCCAACAATAAATAAAAATGTTATATGTAAAATAAATATGCATATTAATAATCATAACACATTCATCTTTTATGAGTTTTCTGCTGTTTTAATGGGATTACTCTCTCTCTGCAGCAGGTCCAAGTTGACAGTGTTATTTGGCATAAAATGACATCAGAATTTATTGTGCATCTTGCCAGCCATCGCCATATTTTTGAAATTTCCTGAGAGTAGCATAAAACCTATTTCCTGTGCCAGAAGCTGGTAGTAAAATTCCAGTATCTTTATACAAGTTGGGTAAAGAATAAAACACAGACTGGTTTTTATATGGCACATTGACTGTCATGGAGACAGATGCCATTGGGATATATTGAAACAGCCGCAGAAATTACAGATATGCCAAAACATTACTCCATTGTTTCAAATATAAAGGGATGAAATAGATGGAAAGATAACCAGAGAGAAAGTATGATAAAAAAAAATTTCAATATAGGCTATACAGAAATGTCAAATTGCTTTTTGTACAAGGAAAGTGACGAACATGGAAGGACAGACAAAAAAAAAAAAAAAAGAAAAAAAAAAGCTGGCTTGCAGATGTGCTCATGAGGATTTACAGTAAGAACAAGTGAACGTGCATGGTGAGGGATGCCTCATGGATGTGAAGCATGGAGTCACTAAAACTGGCTGAGAAACAAGAATTTAGAATAAATTATTTGTCATCAAACATGTCTTTCTTATTACATGCTGCACCGCTGTGGCCGTGCAGCACTCTCAAGGGTTAAATCAGCCGGGCTGATTTATTTGCCTCCACTGAGTTTGACTGTATTGATTCCAGGTCACTTGACTGGCTGACTTCAGATCATGTTCAGGTGACTACAGCACAGATGGAACAAAACGGCAAGGCACTGAGAAGGCAGCTTTAGCTTATTATAATGACTTCCATACAAGCTCAATATTGACTTGAGCCAGAAGAGAAGTGTAAGATGTTGAAAAAAATGATATTAATACTCCTCTAATGTTGCCCACAGAGATCTTTCTGTCACGCTATGTTATAATGGCTGCATAGTAATAAAATATACATAATGCAAAACAGAGATGTCTGAATGTGGCATAAATCTTCTCATGCTCTTCAGCAACTCTGTGATCCAATGAAAGCAAGACATGCAGTACTGTACCTATGACGTTCCCTTACACAGCAGAATGAGCACAGCACAGTTTTACAGTAACACTGGCAGCAGTCTACAGTAAACACAAAACATAGCTCATAAAACATGCAGCAAATGACTTGTTAAATTACTTCCTAATAATGCACACAAGGTGCACCAAGGAGAAATTGATTTTAGCTCAGACATGCTTGAAAAACTGCAGCATGCAGCTCAGTAGTATAATCACTGAATTCGTGATGTGAGGGCGTTAGACTGACCAGCTGCATGCTGGAAGGCAAAGCTGCATAACAGCAGTAATGCAGAGCTATTTGTTTGAAATCATTCAACATCTCAGCATCTTTAAAATAGCCATATCGTATCATTTTTCATTTTTTTCAATTTTTCAAATTAATCAGAATTATGTTTTTACTTGGTACGTAAATGTAAATGTGAAATAGAGAAAAATACTTTCAAGTATTAATAGTAAACATTTCTATTGAATTCATTTAACCTCATAACCGTAATTAATTTCTCCTTATATAAACGTATATGTTGTTGTTTACATTATAAATTTACTGTGAATTCATCACAAAATAGATGCATTTGATTTTGATATAATCAGGCAAATAAACAAATTACTATTTTTACAGTGTAATAACTTTTTAAATATTTACAATAACTTTAGTGATCATAATTAAACAAACTGCTTGTGTGATTAGATAACATTACATATAGCTCATCAAAACTGCAATTCAAAATGCTCAGTGTTATTCATAGCAGCCTTTGTATGGCATTCATTTTATTACTATTATTATTATTGCATTTAAGTTCTAAATATATAATTAATGCAGATTCTAGTTTTTCTCAAATGTATTTCTTTTACAGTTGTCTAGAACAGCCAAAAATCAATCCATATTATTTTAGCAGTGTTTACATTTTCGTGTTTTGGCAATGTTTACATGAATCTGACTTATCAGAAATGATTGATTTTTTAAAATCAATATTAAATCCATATGAAAAAGGATATAGAACATATGAATATAAACTAGGCATTGATGTTGAATACTAATATCATTATATCAATGTGAAGATTTGTATGAAAGAGAGTGTGATTAGTGATGGATAGGAAGCTGTTTCGATCTAGACACACACTAAACAGGGATTTATTATTCGAAGCCCATAATACCTCAAACACAGTCAAAGCAAATCCTCAGTGCAGAATTTTGAAAAAGCAATTAAATTGTATCATATTTTGAAAAAAAATCATAATATAGCAAAAATCAGTGCAGCACTGTGCCACCTGTAAAACAACAACAACAACAAAAGACATGGAGTGCAAATACTTAAATGTTTTGGTCAGTATCAGAGGTGGATTTCCTTTCCAAAGCCGTGTAATGTGTCATTGTATCAACACTGCCACCCAGAGTTTAAAGGATGAACATTCTTACTTTTCTCACCATTGAAGGCACTGAAAATGTTCCACAAAGATTATTCAGAGCAATACTTTACCTGAATTTAGCTCAAGGTCACCTGTTTTTTACTAATACTCAATTACAAGTGCAGCTTTTTTATTTGATGCAGGCAACATTAGTTTGGTGTCTTGCAAATTGAAAAGTGATCATCTAGAGATGAGTTCTTGAAATTAAATTTAAAAAATGTTTGAAAGCTTTGAAAACAAATTCTTAAAATGTTAGGAAAGCATTTTCCTGAATGATTATGATTAGATTCTAAATAACCTTTGGAATTAAAAGAGGACTTTTGCCGTTCTTATTTTGAGTTAAGTTATAAGTAATAAGGAGTTGATTGGTTACTCAGGGAAGCTATATGGCTTTGGAGTAACTTATCATAACTTCACATAAAGGAAACAAGAAGTAACTGTGCTGATCGCAGAGTAAGTTCAACATGCAGTGATGTTTACTGGCGAAGTCGCATTTAAATTGATATTAATGATTTAGCTGTGGTGTCAAATGAGACATTAATATTATTACCATTGCTATCATTACCATTGCTACTATTGTTTATCATTATTATTAATATTATCATCATTATTATTATTGCATTATTATCTATTGAAAGTTATTTACCTGAATGGATTTCGACTTTAAATTAAAACAAAAAAACTGACCCATCACTGCGCCCCATTATCTTTAGAGACATGCTATTATTTGTCAAGAGGGATGAAACGAAGTTGATGAAAGTGAGAATGAGTTCCTGCAGTCCATAAGCTATCACTTATCCTCTGGAATATTTAGTCGGAATTTAAACCCATTCAAAACGGCCACTCTGGGCTGGAATCAATTTCACCTTGAGCCTTGAAGGGCTTACGGTGAAGAATTGCACTCGGTCGGCATCAGCAGCTGGATAAAGAGCGAGGAAAATAAAACGACCTGCTATCCATAAAAGTTGGTGTGTGCTCCCTGACCCTGTGCTGAGAAAGAGCTATGGACTCGTCTAATCTAGAGAGACCTCTTGCACATGGATTAACCTCATCTGAGACCACATTTTCACAGGCAGGGAGAGGAGAGCCGGCTGATTGAACTCTGACAAGCAGAGGAACCAAACCTAACTCGGATAATCCAGGTTTTTAAAAAGTTTTATTTATTTATTTGTCTTAACCGATAAGGCAAACCTTGTCACTCCCTACCTTTTCCTGTTCTAAATTAAACGGCTCTGCCACAGAGGACACAGAGACATTCTGAGTTGTTTTGAAAAGAAAATATTTCTTGAATAGAGCTGGTAAAAAAAATAAAAAAAGATGGGCTCACTGCTTATCTTTCATGAATAGTCTACCCCACCCCACTGCACTCCAACCACCCACCACCACCTTCCCAGCGTATTGGTTTACTCCTGCCAAAAATTTAATTCAATCCCACTAAGTTGCTCCAGCTTTAATTAAATAGACCAAAAGCCTTGGCAGGATTTCATTTACTTTCTTGTTAAGTGAACTTAACAGAACTTTCACTAGTATACTGCTGAGACCTGAAAGGAGACGCTCGCACCGAAGCCCTTTCCGTTTCACTTCATTGGAAATAAATCATACAATTATCACAAACTTATCATAGTTTTCCCAAACAAATGAGTCAAGGTGAGGACTGAAATTAGTGTCTTTGTTGGTTCATGGTGAGCCACTGGCTTTCATGATAGTTAAAAAAAAGAAAAAAAAATGTGTTTGAATGGTGCACGCCTGTCGGAGGGCAGACAACACTTTTTATCATCATAATAAATCTAAGCACTATTGCCATAAAACATAGGCCCAGTAAAAAGTGATTCAGCTGACAGTCATGATGAAATGAATGCCTTGATAAAATGGCAGTCATCAATCATGGCTTTGGTTTTGGATGCTAACATCCCCTCTAAGCTCTCTACTAATTGATATGAACCGTTCACATAAATCAGCAGCCATGTGTCGATGCGGCGTGCTGTTGTCGCTGTGGTTTGTATTTCAGAACCACAGATAAATTTTCCCATAACACATACTGAGCAGTAGTCTACATGTGTTATAGTCATTCTCCCACAATGTGGATAGTTTTGTCATGTTATAATAGGAACAGACTAGAATACGGTTTTGAAACGTTCAGATTGATTCCTTTCATAAATGCTCACTCATATCTTCACTGCTGAGAACTTGCATTGCTCTTGGGAACATTCAAAAATAGTTGCGTTCTGGTCTTAGATATGAACAGAGTTCAAACACTGTGTGAAACGATACTCAGCAGTTTTGAACTGTAGAAGGAGCTTTAGATTCACACAGATCTAAGAGGCTGGATAAACTGTTTTTTCTCTTTGCGAGAAAATGTGAACTATTTAATTGGGTCAAAAAAAAAAAACACCACTATAGCATGATTGTCTAAAGATATTTGTGGAGTTTCTTCAAATGAAAAAGCTCATTACCAAAATGAAGATAATGAGAACATCTTGATTAACGTATAGCAGCCTTATTAATCTTCCTGCTGCTCGTATTGTGAGTGGTTTCACGTGTGCATCACAGTGTATACACTACAGTATATGAGATTTTTATTCTTAGTTTTCCAGCTTTCATTGTGCAAGGAAGAGACCAATCAGCTTATTATATTTTTATGAATTTTTCTTTTTTTCTCATTTTTTTCCATAAAAGCTTGATGCTGTAGCAACAACAAAAAGGTTCCCTGCTGAAATATATTATCAATAATAGAGCTGAAATTTCAAGTAGTAAATTAATTCATTAGTGAACTGACATTAGTTTTTTTTTAGCAACAATTTTGATAACTTGTTTATCATAGCTTAGCATTTTTGGAGAAAATGGCAAAAATTCAAAAATTCAGTGTTTCCAGCCTCTCAAAAGTGAAAATTTTCCCTTTTTTTTTCTTTTCGTCGTTGATAAAACAAAACAAGAGATCTGAAAGCATTTTTCCTTGGGCTCTGAGTACTTATGATGGGACTGCTTTCTATAGACAAAACAATTAATCGATCACTCGAGAAAATAGCCATTAGTCGTAGTCCTGATCCATAAATTATCTTCAGTTAAATATACCTCATCTCATGTTGGTGCCATAGTTTAACAGTGCAAATATATACTTTGGGCGCTATCATCTAAGACATGAAAAGCCAAATTCATCCCTAGTAAATAAAATGTACTAAATACGGAGAATTTTGCATTGATTTTGAATGTTGTAAGTGAATCACTTTCTACGATCAAGGAAACCCAGAATACTGTCCACGGTGCTCATCCTTATCTATTTCCTTCTTCTCCTCGCTCCATCTAGACTGCCGGCCATCACAGAGCAACAGATGGAGGTGCACAACAGGATATTACCACTAAGAGGATTCCTCTTTCTTTGCCTGTCACTCTGGACTTTTTTTTGTGGAGACAGACTCTTTCATCGTGACCCAGCTCGACTGGCTTACTGGAACTGGTGTAGAGTTTGTCGGTTAAGCCCTCTGAAACCCGCCACTACCCATGTTGACCTGCTTGGCAAACAGAAAACCCCGATCGAGTCTGCTGCGAATAACATTAAAATAAGCAACCAGGTGGGATTAGAAAGTCCTCCTAATGTCTTGAGTCCCTGAACTCTGACCTTTCGCTGAGAACGCTGAGGTATGTGCCAGCTCCCTGTGTGTGTGAATGGCCCAGTGTCAAGTTTAATCACCTGTAGTACTATAAGAGGCGGAGTGTGCTTCCCATCGGCAGGTAGCTGTTAGCATTTTTTATTTGCAGGGATTAAATGATGATGATATTCTCTAAACACAAATTTACATACAAAGAATTCAGCGAAGTTCAAATCTGTTTGTTCTGTTAGCATCGTTAGCATCGCAACGTATTTAGCATTTTTCTATTTTCTGTGACTGTTTTTCTAGTCGTGGATATGACCAACGCTTCCTTTCAATACACCACTTACTGATATGACAATGATGTTACAATCAGATGTTTACAGTCTGAATGACATCACAACAAATGGTCGATGATATGAATGTATTTGAGACATAAGTAATTTGATTTTCTTGCACCTGAAATCTAATGATTCTGAAAATGTATTTATTGAGGAAGCATCTGAATGTATGAGGTAATGAGCGCTTCAGCAGTTGCATGAGTTATTAATAAAAATGGAAGGTGGTTGTAACAAACATTAGTGAGTGGTTTGTGACCATTTTGAGCTGCACTGTGTTGCATAGATCACTTCATTCAATTGAATTTTTTTTTTCTTTTTTTATAAAGAGTTTGTGTTTGTCCAACCGTAAAGCTTTTACTGAATGGATTTTATTTTTTTATGTGTTGAAGATCTTGATGGCAGTCTTTAAAAAGAAATTGTACATGACTTTCATTTTTATACTGAGCTCGTCCTCAGACCTTGGAAATACGAGATTGCGCAGAAAGCAAAAGCTATTCAGGGGAGGCAACTTTTATTGTGCCAACGCATTTCCAGAGAACTGCCTCCTTCCTCGGGCGCACTATAAGCATGCTGACCCCTCTACTCCAAGCAGAGCCTCAAAGAGGAGCTGTTTTTCTCCCGTCACACAAACACAAGTGGAAGTGTTTGTATGATCACACTGGGCCACAGTGTACAAAAGGATTGTGAGTTTGGTTCATTCATGCTTTGTGTGCAAGGACACTGTTCTCCAGAATGCTTTGGCACAGCGTAAGAAATTTCATTGAAAGACCCAAGTTGCCGTCCTTCATGCTTTTTACTGCTGATGCAGTCTTTTAACCAGTGTTTGCATACTGCAACTGCATTGTGGTTACAGTCTGTTAAGCTTTTCTGTGATTGGAACAGCTTGCAGCTTGGTTTGTACACCAGTGTAGTTCTTGTGAATGTATTTATTTATTTATTTTTATCACTTTTAAATGGCAGAGTGTTTGTTGACTTTACAAATCGTATGGTTAGTTTCGATGTAGTGTGGCATTCAGATTATCACAGGAGTTACAGTGATTTCCTGTTGAGTTTGTGTATGTTATGAGTAATAGTTTAGACTTTCCGATACCATAACATTAGTATATTACTTATACATCTTTATATCAGTATTTTTCAAGCCATATTACATGAGTGATTTTATACAAAAACCGGCTTTTAAAGGTATAAACTACTGTAAAGGTATTTCACACGTGCACAGTTCGGTAGAGATCTAATAAAAATCCTGCAGTCGTTTAATGACTTCATGGGATCTGGATGTAGATACCTTCACTGTGTGAAAGCATAAAAATGGTTAATTTAACTTGGTTGCTGCTCTGAGGGATATTACCTCTTTATTGTATTTCCTTTGTATTTAACCTCAACCCTTAGAGGAAGGAGGGAGAGGAATTGGAGATCTCCAGGGGGATTCAATTATATTTTCTCTCGTGTTCACTGCAATATAATGACTTTGCAAAAAAAGAAGAAAAAAAAACTCTTTCTGCTCTCAGAGTGGTTTTTTTTTTAAAGATTTTATCTCAATAGACTCAGGAAAATCAGTTCGTTTCAGTTAGGACCCTTTATCTGACCTCTATATTTCTTATCCTATGACCATCTTACAATTTTATTCTAATGAACAATATGACATCTGAAGAACTACTTTCCTGCAGTCTGTTTTAGAAGTGCAATCCTTGCACTAAATCATGCAGTTTAACCAAAAGCCACACTTAAAAGCAGCTGGTTAAAATTCTGAGATGCACATTCTCCCTGCATGTTGCATTCAGCCATGAGGTTTCAGCATGAACAGACTTGGTAACTTTCCAAGGCCTGCAGCTTCTGGCTAAAACTTTTTCTTTGCAGGTAAGTGCAAATCTGTCACCAGTGACCAGTCGGTCTGGAGGCTTAAGCGCCTTCAGGTGACGTTCAGCTAACTTGATGATGATGAGGATGACTTGCCAAAGCAAGTGAAGAATCTGGTTATAAAGTATTAAAAAAACATGAAAAGTTAATGGTAACATACAAATTGAATACATTATATAATACTATAAGAAATGTAACATTTTCCTGATTGAACAAGCCAGTTTATAGAAATGTCCTTTGGCTGAGCTTTCTGGTTTGACTCAGAGGGCAAAGAGTGATGTGTGTTTATGCGTGTATGTCATATTTGTGTGGGTGCGGGGGTGGGGGTGTTGTCCTGTGCGTTTGCGGCTATGCATAAACACGTATCCGTCAGAGTGCATGCAAGTGTCCAAATGCCAGTGCATGTAAATGTCTGTGTGTGTGTGTGTGTGTGTGTGTGGAGAGGAAACAGAGGGAGCTAAAACTGAACAGAAGAGAGTGGGGAAATAGAGCAGAAGAATACGGGCCTGACATAAAGAAATCCTGGATAATTCTGCCTTAAGATGTGTGAGGGCTGCAAAGAGCAGAGCGGAGCATCCAGAGGTCGTTCCCATGGCAACCTTTGCCCAGGGAGATCGCTGACCCCCCCGCCCTGTTGTACAAGCGGAGCACAGATTGTAGGTCACATATGGCACCAGCGATCCAATCAGGCCTAATCTGGCTTGACTTGTGGGTCATAAATTATACCGGAAAGCTGGTTTACACTGTGGCTTATCTCATCGGTGGGCTCAACTGTATGATAATGGCCGTGTTTATGGTAACATGATGAACTGACCCATTAAATGTATATGTCAAAAAATTTATGTTTTGTCTATTGGTGAGGAGCAAAAGTAACTCCGGAGCAAATGATATCCTGCAGAGCATGAAGGCACCGTCGTGAAGATGTATAGGTTGAAAGGAATCCTGTGCAAATTCAAATTACAAACATTACTCACCTCATTTATTCTCATTCAGTCTCTAATTGTTTCATAATTTCTCCCTAACTGTTAAATCTATTAACAAATATGTAATTTCACTTTTGGTATGCGTGAGGGGGAACTTCTCCTGAGACACATTACAGTAAAAAAAAAATGCTCAGAAATATTCAATACAATTAACTTTTATTCATAGAGCATCAAATCTTAACAGAAATTCATACAAATGTACCTGAATTTTTACACTAATTAATTACCCTAAATCTAGATTCTAGTAGTCAACTATTCAAGGAACTACTGCAAACTACAAAATTACATTATTATTATATTATTATTATTATTATTATTATTATTATTATTATTACTCTAATTATATCATGAAGTATTGTATTTTGTTAACATTGACTACCTCACTGTTTGAGCTCCTAAAGATCCATCTGTTGCATGTGAATGAAATAATAATATTTATTGCAATAGCAACAATTTCTTTGTCTTCAAATATTGTTTTGTTTTTTTTAAAGCCTAGTATATCGAAAAATTAATCTGACGGAATAGAGACATGTCCATAAAGCATTGCCATTACTCTGAGTAAGGAGATATTCAAAAAATATAAAAAATAAAAATATTCATAGACATAAAACACACAGTAGTCTCTGTATGGATATTATTAATGCTTGGGGTCAGTTTGACCTCATACAGATTTTAAACTTCATTTGCACAAACTTTTATAAAACTGAATAATGAAAGAACAAAACACAAAGAAATCAGAATTATTTGGGATTTGGAGGGGTAATGCTGAGTACTGCAAAAAGTACTATTAACACCAAACAGATATAGCGCACTATGAAAATTCATTGTATTTAACTCACAGCAAACAGAAGTAATAGGTAAATTTCTGACTTTTCTTCAGTTCAAACTCATGTTTATGAGAGATTCTCATAAAATAAGGAAAAGTCATGAAGTATCAAGTTAAAACAATTTGAAGTATGTTTTGTGAGCTGTTAAAGACGCCCCTGGGTCTGCTGGAGCCCAAACACAACACTAAGAGTGAAGGATGCCCAAACATACCACATGTAGACTATTAAGGCTCTGTGTTTTATCTGGCCATTTAGTGAAAGATAACTTTGATAGTTCAAAATGTACCTTTGTTCATGCTGAACATCTCTGTACAGAGATGTAACTTGATAAATTTAACCTCACACAGAGTCATCAGTGCGAGAAACTCTGGGAAGCACTCTATCCAGGATGTGAGCCATAGAAGCCTGCGGCCATGCAGCAAAAACACAGATATGATTTGAATGATTTATACGCTATGTTTCTGGAGTATTGGGATAGTGCAGATAGCCAACCTCAGAGGGGTCTTATAGTTTTATGTGCCTTTGGTAAAGGGTTTCCAGATACACTCTCCTACAGCAATGCGGGAGCTTAATGCAAACTCCCATTTTCTGTGGTTCGGAGAGCTGTTAAATCGTATTGTAGGTCAAGTCAGCTTCATGGTCTGGATCATCTAAATTCTTAACACTCACTTATGCATTAATAAAATTTGATTTGTATATGGGAAGACATCAATTTTCTGCAGCCATAGCGGCAGAAGATTTTCTTCACTTACTTGTGGTTCCTCACAAACACTCATGATTCAGCTCGGTGTGCCCTGAAGACTGCAGCACACTGATAAAAACACTGAATCTAATCTGGATGTAATGAACACAATGCTGAAGGAAATGGAAGTCTCTGGAAAAGCTTCTCGGTGGAATATGAATATTTCATCTGTGTGAATTTAAAATAACACAGTATTTTGTGGAAGACAGGAATTACTGTGGTATCCGACATTTGAATGCATATTTTCTCTCCAAATTGTAGATGATAAAAAGCAAAACATTTTTTCCAGGTGTTTGTCAGGTGGTGTGGCTAAACAAGGAAACACTGTGTGCACAAGTTCAGCCTCAAACTGATAGAAAACAGCTCCTGATCTCTGACTGCCTCTCATTGCTCCATCACTGCCCAGTGGTTGGCGATTTCATGAGTGAGCTGGTAATAATCACGGGTGACTGGATTCTCACCTTTTTTCTTTTTTTTTTCTTTGCTGAGATCTATAAGAGATGGCGTAGCTACACTTGTGAGGCCTTTTGTGACCATATGGGAATGCTTGAGGTCTGAAGTCAGAGGAATCTTTTACATCTGTTTTTCATTGCTTTATGTGCCTCTTATATGCTTCCAAGTTGAGGAAATAACAGATTATTTGAAACAGAATTGCTGCAATTATTTAAAAAAAAAAAAAAAAATGCAAATGTGACTTATTTTTGCAATACAGATTCAGTTTGCACATTGGTGATTGTTGATGTTTGTTGGATGATCTCCAATAAACATCCAAATATTGGAAGAGAGTAAGCATTTAAATGGCGAGACCATATCCGTAAATATAATTTCACACATGTTGAAAATATTCAAGAAAAGTAGGTGCAGGTGTTAATAAAATTATCCAGTGTCTGCAGTTTGGAAAGAAACATTACTTCACTTGCATATTTTTTGTTCATTCCTGGAGGCAAAATATTCCATAAGCTGAAGAAAAAACATTGTAATAAAATTTACATTACTTAATTAATACAGATTTGGTATATTTTGAGAGTAATTCTACACGCTGAGTGGATTATTAGTGTATGCAGCTCCTGTGGGAATTAAACCCATCATGTTCAGTGTTGATGCCTGAACCCAAAGAGCTACACATAATGCATGAGAGCTATACACTGAAGTAACTTTAATGCAACTATCTTCACCAGTCTTGACATCTGCCCACACAAGAATAACTCAGCCGTTAAAAAAGGGAAAGGCACTGAACTATCTCTCCATCTTTTCCCTGAAAGTCTCCTAACATTCTTGGCTTACATGAAACTGATTTAAACGTATTTGAATGAATGACCACTCACTATACACCAAATTATCTTTAGAAATGACAACACAGGCATTTTAAAAGTTGTCAGTCTTCAGGAATTAATAACAAGCTGAATCCAAACATAAACTGAATTATAATGATTTTTCTTAATTACACTGTGTTTCAAAAACTAGGTATTTTATCTGCAATGAAGATATTTTTTGTCAATGAGCTTTTGAAATATATTATATAACATTTATGAACACTGTATGTTATTTCAAAAAATATGTTGAAAATATTCAGTACTCTTTAAATTGTAACTATCAGATTCTGGCTTGTATAACACTGATGGTGGTATAATGTGGTGTATAATGATTGGCACAGTGTGTAGATTCAACTTAATTAATTGTATAGTTTCAGAATTAATTCTATTTTGAATTGAAGTTGAATTTAAGTCAAAACAGAACAGTTAAAAAAAAAAAAAAAAAGCCCACACAATTATGTGCTATACCCAGGAGCCATCAGGTTCAGTCTTAACACGTCAGTCTAGACAGTTTCTAACTCTCATGTTGCCCTTCTGAACTCTGTGGCTGTATCTTTAAAATGTCTTCAAGGTTCACCGAGCTTGATGGAACTTTCTGGTACAGTCAAGTGCACACAGCATGAGTGATCAGGCCTCTTCTTGTTACTGAATCATGCAATGTTCAACCTCTCAGACTGCTTGTTTTAGGAGAGGAGTCTTCCCTGCCTGAACGCAAGGAAGAAAGGTAATGACGGGAAGGAGGAGGAAAAAGGTGACAAGAGCAGAACTCTGACGCTAATGCAATCTGAAATGGCCTGTAATGCCCCATTTCTAAATTGGAAAAATTGACCTTCCTCGGAGAGGTGACACAAGCCTCTACTCTGAGACGTTTCAGGGGCTAAGTGGAGGTTTTGGAGCAAGCTGCAGCAGAGCCTGGAGGCCAAGCAAATATTTTATGAGTAATTTAATATCTGGAACATGAGAGCGCGCTCCACTCGGGATGCTGGCCCGGATATGGACAGTGATCTGGGAGGAAGGAGGGAGAGAAAGGCGAAAGGGCAGACCAATGAGTAGTCAATGCTGTGCATCAACTTTCCTCCAAGGCTGCTCAAGGGAAGAAGCACTAGCACCACCTTCAATAACTCTGTCAGTCGCTGCTAACACTTCTGCAAACCCCCTGTTGAAAGGGGAATTCTACAATTAATTTATATGTGAAAAAAAAAAATACTTGCCAAAAGTTGGTGTCAAAATGATCAACACTTCACAAGCTAAAAGAAAACTAAATTAGTTTGCATTCTGCACCACTACTTTTGTTGTTAATATTCGGTGTTGCTTTCATTTGTTTTGACATTTTAAAGCGTTTAAAATTATCAGAACAATTTCTACCACCACCAAAATTTTTTTTTACTGTCACAGCTACAAAGAATAAAAGCACCAAAATCCTGAAAAACTTTTCAACATGACTGTAGAAAAAGTAAAAAAAAAATAATAATAATAATTGTGACCTGGATCAATCTCGCGTTGCCTCCCTCTCATGGATGGATTGCTGTATGTGCTGGGTGAGCAACTTTCACTTGCAATGAGTGGGCAACAAATTTTATGAACTGGATCCGGTATCCAGTTCATAAAACATCATACATTCATGGTTACACAAGGCAGCAGTGCTAGGTAGCTCGTGGCGCAGCAGAACAGAGAGAGCATTTAGGATTTGAGAGATCTTTCTGAGCTTCTTTTAGATGCTGCTTCACTGAAAACTGTGGCAAACAAAAGTTTAGAGGACATATGTCAGACAGAGAGCGCCAGAGGCTGTGATGCTGGGAATATATAGATCCTGTTCATAGCAATCATTTTGATTTGAGACAGGAGGAAAAACGTGTGTATTTACATTAATGATGGTGGCTCTGATCCATTGCTGGAACTGGCCCATCTAAATGGAATGCAGTTGTTATCAGTGTTATTAATTACACCAGGATGCATTAGTATACGGTGAAGAGGCTCTATTTAACATGGAAGTAGTTTTTAATACATTCTGACATATTTAAAACTTTTGTTTGTTATTTCTTGAATAGAAGCATAAAATGCTACATAAGCTAGCAGATAATGTGTGTCATGTCATTTTGTGTGTGTCTAATAAACAGTAGTATCATTTAGCTGTAGCACTGGTTGCACAACTTTAGCCTAATGTTAGCATTACCACGTCAGTCCTAGAAAGGTGTTTTCAGTCACAGATATGCGAAGAATGTTGAAAATACAAACTCAAAATATGGAAGACAAGCAGCAAATAATTATGTCGGGCATTTATCTAGTGGTGAACTACCACAAAAACAAGCACCAGCTGTGTCTCATCTAAGCACAAACCGTCAGATTTTCGCATTAATTCTTAAATGTCCTTTTTGTTTATTATACCTACAGGCTGTTCCAAGGCCCAGTGGGCAATATTTTTATGTAATAATACAACAATAAATGCTAGACTTAACATCTCCCCTTGTGCTTTAAGACTTTGCAAAAACTTTACTACACTGTCTACAGTATATGGATGTCAGAGTAAATTATTTGCGGGTAGGGGAAGTTAAAATAGTTTTCAGCCATCCAACCACTAACGTGCAGGTTTCACAGCATTAAATTTGCAAAAGCTTTTTCAATGCCTAAACATCATTTTTCTGAATCTTTAAACATTTAAACTAAGGCCTGTCACATACTTTAGTTTAGTTTGCCTTATAAAAACGTTAATAATGTTCATGACATAAGGGCAGGAGTAGAGTGTCAGGGCCGGCTCTGTTGGGTCTAATGCAGTGTCTCTTTTTGAAGAGAAACACATCGATGGGAGGATAAGGTAAGTTTAGGAGGTTCACACGCCGATTACAGTCAAATGGGATAAAAACCTGGGGCATCATCTGTTTCTGCTGGCACACACAGTCTAACTCATGTATTATTGAAAGTAACAGAGCTCCCAGGACACAGTGAGGGAACATGTTGATGCCTTGTTGAGAATAGAGATGTGTGTAACCAAACAGGCTGTGTGTAACACAATATGAAGCTGTGATATAGGTTAGAGAGTCTGGACTATAGATTTGATAATAACGCCACTTTGAGCTACAAAAGTTGAGCTCTTGGCTCAATAGTTTTGATATTTTCTCCATTGACCATAAACTGTATATGTATTTCAAAATTTTTAACATTTCTTTGAAATGTAACATACACAGAGAGTAGTGTGTGCTGTTGACTTTGTTACTTTGTGGTACAGTTCTCCAGTACAGAGCATTTACTTTTTTTTGATGGCTGTCTTGTGTAAAATGAATGTACTTTACATATTTATTTAAAGTACATTCATTGTATATAGAATATATAAATAAAATATTTCCTCAGTCATTTTTCCAATACAATATAATACCACTATCGATGCCGTTGAATTAGCTCTTAATGTAATATGCTTATAATGACTGTGTAAATCTGAGGAGTGTGCTGATGTCCCAATGGCAGCTTAGCTGTAGGCATGGCAGGCCGGCCAAGCTTTGCAATTCTCCACGTCACAGGGGCTCCAATAAGAAGAATACACACTACAGTATCTCCAGAATGTGGAGGTTGCTGTCTCTTTTTAGTCTTTATAAAACCCAATAAACAAGAGCAAAAGTTTGGGGAATAATCTAAATACCCACAGTGTGTATCTGCTCTAACGTAAGCTGCAAACATCGTCATGCCTCGCGACCTATCTTACTGTCTGCATGAGCAACTTGACATTATTTCCAAAGGCAGGTTCCACTGCAGGTTTACTGTCATTTCCACACATATGCTTGACAAACATACAGGAACATAAAACAGACATAAAAAACACCGCACAGTCTTAAGGCTAAGAGTTAGCAGCAACAACCAGATGTAAAAAAAAAGATCCATCATATTTTTTCTTCTCGTAGCAGACTAAACGTGCTGGTGGAATTTTGGCAAAAAAGTCTTTAAATTTGTATGATTGAAGTCACCAGCATTGATGAAAAATTAATCGGGGTGTTCTGTTTGTTGATCACTGATGCTGCTGCACAGCTCTTGCAGGTTAGACTGCTACAATATCAGCAGTGGTGAACTCTGTCATGTTGCTTCAGGAGTGTAAAACCCACCAACATAACCACAGAATTCACATTGGACCGAAACACGAAGTCGACCACCATGAGTCCCACATTTCAGCAAAAACAAAGATGCAGTGGTTCTTCATTTCACGCTGGCTGCCAAACTCCAGAGGATGAGTTTCATTGCACATGTGAAACGACAAAAGCACTGAAATATTTGATCCGTGAGAGGCAGCTGCGTCTGCACACGCCGGTCAACGGATAGGCCATGTTTGAAAAATACCTGCTCAGAGTTCAGAGTTTTGGAGTAGTGGCTATGTTCTACTCTTTCTCTGGTTTTCGGGAAATTCACACGCAAGTAACTCCAGCCAAACCTTTGTTACATAAAATGATGCATTTGCCAAACTCAACCGTTACTAATCCTTAAATCCTTTTCCTTTGTAAAAGTGTTTGAGAAAACAAACATTAAACCATAATTACATCTTTATTTTTAATAACAGTCCTTTAACACTAGGACTCTCTCTACCTTACATGTTGTATGCAACAATTATTTAAGGTCCTTTTACAACCATCTTGTTTTAAACGAGTCAGCTGGAAACATTTAAAAGTCAACTGCCACAGTGTTCAACCAACTTTTAGCGTTAGCATTAGTAAGGAGATGAGGCTTAACTAACACACAGTTGAATAAAGCTGTATTTTTTATTATTTTTTGCCTTTGTAGATTGCTGTAGATCATAGGTAGAAATTAAATGAGTTCTATAGCTAGTATTACATTTATAGGAAAGTTGTTTTTAGGTAATTGCTTAAAAGACTACTAGTTGTGCTCCTGTACATGGTTGACTTAAGTGTGTTTTAATTTTGGTTATAACCTTATTATCAATTATGTCTTTGTTGAAAACTGAAATGTTCAGCCTTTTTCTGCATATAATAAAACAATAAAAATAAATCTAGTCTAATAGAATAGAATAAAAATAATCCTATAATCATGTTTCAAGAAAACGGAGGCCTAAATGAGATATAAATTACATTACATTACACTTTTGTTGAGCCCTATTTGCTACAGTGACAATGGTGTTAAGACTGCAGCTCAGTCTCTGATATCCTTGTTTAACTGTGAACAATGACACAGACTCTCTAGAACAAGCCCCTTTGTCACTATGTGATTTCCGAGATTAGAGCTCTTCTGTCTTCACTAAGTGGCACCTCAGTCGGCGACTATCCACCAATGATGTCTTTTTCTTCCTCAGGAGGATGCCGTGAAGCTGCTGACATTAAAATCGATCCCTGTCAACACGCTGCCATTCTTGATACCACAAGGGACATTGACAACTGTGGCTGGTGTGAAGACCTAGAGACAAGGACACACATCTCTGGTGAGATGGAGAAGACGGGTGGTGAGGAGAGTGTGAGAGAATTTGTAGGTCTTCATGCATTTACCAGTCACTTTTCAGTCTGGGTTGCTTCCTGGTGAGACTTCAGGGACACAGAAGGTTTATGGGTTCACATTTAGGAATATATTAATAATTTGATTAAAAGGTGCATAATGAAAAAAGGATCTTATATTCATTATTTATTCATCTTACATATATATTATATATTCATCATTCAGAGAAAAACTCCTTTAACTCTTCTTTTGAACTTAAATATGTCATTTTGCGCATACAGAAATACATAGTTTTATAACTGAAATTCTGTTTTGGCTTTGTATGTATTATCAGAATATTTCTTTTTTACTTTTTTCCTGTCTTGACTTGTTATTCAACATGTAGCATTGTCTTGTAATCCTATGGGTTAAATGTTTCTCTTCACACAGATAAAAACTAACCAACTACAGTATATTTCTTTATTATATAATGCAGAAAGAGGGTTGAAATGCAGAATTACAATTAATATACTGTGGGGTTTGGGGTTGTTTTCAAAATGAGATATCATATCAAAGTTATATTTGCATAAGTAATTAATTAAAATGCTTTGAAACTGTGTTTGTTTGATCGTAAGCTTCCACAATTTGGTTTTGCTTATTTGCCACTCAAAATGGTTAAATGTGTGTGTGTGTGTGTGTGTGTGTGTGTGTGTGTGTTTGTGTGTGTGTGTGTGTGTGTGTGTGTGTGTGTGTGTGTTGACAGCCAAGACTGGATGGTATGGTGCTTGTGCTTCCTCAGCTTCGAGCCCCACCATAAGCCATGCTCTGGCTGGATCAGCAGTGTCACACAGGGGTCATGAAGAGTTTGTTTCTGTGAACTCTCCAATGTTAGTTGAAGCATGGACGCATCAATGCTCGTGGCCCTCGAGGCACTGCTGCCCGCTAAATCTGTGTCAAACTACATGAACCCAATACATCTCCTCTGCAGAGCAAAATCACGAGAGACATCAGTTGTTTGTTGGTAGAGTCTGATCAATGAGCCACTCTCAGTTATTAAGAAGTGTAAATGACAATCGACGGAGTCCAGTAAATGTCAAACCGCAGGGTGGAATTGGGATGGGACGGGCAAAAAGATGTACATTGAATGACCTCTTTAAAAGTCAGGCATATTAAACAATATACTAACTTTTATACTAACTCTGAATGAAATTTACTGTGATGTAAGAGTTGCTATTACTCCCTGTCCTACTGAGAATCAGTTTGTGAAAGCAAACTTGCATGAAACATAACGGTTTATCATTTATTCACTTTGTATTTGTTTCTGTTATTGTACTTAAATCCCAGATATTATCACATAGTGTTATGATGCACAGTATTTGCCTGGACAAACAGCCTGTCCTTGTGATTAGCTTGTGACCAGTTTATGGTCTCTTGTATTCATGTGTGATTTCTTTGTTTGCTAGTAGCCTACTATAAACAGTGAAATCTTTTTCTCTTCTAATCTATTCTAATCTTCAACTTGATACAATTTAGTTCATTGCAACTGGTTGAAGACCCCCATAAGGTATCACAAAATATATTTGAGGGGTCACAAAATGGTTGACAGGATAAAAAAAACAGACAAAACATTAATTTTGCTACACCAAATTAACTGGTTAGCTGGTTAGCATGCTAACTTCAGGAAAATACGTGATAGAGACAAGAGTTAACATTAGCGCTACTTTCCACCACTGGAGAAAGCTCTTGTGATGAGTAAAAGAATATCTTGATGCTAAACTCATAGCATGTCTTCTTCACTGGTAAGTAAACAGCTGTTAATGCTAACGTTAGCTATGTAGCAATAGCAAAACTTACAAATAGCTCATTTAAGGGAATTTCTTTAAATTTGGTACAAATGTTCAATTGGAGTCAAGGATGGACTGACTCGAATTTGGTGGTCAAACGTCAAACACATTTTTGGCCATAATGCCAAGAATTTGTACGCTAATTATGACCCAATTTAATGCAAATGTCTAATAGGAACCCATCATTCAAATATCAACTTCACTGTGACATTATAATATTATGCAAAAAACTTCTGGCCATTATTCAATGCTGTAACTCAGGAAAGAGATTGTGACCGTATTTCCTACAACTTGGCTGGTCGGTGGAGGTAAACAACTGCAAGATGATAGTTCTAATTTTTTAATGTATTTTTGCTCTAACCTCCTCTATTCAGTGGATAATTGGATCATTTTAATGTTTAGTTGAATGACAGGAAAACAAATGCAATGATGGCAAGTTGACATATTGGAGTTTCATTTTAAGGGTTCAAAAGCCAAAACATTTGGGAAACACCGGTGAAGAGTATGTTTGAGTTTTTAAGAAAGAAGCAGGAGATGATGAGTGGTCAAATATTAACCCATGTCAAGATTTGTTGTGTTAAGTTTATTTGGGGTTCTTTGTGCCTCCTACAGGTCAAAAATATCTGAATGCAGCTTTAACCTATGATTGTTTCTAAAAATTATTTTTGCTTCATTGAATATTTCCATTTTTCATGTTCTAGGCACTGCTGAAGTATAAACTGAAGGGCTTTAAGCAGCGTCCAATAAAATAAAACTCTTTATTAGCATGAACATCATGTAATGCATGTCAAAAACAAATAATTATACAAACCATATGAATGGCCAAACAAGCATGAAGCATGAAGAAGCATTGGCAACAGATGGACTTTTCCCCCAATGCAGTGACATCCTGTGAAATGCACATCAACCCTGCAATTAGTTAGCTGAACTCTTATACCACACACGGAACGCACGCACACACATACACACACACATACAAACACACTCACATGCATTCTTGATCTGTTTATGGTTTACAAGTGACACTGAGGGCCATTTGCTGACCTACATAGACTGCAGTGTTTGAGTAGCTCTTAGTGGGAACGCTGCGTCCAGATGCCCTTCTCTCTGCTCTGGAGTGAAAATAGGTCAGAGGTCATGGAGAAAACCAATGAAAGGGGAGGACTCACACAATCAGCAACAGGCTCAATGGAGAAGAACAAAAAGCCCGGGCTGCTTGTTTGTGCCATGTTTGCAGCAGGCTCAGCTTGTCTGTGGGCACAATTTAGACACTGCGGGCGTGAACCTTCAGATCCATACACAGAAAGTGTGTGGTGGGTGAGAGCAGTAAAGCCGAGTGTTTCAGTCACAGCGGCTATAAGCCTCAGAAACGTTCATTAGTAAGTCTGAAGATCTGACTTTGAGTGCCTACTGCTGGCTGAAGACCAACTATGTGTTCAAGTTTCGCACCCCTTGCTCATTCTATGCAGGTTTTACAGTATGTTCACACATAGAAAAGTGACATAATGAAGTGCACTCAGAAACGTCAGTATGCATACTAAATGTATTTGATTTTTCACTGTTGGTCCACAATGTAATTCACAAAAGAAACTGAAGAACTTGTCACAGCTGCATAAAGTTAAATCAAACGAGCTGTTGTTTACGTCATGTCGTTGAGAACCTAATTATGAGCAGCTGAGTTCACATTGTTCACATCAGCCTCTAAAATGTAATTACCAGGCTGGAAATATTGGGAATTTCTGACAGCTACAATATTCCCCTTCAGAATCAACAAACCTTTGGCAAAATGGCTGCGAATGCTGGAGGTTACATCTAAAATTTGATATTAACACTAATACATAAATAATGGTAATATCAAACCATTCCAAATATGTAACATTCCTAATTTAGGTGCCAATTTAATTAATTTAATGAAGTGGCTAATTTAAGCTATTAAGTTGGTGTGACTACAAGGCTAGCAGGGGGGTAGCTATGCAAGAATGTTCCCATTCTGCAACCATTGCATGAATGCAGCATTAGCTCTAGAAAGATCATATAAAAACATAGGTATCAAATACTCTGTATATCATCTTGTTGTGATTTTCTCAAACTCAAAGAAGCATTGCATCTATTGGCAAATGAAATGAATCTTTTCCTGTAAGAACAAAAAACACTGATGTCCTAGCGCTAATGCTTATACTTATACTTATACTAAATGGAAAAACTGTATAAAAATCTGTATAGTAGAGAACTGGTACACAGACCAAGACCAGAGCAAATCAAGATCCTAACAGGCAACAAGCGGTCTATGTTTTTTTTTCTGTTTGTCGCAGATGAGGAGAAATGGCGATCAATCTGCAGGAGCTCTGTTCCTACACTGTTCTGTGAAAAGAAACCACTAGTCAGTGTTTGTGTTTGAGCAGTGTTCACACAGTGTCCACAGATGAAATGATTTAACTGTTTGTGGACTAAAAAAACATTCATATAAACATATAAAAAAGGGAATCCAATCAGCATCTAGCTGAGGCTCAGATTTTAAAAAAAGTAGCCTGATGCTCCAACAAATCAGAAAGCCATAATAGGCAAAGAAAAACTAGTTATTGTGTTGTAAAATATTATTATACTATTTGGTTTTCACTCCTAAGATTACATTATACAGTTGTTGGTTTTATAGGTAGATATCATGAAAGAGACAGATCATCAGGGATGTGTGTGAAGATTCTCAGTCATCCAGGTCATGGTTATCCAAGAAAAGTTTGAATCGAAGGCAACTGGACTTGGTTGTAGATACTTGTTTGGGCATTATCAAGGCCTTGATAACAATCCCACAGTGGTTAAATGTCTGGGTCTCCTCACCAGTCAGTCAGAACTGAAGAAGGATGAGGATAAGAGGTCAAACGTCTTAAAGTATCTACAACCAAGTCCAGTTGCCCTCAATTCAATTTTTCTTGGGAGATCATCTTGTCTGACTGTCTACTGCTCCAGCCCTTTTGGTTTGCTAAATTTGGCTTCTTTTTAGTTTATTTTTTTCCTTTAGTATCGGTAAAATAATAATTTACATTTTCATTGAATTTTCATATGCGGTCACCCTCTTGTCTGTCCTTAAGCTTGTTTGTGACTACATGGAAAAAGTGACAGCAAAAGTGATCGTATGGAAAGAGCAGGATAGCATGGTTTTTTTTCTAGCTGACAGAGAGAAAGATCCTCAAAGCTGCATTGCATTTTGGTCTAATGAGGGTACTGCTGTTAGGAAAATCTGTGGCTCCTCTGTAGTGAATTTCTCTCTGTCTGATTATTGATCATTTATCCAAAAATGTTGCTTAGAAGAAAGTCTCTGCTGTTTGAAATTGAGTTTTTCAGATGACTGTTAGGATGAATTGCTTTCCTCTTAATAACAGGCCTGAAACTCACTGTAATTGTTTTATCATCATATCTGACCTTCAGTGTGCCAAGTAGATATTTTACATAGTTTGCACAGCTCCCAAAAAGTAAAGAAGAAAAACACTGAAGGCCAGTGTGATACTGTAATTGAGTGTCACATGTCAGTGCCTTTGCTGGAATGTTTCTCATGCATTACCATCCTTACCATTGCTCCCATGTGTCGCAGTCACGTGAACGTTTTGGCAATTGGCACCGGTTAATTTTCCACTTTTCCCTCTCTAATGCTCCTGGCTTGACATGCTGGCAGGCAGCACAATAGTTTGTTGCCATCCACAGAACATCACAAACCGAGACACTGAACCCCAACTTTCCCCCAGGGACCGGACTTGATTGCAATTTTGTATCAAGGATGGAAAGTCCTGTGGGTTTTGTGTTGGTGGCAACAGTTGGCAAGACTGCAGAGGCTTGGCACAGAAATATCAAATAAAAAAAAAATTTAAAAAAAGAGGGTGGGAGGCCAAGAAGCAACACAAGCCACCAGTGCTATTTACTTTAATAGTGTTTTCCTCTCTGCTGGAAAACAGATGACAGTTAACAGTACACAATGGGAGATCACCAGAGCATTTATGACACAGTCTCATGATAATTCATCAAGCAAATTTTCTGTCACAGAGTATATTGTTATTTTCTCTTGTATCTACCAAAAGCATGTTGATATAAACCAGTGCACTTCAAGGTCTTGAGTCACTCAAAACTCTTCACATGTGATCTGTGCTGCAGCTGAGGGCTGCTCAGTACTGATGGGTCAGACAAGAACCACTAAATCAGAGGCTGGATAGTTTAAAAACCTGTGGAGCACCACTGCCATCTAGTGATACAGACATGTCACCGCATATGAGTATTTAAGTGGTTTTAGAAGAGAGTAAGAACGCTTGATAATGGCACATCAATGTCTGACCCATGTTGCGTTTGTGTGTTGTGTTTGTAACCGTTAGGTTAGGTCCTCCCCGCCACTGGGGGTTGCTGTGTAATCACTGCAGCATCCCAGCTCCATCCAGTCCTACACCTGCAGCAAGTTCCCCAATTAGCAGCACATAAATACTGGTGGTAGCACGAACCATTCAGATCTTTTTTGCTGCTGTTCCTGGTTTGGTGCCATTACACTTGCTGGAACCAACAAATGCTGTCTGTTCCCCCATGGTTGCCACATCATATGCATTGATTGGGTATCATACAGCCAAGGTAATGGTATTATTCAATTGTAAGTGTCTAAATGTACCGAAGACAAGATTAACCTGTGTTCTGTTTCTGCAGGTGATTGCTACTGCTGCTTTGTACTTGTTGAAACTCACTTGAATTTTTAATTTATTTTATTGAGTTTTAAGTACTGGGTTTTCTTCAGTGATATTAGTCTATTTATGTTTTTCATATATCTGTAATTTGTTTATATTTTGGTCTAGTGGTGGGGCTTATTTTATATATTTCGTGATTGTTTTAAAATAATTTGATTCATACAGAAGTGGTTTAGCGCTAACCTTTAAAGGGTGGCCTTGTGATTTTATTTATTTATTTCCTTGTGTGCTTTTATATTTTATGGTGATTTGTTTGTTGTGCAGTAGTTTAACGCCAACCTAGTAGTGCGACCCCTTTTGTATGTTTCTGTTTTAGTCCAGCTTTCCACCTCCCTATTGATTTTTCTTTTTTTTTTTTTCATAGTTCTTTTCTCGGTTCAGTTTTTTTAACTATTCTAAAATCACTGAAGTCTATATATTGACCAATCTTCAGTTTGATGTTATTTTATTGTTACTGTATTGTGTTAAACATTGCATCGCTGAAGGAAATTAAAAGTAAAAAAAACTCTTTCTATCTCAAAACTAAGTCTCTGTTAAATCTTTTGTGAAACTTACTTGTGTGGTCAAAGTAGAGTTCAATAATACTGTGTATTCCCTGGGTGGAACTCCCAGGGTGGCGATATCCGGTTTGTGTTTAATTTAGCTCGAGTTTTAGCCAAGACCTGATCAGGTTACATGTTTATTAAGCTGCCCAAAACAAGCACAGGTGTTACTAATAACACAATGACTCCAATCAAGGTGTCCCAGTAAGACAGTGAGCCAATGTACAGCGGGACCCTGAAACTGAGGCAGCTGAATGCAATTCATTTGATTATTTACACCCATGCTGCCCTTCTGTGACATGTTAAAATGTCCTCTCTATGCTGAGAGAGTTTCTTTTTTTTTTTTTTTTTTTTTTTTTTTATTCTAACAGTATTCAGTGAAGGCACCTCGGAGACCGTCTGGCCCTTTGTGATGTTGTTGCCCTGTCGGTGATGTCTTAATAATATGGCAGTGGACGGCTTTTTGATGTCAGCTTTCATTACACTTAAAGGCATGTATGTCTGTCAAAACATGTCAGTCGTGTATCCGCGGCTCATGTTATTTGACACAGTGATTTGATGATGACCTTGGCCTGATTTGATGAAGATTATAAAACTCATGGCACCAAATTGGCTCTGAAAGAGTCAACCTAAAAGTATAACTGAGTAGTTCATATATAATTTTTAACTATTACAATAATTCATGATAAATGATGAAGATATAAAACGGAGAAACATCGAGCGCAGTAGTATTGAGCTTGAAAATTCCTTTTTTTTTTTTTTTTTTTTTTTCTCTGTTATTTGGTAAATGGGTAAAATGTATTCATATCGCTCATTTGAAGACACAAAGATTTTATTCAAAGAAATTTATTCATTTTTCTATCAAACAAAAAAATGCCAACCAGCTCCAAACCAAATGTGTAAATTAGTGAGCTGTAGTGGTGCTGGTAAGTAGATTGTGATGATGTTTGATGTTTACAGTGCAGACATCAGAGTGGTATTAATCTTTTCATCTAACTCTGAGCAATATGCATATTTCCCTAAATTATTTCCTAAAACTATTCCCTTACTAGAATATACAGAATTATACAGAAAAAAATTTAAGATAAATTAGTTAGAGATAAAGGGTCCGATATGAAAATTTGAATGTAATGGAGTAGATTTTAAATGTGTTTTTGATTTCGTTTCTTACTCTTAAATCTTTGATAACATTAAATCTACCAACATTTTCAATTAGGATTTTTATGATTCCATCTGAGCTCTCTGATGCACACATCAGGCGACTCTGCCCAGGTCTACAGTAATGTACATTTTCTGATGGGATTCTCAATGCAGAACTAACAGTGCAGAAACAAGACAAGTACATCAAGCTAATGAACAATAAGTTATATTCAATGTTGAAATTATATTCAGTTTCAAGACATTGCATGCATTTTTAAATTGTGCCTTATAACTTACATTTCATTTCTTTCCATACATTTACAAATTACATTACATGGCTCCACCAGTTCAAGGTCAGACTGAAAATTTGAATGTATTCACTACATGTGAAACCTGCTGGTATTAATCTTTGCCGACCTCAGAGAGACAAGGCATTGACAGCCAAGTACAAAGAGAAGCAAAGCCAATCAGTTCCTGCAAAGCATGAACAATTTCAAAGAGATTAATCCTCACCAGTTCTGACATTAGCTTTGAAGTTAATCAAAGTTACCACAGGTACCAGATCATAAAAGCTTCCTCACCTCAGTCATCTTTTCAAACCTTTTAGGACAGGAAATTAAAATAAATTCTGAAATATCACATCACGCTGTTGTTTATACAGTATGTCAGGCTCAGATTTTTAGGATACTGCACCGAACAAGTTGTAGTATGCACATTGTCCACTAGAGACCACTATAACCTGTTCAAAGCAGGCTGAAAAAACTCTCTTCCAGAGCCCCAAAACTATTATTCTTCAGCCCCAACTCTGTAGGTGCACAGCTATGCAGTGAGTTTCACATGCTTCCAAGGTTGAAGACAAGGAGCGGGCCTCTGGCGTTTTTACTGGAAGCAATAGTAAAATTGTGAAAACCGTATTGGATAAAGCACAAATTCGATGATAGTGATGTTATATGAATTTGCACAATAACAAGAAAACTGTGGCTATTTACTGTTAACTCCAAAATTAGTAACAGCAAGAAAGAAAGGAACAATCTTAAGTCCACAAAGGAAGTATAACACAATAATTAATCTAACAAAAAACATCTAAGTACAAGTCCGAGACAGATAATGCTCCGACAAGGGCATTTAAAGTGGATAAGGAGAGGATAGAGAGAAGATAAAAGATACTTGTCAGATCAAACAGATAGACAAGATCTCAGTTAAACTGCGACTGCCATGGACCATTTGTGCAGTACATGTTGATTTTCCCCACTCATTAGCTGTGGCTAGCTAGAAGTGTTCAATAGAGACAACTCCGAATGCCATGGCCTGCTCAGTTGTCCAACCACCATAATCGATTCCATAGCCAGTAATTAGAAACTCCTTTGGTATGAGAAGCTTTACTTGACTTATCGCCCTTGACCTGTCTGTCCAAATAGAGGGACATGGTATCAAAACTCTAGTGTGACCTCACAACCAACCAGTTTGTTTGTCATTACTCTCCAGTCTCTGCAAGAAGCACATTCATAAAACCTTGAATTTCTCACTCTGGAAACATTGTGAAGATACCTTCCACTGACTTTATATGCAATCACGTCATTCTGTCTGAACATATCTTAAGACAGTTAATGGCTGTGTGTGCTTAACGTTTAAATGATTGCAGAAAAACGAATTCAACACATGACATGTCACAAAATTGGTAGGTAATGTTCCAACAAGGCCATTTAGAGGGTGGATAAGTGGTCGCACATCTGGCAAATGGTGGAAGTAACAATGTCATGTGAACTGGTACAGAAATGTGCCATGTGGAAGTTGCCACTAGCAACAGAATATTTAACAAAGCCAACTCCCTGCTGCAGAGCAATTATTTTTGTTACCTATGTATATGTCAAATATATATTTTGTTATTGTGATGATTAAAAAAAAATGTATGTCCTACCACATAATAATAATGTTTTATCAGAAAATATATAGGGAAGCAAAAGATACTTTCCAAAAAGTTTGCATGAATATATGAATGAAACTGATCTGGCAGTTTTATTGTATACCACTAAAGAGGGTCAAATAAAACAAAGCATTTTATTAATGCACATGGCCACTGTCTCTGATTGTTGATGGAAAATAAAGGATTGGATTTTCCATCTCCAGTAGCTTTAGTCTGTTAATGCTGAAGTCTGGGGATTACTGATGTCAGCTTCAGTAAAGATGGAAAGGGTGGATGGTAAACATACATTATATATACAAATTAATGAACACAGAATTAATTAAATGGAGTAGAGATCTGGGGTAGACATGATGTTTTCATATGCAAAGAAGAGGAGATATGAGGATGATAATGGACTTAAATAAGTCTTTGATCTTTACTGTGAGAATTACTTGTTGTGTGACACTTTGAAAAAGGTCAAAATTGTAAATTTATATTCAGTATACATAAATATTATTATTGAGGATTTTGCTAGGATGGGAAACATTTAACACATGCAAATAGCATTTTTCAGAGCCTATTTGTGATTCATACTTAGCTTGTTTGTTCTCTTTGCTCTCTTTTAGTTCAGTTAAAACGGTGCATACAATATATTTTATTTCATTAAAACACGCTTTGCCAAATATTCTTAAGCCCTTTGTGACTTCAGATGTGATGAATCCCTATGTGAAAACCTATCCTCCAGATAAGGTATTAGTGTAACAAGGGGATTGTGCAAAACTCCTCTTATGGTGAACATTTAATACAGTGGGCTCTGTCATATCACCAGTGATCTTGTGCGTAATCAAAGTGCCAGTGAACGCAGCAGTTTGCAATAACCCTGCAACTCTACGCAATAAGCCGTGTGCACTGAAGAGAGCTAGCTGCATATTCATTCCTTTGCCATTTCCGCTCTAAGAGCCCTGAGGGCTTTTCATTATTTTTTAAAACGACCAAAGCCAAAGTGTCATGCTCCTTCATGCTCGTTGGCATGAAGAGACTAACTGTGCACCAGCGTTATAGCATGTCATCCATCTACTTTTTGCATTACTGTTGTTATGGACAACAGGCCAGTCTGAGCACTTATCTGTCTACATCAGTTTGTATTAAACATGCATCTGACCTACAAGTAGATGTTTTCAATGTTCCTATTCAACATGAAATGAGAACATTGCCGATAATTAGGTCAGACATCTTCTATAAATCCAAAACAGAACTGGAGTCAGGGGAAAGAGGTCTAGTTTGTGTGTCTTTATATACTTTGCTTCTGCCAATCTATTTTGTGTGTGTTCCAAGAAATGGCTCCAAAATCTTGAGGCAAATGAATATGCTTCTTATGTGCTAGGAAGTTTAAAGCAACCAGAGCAATATACAGCTCTCAGCAAAGGCTGGATGAATTATTTTGGTGAGCATTCTGCAAAAATAACTGTCAACATGATAGAGCCACGAAAGGTATTTTTAGAATCTGAGACAAGAGGCTGTACTAACCAACAACCTCAAGACCCATATCCTCATTCCCTGTCTGTAAAAACTGTTTTCCGCCCAGTGAATAGCACCAGTTGGTGAACTTGTACCCCAAAAACCACGTCATGCAAATGCAAAAAAAAAAAAAAAAGAAAAAAAAGAAAAAAAAAAAACTCACACCACCCACACTGAAAGGGCACCCATTTTTGTGCCATGACAGATGTGGCCATTGGTTGTGCTGGTTAATCCAGAATGCTGGGCTTGCTACAAGCAGGATTTAGCCATGACCATGATACTAACATCTGTCAGGATCCCGTTTCAAGCTCCCAAACGGAACAAAAGCGGAATATTTTTGTCTTACTTTGATAAAGAGGAGTGACAAGCAGTTAATAGATTCAGAACCTGAGGTAAGTGTATAAGGAATTAATCAATGTAGAGCCATCCATGGCCCATAAAAGAGGTTCTTATGTAGCTTATGTAACATGTTTTTCCACAGTCTGGATTCTACATGCTTTATGCGTGTGGTGCATTACTTCATTTACGAATGCATTTCAGACTTATAAACATAATTTATATTCTGAATAGGTCAACGTAATAGACCTGTTTGCATTTAAAAAATCTAAATCAATAATTGGTTTCAGCAACAGCAGGTAATTGTAGCTTGGGCCATGAATGCAACCAACTGAATACAACTGAGTTACAAGTATATCACAAGAAACTAGAAACTAAAAATAAATACTGCTTGATTTTATTCATCACTACATTGCTGACATCAATGGGAGAATCACACTGGCTGTCATTGCTGACAACATTCTAGTGATAAATTTTCTTTTTAATTTAGATTTTTTTCATTGACAAGAGGTTGGTTAGGGTGATGGCCTAATCAGGTGACTTATTTTAAATCTTATATTTCTAAGCAGATATACTGTATGCTTTATATTAGTCTCATTATGTCTTCTTCTGATTACATGATAACACACTGTAGCCTATTCTGTGGATGTTGTTTTCTTTCTGAAATTATTTCTGATGTTCAGACTTACAAAAAAAACAAGGTTTTGAATTTTACTAAAGACAACTTATCAAACTATGAGAAGCACAGTGGATTATAGCCACATGTTTACTCATGCAAAGACGCAATAGAAAAATGTTTTTTAGTATGCCCTGCTTTTCATGGCCTCCAACTTATTAAAATTCCATCAGATATTCAGCATCAAGCTAAAACCTGACCTGGCATTTTGGTAGTTATTCAGTGTACCAGGGGTAATGAGTCAAAATTAGTCTCTGCTTACAGAGCAGCCTTTAAATATGCTGACCAGGCAGCATCTTTTCAGATGTGTCAGTAGCTTGTTGTTGGGAGTGATGGTTTTGTTGCTGCAAATGGTATTTTCAGCTACGCATTTTTATGTAATATCGAATTCTGCCATACATCATGTTAATTCACTGCCTGCATGTAGAGCATTTCAGAATACAATTTGGCATAAGCATAAAAATGGTTTGAAAACAATGAATGCTGGTTAGAACAAGAGTCTGCAGCATTGCTAGCATCTCTTTGAGGCTGTATGCAGACACGGCTGTGTTTTGAGCTAGATGCTAATATCAGCATGCTAACATGCTCACAATGACAATGCTATCATGCTGATAGTAGATATAATGTTTACCATGTTATTTTAGCTTGTTAGCATGCAAACATTCATTAATTAGCGCTAAACATACAGTAGACGTTGATGAGAATGTAATTAAGGTATTTGGTCGTAAACTAAAGTAGGCCTACGTTTTCACCTAATGATGACGCTATGAAAATTAAGAGGATCACCAGGTAACCCACTTACTTAATGTGCCCATTGCATTGTTTTATGATTAAAATATGATGTTGATTATTCTAGGACATTATGCATAGTGAGTACCAATTGTTTGATTAATATATGAAATGGTTCTGTCTTCTTTGCTTACTGTTGGTGCGATGACCCAATTTCTCTCAAGGATCATTAAAATTTGATTTCATCAGTTAATCTATTCTATAGTCATAATGTCCACTGCCATTCTCACTCTTGTCACATTTATGCTATTGTCAAAGCAACTTGTCATATTTTGACACACAAATGTGTAATGTTTACACAGTCTTCTGCAGGCATGTGGTTATAATTCTGTTACCTAATAAAACCTATTTCTGTAAAGAATAAAAGAAATATCAGTTGCCAATTTTGCATGATTTGAAAATGTTATGTCACTTAGGGTTAAGGTTAAATACCTCGATCAACATCACAAATGTAAAGGTTTTTATCAAAGGTTTATAGAAATAAATGAATGTTGTACACAGTACAATTAGTACAAGTTAAGATTTTTAAAAAAGCACTGTTAGAGTAAGATAAACATTCACACTTCAGATTGTCTAGACTTAATTATGCAGTTGAAAATCCCACTGATTAATATGCCTCAGAAGGTACTTATGATAGAGGCATGTATTCAGTAGCCTAAGTATTATGTGATCTGAGTTGAGGATAATGATGCCGCAGGTACACCTGTCTCCCACAATGGTTCATTCATTAATAGATGTACAAATTTCACCTTAAGAGTAATGTTGACCCTGAATAAAGGAAGCACCCACATTATTTTATTGTTAGCGTTTTTATGAACAGACCTTCCTGACTGACTGATTTTGTGCTTTTGAACAAAAGGAGAAAATCCTTGACCATCACTCTTAAGAGATTAAACGTCCATCAAATTAATTCACTCTGGTTCCGAGACTATATGTAGCCTAATCAGGACAGCCATTAGGAATTATGGATGGGGACAAAATTTTCTAAATTGGGCCCCTCATCCAGATTCACACCCGCACCAGTACCACCCATCCAACCTTAGCTCTAATGCCAATACACAAATTTCAAATAAGCCTTTAGTCTCTAACAACCATTTCTAAAACCATTATAGACCCATCCAGACCATGCTCTGTTTTGTCTACAACGCAATATGAATATAAATCACAAAGGGTGAAATCAGTTATTTCATTTTTATTTTTCTAAATAGACTGCGACAGTTATATTCTGCCTCATATATCCAACTCTGAACCAAGATCTACAGAAGAAGCTGGGGAAGTGGAGCTGCTCTGTGTGGGGATGGGGATACTCATGGGAACAATCTATTTATTTTGCTGATTTTAAGCCTTGCATTCATAGCAAGCATTAGTAGGTTCAGGTATAATAGATTTATAAAGGCAGTGCAGCAGTGTTTTTAATCTAGTTCAGTGAATGTACTAATGTTACTTAAACGTTAATCTAGCATAAGTTTTTTTAGCTAGTCTTTCTAGTTCCTCACCTTTGCCATGCTCCCCTTCGCCTTTTTTATTTTTCTGAGGAAATTACGGTGGCCCTGAGAGCTCAACACACTGCAACTTAAGAAAACACATGCAAATAGACAGAACACAAACAAATTGAGAAAACAACACATGTGTTGCAAATACTCACAACTGCCCGGTTGATATGTAGACTACTTTATTTATTTCTATAGCTATAATTCTGCTTTTTTAACTTGATATTTTATGCATCACAGGGACTGTGGGCCTGGTCTGGGGAGCTGTGACAACTACTCTGGCTGCTGCTTTGCCTATAGCCAGCGTTAGTTAAAGCTGGCTTTTCATAATGTGTTGTAGGCAGACCGAAATTAATCCCTTTTAGCCTGAGCCATTTTAATTGTATGAATGTGCATGTGCATTGAGTGGGGTTAAACTTCACCTATTTGTAGATTACGTGGTTGACCATCCGATGTATGTCATTCGTGTATTTTGTAATTGTAATTAATTTTAACACCCAGGTCAAATGACTCTGCAGTAGACACAGGTATTTATCGGCTCCAGCTCCGATCAACATTAATGTAAACACAACACCCAGGTGAACCCACAAATTTTCGCCCCCTTTTCCTGCTGTGACGTCTTTCAGAGCTCAAACACTGTAAACCTAACCTGCCCAGTAGCTACAGTGTTGGTACATGAGAAACACAGCAGCTACACGGCGCTCGAGGATGAAAGAGTGAGCTGCAGCCCCGAAATACGTTTTCTAAACACATAATCACTACTTAAATATCTCCACAATTTTACAAAGAATATTAAATCTAACATATTCCATAGATTAAACAAATAACTGTACAACCAAAACTACAATAAGTGACACAAAACATTCTGACAAAAAAAATGAAGTGCACATAAATTCAGAATAACTTCACATACATTCAATGTAAACAAAAGTTAGTCTACTCAAAGTACTAAAATAATTATAATAAAAATAATATAGAGTAACTTATTCTGTTATACGCTTTCCTACTGTCTCAGACATATTAGCGTAATATAATCTTCTTCATCCAATACTATCAAAACTCATCCACAACCTTTCCACAACATTCACAAACACACACACTCCCTCACACTTGCACACCATGGCGGTAGCGAACACAGCACGGCGGTGAAAGGTAAACTACATGAAATGTGGGATTTCTCCTTTCCCTATTTACTCGCTACTGGCTGGCTAACATCTTTACAACACGTTCAACCATGTTACTGATTACTAGCCTCCAGTTTATAAAACTTTGGTGCATACTGACGATCCTGTGACGATTACCGCCAACATTGCAGCGCACGCCGAGACATTCTACTACAAAAAACAAACTCGCTGCAAATCTTACACATCTCAAAACTCTCTGAACACACTTCAAAATAACTACTACCACCGCTACACGAGTTTAAGAACCAGTTTAACAGTATAAAAGTTTTACAGTACCTGTTGATTGATAGAGAGAGGATCAAAGTTGGCGTCTTAAACAGGCCAGAGCTCCTTTATTCCTGAGCTACGCATGTGCAGAGCCTCACTCTAATCCCTCTAGCAATATCCACACCAGCACCAGAGCACCATCTGCTGACTGAAAGGTGTATTACCTCAATAGAAAGAGTACATTAAAATGTTAGTAAAGTTCATAACTATTACCAAAAAATTAGGGGGATGTCTGTTTCAATAAAACTGAACATGTAGCCTTTTTCCAATTACATTACTTTTTTACACTACATTGGCAGGTTTACCCATGTTTAAAAAACCTGCAAATTTTGCTGGGAAAAGGGTATTGGTGTGTGTGCGTGTGTGTGTGTGTGTGTGTGTGTGTGTGTGTGTGTGTGTTATGGCAATTTGCCTTATCAGTCCCTTTAGGGTTATCCTAGAAACAGACAGTGAAGTGTTGTTTGTAGTTTAAGTGACATGTCTGTGTAGAGACACTGTCTGACTGAAAGAAAAGAGACTTAACTGACCAACAGACTGGAGGGTATGCATTAATATTAATAATCCCAATTTCCTGTGTCTTTGATTTGAGTTTATTTCCAATGTTTCCTTTCACCCGCCTGATTCTTCCGTGGAAATCTTAATGTTGATATAGCAGGCAATTTGTTGGAAATGTTTCACTTTGTCCTTTCATTTTCATCAAGTATCTCAGTCCAAGTTTATATTGTCTGATTTCCAAGGGCATCTCTCCCATTTCCATCAATAAGGCAGGCATTGGAGTAGAGTAAAATGCCCCACTATATACTCTCAAGGCTTTAGCTTGTACAATATCCAGTTTTTTAATCACTGTAAGAACTGCTGATCCCTAAGCCATGCATTCATAATCAGTAACTGATCTATTCATTTATCTATAAATCATCGACTGTCTGACAGCTCTCCAGTCAGTAAATGCCACACAACTGAGAACATTTATTAATTTTTCACACTTAAGTGAAATATTCTATATGTGCACTGTATTGTCATCCTTTCATTTTACCACATTCTGATAAACTTGAAAATGTTGTTTTAGTTTTATGGAGATTTTGAAGCCATAATCATTGGATTTCAATCATTTGGTTGAAAACAAAGAAGAGGTTACTCCCTCGCTTCCAAATAGTCCCATCATCTTCAAATAATGAAAGAATTCTCTTCCATATTCCATTAACTTAAATGTTAAAAAAGGATAATACCACACCCCCTGGGGAGAACCATTCTCTACCTCAGGTTCCTCAGACAGCTTACCACCAACCCTCACCTGCACTGACCTTGTAAAAGAAAATTTTCTTGAATATTGAGTTGCTCTCTGAAAAATTACAGACTCAATGTGATAAATCAAATATCTTTAATCCATGTCACATAGAGAGAAGGCCTTAGCATGGTTGTTCTATGAAAGGACTTTCAGAGTGTTGAAATGTCCCATAATTTGTCACTCTATCTCGTTTTACAGTAAAGTAGACAACCTCATATCTGAGTTATGATTATGGTGCGATATATATAAACCTGAATACTGACGCATGTAAAGACCATCCTGTCTACTGATGGGTTTTGAAAACCGAAACCAAGTTATTTCTGAGAAACCTATTCTGCATGTACCTGGGTTTAAAGAGAGTGTTTAGTCTCATATAAAGTCAAATTAAACTTTAAGTCATCATTTTCAGACTCAGTTATTCCAGCTTGAAGTTTTTCAATAAGGAGTGGAATGAATGCTGTGTTGAGCATAGTGTACAAGCGTACATAAAGCCTTCCTTCCTTTAGTCTGAAGAAAAGTTAGGAATGAGACTTGATGTGACTCACTTCATTCATGTTTGTCATGGTTTGCCATGGCAGACACTTTTTGTTAGTTTTGTTTGGACTTTTCTCACTTCCTGTTTTATTTTGTATTGGTTTCCTTGTGTGTCTCTGTTTTTGCTTCCTGTCTTGGTCCTGTTTCTGTGTGGTGATTGTCTGCCCCGCCCTAATGTGTTTCACCTGTGTTCAATCACCCTTGCCTCCCTTGTGTCTATATAGTCTTTGTGCTCCCCTTTGTCTGTGTCGGTTCATCTGTTGATTTCTGGGTTTGTCCTCATCGGTTCACGTTGCCTGTTCATGTCTGGTTGTCCTCGGTCTGTTCATGTTGCCTGTTCCTGTTTCTTGTTTAAGTTCCTGTGTTTCCCTGTTCTTCCCCTGTGCTTCACCAGTGTTGTGTAAGCTCCTTCGGTTAAATAAACCTTTTGCACCGTCTCCCAAGTGTTGGCTGCATTTTGGGTCCCGCCTTACCCCTCAAACCCTGACAATGTTAGGTTGAATGCTTTAAATTGAATGCGATGCTGAAGGTCAAGATTCACTTCAGTTCATGTACAGCACCTCCATATGTCAGCAGGCAGGCGGAGAGAACAGCCTGATGGGAAATCTCTTTTTTATGCTGGTAAAGAAATTGCTGTCATTAAAAAAAAAAAGAACATAAGACTTGATAATGACGACAATTATCTGGAAATTATCCTGAAATGTCTGACTGAATATGCTTTTTACAACATAGTACTGTTAACTGACCAATTTTCATGCTGCAGCCTCTGATTAGTATGCTTTGAACAAACTGTTCTGTACCAGTTCTCTTAGCTGACAGTTCTGAAGCCGCACGTAAGTTTTTGAATTACGGTATTTTATTGTTTTAGGATGTGAATGTTGTGGTGGTCGATTGTTTCGTGGTGCTCCAATTGCATTAGGTTTTGTCCCACTAAAGAATAACCACTAAGACTCTAACCTTTCACAAAATGGACAGCGAGAAACACCATCAAAAGCTAAACACTAAACTAATTCAGCTATTGTATGTTTCTGAGCTTCCACTAACCCCATTTGACCTCAGCACTCTGTGAGTAGTTCTGAGGGTGCAGATGGGTTTAGGCTCCCATCTACAATGTGCTCTTAAAGACAGGCTTACATTTAATTAATGTCACAATAGTCTCAGGCTCCTCAGTCCCAGCTGTGCAAACCCACCTTTCAGATGTCAGATTTGGGGGGCTGCTTCTGACCATTTTATTTTCCAGAAACTGACCCACTTAACGCAGCATTTGGCCATTGTGCAAGTGAGACAGTAAGCAGGGGTTTAAACACTCTTTAAAACTCTAAACTTCCATGCTTTTGTGTGTACATACGAATGCCGTCTCATAGAGAATGTCTGAAAGTGAGTGCGTTGTTATACCCATTTGTATGATTCATCATGTCTTGCTCCTCTGTGACGGCAAGCTTTTCATCCCTCCTTTCAGGGTTTTCAGTGAAAGTATAAAGACTTTTGCCTTTAGAAGTGGTCAGACAACATTTTGTTCACACTGGTTCAAGCATACCTGACTTTAGGGCAAAGTGTCAGTAGTTAGCCATTCAACCAACAAGTCCACTACAAAGACTCTGAGGCGTTTTGAAAGGTGCAACGGAGCAGAAGTTTCTACGTTTGTGGGATTATCTGCAGGAGTCCATCTCAGAGCATCAGACACCAAATTCACACACACAATAAAAGGTGCATATGTGGTTTCGCTTGGGGCAACTGAGCTCACCCTTCACCTGCAATTCAAACGCTCCCTTTCCTGGAATAAGAACACTCCGACAAAATGTTGAGAGTGAGCAAGAGATCAACAGCTGTATCACATCCTTCTCCTCTGTGCACTGAGAGCGGCAGTACAACTGGCTGTCTCGCAAGTGCACACTGTTTATAGCAGGTCTTGGTCTCTTTTTTCCACCACTGGCACTTTCTGTCACTCCAGTGTCTGGCTCTCAACCGCTGCCCCATACTGTACAATACAGACAGGTAGAGCTTGTACTTTCTTACTGCCTTTGGTAACAAAAATATCTACTGTAGGACCAATCCTTCTAAAAGGTTGGCACTGCGTTACGGCTTTTGGTTATGAATTCATTATGAGTCATACAATGATGAAATGCAATCTGCTCCTGCAATAAGAAAATATTTAACGGACGTGTTCTTGGCTGTTGTTGCTCTCGCCTCCTCTTGCTCTAATTCAGTATCTGTGGATGTTTATGTACAGAGAGAAATGCCTCAGAATGCACGGTGGCCTCCTTTCATGACTATAAACCTGCGTCTCACAGTTAAGAAAAGCAGATTTTGTGCAGAAGGTATAACTCTTTGTTTTTCTTTTTCATGTAACAGTTGGTGCAGTAGAGCCATGGGCAAGGCGGGGAGTAAAGTCCTGAGGGAGACCTCAGTAGACGGGGTGCAAGCACAGGTAAAAGCAGCCACCTCACACACACATACAAGCTGTACAAAACTCCTGCCTGCACACATACCAACACAAACACACACACACACAGGAACTGAGCTGGCAGATACATCAGAAAAAAAAGTGTATTAAACAAAAAATACAATAAACTGCTCTGGTTTTGAGATGAGAGGCTGTGTGTACATTTGTGTGTGTCCTGGCTGTGGCGAAATGGTTCCTGCAGCTGTGCTCTACATCTGTCACAGGTTACGCAACCAGGATCAGCCGCGGTTTGCTTTCACACTTAACTTTCCCACGTTGCATCATTATACCTACAGTCATGAAAATACATTACTGAGCTTTGCACAAACCATTACTATATGATTAAGATAAGTGAAGGAATGACGGTCACTGGATGTACCCAATGATGGATAAAAACTCTATTTATGCCAAGATTTTATAGATTTTTTTATATAGAGCATATTTTTATTTACATAAGCTACCCACCAGAAGTAGTTAGATCAAATCTTCTGCCAGGTTAAAGATTCTGGAAATTCATTTCCAAAACCATTTATAGATAAAATAACCACATGTCCACCTGCTCTATTTTTGCAGCATCCCCAAAGATGTATTTTCTTTTTATTAACTTAGAGTGCACTATATAAAAAATACCATCTTGAGGAGAGACTCTGTAGTTTATGGATAATCCACTGAATACTTTGTGAAGTTGTGAAGTAACGTGGGATGTCTTCACCACCATTGCTCTCATTGTAGTGAACTGCTCCCAGATTCCTTCGGTGTCAGTCGTTCAGAGGGTTTTTACAGGAAGTCGAATTATCCGCAGAAGTTTCCTCCTCTCCAAAACAAACAGGCCTGGTGATGGGACCTGATGGTGAAAGCAGTTTCAAATTAAAAATCAGTGTTTCTTCAGCACCTGTTCGGCAGGCTCATGTTCAGTGAGAATCAACTTTTCAATGAAGAATGAGTCATCTTGCAACCAGCAGCTAAAACTTTTGAAATGAACCATATTTGTATATTCATAAATTCGGTATTTTTCATTAAGGAAGAAGTCATGTCATTTTATTTAATTGTAAGCAAATGATTGAATTTTTTTGCCATACATCACCATAATTAGACACTAATTATTGTTGCAAGCAAAATATTTTTATACATCTTACAGCATGTGCTGACAGGATCTTGATATTTCAAGATCCTGCCGCAATGGCCAGTGCTAGAAATTAAAAGGATAAACACTTTGGTATGAACAGTGTCGCAGATCTCATCATCTCATGGTATGTATTATATTATCGTCCAACCATACCACCCACAATTATATAAGAAGATAACATGAGCAGGCTTAGTAACCATAGATATCACTGAGATGAGATGATATTTTCCAGCAAACTCACAAGCAACTCCAAAGAAAGAAAGAAAGAAAGAAAAAGGGTCAATATTTTAGCCAATGTTGGCTTATCATATACAGTAGATTTATCAGTGTTGCTGTATTTTCTGGCCAATAAGAAACAAGAAATTACATTAAATATATTAAATAATTAATCCACCAGACACCTCTGACAAGTAAAAGGTCTCTTTCAGTACATACCACCATTTTCCGATTCACTTAAATGGGTATTTTATCCACAATTATTAAAAGATTTTTTTTTTAAAAGGCTTATGTTATATATATATATATATATATATATACACTGTTTATATTGGTCAATATGTCATTATGTGATATTTAAAACTTTCAGATATTGTATTGGCCATAGGAATCCACCATGAGTCAGGCTGTGCAGTCTGTGTGTCAGCTGGCAGTGGTTAGCGTGAAGAAGTTGGAGTGCATGTTATCCCCGGTCATTATCTGAATTCCCCTCGACATCCCAAATTGTCTGTCATTCCCTCACCCAGTTGATCCAAATTCACTGCACCCAAGTGATTGTACTTTTCAGCTCATACTCCCGCTAAAAAAAGCACACCCTATCACCTCGTCTCAACTTGTTTTGGCTGAGTGGGTGCCATCTTTGTCAGCTCGTGGGGCTCGGTGGTGGGCTCGACAAGGCGAAGCTGGACTGAAGTGAATTGATTCACTGGGATTAAGGATTAAGATTTCCCCGGCCGCTTTGGTGGAGTAAATCTGGGGATTATGATGTCAACAGCCTGTGGCTGCAGGAGAGGAAATTGAATTGTGAGGGACGGGAGCAGGGATGGCCCAGAATTCCAGCACAGTCAGTGAGAAATCAGAGCAGGGAGTCCAAGTCTGTGCCTTTTTCCCTTCTCAGGAAAACCTCCATAGGACACCATTTACTGCCTTTGTCATATAAGAATCACTTAAATAGAAGAACTAACTCTGAGTAAATGTCTCGGATGTTGATTGAGTGCTAAGAGGATTTCTGTGTCGCTGGTAATCCATCCCGCTCTGGCCTGTGAAGCATCAGGTGGTGAGTACCATTAAGTGCTGTATGTGAACAAGGTGACAGGGATTTCTGACTTCTTCTTTTACAGCAGAAGTCAACAGATGATATGGAGGAGAATATGGAGAATATGTCTGCTCAGATGCTATAAATATGGGAAACTTTCAGTAGTGTTTCATCTAACAGTTGTACACACTCAGTCCTAACCTAGTGTGTGTTGTTGCTTGTTTGTGTGCCTGTCTGTCTGTATTTAAGCCAACCCCCGCTGTGGCTGCTCCTGCTGCTACCGTTAAATTTGAAGGACTCACAAAAGCCGGCAAGATGAAGGTGAAATGGACCCAGCTGGGTTTGGTGTTCTTCCTCGTTCTATCACTGGTGATGACGGGATGCTTCTTCTGGCAGTATCAGCTGCCAAAGGTGCTGCCAGGTAAGGCCAACACAGGGTGGGAACATGTGATGCACCATGTTGCATGAGATGTTTTTTTTTTTTCCTTTGAAATATCGTGGCTCTGAATACTGTCTTGCACCTACGCAATTTTGTCAAACCATCTCAGACCACATTTTTTTGCCTTTATTTGTTAACAGTGAAGCGGCAGGAAGGAAAAATGAGGAGAGATAGAAAAGAGGCATGACATGTAACAAACACCCCCAGCTGGAGTCGAACCGTGACCACTGCGGTTATTGTAAACATTCGACTACCAGAGCGCCCACATGGTTACTCAATTTACTGAAACATGAAAATTGAAAATAACCCAGTGCTTGGAACTAAATTGAGATCTGTGCCGTGTTTGACACTTGGCGGCCTTCAGATTTCACCGTTCATGATACTTGGAAAAAAATAAATGATTGAATTTTTGAAATACAGATGACATTTTGCCAACTACTGTACTGGCCCTGCTTATTTTTGTTTTTGACACATGGTTAACATTTTTATTTCATTAGGACATAGTTAAAACAAACGTACCAAACAAACTTCTGTCAGGTCTCGGTGCTTCTTATCTGATCTGACTGCACCAACAACAACACAACCTCAGTTCCATCTGTGGCGTTGATAATCTATAGATTCTTTTTTCCTTATTAAGAGATACAGATCTACTGATTAACAGACAGAAAACAGCTCTTAAATGTGCAATATTTATCAAGCAATTATGAGATAAGCCATAACTTGTTGCTGTGTTTGCTGGGAGTTTGTATAATTGGCAGCATCATAACAAGTTCAAGCTCTCAGATGGCAGTCAATTAAAATTGGGTAAACAACTGGAACAAAACAGCAAGTTGATTGTTTTCAGTTTCTCAGACAATACAATTTTGATTTAAAAATTGCGGAAATTAGTCAACGTGCAAGATGATGTGAAATAAATGGCAGTAAAACGGTTTTAATAGTAGTTCATTAATTCCTGGAAAATCAGTGTTAATGTCAAACGGCGTACGTGATCCCTCCAGCTGCACACGAGGCGCTTCAGATCATAAGTTTGGTTTAAACTGTCTGGTTTTGAGCGTCAGACTGCTCATTCATCCTTTCAGTCATGCAGTCCAGTTATTTGTCCATACATGTCTGAAATTCTGCTGTCACTTCCTGCCCTGCCACTCCTACCTGCCTGCCTTTCCTCTCAGTGGAATCACCGGACCTGCTCCTCCTCCTCCTCCTCGCTCACCTGCTCACCTGTTCCCCATTTCCTCATCAGCTCTTAGTATAAATACTGGTCTGTTTCCACTCACTCTCTGCCAGGTTGACTTTGTGCCATGTGCCTTATCTGTCCAGTGCTCAGAGCTTTGCCTGGCTGTTTTGATCCTGATTGTGTTTTGAATCTTGCCTATGTTTTGTTGGATTTTGCCTGAGCATTTGTACTGATTTTTGTATCTTTATTTCTTTTTCTTTTTTTCTTTTTTTTTAAGACTCTTCTATATCTGACTCCTCAGTCATGTGTCCCTTTTCTGAGAACCGTGACGTAAACATGTTGACACTTAATTATAACATCTCATCAGGCTCGCAACTGGCATTTCTCTCAACACAGCACACAAACAAAATGCTTTACTCTCCAAAGTACTGCTCATGTTTGTGATTTCTGTTTGAGGTAAAGGGAAATGAGGTGAAAAAAAAAAAATCATTTTTCATTTATAGTAATCCTTTAGAATGAAAATGCAAATGGTGTCCTGAAGCTACAATGAGACGAATTGAAATAACCCTGTTCATCCACAGTTCACAGTGGGACCAGGCTGTATCTCTTTTGATCAGCGAGTTGTATATCACACGTCCTGTCAAACTGTATCATGTAAGATCAGCAGGGTTCATCAGGAGGCACAGAGCATAAATTAAGCCCCAAGCCAGCCCATCATACTACATTATACCAGCTTTTGTGCCGTTGATATTCTATCAAATATCAAGTGGGAATTACAAGAGCCTATCCCCCTATGCTTCCCTTACTTTTTCTTTCTTTCTTTCTTCCTCTTTTCTCATTTTCTATCCGCCGCCCAGATGAAGGGATGGGTCGCAATGCCAAATTAGAGATGACATGTCCCCGCTTCCCTGAGCCTCTCCCTCTGGAGCATCCCATCCCCAGTCTGAAAGAGGCCCTGGAAAAGGTGAGAGGAGTCTTTCATCATGCACAGATTTAAATCTGTGGTTGTATTTCCATCATGCGCTCACTCTCAAGTCTGAGGAAATTTACAGGCTGGCCGTGGTAATCCTTCACACCAAATGCTGCTGCAGTTGACAGAAGGAGATTAAAGATATAGTGGATGAAAAACTGAGTGTCTGTCTGAGCAAAAGGTTGTGTTTCAGTACGCAGGGAGCAGCAGTGTTCCCAGCTTGTCGACCAAAGACGCAGCAACACTTAAACACCGCTGGGAGAGTCTGAGGATGTGGAGTAGTGGGTGCTCATTTGTAATGTGGGCATATAATGAAGTTGAGCAAAAGTTTGCCAGTTAAGTTTCAATTTGCCGGGGGCGTCAAGTGGCGCAGTGGGTTGAGCAGGCGCCCCATATGTAGAGGCTACAGTCCTCGCTGCAGTCGGCCCCGGTTTGAATCCCGCATCGGACGGCCCTTTACTGCGTGTCATTCCGCCTCTCTCTGCCTCCCCATTTCCTGTCTCTCTCTACTGTGCTATCAAATAAAGGCATAAAAAGCCCAAAAAAATATACTTAAAAAAAAAAAAAAAAATTTCAATTTGCCTGCACGGAGAAGAGCTTCTTTCATCTCTGTGGCAATCAAACACTTACACCCAAACTGAGGATGAAAGTAAAACATATAAACCTTTTGTTATTCATTACAGTTAAAGGCTGTTTTGTGAGCAACCAAAGAATAAATTGAAACTTTCTTCAATTAATTTTAATGAAGCATGTTGTTTTACCTCCAGATTTCACCTCCCAATCAAAACACAGTGATTTCTCCTTGTGAAAACAGGAATATATTTCATAGCCACTTCAATACATGTTGTATGAATGATATTGGCCAAACCACCAAAGCATGACTGAGTTATTATACCTCACAAGAGGTATTCGGATCCTTTACTTAAGTAAAACCACAATGTAAAAAAAAAAAAGAAAAGTTCTGTATCTTAAACTTAAGTAAAACTACAGGAACATTATCAGCTCAGTGTAATCTAAAATATCAAAAGGTATTAGTTCTTGTTCTGCAGCTGTGAGCCGCTGTGAGTGACATTATTAGATGGCTAATACTAATGCATCAATGTGTAAGCAGCATTTTACTGTGGTAGCTGGTCAAGACGTGCTAGTTTTAACTACAGCAAATATAAAGTTTTGGTTCACTGGCTTCTAGACTGTTGATAGTGCCCTTACAAAGGCTCACCAGATAAATCTGACAGATTGTCAGATAATTAATGGGCTAGGGAAAAAGGAAAAATAAATTTCTACCACACAAATTTGTATTCACTAATTCATTCAATTAAATGAAACCATCTGAGAAATTTAGAAGGGAAATATCTGCTAACAAGTTAGCAGTAACAACATAAGGAGCCCCAATTAGACACTGCTGTTTTCTAAGGAGTCACAAGTCAAAAAGGTGGGAGCCACTGTTTTAATTTTTAACAAAATATTGTATTTTATAGGATTACTGTGTTTTTATATAACTAGTAAATATTTCTGTTAAATAAATGCTGTGGAGTGATAATTACAATCTCTCCCTCTCAGATGTAGTGTATGGTCATATTATCCCTGATAGTTGAATATAACTCATGTACAAATCAAATGAGAGAGAAATCTGTTAATTGCTTAACTCACTTCAGCTGTGCTCTCTCTGCCTCATGTAGTTTCCTGAAGGAAGAAATTATAAATTAGTAGAATTAGCTGACTTTTGTTTCATCACTGTTTGTGCTCATACTTAATTGAACAAATGCATTTCATAATTGTAGACCACACTCAAAATCCTTCCTTATTAACATAAACATTTTTTCTAATCTAATTGCACCAAAATACCTCATGTTAATGTTGAAAACATCTATTATTTATCACTTTCATATGAATTTATAATATGTATTCCAACTGATGAAATTCATATTCAAATGTCCAACACGGTCAACAAATCACACAGCTGCTGCACTGCTAGAGATGGATTAGCTTCTCTGCTGCTATCCTAGCTAGCTAGCAAGTTTTTATGGACAGGGAACATTACCTTAAAATTAGCCTATTTAAATCAAAACAACCTCTGCCTCCTCTAGGTGGATGTTTTGCTTCGACAGAACATCAACCCCATCAGCCTTCCCGCTATGTCGGCCATTGTGATTTTGAACGACACTGTTTTATGGACGGGCAACTTTGGAAAGAGGAATGCCAGTGACCCTCTCTCAGGACCCCCCAATGAGTACACAATCTACAGGTGAGTACTAGACTGAAGACTGCGTCACAAATGTCACAGTTGTCCCTGTTTAGAAACTATTCATCATCTTCATTAACCTGCTTGATTAAAGTGGTAACCTGCAAGAGTCTTGAAATTATTAGGAAGTCACAGACTTGTAAAGTGATACTTTATTTCTGAAGACACAGGCTAAAATGTTGTCTCCATGCTGCCAATAAAAACAATTCTGGTATAGAAATTTATTGAATATTGAATATTAACATTTATCTTATTTTGGTTGACCTGGAAATAGTTCATTTTAAATATCCTGAGTCTAAACATGGTGGAATCAAAAAGAAAAAGCTCCCCTCAATCTTACTACAGCGGCAGAAATACCAGAAATAACACTGAGTACATGACCTCAGTGTCTTCAACAGTAGCTGATGATCACATGTGATGTCTCCTTTCTTGGATTTTCTGTCAGTAAAACTTGAGTTACTTTAGTCATCTTTTCATGCTCTGCCCGTAGCTCATTCCCGCTAAGCAGATTTTCTTCTATTGATTCTATTGCTGCCGTCAGAAACATAGAACACATCGCTTTCCGGTGCTGTGGAGGAAGCAATGTGTTTTCATTATGGGACGAGCATTGTTATCATCTTGATTCATTGTAATGGGACCTTAAGCTCTGGGTATGAATATCAATCAACCAGTGCACATCTGCACAGTAGCTCCTGACGTTAATGTGTAACTGATTCTGCACCATGGTTGCCCTACTACTCCTGAGAGTCAGATGATGACTCTAGAAAGGTAAGCAGGTCTCTATAGGGAAAGGCAAGCTACACCAGTTAGAGTTAGCAGTTAGTTATCTATTGTAGGCACTGATCATTTTGATAAAATCTAAAAGTACATAAAATACTGTATAATAAAATTAAGAAAATAAATAATTTACAACAGAAATGGGGCTTGTGGGTGTCGCCAAACCAAAGATTTACAGTTATTAAAACAAAAACAGGACTGTTAGCTATCTTAAATGAAGGGAAATGGAAAATAAGACCTGGACTACACTTCTAGCATCTCTGTGAGGTTGTACGTTGTGTATAAGGCTAACATCAGCATGTATAATTGTTACCATCTTAGTTTAGCATGTTAGGATGCTAACTTTTGCTATGTAACACTAAACAAAAAGCATGATTGAAGCTAATGGGAATGTAGTTAAACACATAATTAAAATGGGATTTAGTTTTATTTTTAAGATCCCACAGTTTCATTAATGCATCATGATCTTTAGTTAGACCCTCTCTGCCTTATTAATTCCCACATCTCAAACTCCACTGCTTAAGTTTGTAAAGCAGATTTACTGATGAAAATGTGAAGTCTCCAAGCCCAGTCCAAGAAAACCCTGATGACAGTCCAAAGCTGCTTTCATGCACTGCAGTCCTGAACTTATCTAGACATTACCCAGAGAATCTGTATGTGGGAATGCAAATGTATGAATCAGTTGGACCGGACATTAAATGGACTTCACCCTGCGAGCTCACTAGTATAAAGTGTACGTGATGTCCGATTGAGCCGATGTGTGAGCAGAGCATGTCGTTGTCTAGAGAATTCACAGCGAGTGAGTCGGCCTGTTGATGACGTTTCTATCCTGCCTCCTGCAGTAAAAGGCTCAAGATATAAGAAAGCTTCGCCGTAGCATATGCAACCATGTTTATAGACTGAGTACCCCCCAGCTTGTGTTGTTTATGTGTAAAATTGGTGGAAATTAAATTAACACTTGATGATTGTATTAGTAATTACTGAGCAGTCCCACAAAAGTATGTTGAAAATCCGTTTCAAATGATCAAACCATGCTCGTTAAATTGTCCTTTATACTGAAGAAAATCATATAAGCAGCCATTAATCATTGGATTCATCTCCAGCACTTTATGCACTATAGCACACGTTTAAGTCTTAAGACATGACATTTAAAAGTAGGTCCATAAAGATTTACTGATTTCTTTCAAATGTACTCTAAGTGCTCTGACACATTCACAGCTGCTTCTCAAAGGGCTTATGCTCCATTTAAGTCATTTTTCCACAATTAAACATTTTGTCGTAGCTTCTTTTGTTCAGTGCAGGTGGACACAGTCGATGTAACATTTTATCCCTGTGAGACTGTGAATTATCACAACAGTGCGTTGAGCTAAAGGTTAACATCAGCATGCTAATATTCACATAGTGATAATCCTAAAATTCAGATGTTTAGCAGATTTATTCACCATAATAACCATCTTAGTTTAGCATGTTAGCATGTTCACCTTTGCAAAATGGCACTAAACACAAAGTGCTACAGCTTCATTATTTCACTCACTTTAAACAAAAATGCCAACAGTTACAGACCACAACACACATAATATACACTATATGGCTCCAATTACTCCATTTACTGAGTTCTTTCAAATGTACTGTGACACCTCAATTTCAGTCATTTTTCCACGGTGGACACAGACAATGTTATGATCATGAGCTTTCAACATGAGCAACAATCTTTGAACTCAAAGCACTGCACACTGTGAGGATTCAATTACAATCCTACACTTGTTGGCTCACAATCTTATCTGAGAAGTGGGAATTTGTTTGGATATGCATTTTTTTCAGCCATTCTTTTTCCAGAGATGGCTTTGCGTGGTTTAAAATGTAATTAAGATATTGTGTTGCTGTCAGACTGTATGCATCTATGTGCTTTATTTGTGAAAATCTGTCTTTTTTGACACGCAAAGAACAGCATTTTAACTGAACCCCCATCTTGTCTTGCAAGTGTTTATAGCTGGGACAAGTGTAGGATTTGACAGGGAAGAAACAAAAAAAAAAATCCCAACAAATCCCAAATCTGTCCTGTAATAAATAATAAACTTTATTTATACAGCACCTTTCAAAACACAGCATCAGTATGCCAACACATAGACGCTTTTTTTGCATTGCTCTGTTATCTGTCTTTCAGAATTGCCAGCCTATCCAAAATCTTCCCAACGCTGATGTTGTACAGACTGTGGGAGGATGGGAAGATCGGCTCCCTAGATGACCCTCTGGAGAAATATGTTGAGAACTTCACCATCAAAAACCCTCTGGGGAAGACGCGAGACTCTGAGTTGAAGTATGTGACAGATGGTCTGATATTTCTGGACAGCGGGGAGGTTCAGATCCGCTCCTCCTCAGTCACCCTGCGTAGGATGGCCAGCCAGCTCTCAGGTACGTAGATACAGTTGATCATAAAGACATAACTTCAATTTTAAAACTCCAGAGAACCCTGTGACTTACCTTATCAGGGAGCCAACGCCTGAGATCTAATTAGATATTGTATATCCCTTAGCTCTTAAATCTATATGTGTTAGGCAGTGGTGCTGCATTTGAAAAACTGTAGTATGTTTGAATATACCCACAGGACCTGACTGGTTGAAACTTAAAAGTGGAATAAAGTCAATAAAAACAAAAGAGATTTAGTGATTTTTAAGCAAAACTGCCAAACGTAATCATTGAAAGCTTCTCAAATATAATATATGTAATAATAATATCCCTGTTCATCAGAAAAAAATAAAACAACAGACTGAAATGGAAAGTGAAGAGGATGGAGAGAAGAGGAGGAAGTCTCTTGTGCACACAAATACATATTCAGCTGTGGATGTTGCAGTTTCTATTCCCTGATTGCAGTTTTTTATTAAACACTGTTTTCCTGTGGGTGGATCCAGGCCTGCCCAGGAGACTCAGGGCCACAAATCTACTTTGGAAAGGAAAAACACAATCTGCAATCAATCTACTACAAGATGATGTCCTTGTCGCAGACCCAGGCACCAAGTAAGATTTTTTTAGCTGTGCTGATTTTTACATTGTCATTGTGCAAACTGGAATAGGGAAATGTGTGAAAGTGGATGAATGCCTAAATGTCAAAACAAAAGATTATAAAACACCATATTTTTTGACTAAATACTTGTGTTTTTTTGTCAAAAATATTAAATTGACCTAAACTCACGTTTACTTCATTTGTCATCCAAAAGTCATATGACTTAGACACAAGCTGATAGGATTCGAGGCATTTTAGGACTGAATTCTGATGTCTACATTATTCTACTGGTGCCCTGATGACAGCAATATAATAAACAGTCAAAATAGGTCAAATGAGTCTGGCACATAACTCCCTGACTTTCATTTCCATGTTAACTGCTTCTTGTTCTTTGCCAAGCTAAGCTAACCTTCTGCTGGCTGTAGCTTCATCATTCAAATGGGAAAATACTAGGAAATTTTTGTACCTGAACCAACTTCATTTTTAAGATGTGCTCCATCTCCTTAACTTGCTTCCTTCCAGATGTCACTACAGCAATCTCGCCTTCTCCTTGCTTGCTCATGTGATGGCTGAGCGAGTGGCCGGGGTTGACTACCAGCGGTGGATCACAGACAACATCCTGGACCGGCTGGGGATGGAGGACACCGGCTTCGACATCACACCGGGGCTGCAGAGTCAAATGGCTGTAGGGGTGTACTCCAACGGGAAGCCAGCCCCACTCTATGACCTGGGCTGGTATCGGCCTTCGGGTCAGATGTTCTCCACAGCGGCAGACTTGGCCAAGCTTGCTATGATGCTGCTGGGTGCTTATCACCGCAAGCTGCTGGAGCCGGACTCATTGAAGATCATGCTGACACCGCTCTTCAGGTGCGATAAGGACTACTTTGCCAACCGTACCGGGACGCCGTGGGAGGTGAACGAGCTGCTGGGCTACGAGGTGGTGCGGAAAGATGGTGATCTGGACGGGTACTCTGCCACCTTCTCTCTGGTACCCAGACTGAAACTTGGTCTGGTGGTGCTCATGGCTGGCAGCAGGTCTCAGAACCAGGACGTGGTCACCAAGGCTTATAACTACATCATCCCAGCCATCGAAAAAGCCTTCAGGGAGGCCAAGAAGGTCCTCTTTCCTCCCCCAGTTCCAGACCCTTACATCGGCTTCTTCACCTATGGAAACATCACCTTCTACGAGATCAAAGTTGGGTCAGATGGAGTTCTGGTCATGCAGCAGTTTGGGCCTCAGATTGAAGAGCTGATCCCAGAAAAGTACAGGACAATAAAGCTCAACTACCTGGTCGACCGGGTGTTCAGAGTGGTGTTTGAGAAAGAGTACCCTTGTGTTTTGCAAGTCGGCACAGCCTCAGTGTCCCTGGAAGCCCAAGATGGCCAATTATTTAACTTCTACATGTTTGACAAGCGGGGTTTGTCCCCTGGTTTTGATGCTCCAGGACTGAATACATATAATGTCGTCAGAATAGCCCGCCGGCCAACCTTCTCAAGCTGAACTGCTGCACTGCTGTGGCCTAAAGACAAATGGTATGTCTTTGTGTTTGGATGTGTGGGGGACTGTAAATAAGAAGGAGGCTGTGAAATTTGAAAGACCAAATGGAGAAGTTGGGAGTCATTTTGGCGGTCACAGATAGGATTGTGCTTTGGATTTACAGAGAGCACAGAGTGGGACGCTGTTACATTCACCCAGCTGTATGATGTCTTGCAAAGAAAATGAATTAATTTCTCTTCTGAAAGATGTATGTGACTGTCCTCCTCGCACTAGTCCTTAATTATGCCTCCTGACTTAACATTCACATTATGGTGCTTGTTTTTTTCCTGCCTTCATCTAAACCGCTCTCGTATTGTCTTGGTCTGTTCTGTCCTTGAGTCTCCATGAGTGTGAACAGCAGGACACTGGCTCACAACAAACACTTGTTGTAGTCATGTACATGAATATTTACATACATTTCATTTTAAATTCTTGGACCATGATTGCAGTTCCATGAAATCATGGTCTCATACATATTTATCTTCCACCAGAAGAATAAGAAAAAGATTTAATTTCTTTATGGTAGTATTCTTATGGCAGGTAAAGTCAGAACATTTTCATGGAAAAATGTGATTATGCATGAGTTTTAATATAATAAGGATGCAGCCATGGGTATGGAACTGCTGATTTAATATCAACAATCATGCACTTACATGTGACTAAAATACAAAATATTTTGGCTCCCAATAAGCGGCGATTAAGGACAGAGAGGCTTTTGTTTGCTTGTGTGACACTTTCCTATCTAATCCCTGAAAATGGATGCCAATTCGTACCAACCTCAAACAACAATATGAGTAATACACTGCCCTGACTGCTGCAGGATAATGAGAGACTCAAGTGTACAGAAATATCCCTCATGTGGGCAAAGGCTGACGTTTTACAACAGATTGATTGTCTGGGGATGTAATGGGAACGGAGTACAGATTGAAAATGTTGCTTAGTCTTTAAGCATCAGGTGCAATGAATTAAATCGAGGGGGATGAAAATGCAGTGCTGCCTCGAAAATAAATCTGCTGTATCCACTTTTATCCGCCTATGGGTGAAATACTGACACTGGCATTCAACAATCAAATGTTATCACAGCCCACAGAATAAAGCTTGTTCTGATTTACTGTGGGAAGGAAAAAAATCTCTTGGGTTTGTATTGTAAGCCATACTGGAACAAAACTGTACCAATATGCAAATTAAACCATGTGCTGATTCTCTATTGTTGTTTAGGTTTGTTATTTTAGATATGTAACATGAGGCTTATGCAGCCTTCAGGAAAGCAGCAATCACATAATGCAATCATGATGGCAAATAAATGAGTAACACAACAGCACAATTAACCAGACAATATAGGTAATAAAAAAATGGCTATGTGTGGATAGCTTAGACATTTATTTGTTTAGCTTTTAAATTAGGCATTGCACAATAGCCATAATCACTTTTCATATCTGCAATCACAGTGAACAAGAGCTTACCAATCAATCACATCATGTACATGATGGCTGGCCATTCAACAAGAGACAAAACAAGATTTGGAAAAGCTCACGGCAAAGTATTACATTCTTTGTTTACAAGTTCTACGGAAACACTGAGAATGATTTGACCTGTTTTCGCTGCCCAGCAAAACGTCAATTTTCCAAAAAAAGACATTACAGACATTACAACATTAATATCATTCAGATTATTATTCAGACTAATTTGTCCCACTTCCCCGCTAGGTTCACTCTGTAAGGCATACAGCAGTTATGGTATAAGACAGCGGGTGGAATTTGCAGGCACTGTTGAACAATATTATCCATAGTAACAAAGAAACCAACTCAGATCAAAGTTTATGTACAAGCTCTTTAATGACATGTAACAAGTTTAAAGGTTCAAAGTTCAACATTTTGAGAAATTCACTTGCTCACTTTCTTGGTGAGACTTAGATGAGAACCACTCTTACATCTGTATAGTAAATATGAAGTAGCAGACTGCTATCTTAGCTTAGCATAAAGACTGAAAACGGGGGAATAGCTAGCCAGGCTCTGTCCAACAGTGAAAAACAATGCACCTACAACCCATTTAAAGCTCAATCGTATCACTACTAATTTCTTTTTTTTTCTTTTTTTTTACAAATTAGATACATGACATATGCAGTTTTTAATTAGCGAGCATTACACATGCAGGTGGTGGATTTTTTGTACCTATGGACAGAGCTAGAGAAGCTGTTTCCCCCTGTTTCCATTCTCTATGAGTCATATCGATTTTCTCGTATCTTTACAGTCCTATTGATCTTCTCATCTAACTCTCAGCAATGAAGTAATTAAGCGTATTTCACAAAATGCCAAATTACTTCTTTAAAGTGGTTCTAGTTCAGCTGCTCGTTAGCTTATTCATATCAAATGTCAATTATAACACCGAGGTCTTGCAAGTCGTCTCTTTACATGCACATGTGAGGATTGCAGTATCTATGCTCAGTGTCATGTTAGGAGACAGCAAAGGGATGATAGCATTAGAGTCCTTACCCTCAGCCTGAGCTCTGGAACTTGAAACAGAGGGATTCAGTAAGATTTTAGGGAAGGGCGGTGAGTCTCTGACAGAGCTGTTGTCCTCCGTCTGGGAACACACGAGTTCTCGGAAACACTCCCTGAACCGTGTGGAGAGCAGGCTGTAGATGATAGGATTGACCGCAGAGCTGAGGTAGAAGAGGACGCCCGACAGTATGTGGACATACTGATAAATATTGTGCATCAAGTCGGTCCATTGGCTGATGGAACTCCACAGGAGCCGTTCGATGTGGAAGGGCGCCCAGCAGACTCCAAACACAGCCACCACGATTGCTATAGGATCAGGCCAGAGAGAAGGCAGGCTATTTAAAAAGGTCCCACAGTTGCTACAGGTTACAGGTTCTTTCTTACTGATCGTAATTTATTATTTCAACATATATTTGATGACACCTTCCCCTTTACAAGGAAATGAGACGGCGTCAGAAAAGCTGTTCAGATGGAAAGACAAGGTGAAACATGCTAAAAACATCGCCCAACAATGGACATGTGTATGTCCAGACCAGTGGCTGAAAGTACATTTACTCATGTACTGTACTTAAGTACACTTTCAGTCTCATGATAATTTTAGGCAGACCTAGCAATAACATGCGTCTCTAAGTATGTCAGTTCACATCTGGCGCTAGAATGAGTCTCCACGTGTAGAGTGACCACTTGAGATCTCACTTCCTCGCTCTATACGCGACACGTAGCATATGCCTTGTTGTTTTTAGCCAGTTTGAATGGCTCACTACAGACACGACTGTTGTCAATGTGTTTGTGGGAAAGAGAAAGAGAGAGCGTCAAGGAGGGGTTGAAAGAATCACTGCACTGCACACAGCTCTTCAATGAAATGAGGTTTGAAATAATAGTCACATAATAATATTTTCTGGTCATAATGAAACTGCAGGACTAATTAGACTGTGGCAGAGGACGCCAGTAGAGACGGTCCTTCAGTGTGTTCCAGGATGCATTTGCGTTCACACTGCCTAAAGAATGTGGCCATATGTGGCATAGACCACCTCCGAATGTGGTCTGAGTGACCGGATCTCAGATGCATCCTCAATGCATTTTGGGTGGGTTCACACGTGAACTTAGAGGTGACCACTTATGATCTGATCACCTGAGACGGATGTTAACGCCAGGTGTGAACAGGGCCAGAAAAACATTAGTGTTCAGATGGTGCTGTTATGTGATGAATGTAAGTCCAGTATTCCTTCTTCTTCTAGCTTTAGTCTTCTCTACAGTATTTCCTTCATACATTGGTATTTTTGGCTGCCAATTCCCCCACTGTGCTAACAGGATAGTCACCGGACCGGATCTCGAATGAATGCTGAATCCGTCTTGGGTGCGTTCACACCTGTACTTACAGCTGATCACCCAAGACAGATGCTAATGCCAGGCCTGAACGGGGCCTAAGAGATTCCCACGAAACCTTCTAAGTTTAAATAATTGTTAGAGGCCCAAAGAGGCCAAATTATCCTTTATCTCACAAAAAAATCGAATATTAGAGAAGATTAAAAGGAAGTGTATACAGATTTGTGGAACTTTTGTTTTTTCTCTTTCCCAGCCCAGTAATCACCTCACAACCTGGTCAACCCAACCGACCTGAGGGCTTGATCCCTAGGTTGGGAACCACTAAAATGAACTAACTGTATATAAAGTAGTATTCAGTCATCACTTTCTATTGATGTTTTGAAAGAAAACCACTCAAGAGAATCTTGAAAAAATGGAAATTCAGTGTGCCATTTCCCTGTAATTACCAGTGTTGCTCAGCAAATGCAACATATTATCACAATCCACCATTCACAAAAAAAAAACAAACCCACAATAACACTAACCTTAATTTAAAGACCTTCAGATGAAATGTGGAAGATTTAGTGGTGTGTACTTCCTTAAACATGATGAAAGATTATATTGTTAAAACTGAACACAAAGTCATGCAGGTGTAAAAAGTCTTTCGTATAATTTTATTCAAACTCACTTATAAATGCATCACTCCTGAGCAGCAGAGGATCGGCAGCATCACTTGAGTTTGTGAGATTTGTCCATCTAATACCTTTACACGCAGTTTTTTTCACTTCCCCCCCTTAAGTGAAGCTGAAAGGTTTGAAAAATTGGCTTTTTCCACATTTGTATTCTGTATCATCTTGTTCCAACTCTTCATTGAAGCTATATGATGTTTACACTGAGTGAAATATTCAAATCCCTGAGTCCATATTTTAATGACTGCCCCATAAATGCACCACACATCAAATATTCTTCGGCTCTCACACATCTCAGCCTGACATGTTTGGTATGTTTGTTCTGTGGGTTTGAATAATGTTGCTATCAACTATCATTTCTATATTAACAATGTATCACACGACTATATGTGCTGCATGTGTATATCATATGTAGTGACAAACTTCCAGAGAATTATCACCCAACCCTGCAGTTCCCCACAGCTATATGGAACATTTTACAGTCGTTTCAGCATATTGTTTCAGGTTTTACAACCACCTTAATTGCTTTTGTTCACTCTAATGGCTTGTTTCTAGATAGACCACCAGCAAAAAAAAACTGTGAAAGCCCATTGTCTAAAGCATCAAACGGCAGACAGACACAGTCTGTGACTATCTTGTGAGCACAGTGGGGGATTTAGCAGCCAAAAAGGCCAATGTGAGGGGGAAATACTGAAGAGAAGACTAAAGCTAAAAGAAGAAGGAATAGTGGACTTACATTCACCACATAACAGCACCATCTGAACACTAATGTTTTTCTGGCCCTGTTCACACCTCGATCATAAGTGGTCACCTCCAAGTCCAATGTGAACCCACCCAAGATGCATTGAGGATGCATTTGAGATCCGATCACTCAGACCACATTCGGAGGTGGTCTGAGCTATATGTGGACACGTTCTTTTGGCAGTGTGAATGCAAATGAGTCCTGGGCCACATTGAAGGACTGTCTACTCAACTGACATCCTCTGCCACAGTGTGCCAATAAGTCCTGTCGAAAACAAGATTACTATTTCACATGGCTAAAAACTTATTTCATTATAGAACTGTGCGCAGTGCTACGATTCTCTCAACACTCCCTCCTCTCTCTGTCACTCACTCTCTCTCTCGCTCTCTCTCTCACAAACACATGACTACCCATCTGTCATAGTCGGACTGGCTTAAAACAAAAGCAAATATGTGTATATTTGCATATAGAGCAGGAAAATTAGATCCCATCACAAGTGGCCACTCTTGACGCATGTGGAGACACATTCTAGTACCAGATGTGAACTGACCTACTTAGAGCTGTCCACTTGTGATCAAATTACCAAAGACGCATGCTAATTCCAGGTCCGAACAGGGTCATAGTCAACGTATCAACTTTATAAGTTGACATTAAGTCAGAGAACAAGTCAAGTGGCCAAAAAAAATCAGTTGCTGCAGGTTGAAGTATTTCTCTGTAAGATAACAATATAGCATATTTATTGCACTTTTTATTCAGAGCATCTACGGCACAAAAAAAAATCATTACCTGTTCTTCCTTAACTAATATGTTTGACTAAATATTTCGCACTGAGATACAAAATAAAAACCACCATAAGGGAGGCTGCTGAAGTAGACTGTGAAATGCGGTTGAAAGCTCCAGAGAAGAAAACAAATCACAAGCAGACCTTCTATCATATCAACCTCAAGATCAGCTTCATCAGGACTGCTCAGTGTGGGAGTGTTTTGATCAGATTAGATCAAGAACAGCATGTCAGCATAATCAAACGACCCAATGCTGTTGTTTGTCTGTCATCAGAATCTAATCACGACATTGTTCAATTTGCAAAAATACCTGGCCTCACTTTTTTCCAACTGCTCACTTCAAACTAGTGAGATGAGCACAGACATTCATACTTGAAGATCCCAGGATTGCTCTACACTTGGAAAATAATACTGCGTTCATGTCCCAATCCCATCAGTCATTATAAGAAGCTGCTTCAGAAAACAGAGCCTTTAAGATGGATCAAACTAGAATTCAGTACAAGCTCTTTTGTTTCCTGTGCTGGAAGTGCTGTCATAAGATGGATATGTCAGTTTAGAATGAACAAATCAATTATCTATAATAAGAAGGGGGGGGGGTTATACTGTTGTATATGGACTGTAAGAACTGTACTAACATTGTATGAAATCTCATCAAGCCCCAGAGTTTAGACGATGTGAAATAATGGGACCCCCTTCAGATTATAAATAATCCATGCAAAGAATCGACAATCATCTGCCATTATATGCTCTGTGTTTTCCTCACGTTTTGTCTTTGGGAAACATGTCTTTGCATTGATAGCACAGATTAAAGGGGATCTGCTTTCGGATCATGGCAACCTGTCATGGCAATGCATGTTTTCTGTAGAAAGAAAAGAAAAAAAAAACAAACTCACAGAGCATCTTGGTAACCTGTCTCCTGCGCCCGTTCTCAATGCTGATCTTCCTTCGTGTGTTGCTCCTACAGTTCTTTCCCAGGTTCTTGCTGGGCTGCCGCGTCTCTCTGCCCAAATGAAGGCCCATCACCAGGTACAGCATGCTAATCACCATCATGGGTACAAAATAGAAGCACACAGTGGTGATCTGCATGACCATGTTATAGATCCACAGGGGCCTCAGCACAGTGCATATGGCCGACTCCTCCATCCTCTCTGGCAGGTAGAAGATGCCGTGCAGTGAGGTGTTTGGGATGGCGCAGGTCATCGACACCACCCACACGACCGTGATTACATGCTTGGCGTGCTGATTCGTCGAGAGGTATCTTGTTTTGAGCGGATGCACCACAGCTATGTACCTCTCCACGCTCAGAGCTGTCACGTTGAGGATTGAGGCGAAGCAGACTGTCTCAAAGAGGAAGGTCTTGAAATAGCAGCCACCCTCGCCAAAGGGGAATGGGTAGTTCTGCCACAGGTCGTAAATTTCCAGGGGCATCCCGAACAAAAGCACAAGGAGGTCGGACACGGCCAGACTCACAAGGTAGAGGTTGGTGGGGTTACGCATCTTCTTGTGCTTTGCTATCACTGCACATGTGAGCAGATTTCCAGACAAGCCGGTGAGGAAGATGAGAAGGTAAACAGTGGTCACCGGGAGAAAGAAGGGAGATCGTTTTGGACCCAGGATTTCAAAGAGGTTGACTTCAGTAAACTGGTCGTTGGTGTAATTCCCAGTGCCGTTTAGTGGCATGCTGGTATTGAAGAACAGTTTGGATAGGTTTGAAGAGGAGCCCTTCAAAGAGAGATCCATTTCAGAGAGGAGAGCTGGAGAGACAACAGTTGTCAACACATCCTGTGCTGATTTGTGACTTCATTCAACACCGGAGATGTGCTATAAACAGAAAAACAGAACACATTTTATTACATCCCCGTGAAGATGCTTATTTAAGATTTCTTCTTGTTTCATAAACCAATTTTTTAATTGAAACTCAGTGATTCACATATTCCCAGAATTAAAATGGAGGATAATTTTAACCAAACTAGTATGACTTGGGCTGCAAGTATTGGCGATTAATCTGCTGATTATAAAAATTCAAAAAGGAAGGAAAAATGTCCATTATAATTTCACAGAACCCAAGATGGCATCTTCAAATTCTTTGTTTTATCTGACCATCAGTAGAAAACACAGCGGTGTTCAGTTAAAAATCATATACGTATGACTAAGAAAAGCACCAAATCTTTGCACCTTAGAAGCTGAATAAAGAGAATGTTTGACTTTTTTTTTTGTTTGTTTGTTTTTGATTGAAATGATTGTCACAATAGTTGCTACTGTCCATCTACTAGTCCATTAATCTGCTAATAGTTTCCACTCTGTATATTACCACTTAGATAACAGATGAAATTTGGTATCTTGACCAATTAAAACAACAGATGCTTCATTTTTTGGGGGAGGATGAGTGCCATTAGGCAAAACACGAGCCAAACATTTTCTGAGCAAAATCATATTAATCGGATAATGTCAGGGACAGCTGCTGCAGAACACATTAACCCAAATAATTAAAACACACTTTGGATGTGTTTAGCATGCACAGCATACACAGATTTATTTATCTGTACTTTGTTTAAAAGAGAATTATTTTGACTTTTCTATTTCAAAAAGTAAACTTTTGATTGTGAACTTGAGTAATTAAACACAGCTCATAGCACATAATGAGCCTATAAACTAACTATTTATACCAAATTAAGTCATTTTTGCTGCAGAACATCACTGACTGACAAACATTTTCTGTTGGCCTTGGATGATGAAGAAACAATTAAGTAATAGAACATATATTAGTGTCACATTGAAATGACAGATTTCCATTTGGGATTGGGGAATATTGCTTTTACTGCTGCACTAATATGGCTCAAATCCTTCTCATCAGCTGGTGACTGTTGAGGATAATTGCCATTACACACTATGCACTGATAGATGCTGATGACTTCTTCTAAGGGTAATTAAGTTACCACATCTGATGCAAAACCTTGCAACCCCAAGGTTATGTGACACAGTGTGAGCTGCAAAGTTGGAATTAACCTAAAAGATTGTTTGAAATAATGATGTTCTATTAGCCTGTTTCTATGGGGAGTTATAACCTGCCTGTGATCTAACAGTGAGATTTAATGGCATTTAGACTGATTAGACTCCTTAAAAAATGCAAGTAAAATATTTAATGTTAGTTTATTGTTGTTATTAGGAAATTAAGGTTGATTGGACAGTCAGTTGGGCTTAATAAATACTTAATTACATCGGACAAAAAGCAAACAAAAATGTAAATACAACGTTAATAGGCTGAATATTTGACTCTTGATAAAACATCAGTACCCGATAACTTTTGTTAAAAATATTTACAGAAGTAAATCCTCACCTTGATGCTGCTGTTCTCCCAGCCGCTTCTCATTGCGCGCTCTCTGTGAGCTCATTATTGGAAATGAGGAAACAAACGGCGCCGATGAGGCAATTAAAAACTGATTAAGGACTGCAAAAGTTGATTTTTCAGGGCGCAACAACAGAGAAGAAGAAACAGGTGGAGGTAGCACAACGATCGTAACTGCGCTGCAGCCACGTCCTCTTCAGACAGAGATTAATGTGGCGAGATGTAAAGAAGAGGAGAGAGGGAGAGAGAGGTGGTGGTGGCGGGGGGGGGGGCTCTCATGAGATCATGTGTCTGCCTAATTTATGCAGGATGTCATGAATAAGCTTTCATTCACAAAAAAAAACACAAGAAATAGGTGAAATTGTGATTAGATTTCTCTACAGAACACTTTTTTAAATTAAAGTCATTATAAAGCTATGATAAAATAATGTTGTTTTGGAAATATTAGAGGTTGTGTGTGTTTGTGTGAAATCAAATTCATGTACTATACTCCTGCAGCGGGATACATCCCCAACCTGCTGTCCTCACCAGGCTGCTGATATAATTAGCTACAGAGATGTTTAATTATTCCTGCTTGTCATTAAACGCTTTATAAAAGAGGTTTAAATTGGAGTTTCACTTAATTCCTGAGTTTGTTAACAGCAAAAAAAAAAAACAGTTCAGTTTCCCTGTAGCTTTTTTAAAAGAGCTATTTGTAAGTTTTGTGATCGCTACATAGCTAATATTAGCATTGACAGCTTTTTACTTGCAGTCTAGAAGAAACTTTGTGAATTCAACAACAGAATTCATCCATTTACTCGACAAGAGCGGTCTCCGGTGGAGGAAAGCAATGCTAATGTTTACTCTTGTCTTTTCTTCTACTGAAATTAACATGCTAATTAGCTAGCCCAAGCCTTTCTCATCACTTTCCGATTGTGTAGTTTCCAAGTCTGCCCTGAAGACATAGCCCTGTTCAGAGGGTGCATTATAAACAACCTCCAAGGCTGAAAAATGAAGCCAGCAAGGGAGTACCAAACACTGCAGTTCTTTGAACAGCTGCTCAAGTCTCCAAAAGTGAGCCAATCTGGTCGCTACGGCTAATCTCCCCCTCCATGTCAACTGTATGGGGATGTATTTTTATATATATCTCCCATTTAAATTTTATTAAGGTTCTGCATAATTGAGGGTGTGGCCTCTTTGAGTGACAGGTAGGTGAGCTTATGCTTGCCACAAACCGGTATGCACCAATGTCTCGGCTCCACACACACCCCTCCCCTTTGCCTATTTTTAGATTAGCCGGGAGTTTGGCAGATTTAGGCACTGGCAAGATGACACCAGTGGAGCAGCCCACTATGAGCTTCAAAACACTCCTCAGAAACCTATGGATGTCATGGAGTCTACATCCATCTTCATTTACAGTCTATGATTATAATCCCTTGTATTATAAAGACAACAATGGCCAGAGCTCTTGTCAAGCAACAATCACAGCAAAAACAAACATACAGTTTCACTGTAGCATCCTATGTTTAATTGGGTAAATATATCAGAAAATGCAGTTTTGCAATAGCCGACCTGTGTGTAACTGAAGAGAGTGAGGAACCTCCACAGCCCACAGTCATATATCAAACACTCTGTCTGGCTGAAATTCATTGACACTGAGCCCTTGACTGATCTCAGATAATTTGTTCTCTTAGGTTACATGCACAGGCAATATCAATTCAGAGGCATGTGTTCATACATTATACGTTAAACTGTTCTGCTCTCAGTTTGGAATAAAGTCTGACCATCATCACCCTAGAGCCAGAATGTGCATCAATCTATTGGTGTTAATTTAAAAAAAAAAAAAAAAAAAAAAGAGTAACTGCTGCATTTCTGTTCGTATAATCATTCGGACTGCCTCATTGAAGAGCGAATGACCTACTTACTTCAAATTCATTCTCCCCTGAAAAACAATTACTTCTTTAAGTGATACACAAAAAGATGTGATTCCTATTTAGTATTCACCTCTGGTATGGCTTTTCTCATTTTGTATGATGAGTACGTAATGCCTTTCTTACTCATGGCCTGTTTCTTCAAAGTACACACCATAAAAATGCTTGCCTATGCCCTTTTTTAAATCCCCACCTCCACATGCTAAGCGCAGGAGAAAATGCTAGACAGAGAAGAAAGATGAGACAAAACGGTCAGGATATTTACTCTGTATTGGACCACAGAAAGCTGTGGAAGGGAGAACAGGAGAGGATCATGGGAGTGTTTCAGCAGGTATCTGCTGCATTTGTCTGACCACCTGCATTTTCAGGCCAGCAAAGTAAGACTAGGTTACCGGCCATTCATCGTGAGCAACCCGCGGCTGCAGAGACCAACTGGCCCCAAAACGGTGACTTTGTTTTGAAATATGGGAATATGCACCACTATACTGTTGCACAATATCAACTGACATAATAAAGGCCTTAAACCTGCAATGACTAATTTTTTCAGCCACATGGGGGCTATACTGAAACAAGCTTTAAACACAACACTAACACATTATTAGCTTTCAAACTGACCACAGCTTCCTATTTACAGATCCTGCTGATACGGATCTCCATCCATTTGATGTCGAGTTGTTGTCCACCTGGTTGAATTATGTCTCTACCCACTCCTGAGGGAAATATCTGGCTCTTTGGCTGCTAAATGCCCTGCTATATCCAGCAAGTGGCATACAGGGGGTATTCAGATGAAAATGATGCCATGAAAGTAAACCCAAATTGTGAATGTCAGCCACAACACCATAAACTGGATGAAGCTATGAAGCTCTATAGCTGTGAAGAACTGCAAAATCATGTTATAATTCTCTGTTCTCAGCAAACCTGGTGCTATCTAATACTTCTGCATAAGAACACTATACACAGTGTACAGAGGGGAGGAAACATGACGTCAATAAGAGGTAAACTGTTTGTTGTGGATATCAGCACATCCATCTCATCATCTCTGTCATGTCTCTGAGAGTTTAACCTTACTAGTTTGATTATTCTGAGATAAAAACCTGAGCTAGTGTTACAGTTCTGTCCATGTCTCCATCAGATGCCAACCTGCTTTTCAGGAGGTTTTTATCTAAAACTTCCATGCAGTATTAATAGTCTGAGAGTATAACTGAAAAAACTGGAGCTGAACAAGTAACAATTAACTAACTAGGCAACTGTAGCTAAGCTATATATGATCAGTTACAGCATCAATACCTGTCCAAAGCAACATTAAACTTAATGAAAATAATTTGAATGTGCAGCACAGTGATGGAAATCTTCTGAACTGATGGAAGAAGGTTCAGGAGGAGACCCAGATGTCTTAAAGCAGAAGCATTTATTGAAGAGTGATCTATCAAGAAGAAAAGAGATGAGCAGTATAGGTAACAACTAAACCAAAAACTATATTTAACCTTCGTCAAACTTGCAACATGTTCAAATACAATTATTCTTCATGGACCCACATCACATCCACACGTGTGACAAGACACTACTGGATACATTATCCTAAACACTATGCAACAGATGCGTCCACATACTGTATGTCCTTCTCAGAGAAGATGTGTGTAAATCATGGCCCTGAGGGGTGTTATAGTTATGGGATGTAACAGCTATTCTATCTTGTTCTGTCTCTGAGGGTCTGTGCTCTACCTTGGTTGCTATGGTAGCTTTCGATGTGGAGAATGCACTGTTAGCTATGCTAGAAATAAACAATGAACCATCGCTTACAGTAAGGCACCTGTGTGTGAGTCACCTGTGGGGAAACATGGCCTAATACTAATACTACTAATACCTAATACTACACAGACCTAAAGGCTTAATAATAAAGGAAAAATACCTAAAAATTCCTTCACAATGGCAAGACAAGAGGCAGAGGTAGCCACTTATAACCTTTGATGAAGCCCTGAGTCACTGCTAGTGTTGTGTTAAAATGAAAAGTAGTGCTTTGAAAACAAACATCACTAAAAGAACGGAAGAAACCAAAAATAGACATCGGTCTTTGTTGGACACGGATCAATTCTATTCAGTGTCATGAAAGATAATGGAAAAAACACTTTGCTTACAGACAATCCACCATTGTAAAAGAAGGTCCCACATTGAAAACAGTATATTTTTCAGTTTTCTAAAGTTCCAGCTCACACACAGGACTGCAGCCGCTGAACGGGCAGGTCTTCTAACAGCCATAAAAACACAGTTGTTTCCCTTAACATCTGAGGTCGCCAACAGAGGGCACAGTAAGTTCAGGTTATTGGCACTGACTAAACACACCCTCATGCACACAAAGTAATGTGTGTGTGTGTGTGTGTGTGTGTGTGTGTGTGTGTGTGTGTGTGTGTGTATGTGTGATATGATTGCTGTGTGTCATTTGTGACTAGATTTATATTGATGCAGCACCTCTCAGTTAGGCAGGTGTAGTATCCAGCAGTTAATCACAATGCAGGGTTACATATCCATCACTGCAGATTAAGCATATCAATGGAAAGCCAGATAAGTGCGAGTGAAATGTTCCCTAGACCCTGACATCCATTCAAAGAAAAGAAAAACACAATATTTCCGAGAAGTATGTGGACACCCCTGTTTATGTGGTGGTAGGCGAGGCCCCTCAGTTCCAATTTACAGTTATATCTGCTATAATCAATATGTCTATGTTGACAAAGGAGAGAAATATTACATGTATGAAAAGAGTTGCTCATAGTGACGAACTCCCAGGGAATTAGCAGCCAACTCTGCAGTTCCACTCATTTCTACACAGCGTTACAGCCTCTTTCAGCTCAAAAGCTTGGATAAGCTTACTGTACACTGGCTGCTCTTTGCCAAACAGCAGAAAGAGACACAACAACTAGCCAGTGAACATGGTGGAGCATTTCGAAGCTAAAGAGTCAGATATTTCCCTTAGGAGCTAGTGGAGAGTAAAACAGAGATTAAGGAGAGTGACTGTTGTATGTAAATTGTTGTTGCATTTATTAAATGGACACAAACATGTCTCCAAATGAAGGCTAATGTTGCTCTTGATCTGTTTGATATGTAAATAGGCCACTGCTTGGTAACAGGGTTGTTGTGTTGCCCCCAAGTGGCTAGTTCCACAGCATACAATGTTTTGTTTTGTTTGGTTTTTGTTTTTTTGCTTCAAACTTTATGGCAACAGTTTGGGAGAAACCCTTTCCTTCAACCAGACAATAAAAAGTGTGATGTAGAAGCACTTGACAGGCCTACGCAGAGACCTTATCTCAACCCCATCCATCACGTTTGAGATGAAATGAAATGTCCTTGTCACTTATCAACATCCGTGGCTGACCTCATTAATGCTCTTGTGGCTGAATGGAAGGAAATAGCAGAAGAGTGGAGGCTGTTACAGAAGTATTTTTAAAACCCATGGTTTTGGAATGAGATGTTCAACAATCACAAACAGGTGCAAGTTTTGTGTGTCTGTCTACTTTTGGCCATGCTGTGTATGTGCTTGTTCTGATATTGATGCTACTGAACGTGCGAACAAATGGGGAACACACTTGGAGTCCTTTTCCAAATGGGTAAACCATGTGTGAAATTTGACAAATAACACTGAAGGTGCTAATGCTGGAAAGTGTAACCTACTTCCATTGCAGCCGGATAATGTAGCTGGTACAATAAAGAGCTATATGTTTTCAAACATCTGACATGTGTGTTTCACATAGGCTACCAATGTTGAGCCTTACAAGGCCTCCAGGTTCTTAAACCTTTTCTCGCTGTAAAGTGTTTTTGAATATGCACATTTATAGAATTGAATATTGAGGAATTGCTTTCAGCAAAAAACTGAGGAAAAAAGTATGGAGGCCAGTTTTATATTCTAAGGCTTCATTTTACAAGAATGTGAATGTGATTTTCCGCTGTGCCATCTATGTCAAGTATAATAGTGCAACATGTTGTAAAATGCACTGCAACATCAATATCAAACTAACTAATTTATTTCAAGTGTAATAAATACAGCTGATATAAATACAGTCTTTCATTGGTCCCTTTGCAGCAGTTCCTCTTATCGTTATCTTTATTTATCATTTGAACATGTTTGGCCTTTCACTATACTCCTGTTTTCATACGTGTCCTTGAGAAGAGTCTGAAATTTACACTAGAGACATAAATCAAACGGGCTGTGTACTTTGCTTTGAGGTGATGATTTACAGAGAGACAGTCAGCATTGTCCATCCGAAAATAAAGTAAGATAAATGCACAGATCTGCATGGAAAGAAGTTAACGTTGCGTTCCCTCAATAAAACTGCACCGATGATCGTGTCATATGAGAATGGGTCACAGTTTTTGCAGAGTGCTGTTATCAGATCATATAATACCTTGGCCCTGACATCAAAGACTGTGTCAGTTCATTCTTAAAAGCCAACAATCTCAAATAAACTTTTGTCCATGTAACTGTTATTCTACTGTGTGTGGTCAATAACCGGGGAAACGCAGGACAAATTGCTTGACCAATGAAATCACTCAACATAATAACCACATAAAACATTAAATCCATGTGATTCATTTAACCTATATCTATTGAAATGGCAGTTTGAACTGATTGGATTTACTGGAGAAATTTCAGCCAGAAACACATGAACAGTTATTCAGACAGAGAACATACAGTGCAAGAAAGAAAATAGAATTTAAAAAGAAAAAAAGGGCAGGGCAAGCAGCGCTTGCCCAGTTAAAGTCAAAAACTGACATCAATTAGATTGATACTGAAGTGGAAGTGATGTCTCTCCTTACATCTGATCCCACATGTATTGTGTCTTTTGCCTGTGTGCATTCATAATTTAGTTTATTGTGGAGGCAGCAGGTTATTGTCTCTGAAAGCTATCTTGACTACCAGCTGTTGTATCAATTGTTTTAGTCATTTTCGTGGTCGTGACCCTGTCCCATTGACAAAGGATATATGATGTATGCACACTTCAGGCTGTTTATCAGGAAATAAATGCTACGACTCCTCAAGACCCAAGTTCCCACATCCCGTACAAGTCGTATAAGATCATTCCAATATGGGCCGGCTGCCTGTCTCTAATCTGCTCTGTTCTTATACACAGTCTATGATCTGTTCTTTCCACTCTGTGATCTTGAGCAGTGTCCTGCCCACAGCACAATCTGATTGGTTATACATCATGAGTAATAGCTTATCACGCTGAAGGCTGCTGTGTACACAGGCTGACACAGACGCAGCATGTAAACAACTGGTGAATTAGGGAAAGTCTCTAAAAGGAGCAGAGAGCTCTGCATGGTTGAGCAGAACTAGTTTAAGTTTAAATGTACAGCAGGTAGTTAGTCACTGTGATGAAGAAAACAGCAACGTCAACTGTGTTCAGACAGAGCAGCAATAAACTCTACCACTAACTGAGCACTACACTCAAGTCAGCATGTGAACGGCCACTAACTACCGTTTCTGAAAAGACATTTTACAATCACTGCGTAAAAATGTTCTCAGATAAAAGTACAAAGTAAGTCAGTGAAAATGTCACCGAGTAAACGTGTTAAGTTACATTTTAAGGGAAGAGGTAAAACTTTTTATATGGTGATAATAATATATGATAAAACTATCAAAGAGCATCTTAAGACTGCCGGTTGTATCAGTGCACAGGTGAGGACAGCACTGAAATCAACCAATCAATTCGAGTCAGGCACTTTGCAGCCAGTGCATTCCACTGACAATTACAAATATACACTCAGTTGGCAATTTATTAGAAACATCCAGCTAAAACTGATGTAGTCTAATACAACAGTCCTGCAATAAATCCTCCTTCAGGAGGGTTATATTGTTCCGTTTTTATTAAAATTGTTTTAGACAGTTGTTGATTCAACTGTATGATCATTTTTGAGGAATTATTTTGTAGGCTGGAACAGCAGCAGACCAGAGAAATGGAGGAGGCTAATGAGGAAACAGGTGCATTGACAGGGTTTTAGGGTGAGGTTTTAAAACGATAGTGTGATTAAATATACACTATTACGGATTAATTGTAAATTACTAACTTACCTTTAACATAACCACAGTCTTATAACACAGGATAATATCCTAAAGTTTTAAGCTTTCATCTGATACTGTATAGTTTTATCTAAATATAAATACATTTCTGAATGTAAATTCACATCTTATATGTTAATAAACCATTTGGTTGACAGCATAAAAAAATTCTTTGTTTTGGAGGGGTGGCGGGGTTGTTGCGTCCCTACCAATGTTGAGACCAAACCTACGCCCTTGATTCACACATAGTTTTATGAGTGTTACTGAAATGGTCTGTTGAAGCTGATAATTACACTGTTAATTGATTTACCCTTTTTGGCTGAATCAACTGTGGTTACAGTATATATTATCATGTTGTTATTGCTTACTATCATTTTCTTTCATATTTTACAACTTGTTCTGGTCACTCACATTAATCAGCAGTGGAACAATTAGATCACCTTTGTACTGACTGAGAAGTGAGAGGCAAAAATCTCTTGAAAATAATTGAGTTGTAACTGAAATGCTGAAACATTTCCACCCATCTCCTCCTTCTCCTCCATCCCATGAGTGTTTTTCATCCCATGGTTTCTTCACACCATGAACATATGAATACATTTATGACACTAATAATTTATTGAATAAAACTGTAGAGATGACTGGGTGGTGAAGATGTGGAGAGGGGCCTCAGCAAAATCCTGTCCAAGGACCCAAAGGTGCTTATATCAGACCCAAATTGTGCCTGCACATGTAGATCATACTCCATGATTAAAAGAAAAACACACACACACACACACACTGACGTTGGTGTATCAGTTTCACCGTGATGCACATCATGCTGCAGTCAAGCTGAATATGTCTAATCAATGCAGCTAGATAATAAGTTACTTCAGCTGATCAGATAAACACTGTTGTGATTGTTTTGTGCCAGGCAGTTACTAGCACAACTCTTTTTTAATTCTTATAATAGATAAGATAACATTGATGCCCAGTTAAAATGCAACAGGAACTGCAAGTTGTCAGATTTGTCATTTCCTTGTTTATGTGGAAATCACATCAAGTAAAAGCAATCAAAAACTAGAAGACAAACAAAAGACTAAAGTGAGTGCATCTAAGGTAACCTGTCTGTTACCAGCAGCAACAGCATGGCTGGTATTGTTTTCACTGTGTGTGTACGAGTATATGTGTGTCTAGGTGTGTGTGTGTCGTGATATAATGTGGTCTTCGAGACACGTACTGTAGTAGAAACTATAACAGAGGCGATTCAAGGACTTTGGCGGGTGGTTATACGTCTGTCTGTGTGTCTGTGGAAGATGCGGTCACGAAACTTTACTGGTGTGTAATTGAGATCAAAACGAAGGCCAAGACGGGTATTGTCCGATCCATGAGAAAAAGTACAGAGTACTCATGGGTCGGAACATCAACGTTTTGACGGGCAATGCAACAAGTGCCATTTCAAGATGGTCTCTGGTTATATGAGTAATAACCACTCATGGATCAGACCATATCATCATCTTTGAACTAAATCCAAAGTTTTGTGACTGTGTCTAACACTATTGTGAACACCTGCGAAGGTCCTTAAAACCACCTGTGCGGTAGCTCCTGCTATAGTAGGTGTCTCCAAGACAACATTAAGACACACACACACTCTCACAAAGTGAAAACAATACCAGCCATGCTGTCGCTGCTGGTCACAAACAGTTTTCCTTTGATCATGCATTCACTTTAGTCCTTTGTTATTAGCTTTGAGGATATGGTTTGGTTACAGGTAGAAAAATGTAATGTTATTCTGAACATTTTCTGTATTTGAAATTGGTTGGAGCAGAGAATTCCAATCCCAGACATTTGGTCAATAATAACCCTTAGAACCCCATTTCCCCCCTTTGTTTTTTCTCCTAATACTTTCTTAGCGGCCTGAAAAATCCATCAAGAAAGTAAAACATGTTCAGTTAATCATAATAGAATATCAAAGATTAGATGGAGGACAGATAAAATAAAGATTCAAGATTCAAAAAGAAACTACAAAAAGCTAACCTAGTCTCTGTCTGCTGATCAGTTGATATTTGTTTTTGAGTATCTAGGGAGATACAAGTGGAAAGCAAAGTGATGGGAACAGTGGCAGTAGATACAACACTAATCAGAGCAGCGTCCATCCTGCAAGTTCAATAAACAAGGCTGATTTATTGGTGAGAATGAAATCAGCCAAGCATAAATCTGACACTTGTGATAAATCTCCATAAGTTTAGTCTGCAGGAGCTGGATGAGTCAATTTATGGCTTTGTAGTGAAGCCGCCACTGTTGCTCCAAGTATAATAAAAGGTGTAAACTAAAGCACTCCAAGCGTGAGACTTATGATTAGCAATGAGATTCTCCATAACACAATCACTTTTTTTGTGCAGTTTATTGTGGATATAGACGACAGGTTGTGAGAAAAATGTGCCTATGTTGAGCAGTATTTATGCAGTGATAACAACATTGATTCATACAATACATCCTTTTGTATTTCTTAAAGGAACTTATTCATTGTATTCCAAAGTTTAGACTGGACATTCACCTCTTATGTTTTGTGTTGTTGTGTCACCTATGCAGGCAGCCCAAGGAGTAATATTCCTTGTACTGTCACCTGCAAGTCAATAAAAAACATAATCTGATAAGCATTATGCTGCACTTCTAATTATAACAGTTATAAATAAAAGGAAATATCACAATCATTTACTATAAGACCATAAGGTAGAAAGCAATAACATAGAATAGATTTTTTTTTTAATACTACACATTCATTAACACTTCACATTATTATTATTAATAATTAATTATTAATTACTCATTTACTTTCATAGATCACTGATACTATGATGGGGTCTTGTCAGACTAACAACAAAAACCCTTTGTCTCTATTCATTTGACATTTGTGCATCTTTTTCTGTAATCACGGCAAATGATAAAATGCACTTCATTGGTTTTTCAAGTGTTTTAGCATTTCAGTGCGTAGTTTTTGTTTGAGACCTGTTCATTATGTTTTTATTGGCTGCGCTGTGACATAACATGTTTGACAGGGATGATTTGTCCAGTGTACAGCTTCAAATATGACAGTTAAGAGCCTGCTTCACAAAACCCACAGGCAGATCAGGAGAGGTCACACACGCCACAATCAATCATATAAAAGTGTGAAAACTTTGACAACCTGTCATTTTGTCACTGGCTTTAGCTTCACATTTATGTTACAGACATGAGAGAGGAATATAAATTCTCTTCTAACTCTCAGCAAGAAAGTGAGCTAAGTAACCATATTTCCCAAAATGTCTAATTGTTCCTTTAACCATCATTCATCTTTGAGGTATGGTTTAATCATAGTTAGCAACAGCACAGTATCTTTTGATTTCACTAAAACCTATAAAATAATGGAGTTATAAGACCATCGTGTATTTTCAAATGTAAACATGCTGTTTATCTAAAGTGTGAGATAAAAGCCATAGTCACACAGTGTGGTAGCAATTAACACGTGACACAGTGCAGAAGCCTGGATAAACCCAGGGAACTGAAACTAATAACAAAGTTTATCAGTTTTAAAATCATCTACTTTATATACTAATCTCTGAGACCATAAAGTTATTGCATACACATCTTTGGCCTTTGAGTGTCACAGTATAAGCACTGTCTTAAAAAACAGTGATTCATTTCTAGGACAGTAGTTTATTATTATTTTAAAGGAAGAATGAGACAAAAATAATAAGGCAATCAAGCCCTTATAAGAACAGAGGTTAAGGGTCTCTCATTCAGTCACTAAAATCTGTGTCTATTTTTATCCTACTAGGAATAAAGCTGCTCATTTCTGATTTTTCCACAAAAGCTGTATGACAGTGTTATTGAAATCATGTTTTATCTTGCTGTACAGGAGCAGCATTGATCCAATGATGTTCACCAAAGGTATTAAAAGTGAGGGCTCTGCATATTATATCAAGTTTAGACACAACTTTACAGTTGTAAGTTTGATTTCTCTATCACAAATAAAGTGTGAATTTATCATATGCAATGGTATTTCACACACGATACAACTTCCGATATCTGACACATTATAGAAACTGAAATGTGTAATTTAATATATATATCTTAGTGAGTGAAGGAATTAAGTTTGGTGTTGAACTCGAAACGTTTCTTCTAGACTGGTAAGTAAACAGCTGTTAATGCTAATGTTAGCTATGTAGCTAAATTGCTTCTTTTTCCTATATATTTAATATAAGAGGCTAATATGCTAATGTTTATAGCTTGTTTTGCTGGCCCCAGATGGCCAAAAAATTCATTAACACAGGTTTCAAGAATATGGATCATTTTATACTGAGAAGGTCACAGGTTCATGTTGAGCTAAAGGCATAAAGAGAACTTGATGCGTCTGTAGTGAAAAACATTGCTTGCTGACCCACTTGAGTCGGTGGTGACGGGGGTCAGATAAATACTCAAACATATTCTATTCACACTCAGGCTGATGATTTACCTCCCTCCAGCCTATAATGCTTGTCATTAGTCTTACCTGTCTGAGTACCTGCCCTTTCCCATGACTCAGAGACTGTTTTTCACTTCTCGACTAAACAGAGAACCATTTGGCCAAACAGTAAATTTCGACAAGAAATTGACTTGAAAAGAAACTTGAAATCAGTACATCAGTTGAAGTATGTAAAGTCAATAGGCTTTCATTTTTTTTAATCATCATACATAAGCAGTTTGGGTGAACAGGGGTTACTGAGAGCAGTGAAATGTCAGACTGAACCAAATGACACCGTCTGTCACCTTTAGCCGAACATTTCCTCACATCACATCACATTAGAGCATGAAAATTCTGTGTTTTGAATATTTCAACAAATTTAAATTATTAGCATGCATCACCTCATACAATTTTTTTTTTCTCTGCTGTGTGTCACACTGTACAGCCCACACATTTCTGCCAAACAGCCTCCCTGTCTGAAATGAAGTTTAATGATTAACAACGCAGTCTCAGGCTCATATACAATTCACACCTATCTGCATGGACTGAATGATGCAGACAGTGTGAGAAATGATGACTAATATGGGTTTTAAGCAATAACTGACATGATTTCAGATGTTCATTATTATTCATCAATACATTATCTATAACCACTTATCCTGTGCAGGGTCAGTGGGGGCAGGAGCCTATCCTATCATACATGTGGGTGAGACAGACAGACAACCATTCACACGCCCATTCACACACCCAACATGCATGTCATTGAACTGTGGGCAGAAACCAGAGCTTCCAGAGTAAACACACATAGGCAGGCTTAAATTAAACCACTAGACCCCAGGCAAAAAGAAAATGAGCTGTGAGTCCCTGTTAACCCCACTCTCCCACTTTCAGACCGCTAGTATAATGGTTAGCTTCATTAGCACTAGCCCCAGTTCTGACCCTGTGCCCCACACATTACAGCTCCACCACACAGACTTCTCAGCACAAACCAGAGGGAACCATAGGGGGGAATACAAACGTTATTTTTCATCCTTTTATTTAGGAGTGTATTTATTTAGGACCATCAAAGCTGCCTTCATGGTCAGTGTTTTCTGTTTGTCCTCGATGGAAACACGAAACCAACGTTCAAATCCAGTATTTCCACAGACTGATCATCGATAGATCGACAAACATGGCTCCTCAGTTCTCTTTTTCGGTGTGTGGATTTAAACATTGTTTTCACTCCACGCAAAGATGTTCTCATCCCGGGCAACCCGGGGAAACTGTTAAAATAACACCATCCTAATGATAATCTGCCAAGACCACCTCAGAAACTTCAGACATTGCTAATGAAATAATAGGTACAGACTGTTAGATTTTACTGTTTCAGTTGCAATTTTTATCTGTTGTATGACGACAACAGTGTTGAGATCCACTGTGCACCCTGTGCCTGTTAGGTAGACACATCCGTCATGCTCGGCGTAAAGAATTGTGTTTAATGTGCTCATTAAAAACCTCACAGATGTGTCACTGGATTGCCACACCCTTGCACTGTGGTTGCATGCTTTGTGCCATTCACAAGCGAAATCAATTGATTTTCTCGCAGCCTCTGGCTGTCCTTGAAAGATGCAGCGATTAGATAGTTGTACCATTACTGGAAGGTCACAGGTTTGATTCCTGCAGCTGCTGATGTGTCTGTCTGTGCTGAAGTGCTGTCAACCTTGTCACCAAACCGCTGTCTACCAAAAGGACAACTCTTTAGCTTTGAGGGAAATGCTACTAGAGATATTCATGTTGTTTCCAATCCTCTTTATTCAATGCTCATCTGCTTACCAAAAGCTTTTACAACTGTTGTTCTACACACACACAGTGTCTAGTCGGCCTGAAAGCCTTTTAGGAAGTATACACATATTTTACATTTGTTACAAACAATTAATTCAGGCCTGGCCGGACTCAAGGGCTTAATAAAAAAACTGAATTTCATTTTTTATGCAGTAGAAGCAGAAAACAGAGTCTTGCAGCAGTAAATAGCATCTGATTATTCCACACCACAAGCTAATGAGAACACTGCAGGCATCCCACATAGGACAGAATAATATTTGCATATAAATGTAATGCTTTTTGTTAGCTGTGTTTGGTGCAAATGGGTGTGTTTGTGTTCATAAGACAATAAGAAAGTTAAAGATATGACAGGGAAATATTTGAAATTAAATTTAATACGGTAACTTTATTTATCTTTTTTTTCTCTGTAATAAACAATATGTTGTACAATGTTGTGAATCCCAAACAAAACAATATACTTATCAGCCCATGTATAAAATCAACATATGACTTCTACTAAATATGGTTTGATTCAGGTCATATTTCAACATATGAAACAATCATTTGCATAGGTGTGAGTAACAGGACTTTCTAACAATGAGCTGGTGTGGCTTCAGTGTCATCAATGGTGCCATGGTAACTCTTTAACTCACCAGAGGTGGGGTCGATTCTGCAAAACAGAGCAGACAAGTGAGGCATGGATCCATAAAAATAATCTGACAGGTGATGAGGTCAAAGTAGAATTTATGAATTCCCCTTTACAACGCTGTAAAACTCATCGTCACTCATTAACCCGTGAGAAAAGCGCCTCTGGTCACATGACTGCTGTTTAAACTGTTTAAAAGAAGGCTTGTGGACCGAGGGAAAAGCAGACACTGAGCTGAGCCACTGCTGAGCACATCCACAGCAAAAGACAAAGACAAAGCTTCAAGGCAAAAAACCGCTGTCAACTGTCACCATGAAGGCTACACTCGCCACCATCACTCTCCTGGTCCTGGCTCTCGGCTGGACGTCTGAGGCCGTGCAAGTCGAAGTAAGTGCATCACTTAGCATTGCTGTTGACTGATGTCTTCACGATGAGACTGACTGGACTGGACAATGAGCTTTTCTACTCATTCTGAACTCTGAAAAATTATCAACCATGGTAAAAATTTGCAAACCTGGGCCACATACTTTTGTATTGTTTCATTATTTGAACTAAAGGTACATTAGCAAACTGGACCTTTAGTTGGGTTTCACTTCTTCAATACAAACATCTGCCTCTCCTTCCAGGAAAATGGATTGTCTTTCTCACTGGAGGCCGTCAAGAGGCTCCAGGAGCTGACAGACAGCAGGTTTGCAACAGGACAACAAAACCCACGATTCAGGACGAGCACCATGTCCCTCTGTGCCGACCCCATGCTCCCCCAGGAGTTTCTGCTGCTCTGCAGGCAGAGAGGCGCATCCGCATCTCTCACCAGACTAGGTGAGACCATTATAAATTGAACAGCCTTTCTTTGTGATTGAATTTCAAGTAAACAATTCATGAATATTAAAGTACAGGTGATGCAACAGTGTCTAATGTCAGTTGCTCAGTGGCAGTGGTTAATTCTTTGTCTTTTTCAGCTGCGGTTCCCCTTGACGTCTGTGAGATCTGCGCCTTTGCTGCCTGCACTGGCTGCTAAACAAACCCAGCAAACCAGAAACATCGTGCCGAGCTTAAGACTTGTGATTTTTTTTCCTCTCCTTCAAAACGTTTTCAGGGAATTTCTTAAAATTTTACCTGCAATGATGAGACGATGACTTTATGTTCCCTGAATACCGAGGTTCTGACTATGGTGCACTGGGCATAAATATATATTGCAAACTGTTACTTTGTAGCATATTTACTAGAGAAGTTTTTTCTCATACATTTTATTTTTGGAATGACATTGTTTGTTACAATTCTATCTTACCAAGCTTTGTATTGTATTTAAAGGAGTGGTTTCTTTTTGCATTTTTCTCTTTTTTTGAACATTGTTTTGAATAAAAAGCCTTTACTGATAGATCAACTTTGTCTCTCTGTGGTTTGGTGCTGGTCAAGTAGCATATAGGGGGTTTATCAGAGCTTCTTTGACAGAAATGGCTGCCTGAGGGGTTGACAAAAGAGGTAAATATAGATACAGTAAATGTGTATACACAGATCTAAAACAGCGAGCTAAAAGTGGATGAGAAGCTCCATAGAGCTCCATTGCTAATACCACAGTGTCTTTTATGATACTATCACTGTGGGGTAATTAGGTCTGAAATTTTCAAATTCTACACAAAGTGGCTTTAAACAGTGCAAAGAAACCACACCTCGAAATACCCAATTACAGGCGTGTCAACTCCTACTTGCACTCTGTGTAAATGTGCTGCGTTATTCTTATCACTGATTAGTCCACTTATCTTTACCCTTAACTCACCCAGGGAAGGTTTGTGGACCTTATATGCACTTGTATTTCCACACCTATGGCACAGTCTGGTGAACACTGGCTGTATCTGCAGGAGTGCCCGGAGGTCCAGCACCCCAATGTCTAGTAATTAATGCAAATATGAGTGTGTGAGTCTGATATGAATGTATACAGTACAAGCTGTACAGTATTTCCTATATGTGCAGTAATGCTGATAAGGCAGTTTTTGTTCCTATTTATTTATTTTTCTTGCTTCATAGGGAAAAAACATCACAGCAGTTTCTTTCCCCCTTTCTGTTAGGGAAGCAGCTGCATTCTTCATTAACACACAAGCCTGATTCTGGCTGATTTTTAGACTGAGCAAATTAGAAATAAGTTTAAATGTGACAAGTTTCAGGGATGAAAAAAAAAAAAAACTAAAATTGAAATTTAATCAAGAGATTTAGTATCTGTCCACCAGATTTATATCCTGGCAATGTGGAGAAGGAAACTAATTAGACTGATTAAAATGTAGGAATTATTTATTCATTTATTTATTTATTTCTGTATTTGAGGAAAAGCCAGAAAATATAGCCATGTTTTAGTGATGGCTTGTACTAAGGGTCTTTGAAAGGTTGTATAATGGAAGTAGCTGTAGAAAGAGGAGATGGGGATGTAATTTCCTGATATGCTGCTGCCTCCGTTCTGATGCTCCTGTATATGGGCTCCATTTGCCACTCTGCTCTCAGTGTTCATTACAGGTGATAATCACAAAAATCACCACACACCATTTTATATGATGCAGTCCGTTGGGCACAGTACAGCTGATCATTGTTGTTCATGGGGTCGGCATGTTTAGCCAACTTACACTGTAAAAAATAAAGGTTAAAAAAATGAATCAATTTAAATGAAATTGAATTCAACACATACCAATCAAGAGACAACGTATGGGACCATTACCTTACAAGCCATGACTTGAGGTTCATGTTTTGATAAATGTTTTCTTCAGAGTAAGTCTGACCTAATCTTTACACTTATCTTGTCTCGTCATTGTTCAAATTTCTTCCACAACTTGAGAACTATTCTAAATGACTGCAACAACTCGCATTGATAACATTTTAAAATATTTTCTGATTTAGATGTTTGTCTTCAGATTTATTACATTATGGGGTTTACTCGGGGTATTGGCTGCCCATTGTCAACCCTTCACCCTTATCTCCAAGCATCAATGAGGTTCAAGCTGAACTATCCTGTATGGCTTCCCTTTGCTCTAAAACAGCCATATCTCTTCATGTCATGAATTCCACAAAATGTTGAAAACGTTTTCATTTTCTAGTCTATGTTGATACGACTGCATCACATCTTTTCTCCAGATTTCATGTACATTCATGCTGCCAATCTCCTGTTCTACCACATCAAGGTGTTCTACTGGATGCAGATGTGGTGACGAGGGAGGGCACAGAAGTCCACTGAAGTCACTGTCATGTTCACGAAACCAGTTTGACACCACTTTTGCTTTGTGACATGGTGCATTATCCTGCTGTAAGTAGCCATTAAAAGATGAGTAAATTGTGGCCATAAAAGGATACACAAGGTCTGCAATCCTCAGATAGGCTGTGGCAGTGAAATGATGATTGATTAGGATTAAGGGGCTCAAAGTGTGCCAAGAAAACATTTCCCACACCATTAAACCACCACCACCAGCCTGGGCTGTTGACACAGGGCAGTTTGGTTTCATGGATTCATGCTGTTGACGTCAGATTCTGACCCTACCATCTGCATGTATCAGAAATCTAGATTCATCAGCCCAGGCTAAGTTTAAAAAACAATCTCCGTCCAAATGAGTGCTTTAGCTCCGTATCAGAAATAACTGTATCTAACCGTATATAATCTGTCCATGCTAACACACTGGAAAACACCAAATGACATTCATTCATGAACCCTGGGCATGCGTATGCAGGTCTACAAGGAGACTGTCTACTCTGCATTTGGTTAGTTGCAGAGAATACAAGGAACAGCAAAGGCAGTTGTATTATCAAATGTAGAATTGAACTGCACAGCAGGTTGTAATTCATTATCCACGTGGTAGTTGTGACTGATCAATAACAATAAATAAATAAATAACAATCAAGAGGTGAGCGTGGGTGTCTACGTGTCTATATATCTACGTTACGTTACAAATGTCTTCATGTTTGCCCATTCAGAGTTCTCAAAATTAAACCAGGGTCAGTAGCATTACTGTTTTAGGGGCTCAAAAAAACTCAAAAAATGTTTTGCCTTCTTGATGCATTTGAGACCATCAGTTGTGCTGTGCCAAGATGGTATTGGTATACAGCAAATAGCTATTCGGCTACTGTAGTAATCCGTATCATTGCAAGAATGACTCAAACAAGTCCATCATCACTTTAAAATATGAAGGTCAGTCAATCTGGAAAATTTCAAGAGCTTTGAAAGTTTCTTCAAGTGCAGTTGCAAAAACCATCAAACACTTTGATGTAATTACACCATTACTGAGAGAGACCAATAAAAGCAGGAGAATTGCTTGGGCCAAGAAACACAACGAATGGACAGACCAACGGAAATCTGTACTTTGGTCTGATGAGTCCAAATTTGAGATTTCTGGTTCCAGCTGCTGTGTGTTTGTGAAGTGCAGAGAAGGTGGACGGCTGGTATCTACATTTATGGTTCCGACAGTGAAGCATGGAGGAGGAGGTCGGGTGGAGTGATGGTGTGTGGGTGTTTTGCTGGTGACATTGTTGATATTTTATCTAGAACTCAAGGCGTACTTGACCAATGTAGTTTTCACAATACACCATCCCATCTGGTTTTAAAAAAAATAACAGGGAGCATACCACACAGATGGTATTTTATGGATAGGAATGATTTCCCTGGGAATTTCTACATGAACTCCAAGCTTTGCTGTGATTATGTCCACCAGGACCTACATGCTGAGTTATGTAATACATACTCAGTGAAAATCAATGAAAATCTTCCTCACTATTCATTGATTTTCCGAACAATACTTGTCTAGTTACTTTATAGTTTTTCATTAACAGCTATTTTATGTGTGTGACTACAAATGTGTGTGTGAATCACTTTAAAAATCAAAGATTCGCCAATGCTTTCCTGCGGACACAGGGCAGGACGTCTCCAACATTTGCTTGGGTTTTTCCTCTGATAACTGATCCAGACATCCGAAGACTAAAATCCTTCATGTGGTTAAGATATATAGTTGAAAACGACTAAGACGTAAAAAGTGAATGTGGCTTACATCTATAAAAGTCAATTTTGAGCTTCTGTCAGGCAACCACAACACCGACCCATGCGCATAGGGGATATGATGTCATTGACAGGCGACTAAATGACACGTACTGTTACCATGATTAAAATCACGTCTTTCTCTAGAGGTTTGAGAATTGCTGGAAACATTTAGGATCGTCACACAGTCCCTTTCTCGCTCCTGTCTCTTGACACTTTGGCGCGATATACAAACAATGTCTGTGTCAAAGTTATAAGTAAGAGATCAACAAGAAAGTGGAAGCTTCTGTTTCATCTTTCTAACTCAGCTGGAGGAAAACCTGGTAAAACAGGTCGATGTTGTAACGGATGTGAGTCATGAAACAAAGTCTCTGAGTTCACACAGTCAGACCACAATTCATTCTTGATGGAGGAGCTGCAGATTGTGGCTCGTAATGACATCACAGATTTGACCCTTATCTATTGTTAAACATTGGGAAAGACCTGCCCCTTCAGACCAAAGTCAAGCTTTGAGTCTAACTTGTTACTTTTCTAATATTCAGTTGTATATTTTGGAATAAAGGACTTTAGAATCATTTGAACTGAAGTGATAACCTAACTGTTTACAGCATTTTAAGCTCATTGGAGCTTCTGTTTTAAGGTGCATTTCTTTGGCTGTGTAAGCAAACAAAAAAAGTTTCCTTTTGTATCTGGAAAACGTCATCATTTGCAAATATCACAACTATTCAAACAAGTGAACCATATGTAGGCATACAGCCTCCACCTTATCAGACAGTTATGTGACGAATATCGGTGGGAGAAAGACAAGGGATGAGATTTATAAGGTGGCACTGATGGGTGGGGTGTGTTAGTATGAAATCCAAAGTCAACAATGAAATACAGTGCTGACGGAGGCAACAACAGAGATAGAGGTTATAAACAAATTTAGAGGATAGTGGTTATAAACTAAAAAAGAGGATCCAAAGCACTCTCAGTGCAGCAGCCTTTGTTTATCTTTGACCACTCGGTGTCCCCCCTACCTTTACTCTCCTCAACCTGCCAGTTGCCCTTGTTAATAAATCACTCACTAATCTGTCCAGACACCTTATAAGAGGCAGCACAGACATACAGCGACCACAGAAGGAACACTCTTCTAAGCTGAGAGACATCTTGCTTCAACTGAAAATGAGATCACTCAATGTTGTCGTTGTTTTGGTGCTGTGTGTGTGCAGTGGAGCTCTGGGTGTGCAGGTTAAGGTGAGTATACTCTGTTATTGGAAAGACTGTTGACTTTGTTTTTATCTTATCAAGCTGTGTGTTTGGTTTCTCCCTGTCTCTCTGGTTGTCTTTGCTCTGTTATTTATTGTCTAAAGACAACTTAGAAATTGTAGTTGACACCAAAGGTTCTTTTTTTGGGGGGAAAATCCAAATGTTATGTGCCTGATTGTGAAGGATGTTTCACCTCCTATAAAATTAAAAATGCATTTCAACACCAATCATTCAGTCTAGTCATGTTCTGTCTTTCCTGCAAAGCCACAACTAAAGTAGCCATCCAGTCCTCTTTTCAAATTCAAGTTTGAGTATTCATTCAGTTAATTTCAGCCTTTTGAACGTCTTATCATTCCCATTACTAGACACATACAGCACACTCTCGTCCTCAAATTAAAGCACCTGCACTTGAAAAATTTCGAATTCTGCTGTAGATTATCCTCATGCTTCAAAATTTCCTCTTGTTTCCTCCCTTCCAGGTCGGAGACAGGAGCTTCCCGTTGGAGGCAGTGAAGCAGCTGAAGGAGCTGATGGATGTAGATGACAACGTTAGCCCTCACCTCGCCGATACCAGTGTGGTAGCTGTTTGCGGCAACCCTCTCCTGCCGCAGGTCTTTCGGCCAGTTTGCCAAGGGAGGGGAACAGGCCTTGTTTTCTCCACACTAGGTAAGACTGGGCCAAGGATAAGTAAAGAAATAACAACAGTTTTAACAGATTATGTAGGTATAAACCCACTATGGTGTTTTACTATTACAGTATGTTCCTGTCAAGTTGCCTTCTAATGTGTTTTCTGATATGCATATAAATGTGCAAACACTATTCAAGTCAACAACACGTGTTAGTCCATCTTTCAGTACTTTCCTACAGTATCCTATCCATGGCTCTCAGCCATAAGCCCATTCATTCCCAGTGTGTAAATGTAACAGCTGGGCTCTGTAGTTATTTGGCAAACATTGGTCAAACAGTTTGTTGGGTCCTTCTTTCTGTCACAGATTAATTGTTCACCAAGACAATGTATGTGTGATTAATTTAAAGTAATAATGGCCACTTCTTTATAATGAAGGTATATGTTGTTTTTAATAGCTTTAGGATTACGATGGAGCAGCACAGAAAAGCATAAGTTGTATCAGGTTTTGGCTACACCAACAATACTCAGGTCGGTTAATTGTTGGCATCTGGTGACAATAATAAGATAAAGAAATATCACCAAAAATGTCCTTTAACTAAGAGGCTGACGAGCATCAAGTGCAGCAGCTGGTAAGCCTGGCTCTGTGCAAAGGTGATAAAATCTGCCTACCACCACTAAATTTTGCCAGTCAATGAATCATATCTCATTTGTTTATTCTGCGCTACAGTCCCTACAGACAAGAGAGTCAGCTAATTCCTGCCATCTTAGTCTCTTTTTAGAGACACCGTTTAATCTACAGTTTTATTGCTCAGGCACGCGCTCTCTCTCAGACTTGAGAATAAAGATACTGACAACAGGCTTCAGTTAGTTCACTCTAATGGATTCCTAGAGATCTCTGTTTACACATTGTATTATGCACATCCTGCAACGGCTGCCCCATAAATTGGGTCTGGAATGATAATGCCAGACAAGAAGCCTATGAAACGCTGTGCAAATAGTCTTTCAGGACCATTAAAGCTCATTAAACACAGATGGCACCCTTGTTGATCCCATTATCAATAAGAGGAGTATTTCATAAAACTGGAACACTGGCTCTTGAGTGGCACAAAAACATATTTTGGGTCACATGAATATTAAGTTTAATTTTTTTCTTTCCAGTGTACATCATCTCGTCTTCGGATCCCTGTGAAATATGTGCCAACCCCTCCTGCTATGGGTGTCTGAACTGATGCTGCCATCTGCTAGACACACAAACATATCGACTGAAAGCCTCTGGGGCCTTCATCCCCCATAGTTCTTCTACATTTTCTGTCTTTAAGACATCCACAGACATGGGCAAAACATGTCCTGTCACCCAGCAACCAAGCCGAACGGGCCTCGAGGCTCAGTGGTCAACATACTGGATTTTAAAAGTAATATAGAAACCCTTGAGTTATTCGTCATTTTTATATGTTTTTGGTTGATGCTGTTCACAGATCCTTAGCCCCTTGCCAGTAAAGTGTCAAAACAGCTGCTCTGCAGTGTTTGAATATTTACTTTAATGTCTTAAACCCGCTTTCATATTGATCTTTTAATTTATTGACTCTGATGCAGCCTGTTGACAATAAAAAATATGTATTCTTTGCATCACTGAAAACAGTTTTTTTGTCTCTTCAAAAATACAGTAATGCTGACACACACACACACACACACATGCGTGCACACACACAAAGGGAGTGTGCTGTTTTAAAGCTACTGAATGGGCAAAAAATTAAAGGGCACTATGTTAAGTCTAATGACAGCAAATGACAACAATGGAAACTGTCACTAGTTCCACGTTTGGGAGATGACTCAGACTTCAAAACTAAAAATCCATCTGTGTACATTCTTCTACCGTAGTTTCAGAGATCTATCTTTTTAATCCACTACAATTACAAAGTTAAAATGAATTAATCTAGTTGTTAACAGTAGGCATACTTTTAGTCTGTTGTTTTTTGTGTTGCTAGTGACAATCGATTTTTATTAATGTCAATAATCATTTGGCAGGATAGCCAACTAGAGCAGCTTATTTATGTAAGAGAATAGATACACATTACTGACATCACGCATCAATATACATGACATCAGTGATCTGCTTCTCCTACCACTGCGCTTCACAGTGATCAGGTGTCACACATGGTCAGCAGTCATTACGGGAACCTGGCCTACTATAGTGTTTAATTTGTATCCACTGATCTATAAACCCTACATTAATGTGAGTTTAATAGATCAGATAATGGACTGATCATGAAGGATAATGGCCTCAACAATCACTGTGTTTAATCCTTAATGGATGATGTGTGTTTCCCTCCATAGTGTGCATTTAATTTATTAGAAACAAAGCCAACACTGGTATTTTCTGGCGTTTTGACTCATATATCCACTGCCTGCTTTGTCATGTATATCCTGTTTTGGGTGTTATCCTGTTTCAGTCATATTTTGGATATGGCATAAGTCTACATGGAACATGAAGCCTACTTATTCAGCTTTAGGGTTGTAGACTGTTGGATAAAACACACAATTTAAAAACTTCGACATGTGATGAGCATTTTTACCTTTTTTCTTTTCATACACTGATTAATAAAAAATACTTAACCAATTAATGGTAGAAACTATTAAGGTACATTAACACAATAGGGTATGTAAGTACAGTTTTTTGCTTTGTGTTTTCATAATGCTGCTTTATTAGATTTAAGAAATGAAAATTTTCACAATTACATAACCTACACTTGTATTAGGTGATACACACATTATGCTTCCTCTCTACTGCATTTTAGCAGGAAATAGCCAATTGTACTATTCAGATTAAGAATTTTACAAAACTTGAATATATGATGCATTATTGTAAATTGTAATGACAGTAATCTATATACAGCTATCTATATAAAGCTACAGCTTTAAGTGATTATTCGATCTACAACAAATCAATCCAATTACACAAAAAAGACAAACTTCTTGTAAAAAAAGTAAAAATTCTCTAAACAGAAACAAAATCAAAAAGACCCCTGACTCAGATAGTCTCGTTTTCCCAACAGGATTTAAACGAAAACGGAAGACGTGGCAAGGGAGATCTCTTGTCATGTTTGGATCCTCTGCTTCCCTTCCAAATTCTTCTTGCTAACATATGTCGACCCCTGGTGGTTATTCAATGACGTAACAACAATATGTCAACGCCCCAATAATACTCCAAGTAATACATTTTTCGACACGCATAATTAATATGTATCCAACCCTGCAACGTCCGTTTCTGTTGTTCCGTATGCATCTTGATGTCTCTCTCTTTGTGATACCTTCCAATGGAGCACGTGGCTCGTTGGTCTAGGGGTATGATTCTCGCTTAGGGTGCGAGAGGTCCCGGGTTCAAATCCCGGACGAGCCCTCCCCCTTTTAAGGTTTTTCAGAAGAAAGTCTCTTTTCAAATGTCATTTCACACACAAAGGATTTCTTCTCAAACCGAGCGAAAAATCATCAAACTCAAACAGCCGTGATCAAAATGAAGGTGTAGTTTCATGTTTGACCACAGGGTGACAGCATTTCCTCTGAAAATGAGTTTACATTGAACTGTTGGCTGTGTTGTAATAACGGTACAGCTACTTCTACTACTGCTGTAACTGCAGCTGCCAGTACAATCACTACATGACACCAGTGTAAACTATAAGAACAACATCAGATCAAAGGTCTGTAGTGTAACAGTTTTATTCCTTTGTCATTTATGAAATTCAAATCTGCATCAGGAATAAATATGCCAATATGCCAACCACTAATTCAACACTCATTCAACAGGGATTGCTTTGTTTTGTATTTTTGTTATCTCGCCATTCCATAGACTTGGCAAAGGAAATATCAGTGACATAATTGTATAAAATCTGGGGAGTTTTAAACATTGAAGACCAATGTGAAGCTCTATGTTGTTTCTGAAACTAGTTTTAAATAATCCTGTGTATTGGTTACACTGTGAATGCAGCATCACTGAATGGGAGTACTTACTGCGCATGTACATGATGACTCATTCGGGTGAAAGATGTTTCATGTATAATGTCAGTATGTTGAAGTAAAAAAAATAAATACAAGCAATCCTCTCCTGATTCTTCAAGATCAATCGCAGTGAGGTCCTGAAAGAAGCTGAGTTTGGCAATATTTAGTTCACTGTTAGATAAATAAGGCAGAATAGCTCTCATGTAGACCAGCTGACCCTCAGCTGGATTTTATCAGACCCACGTTTACTTTGCAGAGAATCCTGGTAGGTTCAGTATCTTCCTAATGGAACTTGATTTACATTTTAGAGAGTAACTCTAACATGCAGATCTAATTTTAATACGGTCATAGAACACCCTCATGAGAAATGTGAAATGAAGATGCAAACACAAATGGGTTTACTGCATTTTTTTTTTTTTTTTTTTCTTAAATAATACTGCATACTGTTGGAAGCAGGGTCACATGACTGCTGGGCCAGAAAACAGCAGCAGAACAGGTGTGCTAACCAGGCAGCTCACACAGGTGCCTTGATAGTTCTTTGTTCTGTGTCCTGAGCTCATTCTCTGTTTGCCCTTCAGCTGAGCTGGTTCCCTCTGTCCTTACACCTTTGTTCCTGAGTGTGTTAAGTGAGTTTATTTCATTTTATTTCCTCAAGTCATGTTTATTTTGTTGTTAAGTAGGACATGTAATCTCCTTGGTTTGTTCTCGCATGATATTTAAAGTGAGAATGTATTGATGTACTGATTTTTGAATTAGAATTGTTCATTGTTGTTGTTTATTCAAGATAATATGATAAAAATCTGCCCTGTAACTACTCACACCTGAATGACTATAAGTAAAAGATTAAATACTTTCAAATGGAACCTGCTGACTGCTTCTCCTGCTTTGCTCATATTTATAAAGTCAAGTCCAGTGTAATCCTAGAACACATACATGTGGAAAATTACATTTTTATTTTTAAGTTTACAGGGTCATTTGACTAAGTTCCCCAATAAGCTTCTATAATGACTTTAAAATTTAAAATTTTAGCCTGTTTCTGCACCAGACACTTTGAGGATGGAACACTATATCATAATCATGGATTGTGTATTTAAAGGAAAAGCCAACCCTTTTTAAGAATTCACATTTCTTATTCCTGTGCCCCAGAACAGACTGGTGAATATTTGTGAACATGCAGCACTCTCTTCTAAAGTTAGAAACCAAAGGGAGAATCTTAAAATGTTTAATGTCATCCCAGTTTGCTCTGATGCTGTGAGGCTATAAAATGTTTGTAATTTCTTACACCAAAATGAGTTTCTTATATCTTAAACTTTATGTCCAATTTAAAATCTGGATGAGACCTGTTAGGAAGTACACTACACAGCTACTTTAGATTAGGGGGTTAGGGAGGAAACCCATTTCTCCCAGTGGCTCAAAGTAAATTCACCCTTTGGATTTTTTTAGAATATGACATTTGCATGTATTGATTGGGCAGTAGGGACGACAAAGAACATAATGGTGTCAGTGACCAAGCCCTGGCTCATATTTGATTGGGAAGATGGCTCACTTGTATGGTTAAAGCAATAAGGTAAAAATAATGAATTGGGAAGAGCGTTTCTTAGCACAAATTTGTGATGTTGAATAAATTCAGCTTAATTTTTGTTGTTGCTGAATCACTGAAGTGATATTTTTGTTGAATATCAGTGGTGAGGTAAAGCATAGACTGTGAAATAAGTGCTTAATTGTCAACATCTGTGTACAGATATAGAGCAGAAAACCCAGTGTGTCACTGAAGTTACAAGTGGAATCTTGACCTTTTTTTAAAAACCTGAATCTGATTGGACAGTGACAATCCAATCAACAAGCAAAGTAGCAGAGGGCAGGTGCTCCTGATGCCTTTATCGGCAGATCCTAAAAGGCAAAGTACATTTTAAACCCTGAGCCGTCATCCATCTTGAAAATCAACACCGATGAAGGCAACAGAACCACCTGCCCGCTGATTGGACTCGCCTTTGTGATTGGACTGGATACTTGTACTAAATTAACTATTTTAATGAGGTCGTATTTGCCACTAAACAGCTAGAACGGGGCATGGTGTGAAATAGGCTCTCATTTTCACTGGCACCAGTAAATACCACTTAAACCACAACTATTTCAGTGTAACAGACTCTGCTGTGTTTGCTATGTGTTATGCTTTTTGAGGTGTGTCCCCTGAGAATTACTGTAGGGCGAGGAGGTGGTTTTTCCTAGTTCCTGTGGTCAGTACTCGCACTGCAGCATTTTCACTGAGTTATTGGGACATCCTGATAGAGAATAAGAATGAATAGTAACCTGCACACAGCAAGTGTTTGTGTGTGTATATACATGTATACATAGCCTTTAATGTTCCCCCAAAGTTAAAATTTAATAAGTTGATGAATAGCTAGACACATGAACTGTAAGACTCTATAATAATTCCAGTGCTCAGTGGAAATGTATTCCTGATCAGTTGTAGGTTTGCGGAAAAAACCTCGAACAGTTGTGAATTATGTTCATTATTTAGACAGTTTGCTTATTTATTTAGCTTAGCTTTCCTTAAATTGAACACTACAGCCAGCACGTTTGTTCAAAACACACAAGCTTTACTTTGAAGACTAGCTGTCTCTGTTTCCAGCTCTTGTCTTCCTTGTTCAATTTTAGTAGTCTTAATAGTCTTGGAGGGAATTGTACAAATAGTGAAAGAATTAACTTTTTTTATGCTGAAAACACATGCTATGAGGTTTAATGTATTTAGTTATGCCAGTTTAATCTGTGTAAAAGATATCCTTTGTCAGTTAATGTACTCTCTTTTTACCATTATCAGTGTCCAATGTGCTCATTCCTCTTAATACCCATCAGAGGGCACAATTCTCCAAATTATTTTTACTACATACTGCAGACTTCATAGCATGTTGGTGGCATATGGATATACCCTCTATATAATCTATAATTTTCATTCAGTGTTGCTAAGATTTCAGTAATGTATTCACTTTTTTGCCAATTTCTTTTCATGTTAACTCAAAAAGGGAAGCAACTTTTGAGTTGCATGCTGCCGTGAGAATAAAAAAAAGAGTATAAAAAGCATGTTTGCTGACTGGCACAGAGGCAACTCAACAAGAGCGCACTATAAGGCATCGTACTCTTCACCATATACAATAGAAAGTAAATGGTTTAGTCAGTTTATAAATGCATATTTCTGTGTCCAGGCCACATTTTGTTCTTTGTTGTACCTATGCTATGTCCTAACCATGCATGTCCTGGCTCCTTTTTGTTGAAAAACATTCTTTTAAACTTAAAATACAACTTCACATGGATATGTGCACAAGAGTACAGCTTGACACTACATTCTTGCAAAGTTCAGAATTGCCCCTGTTCTATTCCCTATCTCGGTGAACCCTGAGAAAAAGCAAGATTCACTGGCACTCATATCTAAAGTTACTTAACTGTTCTCAGGAAGTGGAGGGTTTCATGTTCATAGCTTGTTTTATATGGATAAAGGGAACTGTGTATTCATCCTTACTTCAGCTCTACTTCTTATTCTGTTCAGGGTTGAGATGCTGGAGCCTAAAGTGGTGTACACTTAAAGATAGACAGATAAACGACAGACAGTCACATTCTCACATAAGATTTAGAATTCCATTTCATCTAATGTGCATTGTGACATCAAAGTGTTTTGTGTTTAGACAGCCCTGAAATTCAACCACCAACCCCATTATTGCTTTTCAAAGACTTATAGCCATTGAAAGAGTTAGGAATTATGTTTTTCTGTATGTGTAATCCATTTGCACTAAGCCTAGCATTACAAACTTGAAAGTCAATCTTGATTTTGACATGTTCCTGTTGCCGTCACATTAAATGAGTCAACCACTTGCACTTCCCCAATTATGCTACTGGAAACCAATCCTCACAAATTTCAGCAGGTTAGTGCGTGGAGGAGTACGTGTGTCAATTGACCTTTTGCTAAACCCTGCCTCCTTTAGTCAGTGTACATCTTTTGAGCAAACTTCCAATTATTGCATTGTGGTTTACAATGATCATGCAAGAAGATCTACCACTCACAATTCTTATGTATTTTTGAATTGTTCATTTCAGACATAGACTTTAAATAAAGATGGACATGGACTCTGTGACGTCACCCATAGGTTCAGAGCGAGCTGCTCCGCCACCGCCACCGCCATCTTGCCAGTATCGGATTCCACCAAACTCCCTGCTAATCCAAAAATGGGCAAAGAGGAGGGGTGCATGTGGACCCGAGACTTCAGTGCATGCCGGTTAGTGGGAAGCATATGCTAACCTACCTGTCACTCAAAGTAGCACACCCTCAATTTTGCAGAACAACAGTACAGTTGTCATGGAAGGGGACATTAGCTATAGAGACCCAAACCATTCTTTGCACCAGGCTGTAAACATGTTTATTTCTGCTGTGAAGTTGGGCATTTTTAACATGGGAGTCAACGGGGATTGACTCGCTTTTGGAGCCAAAAATCTCTCTTGATGGCGACATGCCTGATGCTACATCATGCTAAAAGACTGACACTGAAGCTAAAGCTGCATGTCCCACACACAAAACAAAATCAGCATCCTCGCCAGTTGATTATCCATGTAGTTAGTCCTACTATTGTAAGATTAGGCTGTTTTTATTTTGACGTTATAAGAAAAATGACGCAGGAGAGGATGAGGACTCACTGGTGTGTGTTGCAAACATGTAAACTTCAGATGAGTAGGAAGCAACAAACATACCACTTGCTTGATCTCTTTTGTGGTCCAGGGAATCCCCCAAATGTCACATTTCTTTAAAGACAGAAGTAAATTCCGGCGCACCCTTATCACCTCTACATTGATTTATTAAAATGGTCAACATTTCGGTCACCCTCTTTCCCTTGACAAAAAGCCAGTGCACTTTTTACATTGGCTTTTGGATTATTGCAGAAAATAACATCTGTGACGAGCAAAAGTTTATGATACTTGCACGTTTTGTTCATAAGATGAACACCACTTAAACTGTAAACTGCCGTAAACAAACTACGCCACAGTCACATGACTTTGTTACTACCACTAACCTTCCAACTTGTAGTTTACCGTGCTTACCTCTTCTACCAAAGCTATTCCTCTTATTATGTTTGTAATAGTTTGCAAAAGCAGGAGTATTAACACAACAAGGCTGTCAAAGTTGAGTGGTGAGTAGATCAGCTATCATGTTCAGCGTGATGATGTTTAACATCCCCAACAACTTATGTAGTCTCATTCAGCTTCTTATTAGCAACTGCCCTTTTTAAGAGACATAAAAGCTTAGAGAAATCACAGTTTGGGGTATTTACTGAAGTATTAAATGTTTTAGAATAAAATGTGAAAATGTCAGTCATCTAACCAAAAACCATTTAAAAACCCCATAGATTTCAGGACAAGGGAACTGGAAGTGCTAAAATGCGAACCAATTTCTGGGTTTTAAGACTCATTCATGCAGCACTCTTAATCTTATTATTATTATTATTATTATTATTCACTCTTCATATTACACTCTGATACGATCCAGATATTCAACCCTCCAGCCCCATTATTGCATTTCAAAGACTTATAACCATTGAAAGAGTTAGGAATTATGTTTTTCTGTATGTGTCACCCATTTGCACTAAGCCTAGCATTACAAACTTGAAAGTCAATCTTGATTTTGATATGTTGCCGTCACGTCAAATGAGTCAACCACTCCTCACAAATTTCAACAGGTTAGTGCATGGAGCAGTACGTGTGTCAATTGACACACTTTTGCTAAACCCCGCCTCCTTTAGTCAGTGTACATCTTTTGAGCAAACTTCCAATTATTGCATTGTGATTTACAATGATCATGCAAGAAGATCTATTGTTATTCACTCTTCATCTTTATTACCCTCTGATACCATCCAGAATCGTCCGTGAGAGAGGGGAAATACTACACAGTGGATGTGCTAGTCATGAATGGGGATCTTTTTGTTTGTAAATAACCTGTAATCACACAAACTAATTGTTGGATAATGACAAGTACTTTGGACTTGAAAGTAATAATTGGTTACTACTGTAGCTAGTGAACTAGTTAGGCCGACATGCCAACATTTGCACATTATGTTTGAAAAAAAGTGCTTATTTTAAAGAACACTGTTTAATCCATTCCTTACACTTCTTGAGTTTTTGGTTTTGCAAGAGTTGAAATGAGCTTCATGCACACTGCTTCAAGGTGTTGAGAAAACCAAGGTCTGACAGGTCCGCTCAGCCATGCAATGCTTTGATTGGACACTCACTGTTTGGAGGAGGGATTTCGATCAATATCCTGTTCCCTCCTGCATCTGTCTCCTGCTTTGGTAAATAATAAGTTGTACTTACCTGTGAATGTGCACCATGGTCTTTCATGACTCCCTAATGTGAAAGGATGCTGCATTTCATCAGAATCACTCTCTATTCCAGGCACAGCTGCTGTAGATTCCCTCTCACCTTGGAGGGACACAAATGCGTTTGGCAAATTAAAGCTTCTATTGACCTGGTTGTCTGTCTTTGTGCCTCAGTCCTCAACAGTCTTTCTTATCTTGGCAAAACCATCCCACCACATTCATTGTGGTCATGAATGAATTATCTTGACCTTGCTCATTTTAAGTAGGATGTGCAGTAGATGATTAACAGTTCTCTGCTTCACTCATATATCAAAATAAACCTGACTGGGTGAATACACCATTTAGTGAGCTCTCATTGATTTCTGGATTAAAAACATGTAGGCAGTTATGTAAATGTAAAACTCAGTTTCTGATTAAATTTTCGGTGAGAATCATATGAGCCATACAATCACGAAATCATCAATCTTCAGTTTATAACTTCAGCAACCAGTCTTCAAATTTGTTTGTGTAGTTTAGGGGGTTTGACCAGCAGTGAGACACATAATCATCTCAATACCCAACACATAGTTTACTGATTGATACAGCATGTGTCTGACCGTGCTGAATCAATTCAGTGGATGTTTTCCCATTTAAAATCTTAGAACCACAAACTGAGCACATAAGGTACGTAGTCTTTGTCTAAGTCAAGTAACAGGCCTCTAGTTTTTTAGTGCTCAGATCCCATTTATGCTGAACTGCCAAATTTCAGGATATTTTGAAGGCTTTATTTCAAATTTTCTTTTGTTTCTCTTGTCATCAAATGTTATAGGGGGTTCAGAGTTTTGGGTGATTACTGTGCTTGCCACAGTACGTCCTCCAGATAAATGTGCAGATTATTTTGTCAGTTAATTTTTTTTGGTCTATAAAGCAACAGAAAACAGTAATGCTGCAGGTTTTATGCCTCCTTGCAGGCAATAGACATGGGCTTGATGTTTTTAGGGTTGTTCGTCCTACATATGTACATTCAACTCTCCCAATTCAAATTTCATCCAAACGTTCTATGTAACGTATTCCTCGCAATAGATTTGTTATTTACACCGTAACTTCACTCTTCAAATGCCTTTTAAATGTCACCATTTTCACCAACCAAACTACAAAAACACCTTCCAGATGTCATGAAACTCTGCAGCTTTGAAGGGAGGGACAACTAACATTCTTCATGCTCTAATTACTGTATTTGTGACCTCATCATGTTGTATATTTTTATTGTCAGATGGTGTCAAGCCCTTTACATCTGGTTGCTTCTCTCCTACTCTCTGTGCTCACATATACAGTATTTTAATACATATGAATTCCCAATAAAGCTGTTCTCGTTTACATATGTATCTGTTTCTGTTTTTCGGACAATGGCACACGTATGAAATAGGAACAGGAACACACTTCATGTGTTGCGTGTGCATGGCGACCGCGTCACTGAACTCCTCTGCCTTGCAAGCGCGTGTTCACACCGGCTGCATCTGCTGCGTTGCCGCCACTGCCAGCCTTATCTTTGTAGTTTGCAGGCTACTGGAGTGTTGGATTTCTTTTCATTATAAATGAAGTTCTGATTTATTTCTGACAGAAAACGTCAGTAAAATGCCACAGTCTCCTCATGCAACTGCTAAAATGGTTAAAAAATGTATTTATATTTTTTCATGTCTGTGATATGTTCAGATTCAGCGTAGACATTGACAACTATAGTGGAAGGTATCAATTTTATGTAATGTTGCTGGTATGATGTCAATATAATATCAGCAGGTCATCTCTCTGTTTATTTTTGGTACAAGACGCAAATTTCCATATCCAGTGATATAAAGTACCTTAACGATTACTGCACATAGCAAAGATCAGGAATTTTTGGATCAAATTTGTTTAACTTCACAGGGGTGATGTTTGTTCTTATCATCCAATTACATTACTCTGTCATGTATTGATGGTTTGTGTATGTGCGTTTGAACATATTGTACCCCGTTTATCCACTAAGATATACTTGTAAATCTTGTATCTAGTCGAGTCTATTAGTTTTACTAGTTTTAGAGTTATGGGTTCAGACCCTTATGTTGTGTAACTGAGTAACCCATTCCTTGCTAAAACAATTCGGTGTGGAAAATATTTCTAGTGGAAACAGTGGGGGTTGTTGTGCTGAATTTCTTAGGCATGTCAGAGTGCATCTTCTAAGTTGTAAATACTTGAAGAAGCATTTGTGTTGTTCTTATAAAGATCCTGTAGTTTAACTACGCCCTTATTTCACCAATGTTTTAAAGCTGGCCTTAAGTGTTCATTTTATCAAACTGATGAAAAGCAAGACAACAGTGGGGAGTCACCCAGATATATACTTCATGGCAGACAACAATAGTGTTTTTCACAAAAGGATTTGCTGTGGTTTATCTTGATTTAATAAAGGGAGCAGAGTATAAAAAAGCTATCCAATATCAAACACATTGAGGAAAACAATTCAGTTTGTAAACAGGGAAAGTCTACCTCTCTAGAAAATCCAAACATTGCACCACTCTACTGGGCAGCTCAGTAGTACCACTGTAGATGTGGTAGTTGTGGCCCTCCCCTATCATAAGGCAAGTATACAAAAGAGAAAGTCTAAGTCTTGGCTTCCTGTTACTCCAAATAAAGTTGGAGAGCAGCTTCCCATCTTTTGGGAAAAATTAAGGCGGAGGGGCCAAAGGAATCAATTGGAAAACATTGGAAAAAATCTTATTTTATGTTTATTCTTCCCATTATAGACAGAGGTAATGTCCATTTTGTGACATCTTCAGACACTTTAGCTAATGTAGATTCATAGTTAGTTGGTTATCGTGGTTGGGTATCATTGGTTTTCTTCTCTCCTGTTCATGTAGGAACATGATAAATGTTTTGTCGTGTTAACGTAAAAACCACAGAAGCTGACTAATCAGTTTTAAGACGGATGATATTCTTTTCCGAAGTAAAGTTTTGCAGCAGAACCACCACCCAGTCTGAAGGAGGATGTTTGTCTCCTGAATAATCATCTGACCCTGTGTGACAAACACTGCTATCACACCCATCTGCAGTGTTTAGCTGTGTTGAAAATGTGCACTGGCATAAAAGCTGTTTATTACTAGAGCAGCAGCAAATCCTCAAAAAGACATTTGCTGGATCCACACATGCTTTTAAAGTCGGTCCATCTGTAACCAAGGTACAACAAAACAAAATGCTTAAATCTCTAACGTCGGTCCCTGATGGAATGGGAAAAATAAAATTATAAATAGACGTCGTGTGGCAAGAAAGTGGCAGTTTAATATATAATAATACAGGTAAACATAAAAATGTGATGTCAGCTGATTATATCATCGGAAATAACGCTTTCTTTTTGTTTTGGAGGATTATATCTGTGATTTAATAAATATTAATTACAATAATAATTTTAGACCATCTTTAAGATGGTATTGTTTCAAGTTGTTTTTAGATTTATTTTTCTGTATTTGGTCTTATCTGCTGATTTTGGAGCCATAATATTTTTGAGAAATTCTTGAGAAATATCTGAAAGCACAGTTACATTTTGTTATACCAGGGTAGAATACAAACAAAAATCTCTGTGGATTTCTTGTATTTTGAGCTGTTAGCAATGAGGTATCTTTCATATGAAAAATCATTTATTCTGCCAAGATGACTGGCACCACAAAATCAAAACAACTTCTTGTTCTTGGTAATATAATTATCAGAAGAAGAAAAAAAGTAGACACACCAGGTCCGTTTTGATTTTTGTTTTAGCTATTAATTCTCTGTGCGAAACATCAGTTTCGTGCTCTGTATTGGAACCAATTTAATTGTATCGTCCCTATTAAAAAGATTAACTAAAAACTAAACTACAACTTTGGTGCCAGGACCTAACCATGGTTCTTATTAGGGCTGCCATGACATCAGATTTTCACTGCACGATTATTGTGGCCAAAAAATTCATGATACCGATATTATTTATATCTACAGAAAACTTGAAAAATAATGATAAAAATATTAATGCTATCAGTCAAATTCATCTTTAACTTTGTCAGTTGCGTGTTTTGTCTCTTTTTTGGCAAATGAATTAGGCTAAAGAACAATTTCACTGCCATCATGATATTATCATACGCATATTATTAACACAATATTAAAGATGCACCGATCCATCAGCTGCCAATTGAAAAAGGTTTTCAGCATGATCAGCTATGATTGGTGACTGGTCGATCAGTCTCAGATATCCAATTCTGGGCCAGTCATATTTACACTCATACTTCACATACACACACACACACACACACACACACACACACACACACACAAAACATGCAGTTTTTGTTCTTCACCGCAAGTGAAAATTTGTAATACCTGTAAGGCCAAAGTAAAACACCAAAGTAAAACACCATAACCCCACTGAACATTTCAAGAAGCTAACAGAGGATAATCGGCTAAAGCTAGTGCCACACTGCTTACCTCACCGGTGCTGCTGCTGCTGCTCGCATGCATGTGTGTCCACACCGCCAGCATTGCTGTTGTGCTTTGGAAAATGGCAAATAATAATAATAATAATAATAATCATCATCATCATACGTCATTGAAATGTGGTCAACCAAGAGAGATGAGAGATGATTTTTGTTTATCCTCGTTCAAAGCGAGACAGAGAGATTGTTAATAGTCAAAGTTTTATTATGAGCACACAATTGGATTGTCCATTGAAGAAAAGCTACAAAATGTTTGTGTAGCTGTCAATAATCCTAAAAAGAAAATCAATTTTTAAAAATTGCAATCACAATTTGCATCTAATTTTTTAAATATCACAGTTATCGTCAATACCGGTATATTGCAACACCTCTAGTTGTTATTGGAGAACAAAAGCTGAAATATTTAAAAGAAAGGAAACCAATTATTTCTAAGCTTTCTCTCTTGTTTCTGTCTCCACTATAATTCTATCTCACTGTCACTGCCCCCCTTGTTTGCAGTTTTCAGTGGTAATCAGTGGTTAATCCCATTTTATTGCCAGATGGACAGATAGAAGGTCTGGGTTGCAGAGGCATGGGATTACCTTCTGATTACTGTCTGGTTATCAACATGTTTTGGAAGTCATGCTTTGTAATGGCTTTTTACTCTCCAACACACTAACGCTAAGATGAGTTGGATGAGATGAAGAGTTTTTAGGAAATGGGGATGATGAGAGAAACAAAGACTCGAGGAAAGATGTAAAACCGTAATCTTGCAGTGTCTACAAAAATGATAACTGTCACGGACCGGAGGGTAAAATACAAGCTGATGTCTGCCACAGCTTATAGTGTTTACTCAACAGAAAACTAAAGTTTGCTTTCATTGATGGATCCAGGGAAGAATGTTTATGTAATGATTAACCCCCAAGGTTTGTTCAAGAATAAGCGGGTCCAAACAGTCACTTATTGCCACACATCAAAGAGTTCTCTGTTTCAGCAGAATTTCAAGCAGCCATTCATATGCTGCCATCTTGAATGAGACATAGGAGCTATCTGTCCTAACGAAGAGCAACTGGACATACTGTTAATTGCCATGTAACAAGGCACCAAATATTGTGTTTTAATTGGGGGCATTATCAACGGGAGCAGCCTGTGGGAGAAGGGATTTGGGTTCACCAATCAGGTTAATTGGATATTAACTATAATTGGCAAGTTTTTTCTATTATGTGATCATCAGATGAATACAGACAGTTTTGGGACATCAGCCAAAGTACGATAGTCACATGAAGCCTGCTCTGCAGCAAAAAATAAATAAATAAATAAATCTAGAAGCTAGCAAACTGGATTGTGACACACGATTACTCAAGAGAAAAGCAGAGATGTTTAGGGAGAGCTGGATGATTGGTTTTCTAGCCCTGGCAGTTTCTTAGGAATTGCAGTTGTTGTTGTTGTTGTTCATGGAACGGATCAATGGTGAGTCATGATGAAAAACACTTTCTGTGACTTCATCATGGGAAGAACAACCACACAAAATGCCATGTGCAAGATTAAAAAGACGCTTTGTTTTAGTTGATCCTCTGTAGAAAACCCCCCGAAGGATTGTTATGGTAAAGCTGGATGATGCCAAAAGGTCATTTCATCTACACTGGATAAAACCACTAAGCCACAACCTATGGTATGTTCATGCAATTGTTTTTCAGTCACACAAGAGCTGAAGAGGAAACATGAATTCTGCATTGCCAGCAAAACATTGACTTAACCACTGCTTGTCCTAGGTGTAGTGAAAAAGCACATCAGTACACTTACACAGTATAGACAATGTTTTACATATTTAATTTAGCATTTCTATTCTGATAGTTTAAACAGTTTAGATTTCAAAAGTTTTGCATTTTGCCTTGTGATGTGGTTATTGTTATTTGCGTGGTGTGTTGTACTGATGTTGTATGCAGCAGAGTGGTAATAATCTTGGTGAATTTATTGGTGATGTAATGTGAATTCCCAGAGGAAATCCCTGCTGCATCCATGACAGTGCATACTCCCCGACCTCAGATACAGGTCCAACCAGTCTCATTAGATTTCTATCTGCCCCAGTTAATCTATTGCAGTCACTGCTATCTGGCTTAAAAAGTTCATTAAAGGTTAACTTGGCATCCTCTCCCCCACTGGGTTTTCCAAGGTAGCGAGAGGGGGATAGTGCAATGTGGACCAGTTTATGCATGCAGCTGTGGAATACAGTCAAGATGCTGGGTGGGGGAGGTGAGAAAGGCGTAAAAGGAGAGGGCAGAGGGGGTATGTGAGAACCCGGAGACTACAAAAGACATCAGCTCGCCTTCATTTCAAAGCTCTGCTCTAAGGAAATGTAAGAGGAAGGGAAGCCAGTGCAGAGGTGAAGCATGCAACCAAATAATTCAATTTGAAAAAGAAAATGTAGCAGTTTTGGAAATAAATCATGATCTAAAATTGACTCTTCAGTATTATCAGGATGATAGAGACAGAGTCAGAATGGTCTTATTCTCACAACCGCAGACTTAGTTTTAGTTTTTGTTGTTTGTTGTCAGCAACTTTATATCCCCACCAAGGACAGTAAGTTTGTTGTTCAAATTGTGTCGGTGAGTGTTTAAGGAGCAGGATTGTTTGGATAATATGAATCTTGGACTGGCGGTCCTATGACAGACAATAAACCATTCCTCTTTATTTTTTTTGCCTTTACATGAAGGTCAGCTCAAAATATTGGGAGAGGCTGGAGGAGATGACTGTTGGCTGCACCCTGACTTTTTTTCAGAAATCTGTTTTTGATTAGATACAGATGCTCTACATTAACACTCTGGTAGTCTTGTTGCAGCTTTAGCATTCCCATACATCCAGTTTTTTATTGCATCTATCTCTGTGTATGGGTTGCCTGAGCAGTAAATCTGGTAATGTGTCCCTGGGAAAACAGTATTGTATAAACTGTATAGTGCAAATTATTCTTTAGTCAGGCCTCTGTCCAGTAACCTGCACAGCAGTAGATTTTTAAGAAAAGTTTAGCTTCTAACAGATTTTTAATGGAGGCATTAATGCATTTTCTAATTTTCCTTTGGAAAACTAAACAACATGGGGCACAGCATACATAACACACACTTGAACTATCAACTGATTTGACTTGAAGCATTTATTTTAACAAAAACTATGACTAAATATGTTCGTAAACAGCACAATGACGAGACAGCACCAGTGTAATTAAATGTATTGATTTATCATAAGGGAAGTCATGTGGCCATAAAGTAACTGGTAAGAATAACACAAACCTGAAGAGACACATTAAGGCTACGTGTTTTGCTTTGAATTTTGAGTTCATCAAAAATGGACTGTTTAGTGTTTTATTTGATGTTTTGATATCCATAAGAAGATTTGTGATTTTAACTACCAAAAACCATCTCAATGTTGTTTTATACCTCCTCTCCCAGGCCTCTCTCTGAAGCTCTAGCAACAAACTGAGCCGATCAGAAGAGAGGCTCTGAACCTCCCTTCCCTATGGCTGAGGGCGGTGATTGCTGTGAGTTGACATCACACAGTTACAGAAGTCCTGATGGCTCGTTTTAAGGCACAGTTTCTTAATATGGGCTGTGTGCTTTTCTCTGTGGACTGAGCGCTTTGATACTTTCACAGAATTTATATAGCACCTAGACCTGCTTTATGATCAAAACAGACATGGAAATCTCAGTTTATACAATATGGGACCTTTAGGTTGGAGCATCAGAAATGGAGGAATGTGTCAATCATGCTGCAACTGCAGCTAAGCAGTTGAGAAAATGTAGTTCCAAAGGAAAGGGCTGTTTGACAGCAAGATAAAGTGATGAATATATTCAAAATAAAGCAAGCATTTTTTGGTGGTGAAAACTAATTTTGTTCTGCTGACCCTGTCCACAGCAGTACATCGCTCAGCTTTTGTGTCGGTTCTCATGTCTTCCTCTCCAAACTGTGATACGAATCTACTGCAGTAATACACTGACTCACTCAACTCCATGTCAAATAACCTAAGCTATCACTTTAAGAGCTATAATAGTTGATAGAGGGCCAGAAGGTATTCATTTCTTGGAAATAAAAGACATTTTTCTTATCATATTTTCTCTTCTTTTTTTTTTACTTTTTACTGGAACTCTCTGACACCTCTCTAGGACAATAATTGTACTGCTACTGTGGAATTGTTTTGATTTAGCCCGAGTATTATATTTTCCCTAATAAAGAATGAGATGTGGCAAGAATGTCCCTGATTGAACTGTACCTTTTAAATGAAAGTCACACCTCATTCTTTTTCTTGTTTATGGTGTAATAAATGTTTACCATAACACATAAAGGAACCTGATTGCTACACTCACTATTGTGCGTCAAAGTGGGAAAATTGGGAAATTCATTATTGAAGAGGCTGAGATATCATTTTCTGCAGCAGCAGCATCTGTAGGCAAGGATGCAGTGAAGGAATTATGGTGTGATTGACAACAATTTGTTCATTCAAGTCACATCAGAGTTGAAAAATGTTGAATACAACATTTAAGTTGTAAATACAAACTTTTTGAAAGCTCCAATCTATACAGCATCCAAGTTAATGCTTAATAAAATAGATGTGCCTGAAAAGGCCAACAAACATGAACGCTTCTCAACAGCCAAAGTAATTAAAATGTGAATGCAGCAACAGCTTCAGTAAATGTTGGAAATAACTTAGTGGAAGCAGATCAGTCAGGATGAAGGTACGGAAGGTAAGTATTGTGGTAACTGTGTCCATGGATAAACAAAACAACCTGCTCTAAGTCTGCGTGGAGACCAATGGTAGACCTTTGTGAAAAAACACAGCCCTGTCTACCATATGAACGGCACTATAGTCCAAAACATGCCCAACCTTTGTTGCGACAAAATGCAGTATCATCGGCAAGGAACTGCATTGGCCAACAAATGCAAGAGCACATTCCTGGCAATTGACATTCTTACGTTATGTTGTTTAGTCAAATTATGTTATTTCTGATAATTTCATAATTGTTGTGATGAAACACTGTGATAACTTTCCAGAGTTGTCAAATCTTGTCTGTGAGTATTACAAACTGTTACTCAGTGTTTTGGAATCTAATGAGCCGTTAAACACAATAACATTGTATTTTACTGCTCCACCACAACATGCCCTCACCAGCCCTGCTCTGTTTTAAAGCAGATTTCTGTCTGAATCTACATGACAACAGATGATTTGAGCCTGCAAGTTTAAAAACTGCACAAAATAAAACAAGATACAGTATACACTGTGCAGATTTCACTGACTGCCACTACACAACAGAGAAGGTTTTGGCTAATTCCTCTACAAACTGACCCAAATACCAGTATGTGTCCACAAACTCCTGGAATCTACAGCTGTTCTCGTGGATTTATGAATTGTACAAGCATGTAAAAGACACACTTGTGTTTATTCCTGGTGTCTATATGCGTAAGCCTATCCCAGAGTTGAAAAACTGTTCTTAGACAGTAATCTGTGATGTCATCGATCAGCTCTGTCTGAAGCTGCTCCAATGGGGAGACTGACTTTGCGCGTCCTGTGACAGTACGATAAGAGACAGAGCAGAAAATAAAAAGTGTTACCTTATCAGTGGCTAACAGTTGGTGAATGCAGCTGGTGAAATGAGTTAGGCTGACACACAGACAGAAGTCAACTCCAAGCACTTACAGAGTTGAAATCCACTGCATAATCGCTCACACGGCAGCTCCTCTGATTGTTTGCTTCCCAGCATGACAGCAAGCTGAAGAATTGTGACTTTGTTTCACAAAATACATGAATAGAACAACTAGCCACCAACTTAAAATACCCATATACAGTATGTCTATGATTTCTGACAATAATCATTCTGGGTTATGTCACTTCTTTGAAAGGATTCAAGCTGTTTTTTGCAGTGTGTTGATGTAATTGCGGATAATGTGGGATCTTTAGAGTAAAGTTAAAAGCTTGGTTTCATGTGCTTCTAATTAGTATGTAAATTTGCTGGGCAAATTCCTCCCCGACTTTATTGGACATTTGTCCTTCCATAAAATTGACCACTGCAGCTGCTCTGACTCTCAAGTTCATTCATTTCCTACAGTCTTCAGTCCGTGCACAGTCTGGGGGCATTTTCGGTCATTATCTTTGTGACCGTGAGGCTGTATGGAGAAGAATATGAGAACCCAATTGGAAATATGTGCAGAAGGCACGGCCGAGTCCTGATTTTTTTTTTTTTGCCCTCATTAGCTGCAAAGGGATTAGCCCTCATGCTGGCTGCCCTCAGAGGGGTGATGGGAGCTGGATAGGCGATGGGGGTGGGGGTGTAGAGAGAGGCGATTATGACATGTTCATCTCTTCCCAGTTGGAAATGATAAGAGACTATGAGAGTATGAACAGGTTCAGGAATGTGCAAAGGGAATGGCAAAAGCATTCAACATAGCATCCAAGGAATTAGCAAGTCTAATAGCTAGAGATGACCTTGGTAAAAATCCTTATGAATATAAATCCTCCGTGTTAAATAATAAATAAACTTTCTTCTGTACATTGAAGTTAGTATTTTGCATAGTGAATCCTGTTGTGGATCATTGTTGGTTTTATTAAATACACTAGCACTAGCACCCATTTTTGCCAGAGAAGGATCTCTGATTTGAAAAGGGGAGAATTAGCATCTTCTTGCAGCCTCACTGCTCCTTTTATACAGCGAGCCCGTAGCTGTCAGCCTTGCCCTGCTTTCTTAGTTTGATCTGTCTGAGGCTCTGAATCCCAACACTCTCGTTTTCTTTCTTTCTTTTTTTTTTTTCAATTATTCAACCATACCCACAGTGAATCAAAGGGGTGGAGATCATGACACAGATTGGAAAGAGGGTCCCTGATATAGAGACGGATAGCTTGATTGATATAAAACATCACTCAAAGTAAAAGTGGCCAAATCAAAGAGAGGGAGATAGACAGAGAACGGAGGGGGTGAAATGGAAAGCATTGAACTGTCTCAGCATGCCGCTCAGCGAGATTGAGGTGATGTGTCTGATGAGCGACTTGATGTCAGTGGTGAAAGGGCGCATGATGCTTTGATGACACAGTCAGAACTTTTCGGGGTCAATCAAGATCTATATCTACAGCAGAACAGTTACAGTTTTTTCCATTACATCTAGACAGTCAAAACTCTGACTGAGACTGATAAACAGCTGACAAGGAGGAACTTGTACACAGAGTGTGTATGGGTGTAGCTCTAAGGTTGGAAAACTCCAGCCTTAATTCCATATAACAGTATCACATGTTGCATTTAAATTTGTTCCACATCCTCATTGAAGCTATATTTATTCATCATAAAGACAGGCCCATCTGTGGATCATTTTTTTAAAAACCATTGTACCATGTCGTCAAATTTTACTCTACATGTTTTCTAACCTGTTTTAAATAGTCTATACAGTCATAGATTTTTGGATGTACTTCCTGAAAACTATTGGTTTACATCAATTTCTTCACAGTATGAAACTTGAAGCTTGAGTTTTGCAACTTTTCACAGTGAACATCAGCAACAAATCTGCATCACTTTTGGCCAATGTTAAATTATGTTACATTAACATGTTACATTATCACCACCTTAAACATTGCTGTTGCCTGCTTGATGATTCAGACTAATTATAAAAATCTCCTGTGTGTTACTACTAAACAACAATAATGGAACTTTAATGCAGACTTCACTGCTAACAGTGATGAATTACCCCACTTAAGGTTTCGACTCAATTGTTTTATTATTTCATATAAGACTTCATTTATTTTCCCACCAGGGAGATACATGGAAACCAAATTCTGCCTTGCCTAATAATCAGACTGAATTGCTTATCAGACTGTATAATTTCGTGTTGCACAAAACAGCAGTGACGAATCGGTCGTGGCAACTTAATTTTCCGTTGACATGGAAGCTGTGGTAGTGGTTGCTAAAAGCTGTTAACATTTTTTCACACTTACCAAAGACATACAGACATTTATACCCACCCGTCAGTCAATACGTGAACATGCTTCTGGTCCACTACTCCTTTCATACCTAGGCTTCAAGCTAGTGTTATTTGCTGGAAGACATCACTATGGCAGAGTCCCAGCCCAGCAAGCTCCCGATTCCTACATTAACTGAGACAGCAAACACGAATCGGATGCTAGTGCTAGTTTGATTTCCAGACCTTTCATATTGCAGCTTTAAAAGACATAGCTCACAGGTACAAAAGGGAAAATTATGTACCAAAAGGATTTGTCAGTAACCCATGTTAAGATATTGTCAATGATTCCGTTGAAAACAAGTAACTGATGGGAACAATACTCCACTTACCAACCAGAACAATGCCAGACAATCTCATATTCACTGTGATTACAGAGTACAGAAAAGAAAACACACAGGAAATGCTTAAAGTATTATTAAAAACAGAACTTCACATACTGGTAAGCAAACTCACATATGTATATTATACCGCCTGAGGCTTAAAAGGTCCTTTGTAGAAAAAGCCCACTCTACCACCAAGCCCACTCAACCGCGACCCCAGCATTGCAAAGTTTGAATATTTTAAACGGCAAGAATTTGTTTCGTAAAAAGACTCAAAGGACTTTGGCAATTCCCTCCTGCCATCATGGACAGACACTTTTGCATTTCAGTATGGGGGGATTTCAACCATGTCACACTCACTGCTCACCTGACTGGCTTTGCTCAGTATGTTGACTGTCCCCCAAGGGAAAATAAGTCACTTGATCTGTTGTATGCAAACGTCAAGGAGGCTTACACTGCTTCAGCTCTACCACCACTTGGAAAATCAGATCATAATCTGTTTTTTCTTCATCCTCCCTACAGACCCTGTGTACTGAGGCAGGCTGCGACCACCCGCTCATTCAGGAATTGGACCCCAAAGGCCGGCAAGTCTCTATGGGAGTGTTTTGAGTGCATGGAGTGGAATGTACTGTTGGAGTCACAAGAAAAAACAGCAAGGACACTGATCTTGACAGAATGGTTGACTGCAGCACGGTCTACATTAACTTCTGTATGGACACTGAAATACCAGCATGCACTGTACACTGCTTTCCAAACAACAAACCCTGGATCACATCAAGTAACATCAAGACCCTCCTCAACCAGAATCAGGAGGCCTTCAGGGATGGAGATGAGGAGAAGCTCAGGTGTGTGCAACATGAGCTGAAGAGGAGATTAAAGCAGGAGGAGGAGGACTACAACAGGAAAGTAGAGAGGAAAACTGCAGCACAACAACACCAGAGAGGTGTGGAAGGGGATGAGGACCATCACTGGCTAAAAAAAGAGCTGGGCAACATCTGGTGATGTGGACAAGGCCAACAAGTTCAACCTGTACAACAATAAGATTGTGGATTACCTGACAAGACGACCACAATACGTCAGACTGAGTAACTGCGTTTCAGGGACAGTGGTGAGCAGCACTGGAGCTCCACGGGGGGCTGTTGTTGCTCCATTCCTGTTCACCCTGTATACAGACGACTTTAAATACAACTCTGAGTCCTGCCACATTTTTTTTTTTCCTCAGGAGGCTGAGGTCAGGTTGATGAAACATGTGCAGCATTCCACTGCATCTATCTATCTATCTATCTATCTATCTATCTATCTATCTATCTATCTATCTATCTATGTTGACAGGTCAAAGAAGAACTGGGCGAGTCTCAATTTTGACAAACTCTTCATCAACAACAACTTCTTTTAAGACCTATATATTACTCCTTGGTTATACTCAACATTACACTACAACTCCCACACAAACTAAACCTCATTTAATCACCAGTGACTTTATTAAATGGCTTGAAGAATTTCGAATGATGAAATATAAAGTGACACTTTATACCATCAGCTTTGATGTCAAGACTCGTGACTAATGACATATTCCAATAATGCTGCATCACCAACCCTGTCTGAAAATAGCACACCTTTGTAGGGAAAGATGACGATGAAGATGATGATGATGATGATGACAGTGTTATCAGGACAATGATGATCAATAGTTATTATTAGTTGCTACTATTTTCTCTTCTTTTATTTTTAATTACTTATACTGGCCCCTGCCTCAGGTATCCATCAACAACCCCACCAGCAACAATTACAAAAACCTATTATTAGATTAACTAATTAATTATTATTTTAATACCAAAAATCATTAGTTCAGTCATATGTTTCTCCTATGATATTGATTGTGTTATTAGAAATGAATGTGCTCTTGTTATTCACTGTTCTCCTCATCCTGTTTATGCTTAAAGAGCTCAATGGCTACACATGGTTTGGGTCTTTATGTATCTTGATTGGTTTCTTGGTTTCCTACAGGTTCTCTTAGGACATACATGTAGCGGACATGGGTATCTGTGTCCATTTCTTTGTCCCTTGTTGTTTGTTCTATAAAAAGATTAGCCTTATTCTGTATTGTTTGGACAAGGAATGATTTTGCTCGAAAACTCAAGTCCTGTGCCCTTATTGATCAATAATCTTGTTATTAATCTTCAGGTCAATAAGTGTATGTACTTTTATTTCTGTGTCTCTGGTCTAATAGAAAATCCATTACAATGTGATGCAAATAAAGTACCTTTCCTAAACTCTGTGAAAGTTTTACCCAGTATAAAACCTTCAGGCTAGATTCAAATCCACAATACAAATAGTAATAACTGACCTTGTTTTCTGTTGGAGGTGTTCTGTCAACAGTCTACTGATGTCTCTTTTGTAATAGAGGTCTATCGGGAAAATACTTTTTTGGGCATTTTTCATTGCTATATTGTGAGTGGCAATTTGGCAGCAAGGTTGAGTGGTGGCACCTTATCCACCTCTATCAATACGTTAAGAAAAAAAGATAATGAACGCATTCTGGATAAAGTCCTAATCTTTAAAACAAAGTGGCATGGTTGGAAAAATTTTGACTTTTGATGTTAAGTAGACACAAATTGTAGTAAATGGGCTAAAATTTGCAAAACCTCTGGTCCTTTAAAGGGTGAACAGGCAATTTTACTACTGTACAGTACTGGTGAACTCTGTGTAGATACTGGCTCTATTGTGTATTTAAAAAACCAAGTTCCCATGTATAAGCAGAGGCTTGAGACAGAAGATTACAGTGTTTCTGGTATGCAGCCCTATATGTGGCTTTGTGATGAATTTCCCAGAGACTATGGCTTGCATGAGAAAATTGTACGTCTGGAGAGGCCACCTCAAGCATTTCTATAGACCTGACTCATTTCAAGCTGACACATGAGGGTAAAAGGACTTCACCAGCAATTGCTCTTCACCTTAACTGCTTGCCTTGTCGTTGATGGATTTAATAACAAAGCTTTGGCAACACAACCACATAAAAGTACCATACGTACACTGACACTGAGGCCTTTTCCTAGTTTCATCACCTGTTTCATCGTATAAGAAAATAAAAGGTTTCATTATTCTGGAAATTTAAGAGACACTGTGACATGCTCAAATATATTTCAGAGCAAGATAAAGTTGGGGGTTGAAAGCCCACTTGAATATTCATGCTATACCATCTGATACCCATCATCATCTATCTCTAAATATAGAATACGAGAGATAAAACAGGATTACAGGACAACGATTTGCAGCTGCCAAGAGGCATAGAAGGAAAATCATAATCAGTGAAGCAAGTTTACATAAAAGCATGAAGTGTGGCCCCCAAGGCCTTTAGCCATTATGTGAGCTGATAGTGAGAATATACTGGTGACAGCATGAAGACTTCATTTCATACACGTTTAAGCTAAACCCCCCCCTCCCTCTTTCATGCTTCATGATTCCTCTGTTTTCCCAGTGAGCAAGTGATGCCAAGGAATGAGCGGCTTCAGCCCATTCACATTCCACACAAGCCGCAGCAGAGCAGATGGAAAAGTACAACATATAACATATGTGACATGCTACAAAAAAGGATGTTCACTGACACATTAGATTTTTCTGTGCCATTGTGTGACAAATTGCAAATTTGTGTCACTTTTTAGATGAAAAAAAAACCCAAAACATTACTGTGATTTTGTCGTGTTGAAATGTTGTCTGTACGGTACATTTGCACTTGATGAAAATGGCATCTTTCAGCTTTCAGCTTTTAATTGGTCTCATGTCAAAAAGCCTTGAACTACAGATATATTAACCATAATAGCAGTTTTTTTTTATAATAAAGAAAATTCAGGAGAAATGTGTTTTTTTGGAAATCAAAAGGCATCGGATAAAAAACAGCATTTACGAGAAGTTTAAAGTATTAATGTTGCAACAAAACTGATATTAAGATTATCAGAAAACAAACACATTTTCTTTATTGGTTAAGAGATTTTACAACTTCTGTTATTGGACACAACATTGGCAGGTGGGCTTTTTCAGAGCTTTTTGCAAGTATGCACAAGGTGTATGACAAGAAATCCACTGTATCTTCTCTTTTGTTTGTTATACATTCAATTGCCTCTGATTTTGGCGTGAAATTTGTCCTTTGAAATGTGTTGTAAAGACACCATAATTACATGAGAGATCTTTTGAAAGCTTATGAGGTAGATTCTGTTAACTGCACATTTAAAATATGAAACATATTCAAATGTTTGAAATGCCAATCTATCAATTCAAACCTAAAGGGTTTACATTTAACAAATAGGTTTAACAGGTCCTAAAATCCTTAATAAAAACTATTAAATAGACAAATCACAACTGAGATCTCTGCAACACCATTTTACACTTCAGTGCATCAGGGGTGAATGATTATTTTTGTAATGTTTTACATATTTGCCTGAATAGACTAAAACTGACAACCTTATGCTTTTGTCCATTAATTATCATAACATGACAGTGCCTTAATAGTGGTCCCATGATCAAAATACTGTAGCGTGAAATTAAAAAATTTAAAAAACAACAACAAAAAATTGAGATCTTGAAATTTTTGACTTGTTAAAACAGGGATATTAACAGGATTACAATGGTCAGGGATAGGTCAGCAGAGAAGTCGGGTGACTGTGAGAAGGGCTGCGATGCTGGAGAGGACGGGGCGTAAACCGGCAGTCCCGCTGCTTAACTTACAGTGTTCCTTATTCTGGCCGATGCAGGCCGCATAAGCCATTACGTGGGGGATGTAGTTCTGCTCATGGACCCCATGAAGCAGGTGAGCCAGAGGACCTTTAGCAAACACAGCAACATCCTCTCCTCCATGAGTCTCCATGTTCAGAGGCACAGCTGCCTGGGCCTGGTAGTTGTTTTCCTCTGAAAGGAAGCAACACAGAGAAAATGCAAAAATATTATCATTCCTTAGGCAATAATGACACATGAAGAGAAAAAAACTACCCTAAATTGATTGATTTGGACCTCTAATAACACCATGGAGCTGTTTTTCTATGCGTGGATGCATATTTAGATTATCTTTTGGATGTGGACAAGGACAAATGCTCATAGAGTATGCCTGCCAACAGCAGGAACAGACCAATATTTACAGCAATGTGCCAACAAAGACAGGAAAGGATTTATAATACTTTTGTTTTAAGAGGAAAGAAATGCATTTAGCACATTTATTAGCCAATGCTTTGGTTTAGTAACACTTAAATGTAAACAAATCTTATTTATGCAGCATTAGTCAGAAATAACTTAATAACCACTTGTAACTACACACCTTTTGTAATAAGTAATTTTGTGATATCTTACTGTAATTTGCTGTTAGTCTTCCCATAGTTATTCCCAGAAAGTCTATTTTACATATCAGCACAGAGCAACACCCCATTACTGAGTCATGCTCTTTACTAAAACTGTATTACTGTCTGTTGCTAATACCGTAGGTGGAGAAATTTATATTGTCTCCTTTTCTGCGATAGATTTTTCCTTGAATGACTACAATTGCTTTGATATCATAATTCCTACTTTTGTAAGTTTATTTTGGAGGAATAATAAAACACACTATCAACAGCAATGTTGTTGTATGCGCCTTTTCTTTTTTTTTTTAGAACATTAAAGAAGTTTAGTTTGGATTTTTCTTTTAAATATATTACTGTTCCTAATAAAACACACCAATCTGGTGGCTACATGATATTACTTACGGTAGTCAATAGTGGACACATTCTCCCTTGCACCGTTGATCATTTTGTATCCTGGTCCGTTCCCATATAAAATGGAGGTGAAGGGCTTCTGATCGACATCACTCAACATGGGGGCCAGACCTGTGGATGGAAAATATTAAGAATATTATGGATTTTTACTAGGTTATAATCATCTATTACAACTAATCATAACAAAAACAACAACAAAAATAAATAGTACTGCTGTAGTACTAGTAATAGTTCTGCTTACCAAATATTGTGTTTCCTCTGGCTGTGTAGCCTCCGAAGTTGAACATGTGAGAATGGTCAGCAGTAACTATGGTCAGCGTATTGTGGATGCTTGTCATGAGATCTGCGCGGCCAATGGCCCTGTCCATTTCCACCGCTTCATGCAGAGCTTGCTTGGCCTTGCCCTCATGGTGTCCGTGGTCGATACGCCCCCCTGAAAGAGGACGGCTGTTAGGGAAATTCTCATCGTAGGCGGTGAAGAAAGAGCGCTGGAGTGCAGGATGACTGATGCAGAGGATGTTTATTGAAGCTTGGCCAAGGAGAAAGGAGGAATCATCACTACAGTTCTCTGTGCTTGATGTCACCTCAAATCTGAGCCAGGAACCTCTGGGGATAGGTTTTTTTTACATTTAGAGAGATAACTATAGATAGCTTGCACTCCATAATTGGTCAAGTAACCCCATAAGATGGAGAAGGGGTTGGAGAGGGATGTGTTACTACACTATTGGTTCATTAACCATAAACAAGGAAACATGACTATATATGTACGAGTGCTTATTCTTAGAACACTCAGCCACTTGTTGCCCATCCAAGGTCTGTTGTTATCAGCCCTGGCACCAGCAGTATCACCAGAAAGCACAGTTGCGTCTGGAGGAGCCGCCTGAGTGTCTCAAGTAGTACGTGGCACAGTGACCTAGGGTAACTCATCAGGTGGACAAGAAAAAATTCCCTCACAAAGGCCAAAGCCTTACGCTTTAACGAACTGGTTTGTATGACATGTTGTTTGACCATGTCTGAAGCTGTTGGACCAAGATAGGCATGGCGTAATAATCATTCAAACGAGCCGAGAGATGCAAAGTAGTGGTGTGCATGATGAAAAATGAATTCAAACCCTGCTCACATTCTCACCTGCACAAACCCGGCAAATTGCTGTGTGAAGCAGACTGACCGTTTCGCAAAGTTACAAAAATCAGTCAGATGCCGCCCCCGATATTCCCCCGACAAAAAGGTGTGGGGGCAGGGGATTGCGACGTGGTTAAACGATCCAACAAGCACTCAGTCCGGAGACACACTGACCTCTTTATTCTTGCTTAGTGTGGCTGAACAATTGCTGTCGTACTTGCAGGTGTTTGCCAAGTACACACACAAGTTTTCAACACTAAAATTCCTGTTCCCGTATCTAATATCGTACTGATATTTTCTGCTGACACTGACTTCAACATATTTTGCTGGCAATGATGATAAAACCAGATCAATACAAAACATTGCTGGAATGGTTTGTGTTTTGTTTTCTCCAACATAGGCTGCCTAGAATACACAGCAAAAGATATTAAAAAATCCTTTTATACCACAAACTATTACATTTCTCTGTACCTACATTGTTGTCCACTTCTCATCTGCCTCAATGGCTGCTTTGTCTTGGATGTTAATGTTCTTTATCTATTCCATGTAAATGTTACAGAATGTTATCTTCTCATTGTATTTTATTAAATGTTGCACGAACGGTTTTCCTCGGAGGGACAATTCAGTGGTTGGATCTTGGCAGCAAAGTAAAAGACTTAGAAAATGGTTTCTTTCAAACCAACTGCAAAAAAATGTATGTTTTATTGAAACCAAGTGCGACTAAGTGAATCATTAAAATGTTTTCTAATAATTCACAGTGGTATGCAAAAGAATTGTTCTATAATTTTTATAGAATCTGGAGGGATTTTTTTTCCCCCTGTGAACACAAACATATCAGTCTGGCAGCCAATATTAAAAAAGCCAGCGTCTCTGGCTGCAAGGCAGTCTTGCTAACCGTAGGCAACCCTACAAACTGTCACTCCTGGAACGATCGTAATAACCTTCAGAGTTTATCTGCTTCACACAAACTCCATTCAATGATATAAAAGCTACATTGCGTGTTTTAAAGGGGTATATGTTCACAAAGATGTCTGCCTCTTGACTATCTCTGGTAAGATTAATTTTTCATGTACGATGCTTTGGGTAAATTAAGACTCTGTTTAAAGTGAAAACAGAGCTTGGCTGTGTATGGGTGTGAACCATGGGTTTAGGGCCATGCCTCTTACAAGCAGTCAGGCACTCACCCAGCTGCACTGGATTCCCAGCTACTCAGTAGCTGCAGGGAAGTTCTTCCAATTCACTGAGCCTTACCTCCAATACTGCAAATTTACTACTTTAATTACATGTACCCTTATTGTTAAAGGAAGCAGAGGAATAAGTAAACCAAAGACACATCCAGCAAGAGAGAGCAGGACAGTGGGAGGGAGAGAGTAAGCTATTGCTAACTGCCAAGCTAAAGAAACTAGTATATGTGAATAGCATGTAAATAACAGAAATACCAGCAACAGGAAATGAGACAATACGCTTACCGCAGCACAGCAATAAATACCCTGTTAAGATTTAAAAGGTTTCTGTCCACTGAAATGACTTTGAAAGGGCTTTTAATCCGAAATGGTTACATGAAATGTTCAGTTTGTATTAATGTGTAATTTAACAACTTTAACAGGAGCAAATCAAAATGTGGCTTCCTAATAAAATAACACTATGACCAATTATACATATCAAACAGAGGTAGTTAGAAATAAAGGCCTGTTACCTTCAGAGGTTGAGGTACATAAAGGCCCCGCTACGGTGTTGTTGTCCAGCCAAAAAGTCTCTAAATCTAACCACAAACATGCTAAATTGGCAACACTGCAGGCTGTAATTGCCCCCCTAATGGAAACTGTTTGCACCAATTCATTTTGAAAGAGCAACAGCCAACTCACAGACATTTGCACTTACAGGGCTGGTCCCGTTGTTGTGGTCTCTTAAAACACCTTTTCCTTGTCTCTAAATTTTCATGCTCCCCAGTACTGTTAGCAAACCACAGTCATGTTTTCCTCTTTATTGTCAGTAAGGAGATGTCACTGATAAATTCAGTTTGTGGATGTCCTATCAGACCTGTGTATGAGAATAACAGTAGGCAAACCTGGTTGTGCAGTTAGTTGATAAGCTACACCCACACAGTACAGTCATAACATTTTCCCTGTACCTCCGGTCTTTCCTTTGTTTCTTACAGAAGGGAAACAGAGGGAAAGCTTGTAAAAACACATACTTGTGCCTCTAAAGCATTAACATGAGTAACAGTCTTCTAGTCTTAATGCTAAACTAAGCTCAATACAGACAGATGACAGACTAAAGGAAAAACCTGAAAAACGAGTAGAGACACAGGATAACAATGCCCCCATCCACAGGGCATGAGGGGGTCACTGAATGGTTTGATGAGTGTGAACATGATGTGAATCATATTTTATGGCCTTCACAATCCTCGGATCTCAACCCTGTTGAACAGCTGAGGGAGATTTTGGACTGACTGTGTTGGACAGCGCTCTCCACCACTATCGTTAAAAACACAGAATGAGGGAGTATCTTTTGGAAGAATAATGTTCATCCCTCCAGTGGAGTTCAGAGACTTGTAGAATCAATGCCAAGGAGCACTGAAGCTGTCCTGACAACATGTGATGACCCCACACTTCACTAAGACATTGTGCTTTTGTGGATATTTACTCAGAAAATTCACACTGCTTCCACAGTTCTACAAAAACTACGCCCTCACTACACGTCAAGCCCCCCCTTTCCAATGCGTCTGACAATACTGATAACAGACAATCTACATTATGCTGCAAGTAGCCAGGTGTGTCAAGGTGTGAACGTAAGCCATTGCTTTCAAGCTCTCTTTTCTCATTTTTTACACAAATACTTCTGACTGCTGACTACAAGACCACAAAGACATGGAGAAGCCACATGGTTCTTAGAGAGAGATCAGGGGAAGGAGTGTGAAGAATGCTGAACCAAGTCAGTAGACAAGTCTGACGGACCTTTGTGAAATCAGTAAATCCAAAACAAAAGACGACTGTCGTGTTTCACCATGATAGAGATTCAAATTCACCTTCTACAAGCAGGTAAAATCCACGGGTGTTCTTCCTCAGGATCTTGATGGCCACATCCACCATCTCTGTCAGTGAAGGATCAGTCTCAGTGTTCCTCTCCAAGTCATATGTCAGATCCCCAGGCTCAAAGAGACCTGGAATAACAGGGCACGGCAAGGGCAAGACACAGTTCATGGAGAAATAAGATATTACACACAGAGTATAAGCCCCGGGCAAATGTATACACATATGGCTTCATTTACACTTCAATGAGACGGGAAACTCACCCAATAAGTAGTCCACGTTGTTAGGGTTCAGTGATAAGAGCTGCTTCTTGTTCCATACATAATGGCCTTTCTACACAGTTAAAAAAAAAAAAAGACACAAATGTACAGCACAGTGTGACTGGTAACACTGCAGTTACTTTGAACTCCTAAATATGCAAATGTAATTGGAAAGATAAGAGAAGGAGCAGAAAGAAAGGAAGAGCAAAGAGAGGGAAGAGGAGGAGGAATTTACTTTATCCTTCATTCTGTCAGTCCACTCCTCCACCAGGTTTCTCCCGTCTTTCCGTGTGCCGCTGTGCTTTGCCACGCCGGGGTACTCGACATCTGAGGTGTTTTTGGGGAACATGTACTTCCTGCCTCCGCCCATGATCACCTGAAAAGCCGCAGAGTAGAAAACGAAATTACAGTCTCAACCACTGTAGTAAAGGAGGGAAGAAGAACATGGAACATAACATCGCAGTTAGGTTGTAAATATAATAGATACACAATCTGGTTAGTTCAGTGTCAGTACAAAAGCAGGTGACAATTAAATGTTTCAAAGTACCTTTGTCTCAATGATCTACTGTTAAACTATGTATGAGAATTATTATTATTAATATCATTATTATTATTATTATTATAAATTATTATTTTAGTAATTGATTAACCTGCCAGTTGTTTTCTTGATTGATTCAGTAATTGTTTGGTCCTTAAAATGCCAAAAAAGTGAAGAAAGAAAAATGCTCATCACAGTTTCCTCATGGCAAAAGCAATATCATCAAATTTCTTGTTTAAGAAGACTAAGCTACCTAACTACAGCCATGCTAGCGGCTCTGTGAGACTGTATTTAGGTACAGTGTTGCTTTGAGCTAAATGCTAACATGCTAATGTTTAGCAAGTATATTTTTCACTGTGTTAATCAACTTGGTTTAGCTTGTTAGTATGCTAACATTAGCTAATTACAGCTAGGGCTGATGGGAGTGTCATTAGTTTTGCAGGAATTTGATCTTAAACCGAAGTATTGAACAAATTAAAATTATGACCTGGTGGTGGCTCTGGAGGAAATTCAGAGGATCACCAAGTTACTACAGTTCATGCTGAGGGGACCACGAATGTCTGTACCAAATTTCATGGCGATCCATCCAATAGTTTTTCAGACATTTCACTATAAACTACAAGTGTGATCCTCATGGTGCTAGAGAAAAGTCAAGAGATCACCAGAGTCATTGGGCCTCATTCTGTTTGGATCATGAATGCCTGTAGGAAGGTTCACAGCTGTCCATCCAATACTTATTGAGATATTTCAGTCTGTTATTCAGTCCAAAATGTTGGACTGAATAACAGACCAACATAGTCATCATCAAAGTCAGGCCACTAAAACGGGTAAAAACCCAGCAAGAACAAGGAAACATTTCGATTTTTTTTGCTTAAAAAATGACAGTAATTATTTATCAATGATCAAAATAGTTGCTGATTATTTTTCTGTCGAATTGATTCATCGATTAATGGTCTCAACTCTAATCACAATCAATACTTTGCACTCACATCGATGTCGGGAATGTTTTCGAAGAGCTGTCTGGCGATATCCTTGCAGCCGGCTTGCAGGGCTTCAGCCGGCATCTCGTTGTCCGAGTACCAGTCTCTGTCCACACTGTGGGCGTAAGCAGCGCTGGGAGTTGCATGATTGACACGAGTCGTAGTCACTATTCCCACCGACTTGCCTGGAATTGACACACATATTCAGCTGTTTTAACAACCGCAGAGTCATTTCTGATTAAAGCAGCGGTTCCGACTTCAGAAAACCTGCAACATTTTTAGCACAAAATTCCCAGGAAAATTCCTACAAAGGAATCACATGACAGCCAGTATGGACATGATGATTACAGCAATCAATAACTCAATAACACCACAAATCATGTGAAAATGTGAAAAAAAACATCGAAGAAAGTCTGCAGTGTCATGTCCACCAATGGAGTTTTTTGGCATAAAAAACCTTCCTGGTGTTAAAGATAACACTGGTAACCCCTGTTCCCCCAGGAATGATTGGATTTCTTATTATCTGTGACCCCTGACCCCACACACATGCTCTCACACAAACACACACACACACACACACACACACACACACACACACACACACACACACACACAACCTGACCCTCACCCACCCTCGTCTTATCCCCCCCATGGCCATCTGAAAATCCAGGATACTGATTCCTTTCACATCTCGTGTCTCCTTTTCTGTGGAGCCTCTTATCATTTTACGAGTTACACGACATGTCTTCAAACACATTACATAACACTGTGATATGTTAAGTTAAAGTAAAATTCTAAAGAAAATCACATGATTTATTGTGATACTAGGGTCATCGTCCAGCCTTTTGATCAAAACCTTTTGTATGAGATGTGGCTCCATGTGGTGTTCCGGCTCTGTGGATAAAGCATTGAACTAATTATTTAAATTGAAGCAAGGACACAGGCACATTTGGGTTCAGCAAAACAAAAAACAACCACAAACCATAGGAAACTTCAAAGATGGCCAAACAGGGAATTCGTTAAAAAAAAAAAAATCGTTAAAAGCCTATCTCTTGTATTTTTAAATGAGAACACATGAGAAATAACACTTTGGGTTAGGTAAATGCTACTTACAAACCGCTCTACTGATAACTTTAGTTCAAAGGATGAACAGCTGAAAAGGGGAATGAGCAGAGTGAAAAAAAAAAAGTGTATTAAGAGCATTACTTTCAAAAGCACTTCAAAGTCAGTGCTTTGAGCGATCAAGTCGCCCTGTTGAGTGTTCCCACTTCACGTTGACACAGCATTAAGTACAGCCAGAATGAAGTTTCCTTGGACATGAAACGCACAATATAAATTGCAAACAAAAAAAAAAAATTACAACTCTGCATCACTGTAGACAAGGCGACGTCCGTGGAGATGGCCTGTGTTTATATTATGTTAATTCAGTGTCAACCTACCTGCATCCTTGGCCCATCTGAGGATGGAGGTGACCTCATTGCCCTCTGTAGTGTTACACTGGGATCGGACAGCAGCTGCGCTCACGCCCACGGTGCCTTCGTTGGCCTTGACCCCGCAGAGGTAAGCTGTGGCTGTGCCAGCACTGTCTGGCACCTGTGCGTTAGTGTTGTATGTCTGCAGAGACACAGGCCATTGACATGTCATCAAATTTCAAATACCAAATGAGATTGTTCGACAGGTGCTACTCCAACAATAACAACCACTGATGAAAACGCATTTGGCGCTGGGTATTTACAGCTAGACAACTGGCAGACACTTAATAATTAATTGTTGTTCTTGTTATTATAAGTCTTTTTTGAGCAAACATGAAAAACAGTTAGTTTTAAGTAACTTGAAGGTTGTGAATTCAATCTCTATGTATTCTGGACTAATAATCAGACAAGACAAGCAATTTTTAGACATCACCTTGGCCTGTGGGGAATTGTGATCAAAAAGGCATTATTGTGCATTTGAGTAAATGAATGCAAGCTATTCAAATATATAATATAAACAGTCACGAGGAAATATGTTTTTAATTTTAGTTCTTGCCTTGGATGCCACCTACGCTACAGAGTGCCCATCTAATGAAGGAACATGTCACCAGTGCAATGTGTGGCCACACTTATCCTTTAACTGGTACATATGAAGCTGTCATTGCTGATGTGTGTGCCCGACGTATAAGTAGTCAAACTACTCTACAATGTCTGACCTGTTTTTTTTTTTTTTTTAATCAAATCTGTAACATAATACACAGCCATTATGACATGACACACTGTATGACCTTGTTTACGGTCACAGGCCCTTGTCAGGAAGCCATTAATGGCCTCAGCAAGATCAATACATTGTCCTATATGTATGATATAATAACCAAGCCAGACCTTGGCCAATGATACAAAAGGGAATTTGTCCATCTCCAGCTGCATCTCCTCTCCACTCTGTCCCATCAGCTGACCCTTCAGTATTCGAGCGGCCGTCACCGTGGGAACGCCCATCCCTAAACATCAAAAGCAGGTCAACTGTTAGGCTTGCATTCGTGTGCCCTCAGGGTGATAAAGACCCTCAGAGCCTGTGCATGATAAACATTAGCATGCTTTATTCACACCTGAGCTCAGTTTGCCACAAATGAAGGATTGTGCTTTCTTTGGCATTTTAGAACAAGGTTACTGCTGTTAGGTAAAACATTTTCTTAGATACAAATTACTTCCTAAACAAACACCCAGGAAGGAAAAGCACACAGAAAAAAAAGATAGAGAAGAAGAGAAAACAAGGATTAAAAAAAAAATACTTTTGAGGTTATGGGGAGAAAGGACCCTGTGTAGTTAATCTGTAACTTGCTGGATGAATTTAACTTTCAGTGATTCTTTGTTGTTTGGTTGTCTAGAATTAATACCTGAAACTGAACATAATCACAGGAAGTGAGGATATCTTTATAAATCTTTAACCTGCCCTACATGGGTGAATGCCTCTGGTGTTTGGTTTTCTACATTGAATGGATAAAATTACAGATAATCACCGGAGAGTATGAGAAACAGTTTTATATACTCCAAGTCAACTGTTTATTGTCATCTTACGTAAATTCTATGTCTTGTGTGCAGAAAAAAATTGCAATAAAACATTGCATGAATTGCTGCTTGTTTCACATGACTTCAGGCTCAGAGGTACAAAGAAGAAACATTTTATCGTACAGCCGAGTCTCGTTACTTTTTAAGACAATCTAGTGCTTTTCCCTGTAAAAAGTAGGCAAAGTCAGGCAAAGATTAAACAATCATTCCCTGTTGTGTCTCACCAGCTTGTTGAAAAAGTTGTAAGATGCTGCCTGTTATTGTCTGACTACACTAACATGACCACGTATGCTGCAGCGCGCAAGAATGTCGTGCTGTGCCTATAGTCCAAACAGAGAGAGGGGCAGAGGCCCGATGGAGGATAAAAGTTATTGTGTGACCAATGAGCGTCCCAGCACAGACACAAGCCCAGTGATGTGGTGGCAGCACAGTTGTTTTGTTTGATGCTATTCATTAGAAAACATTTGAAAAATCTCATTTATGTTCCACTGGATTACTGGATCCTCTATAACGTCATTTCAACGTAATTAAAAGTGTAAACTCGGCAGGATTGTCCAGAAGTATTCATGTCTATAAAAATAAAATGACAAGGGCAAAATGGTCAAGGCTCTGCACTGACAATTTGGGTGTTTAGCAATGAGATTACTGAAAATCCCTCTGCAGCAAGGCTACCTTCCACTTTTAAGTGGTTTTACACAGGGTTGGGGGGTGGGCGGTGGGGGGGGGGGGGATTCATCAATTCTCACCACAAATTAGGATAGAAAAATAATGATGTTGTGTCTCACCATCTCCAAGGAAGAGGATGAGATTCTTTGCTGTGTTTTTATTGAGTTTTTCCAGTGTCAGAGCGTTCTTCAGCGTCTGCTGGGCCCACGCATTCCAAAATTTAGGATCCTTCTCTCTCTCTGTGCATCACAATAAACAACAATGAGTCCGGTTAGCTTTGGATAGTCACAGGATTCAACAGACACACGTCTGTCCGTAAGAAATTTGAGTGCATTGAAAGTGGATCAGATTCTTCAGAATGTAAAACCACTTTGACAAACTGTGTTAACAGATTAGTGTATTGACAGATTATTCAATCAAACTTGACTATATGAGTGTTATGTCATACTATCTGTGCTCTGTTTTCCCCTGTAGCCACAACATGAACTACAACTGAACTGAAACAACAGGTCGATTAATTGACTAGATGTAAATGAAATAGCAACGATTTTGATAATCAATTAACGGTTTAAATCATTTTTTAAATTGAATAAAATTGATTTCAGCTTCTCAAATGTAAATATTTGAAGGTTTCATCAGTCTCCTATGATAGTTTATTGAATATCTTTGTGTTTTGGGCTCGAATTCAGTCAAAAAAAGACATTTGAAGATTTCATCTTATGTTCTGGGAAAACTATTTTCACTGTCAGTCAGTAGATTAATCAATAATTAAGATAACCATGTTAGAGTCAAACTGTCAGAAAAAGAGATGTACATTAACATTTCACATTAAGAATCCACACACCGGATAAGCCTCACCTTTTGTTATACAGAGGCTTTTACAGGATGATCATGTTTTAGAAAACGTATTCCTGTTATTTCTCTGTGGTGCCAACAAATTGAATGCAGTGGCAAAGACGTCCAGTTTAAAAAAAAACACAGGAAATCCTTTTGAATAAATAAACTTCCTTCAAGACCTTCAAACATTCTCCTACCAACTTGAAAACCTGCAGTGTTTGCTGGACATCTCCTGTCGTGTTACAGACGTATGGGCAGTTGTTGCTGTTTGTGCGGTGGCGACTGACTAACAACACAGTAACTTACCTGGGAATTGTGGCTTCCCAAGACTCCCCAAGATCAGACAGGAGCAAATGATGAGCAGGGTTGTCACCTTCATGTTGTCGTCTCTGTGTGGCTGACGCGTTACTCTAGACAGCCATAACATGCCACTTTGAGAAGCTGAGGAAGCCTGTCTGCAGTCGCCTCACAGCTATGAGAGAAAAAGGGACAACACACTTATAATTAAGTCTGTGTCATCACGTCACAAGCCGACTCTGACAAACTGGTTTAATATTTATTTACTCTGTGATGATTTAACTTAGGGCACTTATTTCAGCCAGATAACACACTTCTTGCTCATGCTGTGGCACTGCAAATATCTAATCTGAAAGTGACTAGTGCAACCACAGGCTTGTATTAGTGAATAGACAACCCCACCGAAGTATAAGTTCTTTGCTTAGTGCAATCTTAACAGCAACTGCAGACAGAAGTGGTAGTATGGCTCATTCCCTTCTCTCACACAGGCTTTCTAAATAAAGAAACAGGCAAAAGGAAACTGTGTGTGCAGAGGGCAAGAAAAAGCACCAGAAGAATACAACCAGCAGTCTGTTTTGAAATCATCACAAACTGGTGTAGATAAAAAGATATTTCCTGGTATTGTTGCTCTCACTTGTTGAAAACAGATTGCTCAAGCCCACTTTCAAGCTTCCCAGCAGAAACAAAAGGAAGGCTTGGTAAAGTTAAGCTCAAGGCCTTGCTGTGAATGTAAGCAGTCACAACAGGGGCCCTTATGGGTCCTGGTCAGTAAGGCTTTCATCTGCAATTATCCACGCCCTCCTCCTTTCTTCCCTGTGCTTACAGTCAAGGTCATTTTAATGGGATTGCGCTCCATAGCACTGAGAGGTTTAAGGGCCATAACAAAGCCGATTAACACCAAATGATTGACTGGACACATCCACCCCTGAGAGGGAAACTCAAGATATTAGCACTTTTATCACAAAAATCTTTCACCTCTGCAATTCTGACACTGAGGCTTCAGATTCTATGGACAGGGTTGCGTGCAAACATGCATTATATCATACACTCCAAACTGCAGCATGAATACACTTTGACGTAGTTAAAGCAATCAATATAATGTACTTGTTTCCATTCAAGCCTGTTGTCATTCAGTGCACATACAGCATACCTTTGAGCTTCACTTTTGCATTCTGACTCGTCAACAACTCCAAAAGCTTGTTCAGACCGGTTACTGTGCCAAGCTCCATCTGGTTTAATAAAAAACAGGCAAGTCTGAACCACTCAGGACACATTATCTGCTCCAACCAGACATAAGTCAATGAATTCAATAACAAAGTGCAGAATTAGTACAAGGTGATGTGCCAGAAGCCAGTTGCTTTTACCGTTCCTCAGACCGCGGCAGGCCAGAGTGGCCTCAAAATCTGCCTGGTCCACCCACAGGCAGTGAACCAGTCAGTCTGCAGGTAAAATAGCAAAGCAATACCACCACGGCTATCAGGAAGATGCCGGTCAGGAAAGTGGTCAGTATCACATGAAATCCCACTTCTGCCATGGCGTATCCAAGCTTTCGGCTACTCCAATGTGCCTAAAATCACAGCTGTTGTCAAAAGGGGGTGAAATTTCCCAGCACCAAATTATTCCACCTCCTTCAGCTTCACGCTGAGCTGCCACTGAAGCCCCGAGGCAAGTCACACAGACATTTACATGTGCTACGCCAGCAGGTAGCAGCTACAAAGCTTGGATTAGGCTTTTAATTATGCTCAGAAGTGGAGGGTTGACAAATAGAGGCTGACCTCCGAAATATTCTATGAGAACCCCACATTCATCTCTGCTGCACTTCAAGAAAAGCAAAGCAGATGAGTGCCTTGAATAGTTTTCAGACAGAAAAGATTCTGTTATCACCCCTATCTCTATTCACTCTGACTGGCAAGGACACATAACACAGTTGCCAGTTTTTAAATCGGCAACTTGGTTTGCTTCTCACACCAGTCTCACCCAGCATCTTGTATGCACCCAGAATAATGAACATTTAAACAGAATTTCACAGTGTCATAAACATCTTACTTATTTTCTTTATTGTATTAAAGATCTGATGTCACTGTGTATGAATATTTATTAGCTAAAATGAAAAAAAAAGTTGATGAAACAGATTTTATAATCATTTTGTCAAGAACTAAATGGGTTGTGCAGTCAAAAGTAAAGCCTCCCAAAATGTTTTCATGTCCAAAAAACCCGAATTAGATCTGCAAAGGTTACCACATATGTCTTTAAAAAACAAAAAACAAATTATATATAACTGGGGCAGAAGAGGCATTTTATTACAACCCCTCATACATTAAATGGGTTGGGGAATAGGAGGGGATGCAAGAAAACCCATAAACCCATTGTAAGCACTTTTACAATCTCAAATTGTCTAAATCACTTAAAGGTTGTAATCAAAAATGATAACATAAAATCTCGTATTACTCACTAATAAATGAGTTAAACTGTACTAATGAAGACCACCGGGATCAGCACTTAAACTCTAGTGTAAAACGAGAAAAAAGCTGATGTCGGTGCAACAGCTGACCAGAAACCTATTTTTTTTAAATCCACATTGGATCTTTCGACATCGCAGAGCACGGATGAACTCAGGAATATTCAGAGCGGATGCTGAGAGGAAAGATGCAAAACCCAATGGAAAAAAAATGAGTATAACAACCTGTAACCATATTTCAGTTTTACGCTCCGATAACGCGTTTCTCCCAAAGCAACCTGTTATCTGTAGAAAACAAGCCAAAAAAAGTTGCTCGTAGTTTTACTTACTGTAACTGGTTCTCCAGCCAGAAATCTACATCCAAATGTGCCTGAAGTCCATTCAGTCCCTCTTCATTAATTGTGTACCGCTGCTTTCACAGTCCTTTTTATAAGGCCACACTTGTTCGACACTGGCACTGGAGGTCTGAGAATAGCGGTCTGTATCCCACCAGGGGAAAAAAAAAACTTAGAAATAACGATGCAGTGCTGCTGCGGGAGGAGATGGACCGAGAGCTCCGCCTGTCTGACGTCCGAGGAATTGCTTCAAGGACAGAGCACCATCATACAGTGACTACCAGAGGTGGAATTAGCAATACTACAATGTAAAAATTCTCCATTCTAAGTAGAAGGCCTGCAAGATTTTAGTAAAAGTACAAAAGAAAACACACCATGTTGCTGTTTAAGTATTTCAATTAAAGTTTCCATGCAGGAGAATGTGAGAAGTTATACTACTATATATTACAATATTGGATTATTGTTATGATGCATTCAAATTAATACAGAGATTTAAGGTTGTAGCTGGTTGAGATGTAGCTAATATTAATTATTTATTGTACCATAGTTTATTCATTGTTTTTGTAATTTAAGTTAGGGACCAAGGCCACATACCACAGTATTTATGTCCTAAGCTAGTTTGTAGTATCTTACCTTACCTCTTACACTGACCTTTAAAATATTCAAGAAAGTAGGCCTACATACAAAACACACAAAATTCTACAAGAAAATGCATGGCAAAATTCAATAAGAAAACACATACAAAACAGCACAAAACACAAAGAACATCCAATGCAACATATTTTACAATGTGATTATTTATTTGAATTTCAAATCTTCTACAAAACCTACAGCGGTAAAAAAAAAAAAAAAAATGTTGTGAAGTAAAAAGTAATATATTTCCCTCTGAAATTAATATAAAATACCATGAAATGTAATTACTAAAAATTGTATTTGCAAACAAGTTTTACAGCACACATTTTAACTGCAGTTAACAGAGGCCCCAAATTAGACAACACAGGTCTACTTACTGCAGTAAGTAGGTGGCCTTCATTTATGAATTGACTGGCAGACAGATTTGATTCAACATTTATTTGATTAAGCATAGGCTCCTTGCTGTTTACTGTGGCCTCCTTTGGATGTCACTGTAAGACCTGCTTTTACCCCTCACAGTTGTGAACTGCAGGCACTGAACAGGCTGACAACCTACAGTCATGGTACAGCTCTTACTGAGAATAGTGGCTTCTGCTTTTTCCTCTTCACTATATTGTGTCTGCTGGGACGTCTGGGTTACTTTAAGGTTATACTGCTGTCGCTTGTTGCACTGTGAGGGCCTTGTTATAAAAGAGGCACATAAACAGTGTGATGAAGGATGAAAGTTTACTAGCTAACTGTTAGCTAGCTGCAGTCAGACAGCGGTCATAGATTCTTTATCATATTTAATGGCTTTGTGGTGTAAAATTTGAATTTGCAAAGTTGGTAACTATGACAGCCACTAAACACTAAAGCAGAAAAAGTAAACCTATGACTCCAAACAAAGAAAAAATAACTCAAGTAATAGTAGTCTATTCCTACTTAAAATTAACATTAACATTTATTACCTCATATTTCTTGATACTCTATATTGAGGAGTGCAATAGCAGCCTCCAGATAAATATAGGTACTTTTAACACAAAGGAGTGAAAAGTAAAGTTTAAAAAAATCCATACATTGGAAATTCTCCAGTATTAGAGTAATGGTAATTTAACAAAATTGCTACTAAGGTAAATTACTCTAATAAACACCTATTTGGCACTGACTGCTAGGGTGAGCTACTTAACTGTGGAACTAAAGTGCTCTAAAGTGAGACAGGTAGTTGTATGGGTTTGTATAGGACCACCAAATGTGTGTAAAAATAAGGAAGTAGGCTACATTCTGTCAAGTGAGGTGAAGAAGAAAAATGGACTAACGCTATCATAAATGTGCTACAAAGAAAGGTTTTCGGTCAGGTAGGTCATCTGTTAGCTAGTTGGATAAATAAAAATGTGCTGAAAAGCAAGGCAGCTCATTTTTATCACGGTTGCTGGCTTTTTGACAAGACAAAGAACATCCTGAGAGATAAGCTTTAGATTATCATCACCGCATCTCTTACACAGTGCTTTTTTTTGTTGTTGTAAGGAACCTTTGCACAAGTGCGACATGATTTCCGGTGTAGCGCAGAAAGTTTCAGGGAACTATCTTGACAGTGAAGCGCAGTGTCTTTGGCTGTTGTAGCTGAGGCTCACTCACTGTCCCCCGGTCAGAAAGCACACGGGAGCAACAACAGCAGCAGCGGAAGACCATCTGACAGCAAGGTAAGAACGTGTCTTCTGACTACAAACCATAGCCTACTCAAATATGCTGCTTGAGTCAATCATGAAACGTTAAATTAGGTTGAAAATGTTTTTTTTTTTTTTTTAAATGTGTTTGAGATCTGACACAACATCACATGTGCTCAATTCTACGCTGGGATTGATTATTGCTGGCTTGTGTGAGGTTGTTGACATGAAAGTACATTTCCTAACGAAATTTCCCAGTAAACTATCTTTGAATATATTCCTTACATAACTACAGGCTATGCAACGTTTGCTGTATAACAGTTACGGGACCTCGCATTACGTTCAGTGACTTTATTGTTGCTGCATTGTGTTTTAATCTCTTCCCAATTGGGACTTGGGGTTTTGCTGCTTTGCTCTACTTATGAAATGTGCTACCACTTCTTTTTGTTAGGTAATACATCTAGCTTTTTTTTTTTTTTTTTCACATCTTCGTTTCACAAACATCCTGTGTAACCTAGTAGGAATTTTGAGACCCATTAAGTTTCCCCATCAAAGCTTCACATATACTCAGGGTACTTCCATGTGAGTGATATAGTCAACATCAACCCAACATTTCAGTTATTTACAGTGGCCTGTTCAACAATTTAGCCTCAATGCTGAATAAATACAGTAGCTGCAACCAAAACCACATCTTAACCAACATTTCTCTAAGACAGTTGCACATTTGTTTTTGCCTGATTTTAATGGTCACAGAGGCATAAAATAAATTTCTTCTTCCACTGTCTTATTTTAGATGGCTGTGAGCTAATTTATCTGATGGGGGCTTGGAGGGGAGGTGGTGAGCAACTACACGAAAGAGATCATTGATCAAAAAGCAAACTGACTTTGAACATAAACCCACTGAGCGGATCAGTGGCAGACGTAGAATTTCACGTAATGGTTCGTTTGAGTGTCTCTCTAAAGTAAACTGTCATGCTAATCAACACATGCTCACCCAAAACATACAGTAACAAGGGGTCGTTTTGTTAATCAGCTGAGAGGGAGGAGGAAAAATTGTAGCTTTCTTTATATATATATAGTACTTAAAAGCTACAGCTGCAAAGTGCTTCACAGGAAGAAGAAATTAAAGCAACTAAATTAAAGTGAGAACAGCTTCTGGATTTTGGCAAAGATGCTGTAATTTATTAAAGCCAAAATGTGGATTACATCGCTGCAAGGTCAGCAAGGCAAGACACGAAGACTCTTCTTGTCACAGGAAGAAATGTCATGTCATCTGACTCTGTATCATTGGCTTTTCCTTTTAATTAAATGCTTTATTATGTGTTGTTCTAACTCACGAGGCAGTTGAAATGCTACTAATTCAAACCAGTTGGCTGAATGCTTAATCAAACAGTTGGCTACAGTGAACTTGTTTACTCTGCAGACATGGAGCACACAGATCACGAGCGATGCCTGAGTGATCGATTGGTTTAATAAGAGTACACGACTCTGGATTTGTCATGCTCAGGGAGCTTGATTTACTCTGCAGTTATTCATTACCTAGGTGTGATCATGAGTGTGCTGCAGGGTGCCATAACAACAGCAGGAACAGGTAATCTCCTGTTATCTGTCTGTGCCTTGGCTGAAGAACTCATTGTGAGCGAGCTTCCATGTGCCACTCCTTGTAATCCTCACCTCCTCTCACGCACTTTAAATTAGTTTTGGGAGACAAAAATATTGAAATATGAAATATATTGTTTTATATAAGAATGTAATGTAAATATACACTATTGTGCCTGACTAGGTATAGGACCTGACTGGGTGGCATTTGATCATCGCACATCAGAGTACCTGAAACATACATAGGAGAATGACTTGGTGTGTTCTGCCAACCAAGAATTTCAGAGCTGCAGCCTGCATATTAATAACCACGTGAGAAAAGAGGCAAGCTCTTTATTTTATTTATTTATTTTTTCAAGGCGCACACACAACTAAAAATAAACCAGAAGTGTTACGATTCTGGTAAAAGTCCCTTGGCTTAGTTTAACAATCCTGCTCCAGAGGAGGGAAAAGCTGATTGCCTGGGAAAATAGCTTTTTTTTTTTTTTTTCTTGTTAACATTTTACATTATCAGGGTGTTTTCTCCAAAGGAAACATCTCTGTGCTGTGGAAAGAGAGAAAATTCCAGTGGTGTCTTGATGTTAGAGGTCAGGAGCTAAAGCCTGAGACAATTTTGTCTTTATCTGTGGCCTTCAGCCAGAAACACAGAACTGTGTAAGAGCTGCGGTGGCCCACGGCTGCTTTTATTGATGTCTACTCTTTGAGTTATCATCTGCATCTTTTTGTTTGCTTCATTTGTATATGAACATGCGCTCAACGTAGAGACACAAGCACATACTGCACATGGCACTGGGTCACATATAGGTCAAGGGTTACAGTGCATGGCAGCTTGTGTCACTCTAGTAAACAACCACTGTACAAAATACAGTTGTGTGTGATTTGTGTGTAGTTGCAGTATTGCAGTGTGTGCAGTTTACCTTCAGATGAGATAATGCTGAATCGGACAAAACCCTTTGTACTGTGCTTGTTTAATCTTGTAGTGAGAAGCGTTGAAGTGTGGTCATGTTTACACATGGCATTGTGGTATTTCTGGAATGTTTTCTCAACTTCACTTTTCTCCTTTGGGATTCAAGAAAAGGGTTAAGTGATACTTACTGCTTCACGCCTGAAGAGGAAGTTGTTGTTTTTTTTTTAATTTTTACAATCATTACAAGCACGATATCAGTCACAACTGAAAGGGAGAAGTTGTATTTCAGTAGTAATGTGCCTCCTGTCACAGAGGTCAAGTAACTTGTCACGCTGACTCTGAGGCTCAGATTGTCACTAAGATTGTTTTTGGTGTGTAGTCTTCAATTACTGATCCTCTGTGGTCTGAACCCACATTAGACCAAGCATCTACGTGGCTTTCCACGGTGGTTTAATGAACCACCTTTTTTTAAGATGCAAAAATGTGTTTACTGCCAGCTTACGTCAAACACGCACGTAAATCATCTGTCGTCTCCTTCCTTCCACTGATGTCTTTTCAGCTTGTTTGTTTTTTTTATACTATTCCTTTTCATGTTTTCTCCTATAAATTCTTCTCCTGTTTTTCTTTTTTTTTTTTCTTCAGAAATAAAGTGTCAAACACTGTACGCTGCATATACATGCAGCACTCTATCCCAAACACAAACATACTCCAGTTATTCTTGGAGGAATGCCCCCGTGCTACAAATAATCATCTGGTTTGAGGGATCAGTGACGAATTACTGACGTATGTTTGTGGTTTACAGCCTCACTCGAAGGTAGTCATGGCCTCACATCACTTCCAAGAATTGTGGGATGCTGACCCTTCATACTGTCAGCTTTTTTGTGGGAAGACATCTTCATGCCCTGTAGGACACAATAGGAGATTCGCTCCAGACTGTCCAGAACTGACCTTGACCACAGACTATTAGTAGGCCTATGAGAACTGCATTATTTTGTCTTTTCAAATGGCTCCCAGTTGTCACTTAACGTGACTTCCAGTAAGTCCAGGGCATCAACACAAACTCCTCAGTAGCCAGCAGTCTTTACAGATGTTATCTGACAGAACTTTCACCCTACTACCACACCAGCAAGTTATGGCATCCTGTTGACCTCAGATTTTAGGTGCTAATATGTGATTCCAAGTTTTAGGATTATGCAGATGAGGATATTATGGTGGAGCTCATGACGCATTAGATCAGGTACAAAGGTCATGGGCATATTTCCTAAGGAACGGCTGATATTATTCACCAAATATCATGAACAGGAAAGGGAAAACAGTCAGTGTGACAACATGTGCTGCACCCCAATGCCAGGAAAGTCAAAAACAGTGAACGCGCGATGAGGAATGTGTGCATGTGCGACAACATTGCAGACCACACGATCAAATCGGGGATATTTTTTGATGTGTAACAGTAATTCAGTGAATTCATCTCTTGTTTTGTTAAGTGGAGCAGCTGTAATCCTGTCATGAACTGTAGTTAAATATCAATGGTACAAATGCTGTGTGTGACTGTGTGTGCATCAAGTGTGTGTGTGTGTGTGTATGTGTGTGTGTGTGTGTTTGTGTGTGTGTGTACGTGTGTGTGTGTGTGTCTGTGTGTGTGTGTGTGTGTGTGTGTGTGTGTGTGTGTGAAGAGAAAATGTCAAACATCAATATTCCCATTAGGACTTTTGCTTTTAGCTATAGGTCATTTGAAACCATTTGTGTAATTGAAGGTGTCCTAAAAACAATTGGTGTCCCCTTACCTCTGCCCCTCCCCGTCTCTGTCTGTCTCTCTGCATCTCTCATCACTTTAGTCCTCCGTGTTTTGTCCCAACAGTCTCTTTTATAAGCTGATAATGTGACTTTGCCACCTGGCTGCTGGGTTTAACAAAGCTTAAAAACACACCAGCACAGGAAGGGTTTGGACATTTGTATGATATTATTTATTGTTGTTTTAAGGTTAAGATGAGGCCATCAGCAATCCCCTCCTCCCATAGTTACGGGGTTTGATTTGCGGCATCTTGTCTGATAGAAAACAAGATTTAACAGGAATCTGAGCTCTTGGTTTGCCTGGAATTCTCTGGAATGCATGTGGTGGGAGCACGATTTTCTCCTCTGTGGCATGTTTACGTGAAACATGAAGTGAGCAATAAAATAAATCATGGATCTGCGAATGGACTGCTCTCTGGCTTTGTTTACAAGATGGTCTAATCCAGCGTCATCCAGTAAACATTTATATTCAGACGCTGGTTCGTCTTGTGTTCAGTGGATGTTAACATGGGAAGATGGAAGCCAGAGCATGATGGTAAATGTCCAGAAGGACGGAGACTGAGATTGTACTGAGAGAACAAAGGCGATCTGCAGCTGCTCTGGCAACACGTGATGTATGCTGAAAATATTTCACTTGGAAAGAATATAGTCAGGATTCTTCCCTTCCACAGTCACCTCTGCATTGTTATGTGCTGTATTGAGAAACCAGCCATATTTCTGTCAGGCAGACAGACAGCTGAGGTTAATCATTACCTTCTTTCAGTGTTGGTGATAGTGTAAGAATCAGGTTTAATCAATCTAATGTAGCTAAGTCTCAGCTATAGGTCCTTTGTTGAAGGTGCCCCATGGAGTTTTCTTGCTAAAAAAAGTTTGTTTACATTCAGTGTTCGTTAATAAAATGCATAGTGTGCATCAAAGACTGCAACCAAACAGTTATTTTCCTTATCAATTAACCTGCTGATCATTTTATCGATTAAGCAATTACTCATTTAGTCTATGAAATGTAAACAAGTAGTGAAAAGCAGCAATTCAAACTTCCCACAGCCCGGGCTGACACTTTGACATCGCCTGATTTGTTCAAAACTTAAAGATATTTCATAAACTATCATATATGACAAAGAAAAAAAAGACAGCCACTGTGACACTTTTGCTTGAAAAGTGGCTGAAAATTAATTCCCAATTAATCTTTCCATCGAGTTATTGACTAATCGACTAATCGACTAATCGACTAATCGTTGCAATTGTGTTCATCCTTGAGGCCTGACAAATGTGTTGGATTTATTTCCTTCACCCCTGTTTGAGAGCGTGCGCTCATCTTCTTCACTGATGCCCTGTTTCTTAGTGTGTTCCCACCACCATCTGTTTATCAGCAGAATAGTGTGAAATCAGCAGCAAATGTGTGTGATGGGTCAGCAAGCTTGCATATGCACCCTTGAGCCTGTGCATGATACAAGCAAAATGGTCACCAGATCAAAAAAAAACCATTGCTACATAAAGCTGCTAATGGGGAAAAAATAGACATGGATTTGATTCAATCCAAAACAATAATAATTTGACCATTATAAATTGCAGTTATGGTATATTATTACAATTTAAAATTAAATTGACTTGATGTATTGTGTTATGATGAGAACATTTGCCTCTTTAACACCTTATGTTATAAAAAATTACTGATATGTTAAGTAGCATTTAAGTAGCATTGAATTTTGGTGGATCGCTGAATCATGTATTTACACCTGGATCACAGATGGTATCTTTAAAGGGTCCATGCGGTGTGCAACAGGCCTTTTTTTATATTAATGCCATTTAAAAGCTGAATACAAAGCTATATTGGTTAGCGTGTTTGCATGTTTTGATATTATTTTGCTCGACATTATTGCAGTTAACACTGAATATTAAAACTTATTGATTTACAAGATTGTTTTAGATTTTTTAAAATATACTTGAAGATGATTAGGAATACAGCATGTACATGGTCAGCCATACACATTCTTAACTTGGGTTTTCATTCATGTTATATTAAGTTAGCTGAGCTTGCTAGTTATCTGTTAACACTTTATTTAGCTTTTCTTAACAATTTTTTAAAGAGCCATTCAATTAACTGACTCTTTTTCCATTTAATGAGGGGCAAACTATTTAAAATGCACTGTTTGAATGTTTTAGAGGCCTTGTGGGTGAGGGGTTAAACAGGACTGACTGTCATGCCTATCAGGTAACCGTTACCATGGGCAGCCACTACAAGCATGTAGTGGGAGGAGGATTTTTTTTCTTTCAGGCTCCTCCCACAAGTGTATCATGTCCTATAGAAAAGACCTTGGGTGTAGACTACAACTGTAAGGTTCACTCCCCAAAATCTAACAGAAACCACATTGGTGAAGGCATTCACACACACACACACACACACACACACACACACACACACACACACACACACACAATCACTTCCACACACTCTCAGTCATGTAAGTCTAGTCAGTGCTCCTTCCTGTTTTTCACTAGTTCCGTCTTCTCTCGTGCCGTGTTAGCACTGACTAGGCTGAGGAGGAAGTTCCAGCCTTGGAAGAAGTCACACAGGACCCACAAGGAGATTTTACAAGGTCTTTCAGGAGGAGGTTGTTGTTGCTGTGACGTCCCCCCCCCCCCCCCCGGGGGTATCTGCCAGACGCCGTGGGGGCTCTGAGAGGTGTTGTTGGTGCTGAAAGGGGGCAGAGACATGCTTGTGAAAGAGGACTGACACACTCTTTGTAACCACACTCAGTGTATGAGTGAAAGAGCTCCAACCAGACAAACCAGATTCCTCCTGATGGATTTCAGAGGGAAATTCTACCCTGAAGCCCCAGAGACTGCTGAGGAATAGATGTCACTCACAAAACACTCTCACACACACGTCAGTGGGAGAGGAGAGGTGCTTGAAGGAGCATGGAAGCACTGAGAGAGTCTTTTCTGCATTTGACTTTTCAGATGTCATCGTATAAACGAGCCACGCTGGATGAGGAAGACCTGGTGGACTCCACCGGTGACGACATCTACCCATCTTCACCCTTGCAGGTAAACATGTAAACATCTTGTGCTAAAAATAAACAAATGGGTTACTGTCAGCATTGTGTATATATATATATATATATATATATATATACAGCACATTGGAAAACGTACAGGGATTTTAAGGGTTCACACTTTATGAAAAACAACACTGCTGTCATGTGGAAATGTTAACTTTTAAAAGAAAAGGCAGCTTTAAAAATGGCTTTGATTGCAGATAAGCATCCACTAATTTTGTGTTGTCATAGTTGATGTTTTGAAATGTTAGAACTGTGGCACGTGGATATAAATTCAGCTCAATTCATGAGGAAGCAATTCAAATTCAAGTGTGAAAATAATTTTTGCAGTATCAGCTCAACATGCGTTTGCCCAATCTAATAAATGTCTCTGTTGAATCATTGTACTTGAAACAGTACTTGGTTTAATGGGATGTGGTCTGTTGGCTGATGCGTCTGATACAATGTCCAGTCCTCCTCCTGTCTCCATCATGTTGCACTGTGAAGAAGGAAGAAGCTTAATGATTGTAGCACATTTGCTTAAGTGCTAATAGGGAATATACAGCAATTAAATTATTCTAGCTGGGATAGCAGATAAGTGTTCTCCAGGGTTTTATATGGCATAAAAATCACAATGTTACTACTTATGTAGGTTTTTTTGTCTAAGCCATTCCTTTATACCTCAAAAACTTTGCCTTAAACAGTATAATGTAAACATGTGCGCACACAGTGTCGCTGGAAGTTCATCCTAGAATAGGTGTTTTTTTTTTTTTTTTTTTTTACAGTTTACAGGTACATCAAAATTTTGGCACAATCTTGTGTGTGTATACTGTTAACACTTAGAATCTTTAGAGAAATGATTTCTGCATTTTCTGTTCCTGTATCTGTTACTTATGCTTTGAAAAGATGGCATGATAAAAAAAAAAAGGGTTCTGTGAGCATTTTGTAAAATATCTGTTTCAGTCTTTATAGACTGTTAGGACCCGTACTCTGCTTCTGAGCCTCAGAACAAGGAGGTGAGATTCTGCAGTGCAGTCATTCCTCAGATATATTATTTGACTTGAAATATAGCTGAGGATTTGAGACAGGGTTCTTGAATTCGAGACTTTAACATGATTCTCTCTTCATAATTTTTGCTGTGATTTTCAAGGTAATAAACTGTGGTTTCCACAGACTGTGATGAACTGCAGTTGGAAAGTGCTCAGGCTTGGCTGTGGGATTCTCTCAATTACACTCAGAAACACAGTTTAGGTCCAAACCAACCAATTTTGCTGAGCTCCTGGGATTAAGAAGCCACTGTGGCTTTGGCATTTGCTTTGGTCACATTTAGTCTGACTGCTGAACTCTCATCTAAGCTAATGGCAGTAAATCGGATCCTTATATATACACTTGAGGGGCAATTGACTTCCACAGGATATATGTGAGGTAGAACTGGCATTAATTTGCAGCAGGGATACTCAAAGACTGGCCAGAGTAATAATGTGGCCTGAGAAAGATTTGTGAGTGGCCCCTGGAATCAGTCCTGTAGGAAATAAATTTCCTTGGCAGCCTCAAAGCATCATTCAGTAGCAAATGTGGAGGAGCAGGGTCTGCTGTTGTTAGATCCACTGCACCAAATCATTGATTTAAAAAAATGTTCAATCAGTAACCACAAAGCCGCCTGGACTCTCCTCCAACCTTTGAATCCTTTATGTTGATTTTCTGGCAGGCTTTGCACTATTTATCTGGAGTTTACCCGTGACTTCTGTTGGTTGTGCTTGGTCATTTCCTTTGGTTGATTTCCTCATTCTTTACAAGTGCACCGCAAAAGCATCAGATATGGTTAAAACAGGATTATTGTGTCTGTTTCCCAATCTGGGTCAAAAGGAAAATGGTCTTTATGAGTGCGTGTTAAATTAGACGCGAGGAAACAATAGAAGAATGCGTAACCTTCTCTGTGTTGGAGGGTTGAAAGGGGCGTAATTGAAAAGCCACTTTGCTTTGAAACCAAACCTGTCATCAGATCCCTGAGAATATTTTCCACAGTGCATTAGTATAGCACAGTAACATTGTTAAGCGCCTATGTTTATGTATTATAAAGCAGATTTTTAAGTCATTTTAAGTCAGTCTATTAACCACACTAAACTTCTTGAGAATGGTCATATTCACTTTGAATTGGATTAAATTAAGCACCTTTTTTTTCTGTTTGTTCATGCAGGTAACTCTGCTGCACGGCCGTGGTCACACATGTTGTCCACAGAGGACACAAAGAGAGAAGAGGGTGCTGCTTTTAGTGTGTGTCGTGTCTGTGGGCCTGTTTATATCTCTCATCACGACTGGGGTCTTCTACAAACAGAGTGAGTTCAAAGTTCTATTTAAACTCTGTGCCACTGCGACATACACTGAGAAACACATGTGCTCTGTGTGAAGTATTCTGACCAGGTGACTCCAGATTTAAAACTCAGTTTCTTACCTCCTGTTTAGTTTTTTTCAATATGTTGTTTTTTTCACTATGTTGTCAAATCAAAAACAAAGGAACCTTTCCAAAAAGACGAATAATCTAAAATAAAATAAAAACACACACACATAAAGGAGAAAGGCTTTAAGAAGTAGTTCAGCAGGTTGAGAAATATACATTTCTGCTTTCTTGCTAAGAGTCAAATGAGAAGATCGGTACCAGTTCCATGTATGTGTGGTAAATATGAAACTACAGCCTCGAGGCGGTTATCTTAGCTTTGCAGAACGACTGGAACGCCTTTTTTAATGTGCTGCATTATCTTTTAGCCAGCAAACTGTTGTTTCTAGACGTTGTTGTTTGTACGGATTAAATAAACAAGATATAATGTGTTAATCAGTGAGCTTTAAGGGTGGATTTAGTTACCTTTGGACAGAGCCAGGCTAGCTGCTTCCCCCTGTTTCCAGCTTTTGTGCTAAGATAAGCTAACCGGCTGGTATCTTATACAGATATAAGAGTGGTATTGATCTTCTCATCTAACTCTTGGCAAGAAAGGGAATAAGCAAGCTAGTCCTTTGATGAACATCAGTTTTGCCTATAATAAGAAACAGTCAAGAGTCATCTTGTCCCAAGATGTTGCGAAAGAGGGACTGAAAATAACCAAGTCTCTGTTGGAAAGTGCAGTTGTTTAACATACTAATATATTATAAAACAGGCATAAAAAATATCACCCTTTATCTCCTTTATCTCCTTTGGCTGAAGGGGAAAAGGCAAGTTCAAAAAAGATCTGTAAGCCCTGAGAAGCTTTGAAGTGTAAACTACAGAACAGAGTTGTAGCATTTCATAAAGTATATGCAGTTTATATTGTTTTTTTTGTTGTTTTTTTTTTAAACCAAAGCCACACCTTCAGTTAAGCTGCCTAAAAACAACTTTAAATCTCTCCCTTGAGCTTGTTCATTATGGAAAAAGGGCTTGTGGATTTACCATCACATCCAGGCGACGTCTCATCTGTGCTGGGTTTCCTCAGATTTACCTTGGGAAACTTAATGCCACTTCCTCCAATTCAGAACCGCATGTCAGATCACACTTTGAAATAATAAAGGGAACAAGGATGAATTCTCCTTGGGGTGCTAACCTAGTCATTGCTCGTAACTTTGTCTCCGTCTTTGTCTCATACCCTTATATGGGCAGATGGTGAAAGTCTTTACAGTGAATAAAGTATTAAAGGTGAGCTGTACTGTGCCCAGTAATGTCTAGCACTTACACTTCTCTAAACACTGAAGATTTTCTAAAGCTCCTCCTGTTAAACAGCTTTTGTGTTTAGAGGTAACACAGATCAGCCAAAAGCCCCTGTGCTGCCCCTCTAGTTGTTTCCTCTTAGAATGATTCTAGACAACATGCACAATATCTGTTCCTGGAAAAAAAGTATTTTTGGAAGTCACATTTAGGCACTAACACAAGCCAAGGTGCAGTGGCATGTATCCACTAGCCAGTTAAAAACCCTTTCAAACGAAGGTGATCGACCATAACTCTTATCCTGAATCATTTCAATGAAGCTGTCCAGCCTCCTTCACCCTCATTTGTTAATCTGTTGTCTACTTATTAATCATCTGACAATAGTTAACGTGTCACGTTGCCTCTTACAAAGACAAGATCAAGCGTCACATTTCAGCTAATTATTTACAAAGGATTTTTACATGGAGAAATATTCTCTCCAGGTTGCATATCTTGGCTATGACCTCTTATAACATAATAGTTTCCAGATGGTCTGGAAACCTGCGTGCATATTTGGATGTCCTACTATGAAATATTTTCAGATTATACACTGTGGTCCTCAAAAATGTCTTTTACTAAGAGAAGTGTTTCCCACATCAGAGGGCCGGTACAGTTGAGGTCTCTATGAATTTAACCTGCTCTATTTTTTTTTTTTAAATCTTCCCTTGTGTAGCTCACCCTGGCTTGTGCTTAACGGAGCCATGCATTACTGTGGCCAGTGCAGTAATAGGAGCCCTGGACCGATCCATTGACCCCTGCCATGATTTCTACAACTTTGCCTGTGGTGGCTGGGTGAAGAATAACCCCCTCCCTGAGGGCAAGTCCCGCTGGGGACCTTTCAGCAACCTCTGGGAGCACAACATGCTTGTAATGAAGCATTTATTAGGTAAGGGTCCTTGTCTGAGTTGTGTTCAGAGTCCTCAGCTGCCTTTACCCCAGGAAAAGGTGTAATGTGTCATTTTCTGGCTCATTTTCCAGCACTCGGAGAACTGCTTGTTTTTTCATTGTATCTTGTGTCTTCGTCTGGGCAGAAAACAAGACGATGAAAGGTCTGAGTAAAGCCGAGGAAAAGGCCCAGGGTTATTATCAGGCCTGCATGAACGAGGCCAAGATAGAGGAATTAGGAGCTAAGCCATTACAGGAGCTAATCACCCAGGTATGCTTATTTCCTAAAGCGGTCAGACATCACACACATTCATCAGTTCAAACCTTCCATCATTTCTATTAAAATAATTAATTTCCTTGCATCCAGCAGCCTTTGAGCATCTGCTTAAACCTTGTCTGTCTTAGATAGGAGGGTGGGCCCTGACTGGACCCTGGGACAAGGACAACTTCCAAGAAGTTTTGCAAACAGTATCAGCCAACTACCGCACTTCACCTTTCTTCACCGTGTTTGTCAGCACAGACTCCAAAAACTCCAACAGTAACATCATCCAGGTGAGAGGGTCAGAGATTTATATGCAGGCGACTTTATTGGGTTTTAATAGGCTTGATGGATTCGAACAATTCCGTATAATTGTATGTATTTATCTAGAATCACGTCTCAGACAGTGCTCCTACACTGATCACATCCCAACACACTTACAGTCACATTTAAATTCTTCCATTAGATTCCCTCCAATGCAAGCAGCTGTTATAGATTTTATCTTTACTGACATCCTGGAGACAATCTACTCATTATCGTAGTGGTTTTAGATTCACACTGGCAGTTTGACATGAGAGTTCATTCCTTTGTAGGGTGTCTTGAGACCGTAACAAATGGTAAAGATATGATCTTTGGTGAGCTTCTGCTTTTAGCCCGCATGCTTGCAACACAGGAATGAAAACAAAAGGCCGTCTGTGAGTATTGAAATGGACTCTGAGCTAAAAGTCATAGGATATTTCTCTTGACTCCAGGTGGATCAATCCAGCCTGGGACTGCCTTCACGGGATTACTACCTCAACAAAACAGCAAACGAAAAGGTACCGTGAACAAATTGTTTTCAGCATTACACTGATGTCACAGGAGTTAAACTCAAATTGCGTGGACAAAGTTGGACGCAGCTGAGAACAGAAAAGAAAAAGTTAATTGAGTTAGAGTTTGAGAATATCCAAAGGCTCATTGCTCATTTGCAAAGGAAGTCAAGAAATATTAAAAGAGAAATATTTCAGCTTCAGGGGAAAGACTCTCCCTAGTTGGTTGTATTTGCATAGTTTAGGATTACTTTCCTAATTGAAATTTATTACACACACAAACACCACCCCACCCCCACCTCACTGTTCTGCTGACTTGGACTTTGCAGTATCTGACGGCATACCTCAACTTCCTGGTGGAGTTAGGAGTTCTTCTGGGTGGCTCCAAGGAAACGTCTCGGTCGCTAATGGAAGAGATCGTGGACTTTGAAACCACTCTGGCCAACATCACGGTCCCTCAGGAGGAGAGAAGGGATGAAGAGCTCATCTACCATAAGATGGAGGCCAAGGACCTGACAGTGAGTGTCTCCTGCTTTGATATTATCAGCTTGATAAAACAAGAGAAAACAGAAGACAGTACTTCACACAATTATACTCTACAAATCATGACTGTTATATTGCTATACCAAAGGAAGTGGAAAGTTGTATTATTTCACCATGTCTCCGTGTTTGTTTTTGTGTGCGTGCAGACTCTGGCTCCTGCAGTGGACTGGATGCCGTACCTCACAGAAGTGTTTGCTCCTGTGCCGATCAACGAGTCAGAGCCAGTGGTTGTTTATGCCAAGGAATATCTACAGAAAGTTTCTGACCTCATAACTAAAACAAATAAAAGGTCAGATACTTGGCAATACTCAAAAGTCTTTCCGTTTACATATGAAATACAGGCTGTATGTTGCTATGTGTTGCATTGTACATTTCTGTTCGCTCTGAATTATGATGATGCAGGAAAATAAATGAAATAGAATAGAGGAGTTAAACTACTCTGTGTAGTACACTGTTTACATCATATATACAAGTACACACCATCCTACTAACAATAGAAAGCAAAACAAATCAATTCGATATTTTCTTTGCAGCCTACTCAACAATTACATGATAATGAAGGTGGTGAGGAAGATGGTTTCTATTTTGGACCAGAGGTTCCAGGATGCTGAGCAGCGCTTCCTTGAGGTCATGTATGGAACCAAAAAGGTAAGAGAGGAAGATTTAGGCCTTTCAAAATCACCATAATCCAGCACGACACAGATAGAATCAAACACAGAGGCGGGATCAAGCAGATAAAAAGAAAAAAAAAAAAAAAAAAAAAAAAAAAAAAAAAAGCTGCATACTGTACATGTTTGACCTGCAGGCAGATTCTCATCCAGATAATGTATTTTTAGAATGTTTGTGAACTGAATACAAGCTTCTCAGCTGATGCGTTGTCATTCTTTCACTGCTTTTTGACTTAAACCAACAGTGAAATCTTCATTTGAATTGTTACCATCCATATAAAAACTAGTCAAATCACGAGGAAAAGTCCTGTTGGCCCCAACATATGTGGGCTTTCTGGAAGTCCAGTATATACTGGCAGAGGAAATGGCCCAAAGCCAAACAGCTGGGTTTAGACAGCTTTTCACTTGAACTCTTGTTCTTGTGGATGATACTCAGCAGAAGATTAATTTTTAGTGAATGCAGATAAAGCAAAATTGGCACCAAAAGAGAAGCAGCATTTTCCCTTCCAAGTGACAAGACTTCACAAGAATTGTAAATTATCAGCCAGTAATTGAACGTCGGTTTTCTGTTGCAACCTGACTGTTAAACCTCATGTAAACACGAAACCTGATTTTCCTTAGCTGGGACTTAAGAGGTTTAACAGAGATATGTGCTCAACACATTTCCACTTTCCAGGAACAGTGACCCGCTTTCATTGTGAACAGTTTTCATTGGAAGTAGTCCTAGTAGACAAGGGCATTGTTTTTTGGGCAGAGACGTTGCTGTGGAATTTTTTTAAAGTGTAGTTTTTCAATGCAGTGAGCACCACAAACAAAATTCCATTCAGCTCCATTGTGTTGGGGTGGAGGCAGGACTCTGTGAGACAGATGTCTTAAATCCACAGTTAATCAAACCAAAACAATCTCATACCACTACATTACAGGTAAATGAGACAATAATCTTTTGTAAATTTGATAAACTGGCCCTTTAATTAGACACGCCGATGAAGATGTTCAGACTTTAGTACGTGTCGTTCTCAAGTCTACATGGAGTTGACTCTGCAGTAAGTTGTACTTCCTTCTCAGTAGATAACTGTTCGACTGTGAAGGCTCCAGTGACCGCAGCTCTTATCTGAGCAAGATCCTGTTTCCTCTGCCTTGTTTTCCACTCGGGTCAAGCTGTAAAAACAATTCTAAAACTTTCTATGTCTGTCTCTTTGTGTATCTGTTTAATGTGAGAGTGCAGCTGTCTCAATTTTTCCATCTGTGCCTAAGTGCCTAAGTAGATTTTACAATCTTGCTTGCTCAGAATACTCCTCATTTCCTCACAGTGACCTTGTTCATTTTTATCTACGTATATGTGCAGCGCCATTTGTCCTCGTCCTTCCTTTCACCTGATAATAACTTTGTCATATAGAGATATTTTTTTTACCTACAGTCAGTGAAATATCTGGTTGGATGTGACATTTTCAAATGAAGTTTAGATGTAAAAGTTATTGTTTTAAGACGGATGGAGCCACGATTGTGTGTTTGTTATCATTGACTGTTTCAATCTTACTAAATGTGTGAATACAAGAAAAAAAACTTCATGAAAACTAGATAATATTTTCATTAAGTTATATTTGATCACAAAAAAAGTAATTTTGCTGAACAAAAGTCACACTGATTTTAGCAGAAAATAGTAATATGTAAACACATCTATGACAAATCAAAGGCTTTTCTAGTCTTGTTCGGTCTTTGAGGCTCAATGTAGTGTCAAAGACTAAACCAATAATAAGTTAAATTGCCATTTTTAAATTAGCATGTAGCATTAGTCTCTTTTTTTCTCAATTGAAATCACTCCTCTTGTCATTCATGTCCACTTCCGCTGTTGCTGTTCTGGTGGGCGGCCCGCTTACATAACTTCAGTTTTGAGTGTAAATTAGCCAAGAGTTGGCATGTGTGCTGCCCTGTTGTTGACATTTTGTCTACATTAAAACACCACTCAGTCCTGTAGAGGGAACACTGTGTCTCGCAGCCCACAGAGGGATAACAGCCCAGTGTTGCTTCTCAAGCAGGGGGACATAGAGGGTCATAAATTTCTTGAGATCACAACCCTTTTTTTTTTTCTCATTTTCTCTTGTGTTCTTTGTTAGATGAATCTTCAGCACAATGGCTCTTTTGGATCTTTCAGTGTTCTATTTCATCGGATTTAGGTCTATTGAAAAGTATTGATTAAACAGTGGCAGTTATAGTTAACATTTCATGTATTGTTGTATATATCTTAAAGGCCTGAGATAACAAAAAAAGGGGGTGACATCTTTCCCAGCGTACAATGCACCAAAAACAGACTGGCCAGCTCACTTAACTCTCACAGGGCTATACAGAGAGAAATTCAGAAGTATTTGAAGACTGAGTCGTCTCAGGAGAAACGTTCTTACTGTTTAGCTTTCACTTCACTATTACTCCACATCACTACTGTTTTTTACACCTACACATGGAGTCCCACAGCTGAATGCCACAAGCCCACTCACGTTCATCTGGGTTAGTCATGTTCATTCTGGGAATCAGAGGAAGTGACTAACTGAAACAAAGAACATGGGCTGAATGAAAACTGACACAGTGGAAAAAAAACCCTACATTCCAAATATATGTATGATATCTAACTGTGGAGAGAGAGAATATGAGGATGTATACATGTCTTGATGTGTTAATGATTTGACGTTGCAGAGCTGCACTCCACGCTGGAAGCTGTGTGTCAGCGACACTGACAGCGCCCTGGGCTTTGCTCTTGGAGCCATGTTTGTCAAAGCCACCGTTGCTGGGGACAGCAAGGCCATTGTAAGTTTATCAAAGTCCTTTCTCTCACAATGGCTGCTCCTCCTGCTGTGTCAGATGATGTGCTTCTGACTTTCCTCTGTCTCTTCTGGGCTTCAGGCCGAAAATATGGTTGCAGAAATAAAATGGGCGTTTGAGGACAGCCTGAAGTATGTGAGATGGATGGACGCAGAAACAAAGAAAGCAGCGAAAGAAAAGGTGGGAGAGAGATCTTGCTGTGTGTGTCTTTCCTACTGCTGCTTTAAGGATACATTAACATCTGAAATGAGTGAACTGTTGAACTGTTTCTGTGCTCTATTGGCTGAGAAATGCAGCACTGCCACCTGGTGTGAAAATCTGTCTTTTACAGTTTTTTTTAAACGTCATCTTTCACAGGCAGATGCAATATACAACATGGTCGGATATCCAGAGTTCATCATGAACGCCACAAAGCTGGACAAAGTGTTCAATGATGTAGGTGAACGTGGAACTGTTCTATATGTCCTAAACCATTTTGTCACATAATTTCCAATTTTGTCTCATTAAAACACTGAATTTTTCTCCTCTCTCTTTTAGTTCGAGGTGGTATCAGAGCTCTACTTCCAAAATGTCATGCAGTACTACAACTTCTCAGCCAGAGTGACTGCAGACCAGCTGCGGAAAACTCCCAACAGAAACCAGTGAGTTGCTCCCTTTAACCCTCATCCCCAGCCCCCCTCTTACCAGAGAGAAGGTTGCACGCTCTGATGGGAACACAATCCCATTATACTGACTCAGCAGAATACTGCTTCCATCCACAAATGTTCCTAGGCAACCAACTTCTCTCTGCTGAGCTGATCCTTGTCTCTAATTAGGCTATGGGGGGAGGGGGGCAGATCAGGGTCCCCATGCCTTCCAAACTGATCTGTAGTCAGCCTGGCACAGCAGACCAAACAGAATCAATATTCTGAATTTGTTGTGACCTTGATGTCAGCCTGGCTCCATGTTCCTTGTTTTTGCAGGTGGAGCATGACCCCACCGACGGTGAATGCATATTACAACCCGACCAAGAATGAGATGGTTCTGCCTGCAGGAATCCTTCAGGCTCCGTTCTATAGTCGATCCTGGCCGAAGTAGGTCTCCCACATTGCACTTTAAGTTTGCTAAATCGCATTTGACAGATTTTTTTAGAATTGAACAGACAACAACTTTATTTTTCAGTAGAATGGAAAATGGTCACACATGATAGGTTCTCAATTGTGCTACCCATATAAACACTAAAACAGGTTTTGCTTCTCTTATCATTCCCTCTGTTTATAGTGGCTATTAGGAGATCCACTCCTAATGTGTTTTCAGTGTTAAAGATGTTGGGGAAAAAAAAAATCCATCCTCCTCATTCTGTGCAAACTGCATCCTAAAGTTTGCTGCAGCTGAGCAAGCAAACACTGTATAGTATATAAACAGTAGAGTCCCGTGGTGTACTGTAGATATAGGCTGCAAATGAGACTGAAGTACCATTGTGTTTCTACAATACCTACCTACCACAAGTATGACTCCAGAAAGTCATTGCACCACATCCTGTAAAGCACTGCGGTTTATGTGCAGATTAAACCAGATATATTTTGTTAAGTGGTGAGCTTTAGAGGTGTTGGTAGGCAGAATTTGTTAACTCCAGACAGAACCAGCCTGGCTGTTTCTGTTTCTGTTTCTATGCTAAGATAAACTAATTTAGCACTCTTTTGGATTTAAGGATGAACAGATTAGATTTTGGTGGTCAAAGGTCAAATGTCAAGGTCACTGTGACCTCATTGAACATGTTTCTGGCCATAAATCAAGAATTAATACGCTAATTATGACACAATTTGACACAAATGTCTAATTGGATAAAATAATGAAGTGATTATATTTTATATCCAAATGGTCAAAGGTCAACTTCACCGCAACATCGTTAAGTTCTGCATAAACACTTCTGGCCATTATTCAGTGCTGTAACTCAGGAAGGGGAGATTGTGATCATATTTCCTCCAACTTGGCTGGTTGGTGGAGGCACACAACCACAAGGCAGTAACTGTAGCTTTTTGTGTGTTCTCCAGAGCTCTGAACTTCGGTGGAATAGGTGTAGTCATGGGACATGAGCTGACACACGCTTTTGATGACCAAGGTTTGTAAAATAGCTTTCTTTTTAAACAATTTACTTTTCAGAGTATTAATGTGACGTTTCTCATACTAAAAGGTTTAACAAAAAAAATTTTGGAAGCACAACTTGGCAGAGAACACAGTTTTATTCCGCTGTTTCGTACAAACAGGGAGGGAATATGACAAGGATGGAAACCTGCGTCCCTGGTGGAAGAACTCTTCTGTGGAGGCTTTCAAGAAGCAGACTCAGTGCATGGTGGAGCAGTACGGAAATTACAGTATCAACCAGGAGCCTCTGAATGGAAAACACACTCTGGGGGAGAACATTGCTGACAATGGTGGACTCAAAGCTGCCTACAAGGTGTGACATCAGATATGAAGCACACTTCACCCTGAATCTTTTCTGTATGTGAGGAGGAAGATTTCAACATGAGGGAAATAGCTTTCTGTCACTGGTGTAAACAAACAACTCACTGCTGGTGCAAGAGTGTTTAGATTATTGTGAAAACTTTAGAGTGTAACTGTCTGCTTTCCAAAGAAACAACATCAGATTGCATATTTGTAGGGTCGTAAAACTATCACACAGATCTCAGATTAATCCTCAGCATTAGTTGATTTGTTGAGGCTGTTGTGGGTCGCATTCATTAATCTGTATTGGAAAAAGCAGGTTGTCTGGTTTACAGTGAAGCCTGGAAATGCAACAGGTGGTTATAAGTGGCCTTGTCAGCCTCTGGTTACTTCTTCACATGCATGCATTCTTTCCATGTAATGAAAGGTCATAGGGTATGAAGGAGACGAGCAAATCACATACGTTAACCGGAGAGAAAATTGTAGAGGGCTGCAAGTTGATCTTTTGTTTTCTTTAGTCTGTATTACTGCATGCTTTTCTATGTGCAGAGCAAAACAGCGATTGCTTGTGTGTAACATGATCATTTGTTGCTTTGAAGGCTTACATGAACTGGATCAAAAAGAACGGTGAGGAGGCCACACTGCCTGCCCTGGGAATGACGAACCATCAGCTGTTTTTTGTAGGATTTGCCCAGGTGTGTATCAGTCACAGTATATCCTCTTTTTTTTGATTGAACAGTCGATATGCTAATACTTCTCCTGTTTTCACTGTATGTCAAATGTCTCCAGACATGTTTTGAGACATGAAAATATTCTGCTTGGTATAATACTTTTTTGTCTCATATGTCTTTTTCAACAAAGAGTAACTGAATAATCTTTGTTATGAATGAAAATTACAGCTGCTCCTTCTCCCTCACTGAAAAACCCAGAATCTATGAAAATACAAATTGTTCATTTCCAATTTTCCATTCAGCTGCTGAACACAATACGTCTCCTATTTAATTGAAAAAGCCCATTCACAGTGCATATGTGCTGGATGCCTCAAGTTTCCACTTGACACAAGGTGCACACTGGACTGTGAAAGAAGCTGTGATAATACAAAATTCTGCTCATATGTACACTTGTTAAACTCAGGGTTTAAGGTAGGCAAATGAAAACTTCTAGTGTCAGACTCTGCACATGCATCATTCTGCACAGTGAAGCTCAAACATCACAGTCAAGGAAGAAGAAGAAAAACATATTTTTGACTGGAGTTAAAGTTAAGTATCAGAATAAAAACTTGCCCAAAAATAAGATAAATGTTTCAAGGACAGGGAATTTTAAATAGATTACCTCAAAAACATTTTACAAACTGTAATGCCAAGAAATGATAAAAAATAATGCCAGTCTCTTTACTGTTTATAATTCTTCATAGAAATCAGCAAATAATTTTGAAAGACCACATGGAAAAATTAATTTCTATTATTGTGTCTGTTTATCCTTTATTACTTTTGCAGATATGGTGCTCTGTCAGGACACCTGAGAGCTTGCACGAAGGCCTAATCACAGATCCTCACAGTCCGTCACGATATAGAGTCATCGGCACCATCTCCAACTCACAGGAATTCTCAAAGCACTTTGGCTGCAAAGCTGATGCTCCCATGAACCCTAAACATAAGTGTGAGCTTTGGTAACGCCTCATTTCTTGGTGCTGTTTATCAGCAAGGAGCAAAATGGACGTTGGAGAAACAGCTAGAGATACTGGCAATGTCTCTCTGGACTAGGAAATCACTGAAACTCCTAACGCCTTACCACTTAATGCTAACCAGGCTCCTGATCAGGACAAAATGTGCCTGCTCTGTATGGAGGATTGTAATCTTCAGTGCTTTTCCACAAAGACTGTTGGTTTAGCAAACAGCTTTTCCCAAACTCTGAAGTTAGATGTAGTTATAAATGCGCTTTTAGAACACTGGAAACCCAATCGATGGTTATAAAAATTGGGGGAACCACTCTCAAACGCCTTGTTTGTCACATAAAGTGATGAATAAGCCAAGTGACGTTTGTTCTTCTTGTAACTCTTCACTGTGCTTGGATCTGCTCCAGTTTATTTTTACTGTATTTTATTTATGGTCACAAATTTTTATATGACGGAAGACGCAAGATTTTTAACCTAATGGAAGATGAAAATCTGGTTCACATATGGACAACAACAGTTTGTCTTTTAGCCATTGCAATATTTCATTTTGTGTACAATCTGGTCAGAGTTACATTTTATAGAGGTCATATTTGTGTTTAAAAACAAAGTAATTTTTGTACCTGGTGTCAACATAGCAGTATCCTGTATTTCTATAATGTAAGACCAATACAAATCAGAAACAAAATGAAAGTCTTCAGAAATTCACAGCAACAAATTAAAGCATGAGCTGTTTTTCTCCCAGAGAACTTGGCCATGTAGGCTAAGCCATAATGTGCCATACCTGTTTTTATGAATAAGAGTTCATCACATTATTTTGTATAATAAAATCAATCTTAAAACATCTTTGTCTCACATCAATTATACAACTCATACAACTCTACAGCTGTATGAATTGTCTATTGTTATTGTGTAATTTCATTAGTTACATGATACTGATGTGAGCATTACTAAATGCTGCTGGTGTCATGTTACTTACTGTTAATAAGAAGTAGAAGTACACTGAGCATCTTCTTCTATCAGATGAAGATTATTATCTGGATCTGCACCAAACTCATAGATGTCAGAACCATAAATGTGTCAGATTTTATTAACATCAAGACCCAAGAAATATTTCCTGAGAACGTGTCGAAAAATGCACCACCTCGCAATGTTAAGGAAAGTGAAACATTTTTTTTCCTGGATCTGCCCCTTTAACCGGATCCACACCAAAATATAATGGCCTCTTTCCTGGCTCGAGCCCCCATCCCTCCACCAAGTTTGATGCAAATTACTTAATTTTGTAAAGTACTCAAAAAAAAATACCAACAAACAGACACGGCTGAAAACAACCTCTCTGAGGGAGGTAATTACAGTAAATCTAATGGGAGAATGTCGCGCTGACTTGTGGATGCGAAACAGTCAGAAGAACGGTAGATGGTGCTATAAGCACACAAGTCAGTCGTATAGTTTGCAGCTGGTGCAGAATAGAAGCCTTCAACCATAGCTGGTTAATGAATGTGAAGGCTTTTTAGCCGTTCACACACGCCAAAGGAGAAGAAGGGCATTCACCCATGCAAACTACTAGAAACATTTATGCAACTTTAAATTTTTCTATTTTATTTGCATTGTTTTGCTTCAAAATGTATTAGTTATCGATTAAAAAATCCTTTCAATCCGGACTTTGATGCCATAAGTTGTGGACTTGAAAACGACCAAAAAAAAAGGAAGAAGAAAATAATCAGTATTTCGGAAACAACATGAACGTGAACTATGCTTTGGATATCTGTATTTGATTGAAGGTTAGTTGATTAGCCGAGCGATTCCGTAACTGGCCGAGAATTGCCGAATCATCTGTCCTGCCCGGACTGCTGGAAGCGGCCGCAACGCCATGTTGGCGAAGTCTCTCATCTCTGTGAGAAAAAAATGATAGAAAACATACTTGTCGAGAAGAAAAGGTAGATCGCCGAGGGAGGCTGAAGATCGTGGCGATTATTTCTTTTGAAAGAAACGAACCGAGCCGGATCCGCAGAGGTTCCGGACGGGCGAGGGAGGCTAAACCTCCCACCGTCCCCATGAATAGCACCGCTGATCCGAACAGCGACTTTCCATGAAAAAAAAGACGTTTGTGTTGCTATTCGAGCTTCGTTATCCCAGTACGTTAAAGGGATTTGGGGCCTGCTTCAAGAATCTACTACGCTTGCTCAATGCATGCAAGCTAGGCGTTGTTTGTATCAGTATTTATTAAGGTATTGTTTTTATTTGTTGATTTTTTTGCGATGAGTTTGCCACCGAAAGTGGTCCCCAAACAAGCCGCTGTCGCAGTTAGCGGACCTGGAAGTGGCCCCTCTCCGTCGAGCCAACTGCGGGCTACCCTGACCCCCGGGTCCCTGCCGCCGGGAGCCCAAACAGCTCCTCAGCCCGGCGCTGTACCACCGCCTCAGTATCCTTTGACTTGGGTAACATGGAAATGGCTTGTGGTTTTATGCATTTCACTTCCACTTTTGTAAGTAGCACATATTTCAGTTTTATTAGTGATAGATATTAAAGGCTTGGATGCGGGGATGATGGTTTCGTTTGGAGGGAGCTGGGAGGGGAGGGGACAATTAGCTAGCTAAGCATGCTAACATTAGCCTATCAAGCCGGTTGTCAAAGCTAACGGAAATGTCAGTTTGGTTTGTGGGAGTTGACGCTACAGTACTGGCTGTAGTTACATTTGTATTTAAACATGGGTGTCATTTGAATATGGTGACATTATATATTAATGACAAATGAGATGACAATATTTAGTAGAGGAAAGCTTCATCACCGGCAAGCTATGAAGCTTTCTACACCGGTTGCCGGCTTTGTTCAGTTATCGGTTGGTTGCTAGCAAGGTGCATTAGCCTCGTTACAGTATCAGCCTGCTAATTTAAGAGTAGCCACTATGGCTAGCAAGTGCACAAGTCGGTGATTGCAACGTCGCAGAGCAGGAAAGCTTCATCCATTTCAGGCAAACGACCGGTTGCTTAATAATTGGGGCTAATGCTAGTCTGGACAGGGCCCGGCTTGTGAGAATTGCACCCTCGTGCCCATTTCACATAATATTAGCTTCTGAAGGGGTGTTCCTGTGCACCTTGACGGGCCTGTTAGTGCCTGGGCCGGTGAGCTCTCTCTGGCCCAGATAGCCTGCATAGATTAGCAATTTAAAAAAGTAAGTAGTCAGTGTCATGGACGTCTTCTCAGCTACAATAATGTTTGCTTTAGTATAAACACATAGTTAAACCACCATCAACTGATGTTAGAATTGCTTCACGTATCATCTGCCATCTTTCAGAAATTTGTCTGCAAATATTTAACACGGAGTGTAGGGCTTGTCATGGCTTCATGCTGCCACTGCCCCAGATTATTCATTTACCTTTGAGTTTACACAGAGCTAGACCAGTATTACTCTATCCTACTTTTGGTGGAATGAAGTCACTAGTTATGTCACCTCCTGTTTTATTTACAGCATGGTGGCAGTAGTGTGAGACAGAGGATTAGGTTGACGTCTCCTGTCTGTCAGTGGCAGAGGGATGTCTTTTGTGATCTGACAGCTTCTGTTGTGGCTTAGCTTTCGGGTGTGATGTCTCAACCTGATTTCCTGCCACCCATGATCACAGCCGCCCTGTGTTCCTGACATCTGTAAGGGGCAGTGAGTAGCTGGTTATGGCAGGTGGCAGTATGAAACCCCTCTCTCGAGTTAGAGAGAGAGTTAGATGAGAACATCAAACAACACAGAAGATAATGGCCCCTTTATTGTTGTGCCGTGTCCTCTTCTGACTCTCCAGGCTTTTGAAATGACTGTTAAATTTGCTTAACCTACTTTTAGCTGTATGATTGTACGTGCCTGTGTCTACCAGTCGAGTACAGAACTGCACCCTTCCATTTACTCAATGAATGTCTTGTGTAAAGAATAGGGATACATAGCAATGACTAGAATAATGGTAAATATTTCTGTTTTAAAGCAGGAAACATGATTGAAACATTTGATTTGCCTTTTTGGTTTGTTGTAATCACTCTTGCTTAGCTTAACTTTATCATTGATTAAAGTGACAAGTTTGATTTTGTATCACATTTTGGAATTTCTGACCCCTTTTGATGAAGTTGTGTCCAATGATTCACCAATGCAGTTGTACTGGTGTCCCTGTTAAATGGACAGGGACAAACCTGCCATCAGATAGCCATGTAGAGCAATTGCAGTTACTTCATTACTTCAATTTTTATTGCTAAATGTCTAAAATGTCAATAAAAGATTAGAGATAACTTTTATGAAATGAATCATTAGTTTTGTTGTTGACAAGGTGTTGAAGAAGTGTCTGTACTTTTGAAGCCATTTTAATAGATTATATTTTATTTGGAATGTCTTTCAGTATAATAAAATATGATTTATTCTTGCATTACATAATCATCTCTGCAGTAGGTGGGGAGTTAACAGTACGAATGAATTGTACCAAAATTGAATGAGTAAATTAATACAAAAATTAAAACTAGTAAGCTTTGTCTCAGTTTGACTGTGTTTAAAGATCACCTTAATGGTAGTGACTACAGCACTAGACCACACAACATTTGATTTTCATGTCAGTATGAAAACAGACCATATAAGTATCACCACTTGTCTGACCGCTCACTGTCCTTAGACCTCAGAGGTCAGGATCGCAGGAGCATGTAACTCTCCGTCTGGCCTGGGCTTCTGGTGTATGGGAATTCCCACTTGGAGGATGTTGGCTTGTATGATTGTGGAGTCGTAAGACGCACAGGGGTTCAGAGGCAGGATGGTAAGGCGTGTATGTGTGCAGTACAGGGGGGGCAGTTTGTTTCTGTTCCTGGTTGCCAGAGAAACACCCAGCGCATGCGTCTGCTGCTGCACTTGCCAGACAATGGCAGTGCTGCTTAACATTCAGTGCGAGAGGCCAAGGTGGTGCTTCCCACCATCTGCCAACAAAGGCCCAGGTCACCCAGCCTGCCTTAGCCCTCCCTTATTTCCTTCCATCCCCCCATCGCTCACCTCATCCCACTGCTGGCCCAGCTGAGAAAACTGAGGGCTTCTCCCCATTTTCCCCTGCTCCTCTCTCTGGGCACCCCTTCCAACCCCTCAGCTTTCATGGCACAGTACTTTCATCTCCCTTTGAAGAGGCTCACTACTTTTTCTATCTCTTAACTTTCCAAATGTTTTTTACTTCTTTGTCCTCATGGTTTCTGTTTCTGTTTGGACAAAGGAATGACAAATTTTGCCAATAAAGAGCAGAGAAGTCTAATGTAAGCTGAGAGCCAGGAATGCAGTCAGAGTTAGTTATGAGGTGTAGCTACGTCATGTATGGACCCAGCTGGTAGGTCACACAGCACAGTAGTCCTATATTTCAGGACAGGTGTGTGCAGCCTGCATGAGAAGATATTCTCATGAGTATACTGACTGTGGGATGTTATAAATAAACTGCTGAGTTGTTATGAGCCAGCATGCAGGACTGGACTGTTCTTTCCAGAGAGGGAGTGGCCTGTTGAAGAAGACATCCTGCACACTGTCAGAGCCCTGCCAGTGTTTTATTGTTTTTATCTGAAGCGACATTTACACGTCTTTGTGGATATATTTTTTCACTCATGCGTCTGTATTTACTATAGACAAAGCTATTTAAATATACCAAGTAACTGGTTAAAAACTGACATTTTCTGATTATAGTCACATTGCTTTCAACTTCTTACAGTGCTTGATATTTACAGTGAACTCTGCATTTGGAGATCCATCTCACCCACGCAATGAGGCTGTAACAGTGCTGGTGGAGTTCAGAATATTCTCAACCACTTGTCAGCAAGTAGTGCTACAGCTTTTGCCAAAACTGTGTTAATATTTCTGTCAGAGCAAGAACTGATGGTTTGCTTTACAAATGCACCAATGCAAGTATACTGCGGCCAAATAACTGCTTCATTTTGTGGGCCGTTGTCTACAGGCACGCAGTGAATTCTTCATTTCTCAGTCAGCGTAGTTTTGCTCATATAAAAATGTATCAAGTGTGTCTGATACATGCCGTTCAGCAACACAAGTCAACATACACTCCATCAAAATCTCAGATTTCCTCAAAGAGTTGTGTCCAGAGTTTCACAGAAGAAAAAAATGGACGAGGTTGCTTCCACTATGGCTGGTTGGTCACTGACTAAATAACAGGAAGCCTGGGCGGTAGTTTTCAAGTTTTTAATGCACCATTGCAGTGTGTCAGAGATACAGAGCAGACTGTGCAGCATTATGGCTGCTGATGGACTACATACTTTATATACAGTGTAGACATACTCTTCAAAATTCTCATGTGTCTGATAAAAGAGTACAATATCTGGTCTGTAAACCTTCATTTGGAGGAGAGTCTGCAGCAGGCTCGACCTATGCAGATTATAAAATTACATTAGCGCCGGCTCTCCAATAAATAGATGAAGCCCTTCTGCGCAGGCTATGTGCAGTTCTTTCAGGTCATAAGAAAATCGAAAACAACTGTCTTGTTCACGTCACCATCATGTCTTCAGGATGATTAAGTGCTTTTAGTTACTGAAATCCATAGGAAGTAGTAACTTGAAAGCAGATTTATCCTGTGAGCCTTGGAAAGAGCATGTTTTTGTAATATTATAATTTTGATATTTACTTATTTTTACATTTAACTCCTAAGCAGTACATACTGACTACACGTCACCTTAATTTAGCGCTAAAAGCAAATGCATTCTAGGCTGTAGACATCCAGAACTATTGTTGCTTAAGATTTGGTTTGTAAGAGTTGAATCCACCAACCTACCAACTATTGTTCATACTGTAGTGAAAGAGCAGTCTCAGCAACAGCAGGCAGGCAGTGAGAGCTTTGTGAGCTCTGCTTTTATCCAACTGTGTGAGTGTGTGTGTGTGTGAGAGAGAGAGTGTGTGTGAGTGAGTGGCCAGTGGGCCAGCAGGGGGAAGGAGGGTTTGTGTCTGCACCATCTGGGCCGTCTCCACTCACTTCCTGTGCCTCCACTCTGAACACTCCGCACTGAGATTTCCAGGTAGACTACATCCTTCAAATGTGACATGCCAAGTTCCTTTAGGTTTATTTGACATGTATACCATATTTATATGACACAAAACTTTTTTGCTGTGGCAAAGAAATTGCCTGTGTGTAACTATCCACCTGTGCAAACATTTGATTTAGGTGATATTTGTCTACTGAGCAGCTAAGTCAGCAAAAACAAAGCTCACCTCTCACTCTGACCCTCTCTGGCCTCTTTTTCTTGGATATTTCAAGTGTTTTTCAGTCAGGGACGAGGTTGTTCACTACACAGCTGTTATTCAATAATTTATTCAGTAATAGCAGATTACAGTTTATTGAGCTGTATCATCCTCCTGATCACACCCCTGCTATTTGTAAGGCTGTATCTCCTCCTGTCTCCCCCTTTCTCTCCCTCTCACACACTCAGCACTTAAGTGGCTTTACAGTAAGCTAATGATGGAGCAGGAGCAGCAGCAGCTTTTTCCTCCTAAATGTGGCATACAGGTTACGGTGGGGCCAGGGGACAAGGAGGAGAGGCTGAAGCTACTTTATGATCTCCTCAGGGAAGAAGGGTCAGCATGGGCACATTTCAGACTGGGGCACCAGACTTTTATATTGTTAACAGGAAACCAGGCAGCCTGGCCTTGTTTAGGAAAGTTTGAAATGTGAGTGCCTTTTCAAACTGTGTACATGAACTTAATTTGTCCTTACACTTTGAATAGCTGGCATCCTTGAGGTGTGTTTCTTTTAGGAGTATGTACCTTTTAACTTTCCCTTATCTGATGCATTGCGTTTCTCCTGAGAGGATTGGTGTAATTTTGTCCAGCTGGATGTTGCAGGTACATTTCCACTGACACTTTTTCTGAAGCAGTATCCCTGTTGTAAGTCTTCTAAGTTGACATTGTGCCTACCCTCTCTACTCAAGCAGAAAATTAAATGGAGATCAAACTAATGACTAATGTCTCATTAGTGCGGTCAGCCACTTTCATGGTTGTGCCTGATGCGTGCAGTTGAGTTTGACTGCAAAGTGTCTGCATCCATCTGGTTACCTGGCCACCCACATGGGGGGCTTGACATGGATTATTTTACCTCAGCAAATGTTGTTTTCTTAATGTGATCACCTGGATCACCTCACGTATCATATCATATCATATATCACTCTTGGTATCTTTGATATCCAGTTATGCTAGCTAATTATTATGGACCCTCAGAGGAAATCATGTAGTCAAAAATTGGAAATGCTTTGATATCAAAGGGAAATTTTATTACAGATGTCCTTAACCCACACCTTTTCATGTGGAATGGTAATTTTGCAGAGGGAAAACAAGACTGGTTCAGTTATCCAGTTAAATATGTCTCTTGCTGTGTTGCTTAATATGAATATGCAGTGAAAAGGCATTGCTTGATTTTCCACCAAATGTACCAACAGTACACCTAGTTTCTAGCATAACAATGTTCTGCAATTACTACAGGTGTTTGCCTTCTGAGATGACAGAAATCTGCATACTGGCTTTGAGCCATTTTAAATAATCTCTTGTTTGTACAATTTGGCTGCAGTTGTCAGAAGATCAGGTCTGCCAAGATCTCTGGTAGATTTGTCTAGTCTCACCTGATCATTTTTGAGTTTGCTTTTCCTGACCTTGCCGCCGTTGATGACGACCCCTGACCTCCAAATGAAATTGTTCCTGTTGCTCAAGCAGGTTGAACCCTGGTTTCACCTGGCTACGTCTTGTTCCCCGTTCTCTGTTTACACTCCCTGACACAGTTGCCCCTGCCAACTACTGGTCACGTATAGCAGACGGATCAGGTTGCCCCACTGTTGATTTCCCCCTCCCTTCTGTCTCGCTCTCTGCCTGACACCCACCAGACCTGGATCAAGAAGTATTAGCAAATAATTATTACTATCAGTTTATTTTTTCTCCTCCTTTGTGCTTTGTGGCTTGGACGTACCACATTATGGCTTTTCAGACTATGACAGGTTATCTGTGAATCATGGAAAAAGCGGTGTTTCTGATACTCGCACTATGTGGGAGATGATCTCTGTTAGATTCTTCAAGTATGACTAGACGGAAATAAAAAGTTGTAAATACTCTGTTGTCCATAGGACAGTGTTATTGTGCTCCTTTTCACCTAGACTGTCATGTGAGTGTGAAGAGACTGAAAGTCTAATTACTCCTTATTTCTGTGTGTATAAAGTGTGTGTGTGTGTGTGTGTGTGTGTGTGTGTGTGTGTGTGTGTGTGTGTGTGTGTGTGTGTGTGTGTGTGTGTGTTGTGTGTGGTGTGTGTGGTGTGTGTGTGTTGTGTGTGTGTGTGTGTGTGTGTGTGTCTGGTGTGTGTGTGTGTGTGGGATGGGCGTGTTGTTTTTTTTTCCAAATTCTCCGGCAATGAAACAGATAATGCTTCCTGCTGTGCTTCTGCTTTTTGAAACGCAGCCCTCTTCTTAAACGGTTCTTTTCTCCCTTTATCTCCCCCTCTCCCTCTTGTGTTGTTGGTTACAAGTAGAGGTGCTGGCAGGGGGCCGAGAGATGACAGCCCCTGCAGGCAAGAGCAGAGTAAAGGAAGAGGGCTTAGGGGAAAGGGAGGCGTAATTTGGGTGGAAGGAAGAAAGCCAGACGTTCGGTTTCCCTTAAACCATGTGACCAGCAGTGTGTGAGCATGTCTTGTCACAGTCAACTGCTTGAGCAGGTTACTAACCACAGGGCTTCCCTCTTCTATGCGGCTAGTACATATTCCCTCTTTTGTCTCCTCTAACATCTGATTTATGTCTCCCAAGTGACTCTCATTATTACATGTTTTAAAAGCCTTACGGAAAGTTATCTTCTGTTCTAAGCCTAGTGTTATAGGTTTATTCAGTGTAATGACAGGAGATTTTTCTTTGTTCTTTTTTTTTTTTTTTTTTTTTTTTTTTTTTTGTTCTACCTTGTAGCATAAGAAAATGAGAAATAATATTGAATTTAGTTTGTACTTTAGCTGTAGCCATGTAAGGGGTGAGTGGTTGTCTAGTCTTCTGCTCTGTCCGTCCCCTTGCCTGAAGTATTCCAGAAATCCATTTCAGATTTTCCCTTTAACTCTTGCAAAATGGTGAAGGTACATAGTGTACTCTCAGAGATGGGGCATTTTGGGCGGGGTGGTTGGGGGATCCTTGAAATCAAACTAGCCGAGCTATCAGGGTTTGAGGAAAACCCTTTGGATCTGAATCAGCTAATGTACTGCATAAAAACAGAGCTGTAGAATGAAACTGTGTCAGTAGAGTTACCTCATTGTTTGTTAAATGGGAAACTTTCAAACACACTAGATCAAGTCTTCTCATGTGAATTAGCAATGTTTAGACTTTATAATGTCTCTTACATGAATATGATGGGAATCTTAGCTTTAGATCTGTCCAACTCTTGTCTAGAATCAAACTTGTTTTAGGACACTTGTTAGCTGTAGCATTTTCCTTAACGCACCTTTTACCAGAATCTCACGGGTTCAGCCATCACTGGATGACCGAATCTTCCCCACACAGCCTGGAGTCGCAGTCTACAGCGTGAGTCACTGCATGCAGCCCCACTCACATACTGTACATATCCACCTGTGCAAATACTGCGCTGCACTCATACAACTCATATCTACAGTTAGGACTGTATGCAGTAGTATACAGTCAAATTATGCAAATGTTAAGTATTGACCATGACTTTACCAAAAACATGCACTAATTCCCCAGATTATTAGGTGCCCCTGGGCAAAACTAACGCAGTATACAACACTGACTTTATGAAGCTTTATGAAGGTTATAATGTTCAGGTTTTTGGTTGTTTGTTGTATTTTGACACCATTGAGCTGCCCTGCATCTTACTGAGAGATGTTTCTAATATTTAGTCTACCCTCACTGATATTAAAAATAAAATGAACAAAATATTAGGAAATCCTCTCACAGAACATTATGATCATTATTTTCATGCTGAAATGTGTCTGCATATTTGTTAGTGTATTGATTGTAAATATATTCAGCCCCCAGAGAGAGCACAACTGAAGTTCAGTGCAGGAAAAGTGTACCTGTTTCCTCTTAAGAACATTATAACCTTTATTAAGGTAGTATTTATTGTGTTTGTTTTAGCAAGTACATCTAATCAGTGTGTGTTTGATACCATGCAAGATAACAGTGCCTTTAAATTACTCACCCCTCCATATATTATTTTTTTCATATTTTATATTTTCAACATGGGGGTCACAGTGTTTGTAATGTAGAGTTTTTGACGTTGGACTATAGAAAGATGCATTATTTTAAAAGTGTAAACAAATCCCTGTAAGAGGTTGAATAGATTTTGCAGGCAATGTAAAAGTGCATTTGTGGTTTTTTGGGTGGAGGAAGATGCTGTGACCTGACCGCAGTAGGCCTGCTGTGGAAACTTGTCGTCACCTCAGGGGACCTCTGCCATTCACTTACTCCTTCGAGAGTTAATTAACATTTCCTGTATCAAATAGTTGTCATAATAATATTGACATAAGTTTTGGTTTTTATTTTAACCTTCCTGGAGCATCAACATGTGAGTTAGGGGCTTCAGTTAAACAATAAGATTTGGTAACAGAAAAAAAAAAAAAAAAAAAAAAAAAAAAAAAAAATTCAAATCTACTTCTGTGTGCTGTCCTTGTCTGAACTTTAAGGCTGTTTATTGTCTCATCTTCAATGACCAGTGCTCTGCTGCACTGCTCAGGGCGTCTCCTCTGATAAGCCGTGTGTGCATTTACCTGTAGGGCAGACATTTGTTAGAGGGCTTGGTAGACTAAGATGCTGATTAGTCACAATCCTACCGTTAAAGGCACAGATACCTCTATGTTTATTGCTGCAAATCTTAAATCGTAAATTAATGTTTACTACAGAAAGAAGATAAGAATATTGATTTCCTTTTTCACTTCACATTTTATTGATTTTTTTTTATTTTTTTTTTATCTCACACAAAATAAACTGAGCTGACAAAATAAATACAATTGTGGAACTCGCTCAGACATTTATGATGTTTTAATACCAACATTGTAGCCATTGTGGGAAAGTATTTGCTTGTGTGTTTTTGTTAGCCCCATGGTGCTTTTATTTCTATAATATCTGGCATCTATAAGCATAGCAATATAGCTTAGGTTTGCCACTTTGATAATTTGACACCACAAAGAAGATGTTGCCAGCGATAACTTTTCTGAAATGTGGGACGTTAACAGTAAGTAGCTGCACATTGCACAAAGAAAGTCACTGTATGCTAGAAGATAGGCTATTCAGCTGCAAGCTCATTTATCCACTAATACAACAGTGCTGGAAACATTGCAGGTTTTATGAGAGTTTGTAGCTCTGAAAGTTCATTTTAGGGTGGTTAGGCTGCAACAATGATGACACTGGTGGAAATAAACCCTGCACATGGCATGAAACAGTTTTTTTTTTGTGCAGTGGATACTGGGTTTGCACACTTTCTTTTTTTCCCCTTCCCCTCATGTACAGCCTCTATACAGCCGCTTGCCTCCCCTCCCCCACCCCATCACTCTGTATGTCCTCAGAATCAGTCACTTGCCTGAAGCAGAGCAGGCTCCTCCCCTGGCAACAGCAGCTAGATTAGTTGCTTTATCCCAGGTCATCTGAGGGAAGTGGGCCACACAGAGAAGATGGAGAAATGCAGATCGGATTGGTTCTATAGAAGCTATAGAGAGTGTTGCCTGTAGTACCAGGTAGATGTAAATATAATATACATTTGATGATTCTTTTTAAACATTAGTGTTGGTAACTGTGTTAAGGAACCTTTAAAGCTCTAATGGCCAGGTTCTGTAAGAGGGGAATAAAAGGCCCTGGAGAGAAGATGTGGTTTGCCGAGCTTTCCAGGCTGTCTCCGTGTCTGCCTCCTGCTTTCTTCCTGCAGTATCCTCTCTCATTCCCTGGTGTGTCAAGCCTGCTGCAGCAACAAGCAGCACCTGCAGTGGTGCCAGCCCACAGCTGCAGCAGCCAAAGCCCATCCTGCCACACCACAGGCTAAGAGCTGAGTCAAACCTCAGCTCTGCCTCGTATTGCTCACTCGGCTGGTGCCTACCCTGAACCCTCCATTGGCCCATATCGATAAGGCTTGTTTAGCGTGACTCAGTTGTATCAGGTGCACCATGTCTATCACAGTTGAGTGGGAATGTAATATGATTACTTGACCCAGTTTTGCCATATGAGGTCCAGACATCCTTGCACAGCATAGTTTGGCACAGCAGGCTGCAGGAGAGGCCAGAGACTAGTCTTTAGCCAATCGCAGCAGGCTTCAACACCCATGCACAGCTCAGGTCTTTACCTCTGCACACATACAGGGGCTAATCCTGGACTACTTAATTTACATTCCTTAGCAGGAGTGAGGACTAATGACCTGTGGAATCTTGCCACTGCTGTTCCTCCTCTACATCACTGTGTGTCTGTGTGTGTGTTTGTGTGTGCATCAGTCTGGCATAATATATCGTTTTACGTATCTGTCTAAACTCAATGTTAATGTGATGCAGGTACCCAGGCATGCTGGTCCTCCTTACACTGCTCACGACATCACAAAGGGACACCCTAACTTGGCGGGCACCCCGCCCGGTCATGCCCACTCCCCGGCGCTCTCTCAGGTATCAGTACCCACAGCTTCCCCATATCGCTACCCTAAGGGCTGGGAGGCAGGCGGAGGGGTGAGTTTGTCACTGTGTCCGCCGTCATCCTCTCTGCATATTTATGTTTGGTCTGTCCATTTGTCTGATTACTTTTTTTGACCTGTGTTAGGGCTGGGCGATAGTTGATTACTACAATTTCCCAATATAATTACACCATGACAAAATTTCACTTAAGGATATTGTGGTTTACGTGTCTAAATAAATGATGCGTTGTTTTTTTTTACCAAAATTTGCAACACACATTTTGAACACTTACTATTTTTTATTATTTATTATTTATTTAATATTATTTAAAACTTACAGGATTTCTTCTACAATTTAAAATAAAAATTGAAAAACTTATATTGTAACAAATTTATTTTGAGATATTATAATTATTGCATAACATGTTAATACTGCCCACATCGCCTACCCCTAACCTGTATTGTTTGTCTTTTCTTTCATCAGCTTTTCACATGTTTTATTTTCCTGTTTGTCATCTTCCACACTTCTCCTAAACAGCAGTAAGCTATGTGTGCATGACTGTGTTGTTTCAATGAAATTCAGATGATTATATGATTTAAAGCAGGGTCAAATTCAAGAACAGTTCCTGTGCACCACTGCCCATACACAAGCCTATGTATACTGTATTCTATATGGTGTGCCTCTTTAATCCTGATAAGGGTCAGAAGGGGTCAAACCTAGCATGCATATGGCAAAATGGAGATCAACAGGTTGTCAGTCTATCGCAGGGCTAATGCATACATGTACAAACACATTTATATTTATATGATCTGCATGCCTTAAGACTATGGGAAGAAAGCAAAGCACCTGGAAGATAGATTTTTAAATGAATTAATACTGTTGTCATTTAATTCAGTTTACAAATACAAACCACCTCTTAATGAACATTCTCCACTTTGTGGGCTACTTTGTACAGCTGCAAAGGGTTGTGTCACTGTGGGATTCCCATGGGATGGAAGGAATACTACATTGTGTCAGTGTTATTGGTAAAACAATCCAAAGGAATCAGCTGATAGTCATGCCACAGCTATTTCACCATGAGGTCATGATCATTTGCTCAACCTAAGTTCAGGTAGATAGGTCTGTTATTACACAGACCTATATGAGCCTGCAGCTGAAAGAGGTTTAATGCAAAAAGCACAGCATCGTTAATGTCACATTTTTAAGCATTGCCTGTTATGGTTAGACCTACATTCTACCTCTCAGTGTAACCACTAATCATTAAGGGAATGACACTGCTGCTGTGAAGCTGGCATCGGAGACCGCCCTGCTGCTCACATTTACGAGCATGTTGATCAGTGACTCAGCCTCTCTGGAAGTATGTGACTATACTTGCGAGGAATCTAGATGTTCCCCTTTACCATTATAGCCTAATGGCCCACTGCCTCACCCTAAAGCAGTTTTAGTCTCTTCCCATCCTTCTATAAATAGTCAGCCAGCACAAACTGAAATTATCACAACCATACCAGCAGCAGCTTGAGGAAGAGTAAGAGTAAGTATCTGTATAAACCCACCTCTGCCGAGCCCCACTGCACACGAGATGAAGAATAAAGGAACACAGGATTTGCAGTCCTTGAGGGTTCCAATTATCTTTGCGCAGTACATAAACCCCAATCGAAAACATTTTCTCCTAGCAGCATCCAAAGTAAGTTAGTGTTGTGATGTCTGGTGTGTTGTTAACGAATGTCGCAGTTAGTCCTTTAATGTGTGAAATGTCTCAATGAAATGACCAATGACTGATTGCTGCACGGCTCGTGGCCAGTATGTAACAAACCTTCTTCTTCTCTGTCCATCTTTCCATTTCTTTTTCTGACAGTCTCCGTACAACCCTGGACAAAATGCTGGCTCCGCCCCTCTAGTGTATTCTCCCCAGACACAGCCAATAAATGCACAGCCACAGAGTCGTCCGGTGAGTGTCCCTCTGGTCTTAGATTTACAGCTCGCACGCCTCAGAGAACCCAAACAGTTTGTGGTTTACTGTGGCTCTTATTGAAAGTTAGGGTTTCATTGAATCAATGATGGAGCGTTTTTATGTTTAAGAAGCTACACCAAGCCGCTCATGTCAGTGAAGCAATTTAACATAGTATTTATTTAATAAAGTCTCCTTATTTGTCTCCTCAGAGTCTAATTGTGGGTGGTGGCACTGTGTCATTGGTGGCGTACATGACAGTTTACACTGATGTAATTTTCTACCATTCATCTCTTCCGTCATTTAACTTCCGTCTGGAAAGCCCTGTACATTCAGTCACAAACATGTAGCCTATAATTAATGACAGTGAAAACGGTGAAAGCCTCAATAATAAATAGCCTTTGGCTGCAGAAGAAAGGGTTTTAATTAGTCTCCAGGGTAGTGCTGGAAGATATGGATTAGAAGATGAAGAGATTTTTGTCAGATTACCCTCTGACAGCCAGATCAGTAATTGTTAGGGCAACTAATGAAGAATCTGGACCTTCCTCAAACATCAGATGTGGTGGAAATTTACCTCATTTCTATTAGTCAGGGGGTTAATTTAGGTTTAATACTGGGCTTACTACCAGCTGTTCTTGTATTGTCTAGTGTGGCCTAAGCAAAGCAATTTTAAGATGAGTAACAAGTTAACACCTTTTGTGAAAAATCTCCCATCACAACTAGCCTAGTAAGAAGTATCCAAATATTATATCGACTTCTCCAGGATTCTCGGTCTACATACACTTGTTAACATCATTTATTAATCTTTCCTGGCTCCTGCCTATTCCCCATCATGAGATCAAGACTAACCAGCCCTCAGTGAAATCGCATTTACATATACAGGAAGTCTTGTTTTAAACTGTGGATACAATGGTAACGTTTGCCACATAGGACACTGGAAATTATTTTAATTCCTTTAAAAATGTGGAATTATAATATCTACATTGTCCTGTAAATCCAGTCTGTCTGGTACTTAAAGTGAAAATTACAAGCAACTATTTGCAAATGCACAATTTGACTCTGGTCTGTGTGCTGCATCGTGTATCTATTAAAGCTTTGTTGCTCTGTGGTTTTGTACTGTATTTTCAAGCATCTGCCTCCATCACTCATCTTATCTCTGTGTCTCTCTTATGCTCTTTCCTTCTCCCCGCTTTGCCATCACTGCTTCAATCTCCTTGCTGGACCTCTCCTCCCTCCCCCACCAGTTTGCTACGGGCCCTCGACCAACCCACCATCAGGTAATTTACTCCCGCTGAACACCCCTCCTGCTCCCCATTTCGCATCATCATCATCATCATCATCATCAAACAGTTTGTTGGTACCTGCTGGCCAAGGGCTGTTCGTGGGGCATCCGCTGTTCCTTAAAAAAAGTCTCTTTGAACACTGACAAGTGTCATGGATACAGCTGAAGAGGTTTTGATTATCATGGGTTTTTTTGAGTGTTGCTGCTACTTAATCAAGATATCCAGCTGGATGCACAGAGCTGCTTCCTGAAGGGTGTGATTTTTACATGACAGAACCTTGTCCTTGATTGGATTGAACCCTCACTTCATGTTGTCTCACATTTTCACACACACACACACACACGCTGATCAATGTTGTGTATTCTATGCTTGAGTACAGGAACTAGTCAGTCTGTAGTTGTAAACCAAAAAAAGGGAATAATAAGCCAACTGTTAGAGTATGGGGGCTGTGTTGCAGTTGCATCTTAACACACTCAATCAGCTGAACAGCCATTGATAAGGTGGTGTGCCAGTCGTGGTGGACACGCAGAAAGGCCCTTACGTGCAGCAGAATGTTGTTTCGATAAAGCAAAGAAGAGACATTACATGCTGTCAGCACTGGTCTTCCATAATATGTTGCTGAATTGTTTTACGCCTGAAAATAGAAATAGGGACATTGTTATTTTTGTGCATGCGTAGCTAAATCTGTCCAACTTTTTTCAGTGTCAACACCGTCTTGAGACCATGGTTTCTCATTTATTTCTAGTAATTACACCAAGGTACTGTAATTAAATTGACTGTTTAATTGTTGTTTGGGGAGGGAGCTTTATGGTCTAAATTTCTTCATAACCACAAATATAAGTCATATTTTAGATGGACACAAATGACTGTAAGCATTTTGTCTTTAAATGCTGATAATTTCTCATTGCTAATTGAAAATTTCTATAATTAAGGGGTAATAGTTCATTTTCACAGAATAAGAAGATAAAATTATAAGGAATAGAAGACAGTGGTCGTCATGTTACGCTGTAGTCAAGGGAAGAGGCAGGAACAACTGTGTGGACCAGTTCCAGTGTTTGTCTGTGTTCATGGCTGACATTTGTGTAAATTACATTCTGAATCCTGTTAGACAGCTGACACTGTGCGAACCAGTGTCATTAGATTATGAGGGGCAAGTTAATGTGTTCATGTCTGGTAGTGTATTTAGGATGATGTTGTTGTTGTTGTTGTTGTTGTTGTGCTATATCACCTTGTGGATGCTAAGAGTCTTGGACGTGTCAACGTGCTGACACTCAGTCCATGTGACTTCCTGTTATCTTTGTGTGTGTTGATTCATGCTGTAATGATTCATACAGATGCCTGCTCTTGAGATTGATGTTATTCACACCCTTGATCCCCTCGATGGGCCCTGTATGACTTGTTGTCTAACATCCTCATCTTCTGGATGCTTCTGTGTGGACAAATTTTCAACAGACTATTAATAGTATAGTGTCAAAGTGTGTCGGGTGTGTTTGCTGGCATTCTCTGGCTGTCACAAACTGGCGCTGGGATCTCTTGTGCCACCACGGAAGTGGAGTCAGAAAGCAGATGTAGCTGAACAGTGGCCTTTCATACCGACAGAGAAAACCGCCATTGTCTTCCTGAAACACACTCAATGCACAGTAAAAGGGTGCATGGAGATCAGAAAATTAATTCATTTGGCCAAAAACGTAAGTCTGCCTTCAAACAAGCGCCATCATTATTTCGTTTTTATTTCCCCACTTATCAGTGTAACTGACTTATTTGGATTTCAGACACGGCTTGTGTGTGTGCGTGTGTGTGTGTGTGTGTGCGCGCGCGTGTGTGTGTGTGTGTGTATGTTAATCAAAAGGTCAAAGCCAGTGGAAATTACAGTTACCACGAAAACAAATGACTGTTGCTTCCTCCAGAGAGCTCTTCAGAGTGTAAATTACCCTATTAATCTTAATTTCACTCATGAGTGTGTCCACTTTGTTGGCTTTGAATAGTGGAAATGTCATGCAATAGTAAAACCTTAGAATACATTTTTGTAAGCATTTCCACCTTAACTTAAACCCTACAGGGTGTTAGCAGTTCATTTCATTTCATTTACTCATTTGGCAGACGCTTTTATCCAAAGCCAGGGACAACACTAAAGCTTCAATGCAGTAGGAGACCTTGTTTGTTTCAAGTGACAGGAATTATTGGGCCACTCTGGCAACAGCATCAGTCTGAGTTATTTCTCTGCTATACAGTAAAAACATCAACCCACAAAAGGAGACAAAGGGGTTTTCACTAAACACTGTAATTTTCTTTGCCATAAATATTGTACAAGCAAAAGACCAGATACCAGGGCAGTGAGGTGACACCTATCAGTTTCCTAAGATAGGAGATGTCTGTAACTCACCCTGGCCTGCACCTCTTAACATCTTGTCTGTTGCTAAGTCAGCGGCGCAGGTGACAGCCAGCTCCCGTTGGGGCTGGGAAACGCCAATTTGGCAAAACAAGAGGTAGACTGGTCGACAGACATGCTGCACAGTTAGAGAGAAGAAACGCCTCTTGTTTGGATGAGAGAGGTTTGTGCATATGGGTATGTGTGCATGTTATGTTAGGGTGGCACATGACCAAAAGTCAAATGCTGATGTGACATTTTGACTGTGACTTTTCAGTTTCTTCCACTCTACCACCCACTCACCGATAAACCAGCTCTCACTCTGACTTTCTTTTACATTGTATGGAGTTGTTTGTTTTTTTGTTTTGTTTTTTCGATCGAGTTGCTCAGGACCAGTTACTTTCTTAGGTAGATGGAACTAATTGAATAGTCTCCTGCCTTCATGTGTGTTTGGTGAATGATGCTTGTTGTTGTATTGGGGCTTCAGTCTCACCAGTACAGTCTCCCACTGGCTTTTCTCTTTTTCCTGCTTTCAATACTCAAGGGAGGATTCAGGCCCATCCAGGTAACATTTAACTCTGTGTTCAAAGTCTCTCAGACCTGCATGGCATGATGAGGATCATCCTTGAAATGATCCCATCCCTCCTAACTTCTAACCCTTTACACCCCCTCATTTTCACTACATTGTATGCTCAGTAGAGAGGCCATTTATCATCATTTTATCCCTATGTCATGTCTTTTATCCTGTAGAGGATCATTACTGGACTTTTCAGTTCATAATTTGTAATTTTTTCTCCATCCATTACTCATCTTTAATGATCTTGCACAATTTGATGAACAGCATGCAGAATGAAAGAGATACTGTATATTACTCCCCCAAATAAGTGTTTTTTTAGTTTCTTTTTATGTCCATGTGATCAAGTGTTTGCTACCCGTTGGAAATATGTAATTTTTAATGTTATTTTATTGATGCCAATTGGGCTTAGATATTGTTTTAGAGTGCACTTAATTTTTCAGTGATTGCTTTAAGCCTAAGTTACCAAACCAGACAGTGTTGAAAAGTTGTTTTGTCTGTTGACTCATATTTCTTGCTATGTCAGCGATTTTTACTGAGACTGTCTTCTGGTAGCTGGTAATGAACAGTTTCCTGGTCATTTCCGAGATAACAGCAGGGCTGTTTACAATAAAGGCATTGAACCTGATTTATTATGTTAGAGGTGATTTCCCTCCGGGGTATTTTTAGATGGTTTTTACAGCATTGTTTATTCTGCTCTCCTTCACTGGAGCACACTGTGACTGTGGTTTGGTATTCCCAACCTTAGCCCTGGTTGTTTGGAAGGCGGTCACAGCTGTTGGTAGTGGTCCTTCTTCAGACCCGGCACACAGAGATTCCTGCCTTAAATTTTATGTGCTGTCGAAAAACACAAAGCCCGTCAAACATTAAACTTTGAAGTGATTGATTGCTTGATAGAAGTCATTGTAGCTGCAGTCACTACAGTATATTTCCCACACTTTCAGTGCTCTGTGAAGCAGAAGAAAAGGACATATTGCTGCCTGATGAACACAAACATGCCATGTGTCACTTTGAGTCCAACTGCAAGGTTAGCCAAGTTGCTCAGGCACAAAAAGAAGTATTTGAAGCCATTCAGCAGTCCAAAAGCTTTTATTTTTTACAGCTGTGGAGTCTGGTCTGCAGCTTATTTACAAAAGCACTCCAGAGTCCTTTGTTGCTTATCAAAGTCTAGGAAAATGTGTTAGTTTCTCTTTATGAATACTTAAATGTTAATCATCAAAATTAAAGACATGAAAACCCACAGACAAACTACATTAAACTACCATTCCAAATTTTAGTTGATGTTGTTCCATGTCTATTTGCCTTGGCAGCAAGTGGCATCAGGTTTACATCACCTAAAGGATATGTCAGTGCGTCAAGTCGATCCATACTGGAGTTCCATTAATGAAAATGAAAACTTAAACTAGTGGTTAAAATCTTAATTTACTGAAGTAAAGAGAAGAAAAAAGGTTAAACAGTTAACAAAACAAGCACCAAATAAAAGTGTAGAAAAATCTGCTGTTGTTAACATCTTTTAATGCAAATATACCCTTATTCTTCACTCTTTTGTTCCTAACTATAAGTTGCCATGGTGTTAAAAAAAAAAAAAAAATCAGGTCAAGATACCACCAAGGTCCCTTGACAGCAGAGTTATGTAGCCAGACTCCATTCAGTTAAGGAAACCTCTGTAAACCTAAACCTACGTGATCCACCACTTCAATTATTTTTAATGTGCCCCTTCCTCACACCTCTATCAGGGTCACAATCTTGTTCAGGCATCTTTAATTGGAAAAAAAATTGAATGGAGAAATGAGACAGTCCACTATGCAGTGCACTGATTATATTTATGTGCCATGTCTCTCTTGTATTGAACATTTAGCTTCATATGAATGACTTAATCATGCTTTTTAAGGCTTTTGTTTAGCTGATAATATTATTGTAGGGGAAATGTTTGAATACAGATTTCTGCTCCCTACTTTGGAGATGGCATTCATCTGATTCATAGCATTATAATTACCATATAAAACCCAAATTACAGAGGTTTAGTAAAGTAATTCATGGAGGTTATGGGTTGTTTTATTGAAGCATAAAAAGGTAGTATAAAGGTATACACATCTGCCAGAAAATCATTTAGCAGTTTCTCCTTGCTCCTCCTGGCTGAAATGTGATGTTCGGTAGCAATGATGAGAGTTCAGAAAAATTTGTGGTGCTGGGCCTCTTTTCTTTTTTCTTTTTTTTTTCAGCTGCTGATAAAAAACCAGGGCTGTCTCATTGTGAGAAATTTGTCCATGTGGAGAAGACATCTGTAAAACTGTGCTTGTTTGTATTTTAGATAAAGCATGGCAGCATGCAGAAATGAGACTGCTACCTCTGTGATAGTGCTTTAATGTCTTTTGTTGTCTCTCTGTGTTTCTCTCACATGCTACCTTCAGTTTTTCCAGAGGACTCAGATGCAGACTGCGAGGCCCACCATCCCGACGAACACACCCTCCATACGGCCAGGCTCGCAGACTCCCACAGCGGCTGTCTACCCCACTAATCAACCAATCATGATGACCATGGCACCCATGCCTTTCCCTTCCCCGCAGGCCCAGTACTACATCCCACCGGTGAGACAAACACACTGAACTGAGTCTTAAAATTACAGTTAAAGTCTTTACTTTAATATAGCAGGTCCAGATATAGTTATGTGTGATATGGAAATTGAGTAAAAAATATTTTCCCGATACCACTCTCATGTCTGCATATTAGATATGTATCTGCAGCCAAAACAGAGAACATTAAACATTATCTTTAACCCTTTTTCTTATGTGGAAATTAAAGGTATTTCAGTTTCACATTTTCAACTGCAGCTGTGATCATTTTGTTTTTGTGCTGAATGACTCCAGAGAAAATGTTCTTGGGTTGCAGCTGGTATTGATTAGATTTAACTGATTACTAGAAATCCAGGTCATAACACTGGTCCAGGCAGAATTTAAAAGTCTAATTCTCACCAAAGGACGATCAAAATCCCTTAAATAAAATTTGAATGTTTGAAAAAAAAATCAAGTGTGCAATTTTTTAAATGAAATTTGTACAATATCTATCGTGTCCTTGCTGATGATGTGATAATATGTATCTCCCTGTCCTCCTTACTTGCAGTTTCGCCACAGTACGCCCTATGTAGGACCTCCTCAGCAGTATTCTGTACAGCCTCCAGGGTCTGGCCCCTTCTATACTGGTCCAGGGCCAGGGGACTACCCTGCCCCATATCGTGAGTCATTAGTCCAACACAAATGCACATCCAGCACTATTCTTACATCACATTTATAATCTGAATTTTCACCATATAGTAGCACAAATACACACTAACTGTCAGCCTTGTGTTCCCTCAGAGCAGGGAGCCTAACTGTGTTTTACTAAATCCTCTTTTCTTCTGTTTTGTTTTTCTTTTCTCACAAATTCATACAGATCCCCTCAGGTACCACCCACCTGTCTCACCCTCTGTCCCTGCTCCCGTTCCCACAGCTGGTCCACCCTATTACCCAGGACACTCTATGTATTCCCCCTCACCCTCCATCATAGTGCCTACACCACAGCAACCTCCACCAGCCAAGCGTGAGAAGAAAACAGTGAGTATCTTAGTAGTTTGTCAGTTTTTTTTCAGCTTTCCCATTGCATAAGCCAGTGAAAATTGGCAAGTAACAGTGAAATATTAAGCGTGAAACGGTGACTGACTGAGTTTTGTACACTGAGGTTGGAAAGATTCACAGGTTCACTGAGCTCTGATGCTAATAATCGTTAGCAAACCAGTGTAGAAAACATCAGCTGCAGCTTCGCATCTTGCTGGGCATTGCTTTCGGTGGTTAGTCAGATCAGCTCTCTCACTAATTAATGTTAATTCAGTCTGTGACTTGATGTCAGGTTTAAATTAAACTTGGCTGTCAGTATTACACAATTATTAAATAGATCCAGAAAGAAAAAAAAATTGGTATTCAATCATAACCCTTTATTATAGAAAAACATCTTATTTGATACATTTTCATTGCACCCCTGAAATTCTTTATTCGATCCTAGATTATTCAATTTAGGAGTACAAGTGCTCCTTCCAAAAAAAGTAATTTTCTTCTTCAGTTGAGTCTGCAAACTTTGCCTGGGAGGGAGTGGCTCCCCCCGCTGCTGAAAAAAATCCTTCTTTTTGTTGCTCTGTGCGTCATTATCAGTTTGTAGCGGTGTGTAATGTGACTGTTGGAAAATGTTCACAAACATGTGGCTAAGGCAGCGTCCTTCAAAGACTTGGGTGCTTTAGTGAGGTCTGTTTTTTTGCGCCATTGTCCTCCCAGATCCGTATCCGTGACCCCAATCAGGGTGGCAGGGATATCACAGAGGAGATCATGGCAGGGGGTTCAGGGAGCAGGAATTCAACGCCTCCTGTCGGTCCCCCCTCCTCTACCCCCACCCCACCACAGGTATGGCTCTCTCACACACTCACTCACCTACAGTATTTCCAGTCAAGGTAGTGTAGCATTAGGAGCAGCTGATTAGACTGGAGCTGTAGCCGAGGAGAGGAGACACGTCTCTTATCCGGCCGTCTCGCTCTTTCATAAGAAATTCATGATGGCTTTGAGTGCGAAATGGTACATTCCTGTTGTTTACAGGACGTATTGACATCATCATTAGCACTTTTGTTTGTGGTTTTATAAATGTGGTTGAGAATTTATGTTTTTCGGGTACACAGGTCCTAAGTTCTTGGGAACATTATGGTCATGAAGACTTATAGATTCAGATAATAACAAAAAAAAGAATAATTTTTATCATGATCATTACACACCACATGTTCAGACATGCAGTTGGGGGGCATGACTTGTTAAAAAAAATAGAACTACTACTACTACTTTATCATAGTATAATAATCCACTTTAAGCTTGTCAACAGCTGTTTTAATCTTACACGTGCTTCCCTCCTATCACTGTTTCTATTCACTCACTATCTTTTACAGTAGATTGCATAAGCACTGTCTGTATACTCCTACTCCTTCTACAGAATCCACTCTGGTCCTCTTACCTATCAGCTCTGCTCTTTAAAACAAATAATTTAGTGTTCCTCTTGGGGCAAGAGCTTTGCCTAGAAGTAAAGGTGGTAAGGCATCGGTTCTCAATCCCAGTCCTTGGAATCATGAGTACCACCAGCACTGGTATTGCAGTCCCAAATCAGATGGATAGAATGGGACCCAGCAGGCCACGGGGTCATCATATTGATGCTGACCAACACCGTACTAATGCCACTGGCACATTTTAATAAATGAAAGGAACCAAGGCCAAACTAGAAAACTTTCCTGGATTCTGAAGAGGGATGTTGTGACTTCTTCCTCCTTGTGTCCTTCTGTGGATGTTAACAGTGTCTTTCCTCTCTTTTTCTGTCTTTTTGTGCCCCTTTGATTTCATTTCTTTATGTATATATCCCCCTTTTCTCTGTCCTTTACTCTGCATTGTTCTGAGCCGTTCCCCTCCTCCCGTCATTCTTCCCACATTGATCTTCATTCTCTGTCTTGTTCCTCCTGTCTTGTCCTCCATTGCTGTCCTCTTAATCTAACCATGCCCCATTGGACTCATAATTTCTGCTTAATCCTGCATTTGGGCTTGTTTGTTTATTTGTTTGTATGCGCGCTTGCCTTTCATCTCTGTGCCTGTCTTTCTGGTTTTCTGTGTTGCTAGTTTTTATGGCCGCACCCTCATTATCCTCACATTTTCTACCTCAAATCACAGCAGCAGCTGAGCAGCAGCCAGACTCCAGAGCAGCAGCAGCAGCAGCAGCAGCAGCAGCCGCCGAAGTCGCAGTCGCAGGCGCAGGCGCAGTCGCAGCCTCAGCCTCAGCCTCAGCCTCAGCCTCAGCCTCAGCAGGCCCAACCTGGAGGCTACACGTTGGAGCCCCCACAGCCCCAACAGCCACAGCAGCCACAGCAGCCGTTGACAACAGGGGCTTCAGACACCAAACCAGGGCCAGGTCTGCCCCAACACCCTCGCCATTTTTTTTTAAACTTCAACCACAGCTCTTAACGAGAAGCCACTCGATTTTAACCCTAGTGTTATGTTGAAATTATAAAAACGTATCATTTGAATTAAACTAAATACTGGCTTGTTTTACTGCTGTATCATTGCCTCCCATGTCAGGCAATGTAATCTTTAGTTTTATTGCCCCCACTCCATGGAGCGGCAACCCCAGTAACCCTCCACCAAATCATCTTTTGCAAAAAACACTGATCTCCAAGCATTTTATGAATCACTTTTGTTTCCCCCAGAAGTTGCTTCATAACAAATGCTTTCACTTTCATTTCACTTACAAATCAAGAGTGTGGTGTCAGCATGTTTCCCTGCTTGTCTAGTATGTAGCTGGAACATTTTACTAGCACTTCTCGGAAAACCTTTATCTTTCATCTTTTTTTTTTATAACTTCTCTGTGTAAAAGTTTATTTTTTACCTCCATGCAAATGTTGGAAACACTTTTCTGTCTGGTTTGTTGACCCTGGGGCTGACACAATCGTGAACTTGGAGTTGAACTTATTACAACCTACAGTGTTTATTTGTTGTTTGTTTTTATTTAGTGTTCTTGATATTTTACTGAAGACATGTATTTATCTGTACTCTTCCTCCTTCCAGATGATACGCCAAAACTGGAGCCAGTTGTCCAGAAGTCTTCCTCACCTGGGCTTGTGCAGCCTGAAGCCCCTGTGGAGAGACTGGAGGCCAACACACCTGTAACTGAGCCCACTTCTGCTGTTGAACAAGAGCTTCCCTTCCCCGCCTCGACGACCACCCCCGTCACTCCCCCACCTACAGCGGCCAACGCCAGTGAACGTCCCTCAGCCAGGGAGTCTGCTGCTTCAGCCTCTTCTCCCTCGTCCACAGTCGGGGAGCAGAAACCCTCTTCGACGCCATCGCAGACTCCCAACACAGACAAGCCTCTTTCAGACGCCCCAAGAACTCTGGCTGCCTTGCCTGCACCAGCCCCCAAGGCTTTGAACGGCCTTGCAGAGTCCGGGACTGAGCTAGAGACCGCGGCTCATGAGCCTTCTCTTATGCCTCCTGCTGCACTCCAGCCCCAGCCCTCTGCTCCTGCTTACAGAGAGGCCACCTCCTCTGAAAATTTGCCTTCTGACATGAGACCAGAGGTTCCCATTGCTGCTGCGCTTGCCCCGATGGCACCTGTGGCTGTGGTGCCAGTCACCCTGACCTCAAGCCCCGCCCCATCTTTGCCAGTTACGCTCCCCCCTGGCCTTCCGCCTCTAGTGCAGGCCACAACAGAGGCTGACGAGCCGAGCAAGTCCTTAGACACTAAAGACCTTGCCCCCAGAGTAGGGACAGAGGCACATGGTGGCATTACTGATAGCAAAACAGAGTCCCAGCATCAAGCACTCATCAGGAAGAGTCCCACTACAGGTATATATATCTGTTGCAGCTGTGAAATTCATCGATGGTTTGTTTCAGTAACTGATGAGTTTAAACCTGCAACAGAAGAGAAATTACTCTTTGGAGTGAGTTTTTTTGATGATGAGACGGCCTTAAATGAGAGGTTGTTTTATGAGCCTGCTAATTTTTTATAGCATTATGCCTAAATTGCAAAATGAAGTGGCCCTATGATACACTTTTACGAACAGCCTTACAACACGCATTGCAGATAATCTCTTAGCAGACAGTATGCTGATACAGTTAATTCCCCCAAAAGGCACAGTCAGATAGAATAAAATCCACGCATCCAGAAAATCCTGGAAATGATGTGAATCATCTTTAAATTTGAAGATTATTTTAATGTTTTTATTTGCCAGAAAAAAAACATGCTATTCAGTATTTTCTTAACATTTGTTTGTTTTATAAAATGCTCCGCATAGTTGTGAGGGACTGGATGTACTCTGGGTGACATACATGAACCAGTAGTTCAATAGCTCAGAGTATGTTTGACTTTTTCCATTTATCCCTCTTTTTCTGCTCTGTCAAATAATATTTCTAAATAACGTTTGTTTGCTGTAGTTTGGTCTGAGATGAGTGAGGTTTAGCACATCAGGGCAATGTAGACGTATATAACTTTAAAGCATTTTATGTCATTTTCTGGCTTTCATCATATTTGGTGTAAGGTTTGCTTATACAAACTGATTTTTTTTTAACACAAATTTCACTTTTACATCTATTGTGGTTGTGCTGTTTGCTCACTGGCTGTGGCTGATTGCACGTTCCTGCGTTTGTGTTGTCCTGCAGTAAACCAGACGGCTTCTGCTATACCAAAGACCTGGAGGAAACCAAATGAAGGGATCTCTGCTGGAGACACACCTCAAAAGGAGGATGAGGTAAAAAAAAAAAAAAAAAGGCCTGTTCTCTTCATAATGCAGGATAAAGAGTGGGAAAGAAAACACTACATTGCTTACTAAGTATATATCAGTTCTACTCCAAATTGTGTCTGTTTATAGTCTCATGGCAGAAGTCTGTTGACACAAACATGCACTTAACCTACTTTTCAATTTTGTCACCCTTTTCAAATGCTTGGTATTGCATTTTGATACGAGCTTTTTTTTTTTTTTAAATGACTACCAAGTATCACAGGAGCGAGACAGAGAGAGAAGAGGAAAGGCACAATGTGGGCAATAGTTCAAGTGGAAAATGTTTCCACATGTGTGGTTGGGGAAGCAGACATAAATGACTTTGGGGTGTTGTTATTGTCCGAGAACGAGAGCAAGGAGTTATCCATCATCTTCATGGCTCACCAGGCTCACTCTATGTAAAATCAGCTCTGTCCTGTTCTCGTTTCCTTTCTTTTATTGTTTTGTTCTGGGTTTGTAGCTGTGGGAGAATGTTCACACCACTAAATACCAGTGCTACAGACTGCTAAAAGGCTTCTTGTAGTCTATACAACAAGAGGTTGTATAGCTTTACTAGAGCTGCAACAGTAAGTCAATTGTTCAATTGAAAGAAAACTAATCAGAAAATGTTTTGACAGTTGATTAATAAGTATTTTTTTTAAGGAAATGTTCCAAACATTTACTGTTTCAGCTTGAAATGTGAGCATTTGTTGCTTTTAATTGTCAAATATGATAGAAAATAAAACATCTTTATGTATGTAATGTATTTATTACACAGTAAACTTGGCTTAAGTTTGGACTCCAAATATATTCACATTAGTACGTTTGTTTTTCTTTTGGCAAGATTTTTTTCTGTTTTTAAAGAGCAACTTTGGTGCCGTCCACTCGAACAATCCTATTGTGCTCCAGCTTTTCCCCTTTTCTGTCTTCTGTAGTTCCTCATCACCTAAACCTACAGAAAATCCTCGCATTCTGACCTCCATGCATTTCATCATCTCCAAGTCATTTCTATACCTTCCCCTGCCTTCACCAATTTTGATCCATTCATCTCTGTTTCCTTTACCACTTTACACTCTTTGTGTCGATCCATTTCAGCCTCTTAACCGATAATTAAAGGACAGTGTAATTTAGATAAATCGTGATGCTAGTAGTTTTAAAATGTGATTGACTGTCATATAATTACCTATAGAGCTCTTTTGTACTTTATATCCCCCACAAGACATTCAAAGAAAGCTAGATGACTGCAACCACTGAGCTGTTAATCATTTATTATCTTCCTCAATGATATTAATGCAGGGCATAATTCTTACTGACAAATATTGTGGATCTGAAAACCGAATCTTGCCTCCCCAAAGGATGAGCTGAGGCCAGTGGATCAACCCGCTGGAGACCAGGCCCTGCAGTCAGCTCCACTGAGCAGCAGCCCTGTGCCCCTACCATCAGTCTTCACTTCCACCCCTGCTGCAGCTCCTGCCAGCAGCCCAGAGGCTGACAGAAAGCCCGCTGCCCCCGAGGAGAATGGTGAGACTGAGATTGAGCCCATGAGGAATGGAGCAGGCCACACCTCAGAGACGGAGAGCAGCGACAGTGGAGCCACCCCCGGAGACAAGGAGAGCTCCACAGGGGCTCCACAGGACATGGAGGGTAAGACAGACCTTGTTCTTTGGACAGATGTTTGAAGTCACCATAGGAAGAACTTGAATGTAGAAAAATTCACATGTTTTCTCAGTAGAATCACAATGATTTCTGTGTGCTGAAATCCAGATTTTGAGCATATCTGTTTCTCCCCTTTGGCGTTGTCAGTGTATAAAGCTGCTATATTTATTGCTAGTTTCTTCTTCCCTCCCTCTTAAACCCTGCTCGGTGCTCCAGACCTGGCCGAGCCCAGTGGGAAGCGTCAGTATGACAGGGACTTCCTGTTGGGCTTCCAGTTTATGCCTGCCTGCATACAGAAGCCTGAGGGTCTCCCACCGATCAGTGATGTGGTGCTGGACAAGGTAAGTCACAGATAGACCTGCAAACTCACACATTCAGAGGCCATTGGACAAAAGGATTGTTTTGTGAAAACCTCTGACGGCCAAGTGTAGATAAATCGATGGATGGAAATGTCATGTACAGTCTGTGTTCTTAGCAGATAAGGAACAGCCCTTGGAGGTCCCTAAATGTGGCTCTAAGAATGGAAAGTTGCAAGTGAATTTTCCGACTCTGTTGTCTTGGACTGCAACTAATTTTTATTTCCATCATCAATTTATCTGATAATCACAGAGCCAGACATCATAAAGTGTCTGGTTTTTTTGGGTTTTTTTTTTTTCTTCTGATTATCAGTTCAAATTCCAAATAAGTTCAATGTGCTATCAGTGACTGGTATTGAAGTCACTAGAATAAGTTTTGCATGAAAAGTAATTTAAATTGATTATCAGAATTATTGCTGATTTACTTCCATTGATCAACTAATCGTTTCAGCTCTACTTTTATCCATTTTAGCCGCAATGTCAGTATCAGCCTCTGTGAACAGAAATGCATTATTATTATTTCAGTTTAGTTTTTAATAGAGCTGTAACGATGAGTAGATTGGTCACGGAGCAAAAACGACTCCAGCTTCTCAAATGTGAGGATTTGCTGTTTCATATCACTGTAAATTCAGTTCCATTGGCTTTTGGACTGTGAGTTGAACAAAGTGAGCTATTTGAAAACCATACCTTAGGCTCTGGCATTTATTTTCTGAGTTTGTAAAGTTAAGCAATGAAGCTATTACCTGATAAATAAGCAAGAAATAAGCTAAGCAGTAATGAAAATAATGTTTAGATGCACCCCTAATTTTGAATACACCTCTCAATGAACCATTGTCCTTCATTATCGGCTTATAGCAACAGGCTGTGTTTTAGATGTAGCTTTACTTTGTTAGATTGTGTGGACTGGATCAAAGATACACCACAGAGAGTTTGGTTCATTCCTCTGATCCCCACATATGTATGGGTGGAGCATATGGCCTGCTGAAATGCTGTTTTGATTAAAATCACATTGCTATTATGTCACACTTGGCAGTGTTAAGAGTGCATGCCCCTCCCCCACCTCTCCAAAAAGAACAACCAGACCGGCGAACAGTTGATTGGTACAATCCCATAGTCTCATATTCTCTGTGGGAGAGAGTGAAATCTCACTGGAGAGGAGTCGAGAGGAAGTCAAGGGCAGCTGAAAGACAAAGAGCTGGATTTGTTCTTCTCTCCTCCCCCACAACTATCTCCCTCTCTCCTCTATTCCTTTCTTCCATCTTTCTTTCCTTCCTTCCCCTCCACATCTGGTCTGACTTCTTTCGCTGAACGGCCTGAAGAACCCAACAAGCAGAATTTATGAGCAGTACAGTAAAAGTGCATTAACAAAAAGCTGGTAATGTGGCATGACCGTCATTTACAAGGGGTCACCTTTAAAAAACCACTAGGTTAGAAATGCGCACGCACACACACACACATAGAGACACACACACACACACACACAGAGACACACACACACACACACACACACACACACCCACACACACCCACACACACCAGTTTGACTCCTTTTGCCCTGTTGCCAGTATTATTAGGGGATCACTGCTCCCCCTGCTGTTAGGCTCATTGTGTGTGTGTGTGTGTGTGTGTGTGTGTGTGTGTGTGTGTGTGTGTGTGTGTGTGTGTGTGTGTTTGTGTTATGATGTATTGTGCGTGTTATGTGCCGTACAGATGAACCAAAACAAGTTGCCATCTCGAGTGGTGGATTCCAGGGTGATTTCCAGAGGACCTGATTTCACACCTGCCTTCGCAGATTTTGGCAGGCAAATGACCGGAGGACGAGGCGCTGCAGTGAGTCACACTCGCACACACACGCTCTCCCAACCTACCACAATCATTCATAAAATAACACGCACACCTCCACCACCTCTCCTCTACCTTCTGTTTCTCTCAACATTCCGGCAATACAGATATCATGATGCCTTTAAGTGGGCAAAATGTCATTGGTACAAACGCAGCTTTCAAACTGTTCCGTAGTGATTTATTAAGTTATGTTGGAGGTCAAAGCTCATTTGAAAAACTTGGTTTCAGCTGATGGTTAATTCAGCACTCTGCTCTGGACGTGTCTGTGATACCTTTTCAGAGTTTTGCTTTTGTCGTGGGCAAAAATCAGGTTGATTGGAATTTAATTAAAGCTCAACATTTTGGACAATAGGCCTATTTACTATCTTGCCAAGAGTTAGGCAAGAAGATCAATATGACTCATATCTGTCAGTTAAGTATAAAGCTAGAGTAAGAAGAAAGTTAGCTTAGCTGGGCACAAAGAATGGAAGCAGGAGTCTGAAGGCAGACCTTTTTCAGGTTCGCAGCTTCATATTTACAGTGCAGACGTGACAGCGCTGTAGATCTTCTCATCTAACTTTCGACATGGCGTTGTATAAGAGAATTTCTGGACTGTTCTTTAACCCACTTGAGTGTAGCAACATATTCATATATTCTAGTCAAGATATTAGGTCAGTGAAGTGGCTTTGATCCAGTTCTGCAGGATGTTGCACAAGGTAATGAGTAACATCTGACAGCTGCATGTGACACTTATATTTGTAAGGAATTATCAGCTAAATGATATTTATGTTTGCTTTTCATGAAACACACACAAACTCAAACTTTGATTGACAGTGGTTTCGTGTACTTAATTGGCAGTAATCAGAAATATTGACATACTTTTTTTCTTTCATTGCATGTGTAGCTTATGAACATTGGTGCACGGCGGCCTCCACCCAGGAAGATCATCATGAACGTGTCGGTGAATGACGATGTGCAGCTGAAAAAGTCAGAGAACGCCTGGAAACCGGGCTTGAAGAGGGAGAGTCCCGCAGAGGATCCTGAGACACAGAAAACACAGGTAGGGCTGAATATACACACACACACATGCGTGAAGACAAACAAAGGAGTGGGTGGATTTAAAAGTTAGCCACATGTAGCAGTCTAGTTTTGATAATTAGTGATCCATAAGTTCTTATGAAATCAGTTCTTTAGTTCAATTCTGTAACTATTAGTAAAGAAAAATGAGTGTGTAGTTATTGCTCAATTAATCATCATAATCTTCATCAAAAAGTACCAACAATAATAACCTCACAACAGAGTTAGAGGTTCATGTCGAATCCAAGCTGATTGAGTGAATGATTGTTGTGATTGATGACCCCAGTGATCAACTACCTTGTATGACCGATTCCCCTCAGGACCTCTTCAGAAAGGTCCGCAGCATCCTGAACAAGCTGACGCCTCAGAAGTTCAACCAGCTGATGAAGCAGGTGACAGACCTGACCATCGACACAGAGGAGAGGCTCAAAGGCGTCATCGACCTGGTCTTCGAGAAGGCCATCGACGAGCCCAGCTTCTCGGTGGCCTATGGAAACATGTGCCGCTGCCTCGCCACGGTAAGCAGGTCACCATGTTGTTCAGGATGGATGAAAGGTGTAGACTTGAGGATAAGAGAGGCTTGTCCAGAGGCTCTTGGCAGGAGAAAGCTATGAATATTGCTCTTACCTCAGCTATGGTACATTTACTGGATGCTTTAAGATGACGTGTAAATTTTAGCAGTACACTGTAGGTGAGCGCATGCAATGTGCATCTCAATATACAGATGCACTATGCGAATAGATTGATTGGTTCAGAGCTCTGCCTTTTATGCAATAAAACGCGGTGAATTGCAGCACAATTCAATAGAGTGATAAGTTTTTATCATTTTTTGATGACATGCAAGAAGAAACTGTGAGATGTCTAGTAACTTCAGCAGCCTGCTGTTAAGGTATTTGTAAAGAAGCAGGAAAATCAGATCAGAAATAATCTTTTCGATCAGGTCACAATTTATTAAAAATGCTTATCTAAAGTTATAGATACTCTGTTAACAGGAATATGAGAAAAACCTTCTATTTTTCTGCCTGCAATCAGTTAATAACTCTGCCCTCACATATGTTAGGTATTAAGATTAAAACAATACATGCATGAAAATGGAAATGTTTAGGTTTATAAAAAGCACAGTATCACCTGCAGAACTCACCGTTGGTTTACATTAGTCTTTACTTACTTCTATTACTCTACTATATCCACTATGTCAACTGTTCCCGTACAGCTCAAAGTGCCCATGACAGACAAACCCAACACCACAGTGAACTTTCGCAAGCTGCTGCTAAACCGCTGTCAGAAGGAGTTCGAGAAAGACAAGGTGGACGATGTGGTGTTTGAGAGGAAGCAGAAGGAGCTGGACTCTGCTGCATCGGTACGTGTGACACCTGATTTCATGCTTTACCAAAACATTTTTAACACGGAAGAGAGTGAAACTCCAAAGTTGGTCTCAAATCTGGCAAAGAGGTTTTTTTATGAATAACCTTCAGGGCAAGTATTTGATTAACGTTTCCTTGGTCCCATCAGGTGACGGAACGCGAGCGTCTCCAGGAAGAGCTGGAGGAAGCCAAGGACAAGGCCCGGCGGCGTTCCATCGGCAACATCAAGTTCATCGGCGAACTCTTCAAGCTCAAGATGTTAACGGAGGCCATCATGCATGACTGTGTGGTCAAGCTGCTGAAGAACCACGATGAGGAGTCTTTAGAGTGCCTGTGCAGACTGCTCACCACCATCGGCAAGGACCTCGATTTTGAGAAGGCCAAGGTGAGCTGGAGTAGTTGATATTCAGGCTCTGTGGTATCAATCTTCTCATCCAACTCTTCGAGACACTCCGAAAAAGTATCTTCCCAAAAATTCATACTGTTCCATTAATTGGTGAGCGTCATTGTGGAAAGAGCTATACAGCTGATCAAGGACTGTTGAAATCAGATCACTGTGATTTCAATTCACAAGAGACTAGCCTCCAAAACAAGGTGTCTAAAGATGTGAAGAATCCCTGGTTACTACATTAAAACAGTATATTGTCACTTTCTATGATGGAAATCTAAAGCTTTCCATATAAAGCTTTAAATATATTCACCAGTTGGTTGTTTAGCAGATTTTTTCCCCATTCAAAATAAAATATTAAGAGTATCTGCAGGTGTTTGCAGGGATGAACTTATGAGGTGAACATTTTGTCAGCAGCAGTTTGACAGTCTGACAGTGCATGTCAGTATGTCTCTGCTAACACGGCACCAAGGCAATTTCCTCCACTGGTTTACCTGGTAAGGAGGTGATTCTGATCTTCGGCAGCACAGTTCAGTTTCTGGTGGGATTTGATCCCACACCAGCTGAGCTACATTCAGCTCCGGAGGCAGAGGAGAAATTGTTTATGTAGGTTATGAGGAAAGAGGAATATCCCCACAGTGTCCCCTCGCTGTTTTCTATCTAACTGGCTCTCATGTAGAGATCAGTGACTCCCAGCTGGACGCAGCTAGAGTCCTCAGATGCTTGGAGAGACATAACTGACCCGAGGGCCTTTCTGCTCTCTCTCTTTTTGCTGTACTGTGATGTGTGGTTTGATTCTCATCATCTACCAGTCTCTCTGCAAAAGGAAAAGCCATCTGACCAAGGAAACTTGCTAATTCTGCTTTACTTATTTACACTCCTGACCAGCATGTAAGTGCAGTTTTTAATGTTAAATACTACAGAATATGGTCATAAATCATCACTCCTGTCCTTCATATGAGTCCCAACCCCGTTTAATATGGTAATTTCCTGAACATGGACCTGTTAATGTCAGGCCATTACACTGATTTGGATCTGTGCTTTTTGGGCTATTACAACTGCTGTCTCTAAAAATGTTCCAATTTAATCTTGGGCGGTCAGGACGGCTCCTGCTCCAAGTAATAAACTGAACAATTGGTGGACTTGGTGAAAAGCTAATGTGAAAATCACTGAAACCAGCTGTCTGGTAGGTTGAATGGAGACATCAAGAATATAACCTTCATGTCTCAAATTAACCATCTCTCTCTCTCTCTCTCTCTCTCTCTCTCTCTCTCTCTCTCTCTCTCTAGCCTCGAATGGATCAGTATTTCAATCAGATGGAAAAAATTGTGAAGGAGAGGAAGACGTCATCTCGGATACGGTTTATGTTACAGGATATTATAGACCTGAGATTGGTGAGTGTGTGTGGTTGTGATTTTTCTTTTTACCTGCACAGCTGTAGAGAGGCACCATCAAAATCCTCAGACAGTATCTGTGTGAAAATCAACAATTCAGTGTACCTCAAACATTTTAAAGCTACCATTAATTCTACTAGATATTATTTGACTATATTCTGAAACAATATATTGTGGTAAGATGCAACACAACAGAGTAATGTGATTACTTATGGTGCAGGCAGTACTACTCTACCATTACTAAGGGTTGTTTTGGCAGTGGATGTAAAACAGGGATCGTCAGACATAGATGAATGCAAATATACTAATGTAGGCGTAAGGTCAGAGCAGGGTTGGCTGATATGGCCAAACTCGCCCAGCACTGACTCACACTTTTAATTGCTCTACTGCGCAAATGCAGAACAGACAAAAACACTATTGACCACTTGCAAGGTCGTCATCATTGTGCATGTGTAATAAATCCAGACAGCTGTGTGTGCTTCTTAACATCAGCATGAGCTGGCGAGCTAGCTCTTTCTACCAGTAAATGTAGAATCCACACATGGATCAGTCCTGTCCCATGCCTTTACCTCTCGAGGTAATATCTCATCAGTAAACACAGCAAGCTCAGGTAAATATAAAGTAATTTTGCAGTTTCTCCCTGTCATTGAAGATCTCTGTGATGACTAGACTTACTACAAGATAGTCAGAGCCAGCGAGGCCACCCTGTGTCATGACAGCCGCATAGACTGTGGCAGGTGTCAAGTCAATTTTATTGCTGTAGCCCAGAATTTGCCTGAAAGGACCTCACAGTCTGTACATCAATGAGACCCTCAGTTTGGATAAAGAAAAACTCCCATAGAAAACATTTCAACTGGCAAAAAAATGGTAGGAAACAGGAATAGCAACAGAGGAGGGATCCTTCTCCCAGGACAGACAGACACACAATAGGTGCAGTGTGTTCAGAGTGGACAGAAATAACAAGATTATATTACAACATGGAGAAATCAGAAGGACTATATTAGGAAGATGGATCACAATTTAACACAGTGCACATTTAGAGTAACTATTCATGTTACTCATGTAGCCAGCTATCACTTATGACCAATGTCATGTCAGACACCATAAAATGGCCTCATCTTTGCATTCATGTTCAATGTCTTCACGTATTGATTTTTTAAGAGCACCTATATGTCAATGCATACACAGTCATGTACAATACATATACACACAGATACTCACATGCACACAGTCTGTTTTATCTGTTGTGTTGTTTTTATCCTGACTCAGTTGTAGCAGTTTATTTGTTTAGTTGTTTGCCCTAAACAGGGACTCAGGCTATAGCAGGTATATACATTACATCTGATGCATTGTTTGTAACAGAATTTATCTGTATTATCCAGGTTAAATAAACAAGTTGTGGACACATGAACATGTTCTAGCGTCAGAACACTGGCAGAAAAGAAAAAGGACTTAGTGAAATAGAGACAAACAGGGAGCAAATTATTAAACATTACAAGTGTCATGTTGTGCTTTTCCAATAGAGAACTGTCTGCATTGATTAAAATGTGATTCCCTCATAGCTCTCGCCTAACACAAGCTTTTTGAATCAATGTCACTGTCTCCTACAAGATGCCGGAAACACAGATTCAGTCCCTACTGTGCTGCACCCCTGTCAAATTTTAAATTAAAATGAGCAAGGCTCGTTTTAGGCAGTGCAAGGATCCACTTTGTTTAAAAACAAAAGCTCTGTGTTCAGCATCGTGGGATGACACAAATATTAATGACAAATGATGGGTTGTAATGCAAGTTGAAAGTGATAAGCTTGTTAACAGCTCTTTGCGTCAGTTATGATCATTGGTTAATTCATCAGTGTGTCTCCAGACATTAGGATATTCCTCTGTGATTGACAACTTCTTCTGTGTACGCTCTGATGTATCTGGTACTGTATGATAAAACCCACACATGCGCTCCTAAATTCTCGGGGCTGTCATTTGAATTCGCTGAGATAAAGAACAAAGAAATCAGTTTGAAAATGCAGAATCTGCCACTACTGTCTGATTCTGGTTTGAAGTCATTGTGATTTGTCATTTTTCTCTCAGCACAACTGGGTGTCCAGAAGAGCCGACCAGGGCCCGAAAACCATCGAGCAAATCCACAAGGAGGCGAAGATTGAAGAGCAGGAAGAGCAGAGGAAAGTGCACCAGCAGTTGCTCTCCAAGGACAGCAAGAGACGGCCAGGTCAGGCCTGCAGTCTAAATCCTCTTTAAGGCTTAGAATCACATCGGCACGGCTATAGTGACTCGGGAAGCCTGCAAGCATACAGGCAGACTTCCTGTCCCTATAGCCTGCAGAGACGCTATTGTGCCCAAAAACATACAGGAAGCCCCCTACCCCCTCCCATCTGTTTGCTGGCCTATAATATTTCATCATGTGTAGCAGCATGCTACAGAAACAGTCAGGAATGTCATTCTGTCTGCGACTTTTGCAGCCTTTTGACTCCATTGTATTTCCGCTAAACTCTAAACCTGTATTTTCCCTGTTCATCTGTGGGTGTGTCTTCATAGATCCAAGAGATCAGAGAGATCAGAGAGATCAGCGTGTACAGAGAGAAGAGACCTGGAACACTGTGCCCATGACAAAGAACAGCAGGACCATCGACCCCACCAAGATCCCAAAGATCTCTAAGGTGAGGCCTGCTGCCAGGGCGTCAACAAATGGAGGGGTGCCAAAGACGAGGAAGATTGTTTTTTTTTTTGTTTGTTTTTTTTGGGGGGGTTTGTAATTTCACCGCAAACATCACAATCTGCTTTTAAATGTCAGTGATAACCAGTAACCAGGTGGTTACTTGTGTTCCATGCAAATATATTATAAAATCTCTACAGGCGATCCAGGCCAGTCCATTAATTCAGTTTAGATTTTGGCTATAACACCAAATGTTTGCTCCTGAAATGACAGCACCCTGTAACCACACAGAGTTGTGAGCAAACAAACAGTTAATCCACAAAACAAATGCAGTTGGTATTTTTAATTAATGATGTGACGGAGCTGTCAAAAACCTATTTTAGTGGCATTTTGCAGGGGAACCACACCTCACAATCTTGTATCAAATGTGATAGATAATACTCATGCTACATAACACTAAATATGATAGAAATACATTATAGGAAAAAGCTATCAAACGTCAAACATCTTAATTTTTGCAGCCGCAACTTCACTTGCCTGTAAGTTCACTTGAGTCTGATCTGTGAGATGTAAAATGTAAAAAGACTTTAAATTAATATTGGATCACAAAGCGTGGTCAGAACTTGTTAAGGAGCCGCTACTGTATTGTCAAGCAGAAACATATATAATGTTATATGATTTAAGATTCATACAGGTATTTAAATAACCAAGTTTATGTTTTATATCCTTTACTGAACAATATCATTACTGGGAAAAGACTAACAGAGGCATTTGAGTGTAAACATATTCACTGACAGATACATTATTGTTGGTGATGATGTGACACAGAGCAGAAGTTAGGACGGGCCTGAATTAAGTTAAATTTAACTAAAATATCATACTATTATTTGGCTATTAAAAAAACGGTCTCCTTAGGAGCACCAGTGGATGTCCAGAAACCAAAGTGTCCGCCGAAATGGCTCAGTATGCCGCCTCCCCACACCCACGATTTCACCCTTCAATTAAGAGCTTATCAATTCAACGATGTACAAGAGTTTAGTTTAATAATCCATCAAACCAACAGAAGCTGAATATCATTTTGTGATAACAGGAATGACTAGAAAACTGACCACAGAGGATATGGAAGGTTTTGTGGCAGCATTTTATGTTTTCTTTGTCTTATAGTCTGTGAGGAATCTGCAGGCTGGCCCTGTTCTCATCTGATTTATATTATTGTGGTTTACATGTTCAGTAGTACAAAGTTCCTCCTGCTGGATCTATATGGTACTGCAGTGTAAAAGAAATGGCAAGGTTTTTTTTTTTTTTTTTTTTTTTGAAGCTCTACCTGCTGGATATACTGTGTCATGTTTCAGTGTTAGTTGACCAGAGAGACTGTACTGTACTGTGTGTTCTCTACTGTATGGTATGGTACAATAATTTGGCTGGTAATTGAATTCAGCCAGTGCTAAAAAAGAAGCATATTTCCCCCTCTGCTGGGTATTTTGAGCACTCACGGGACTGAAAACCCTGTACCTGTAGATTAAAGTCTGGGTCATTTATTTCTCTTTTCAGATTTTATCCTTTCCACTATTGCTATCTGATTTCCTTGTGTAGTTTTCAAAGCAGGAATACTAAAGCTTATTCTTAAATGATTCTCTTTCTGCAGCCTCAAATGGACGAGAAGATCCAGTTGGGCCCACGGGCTCAAGTCACGTGGGTGAAGGGCAGCAGCGGAGGAGCCAAGGCCAGCGACTCAGGTGAGATGACACAGCGAGTCGAAGCATCATTACATGAAGAAGACCTGGAGATACAACAGAGAACTGAGTAGACAGTGAAAATATTGTTCATCACACAGCCAAGTACTTTTCATCTCATGTCTCAGAGGCTCAATCATCAAAACAAAAACACCAAGACTGACTGATATTTTTTTCCTAACATCTCTCAGCTCTCTCCCTCTGTCTCCCTGTCTGCTCAGATATCAGCTGTTGACTTTTCATTACAGACTGATTTAAGTTATAACAGTTAAACGTTTCAGTTACGCTTCACGCTACATAATCTATGTGATAAGATTGTGGCCGTAAATGTCTTAAATGTCACGCAGTTAATGTGTCGGTATGCTTGAAACAAATTACGACGTGTCATCCGACCACGTCTGAAGATGTTTATAGTTGTTCCAAACAGCCACGCTCAAAGGAGTGGAAAAATAAAAGCTTTAATGGGCATAACGGCACATACTGTCAGATGTCTTTCCTCGAAGGCTTTGGTGATGTTGCTCCTGCTTGAACGCATGAAAATTGACAGAAGTAACGGTGTGAAGATTTTAAAAAACGGAGCCTGAGGGAAGGTCAGACCCTGCTTGCTTTCCCACCTCCACACAGTTGGCCAGTCGCTTCATGAAAGTTGTGCGAACGTTGGATCGTTGTGTTTGGAAAGTTACAGAAATGGTCACACTCTGCCCCTGAATTCTGAATTCTTGTTTGACCATTGAGATGTTATGTTTGGTCTGAAGGAAATTTGTTTTCTTTTTTGATTGTATTTTCTACTGTTGATGATGTATAAAACTGTTGCATTCAGCTTATATTGTGAGTCAGGTGAGGCAGCGCTCCTCTAAATGATTGCACCTTGACTCTAATAATCCACAATCACTACCCTTGATTTTCTGGTCATTTTTGTCTTTTTTTTTCCAACAACTTTTTCTCTCCATAACAGAACTATCACGGACAGCAGGCCTCAACCGTTACTCTGCGCTGCAGTCCACACCTTCACCTCAACCCTCCACCACACCTCCACAGAACCCAGACTTTGACTCCAGGAGAACTCTGGGAAGGTAAGGGACAACATCATTGTCTTCTGTAGGGCTCCTGTTGGTTTGTTTTCCCTCCCCTCTGAGGAGGGTATCTTTGTGGCCCTGATACCTAATTTGTCTGACCCTATGTTACCAGATATTTTGAACCCTCCAAATTTTCATTTAATTTGGAAGAAATGTTAGTTTGGTAATTATGGTTTTGGATTGCTTTTATTTGTGCTTTAGTAACGATGATTTCATTTAGGTTTCAGGCAAGTTTTTAAATTGTTTTCACTACAGAATAGGTTAGGTTCCAAATAGGATCAAAATGGCAAAACTCAAATATTTTTTTTTCTCCTTGCTCAGAGGTCCTCATTTACACCAGCATCCTTTCTGACTCTTTTTTTTATTCATTTTCCGACCCCCACTCCAGTAGTCGTAGCAGTGCAGGCAGAGAGCGCAGCGAGAAGCCGCTGATCTCTGCCCTGCCATCATCACGGCCCGGACCGTTCACCAGGGGAGGCAGTTCGAAGGAGCTGCTGGAGAGTCAAACCCCAGAGGAGCCACGAAGAGACCGGGAGCGAGAGGGAGGCGAGCCCCGGAGACCAAGTGTCACCGAGGAAAAAACGGAGCCAGAGCGCAGCCGAGTCAGAGAGCCTGGTGAGACACGCAGCGCTGCACAACACATGAAACATACAGTCCTTATTGGTACCACACTGATATTTACTTTCTGCCATTTTTAAGCCTTCAAAAATTCTGAATATAAAGAATTTTTATCTATTCTATAGTTACACACAGTATAAGATTAGCTAGTTTATTTGTGCAGAATTAAAATATGCAATGATATAACTATATATAATTATTGTTTGATGATATAAATTATACATTTTCCCACATATGATTTTAGTTTGTCATCTGATCATAGTTGTTTTACATGATTATATTATTATATTATATCATGTTAATACACCTTTAACAGCATCAGCAGACATTAATACCTTAGTATTAATTTTCAATTACATTTACCAATGTTAGCCCTTGTATGTAAATTAATTTAGAATCGACAGCAGGAGGAAATCCTGTACATAAACAAAAGCATCACTTCACTACAAAACAATGTGGTATGACGCCATGAGGTTGTATTTAGTCTGTTCAGTGCAGATTTTGTACTTGTCAATATAAAAAACTAATTTTATCTTAAACCAAGATAGGACGGCAAAGTATGAACTGTTATAATTATAAATGGACAAAGCCATTGTATTATCCATTGTGACAGTGATTCAGAGTAAGTTGTTATCTATGTGGGGGTTTAATCCGCGAGAACCATACAGACATCTGAATGAAGCTCTTACCACAGACAGACACCGTTGTGACTATTGTTTTTTGCATTGACAGCGAAACCTGAGCCTGTGGTCCAGACTCCGGACAGACCTGCCCTCTCTGAGGAGGAGATAGAGAGGAAGTCCAAGTCCATCATCGACGAGTTCCTGCACATAAACGATTACAAGGTACTGAGATTCACAGGAACATCAACAGTAGATGAAGCCTGTGGCGCCTAAGTTCGGTGATTTTTAGATGCTGAAGTTTTAATCCACGTCAACAAACAGCTTCTTACAAGAGTGTTACTAATGAGAAAATGACTTTGTTAGATTCATTTATAATTCAGATAATTTACTTTTTAAATTAAGGATTCGCTGAGCTAAAGCATACATGTTGTCTATATAGCTTTTAAATTTAAATCAATAACTTATTCGGTAAGTTGAGGTCTGGTAAAGTAAGGTAGGCATACTTTATTGTCCTGCAGGAAAAATTATTTGAGGAAATTGCTTATACTGTATGAATCAGTGAGTTTTGTTTAAGATGAAATACCTCACTGCTGTATCGATTTATAAATGGCTTTTTAATTGCTAGAATAACAGAATTCAGTTGAGCTTTTTCTTAAAGTTCCCTTTCCTGCCTGCTCTCCAGGTCAGTCAGTCATGATCATATTTCTTTGTTTTCTGCAGGAGGCAGTCCAGTGTGTGGACGAGCTCGATTTGGGCTCTCAGCTGCACATCTTTGTGCGTGTCGGGGTGGAGTCGACTCTGGAGCGCAGTCAGATCACACGGGACCACATGGGCCAGCTCCTCTTCCAGCTGGTGCAGCAGGGAATCCTGCCCAAACCGCAGTTCTACAAAGGGTCAGTTCACCTGCCAAAGCCACTGTTTTACCTTAAAATAATCAATCACTTTCTATTGACAAGAATGTAACTGTCATCACAGCCTTGTGTGCTTGCCTGCTTCTTTTGAATGTCGCACCTTATTCATGACAGTTTTTCTCTTCACACATACTGTATTTTTACCCTCTTTTGCTTCTTCCAGAATTTCTTTTTCTAATGATTTTGTGGTGACAGTGAGCTGAAGGAAAGAGTTACAGTCTTTATTCAGTTTCATTGGGTTTCTGTCACGTGTTAGACTAAACATGTCCAAAAGTCTGAGACCAAAAAAGCAGACACTGACACTGTATAGAAAACTGAAAGTGCTTATTTTCTAGCTTTCCTGAATCTTGGAGTTATTGTTGTAACAGAGTTTTTTTTTGTTTTTTTTTTAAAGGTCTTGAAAAGTCATTGGATTTGTTCCCTCAAAAAAGACTTTAGAAGTCTTAAATTCAGATTACCAAAGTCTAGAATCTTTTCTCTTAGCTGCTGTAGACCGTACTGTCAGTTCCAAAATATGATGCAATTGTGGGCGGGTGTCAGGTGACCTTACACACATACGAACTAAAAGTGACACTGGTAGGACTTTGGATTTTGCAGCAGGAGGCTGGTCGAGTTTCAGTCAGCAACATCAGACCTGTATCAAACACTGTCTCTCCTACCCAGCTAAAATAGCTACTGCAGAGACCCTGTGTAAAGAAAACTAAATAGAGATACATTTGACAAAGTTGACCATCCATTAATCATCATGCTATTGCTACTATTTTCAAAACCAATAAATGTTGTCAGAACATGTAGGGAAACATGTATCAAATGATACAAAGGTGTATCATTCTGAAGATGTTTAATTCATGTTATAATTGTTCATCTGTTGTGTGTTATGTGTTCCAACACAACACATTGGTATGAAAATACTGTAATATCTATGTAAGCATGGAGGCTTTTTGAGAGAGGGTTTTTCTTCTCTTTGAATCTAATTGCTTGTTCATATAAAATGGCCACAAAATGGGATTAAAAACTCTGTTCAGTCCCTTTTACTGAGGCAGATATTTTCAGTGTACTGTGCTTAAAATATCATTGCAAAATATTATTCAGTTTTGGACTGCCTAGCCTTGTTTCCGGGGTCTCGGACGGTACGGTCAATTCATCCAAACTTACTGAATTAAAAATGTAAGTGAGTATACATATATTTAGTCTCTGCTTAAAAAATTAGATGCTTGTCTGTGTTTTCTTTTTTCGAACAGGTCCAGTTCTAATGGTTTTTTTTGTCTTTTTTTGCAGGTTTGCAGAAACGCTGGAGCAAGCGGACGACATGGCCATCGACATTCCCCATATCTGGCTGTACTTGGCAGAGCTGCTCAGCCCTGTGCTGAGGGAAGGGGGCTTCTCTATGAGAGAGCTCTTTAGGTAGTGACACGACTATACCTGAGTCATTCGTTCATGCCCGAGGAGGCTACATGCACAGCAGATTACAGTGGATTTGCCTGTAAACTAAGCCCTGTATGAAATAAGATTTTAATTTAATTTCTGTTGTCTCTTTGTTCACAGTGAATTAAGCAAACCTTTGCTTCCTGTGGGAAGAGCTGGGATCTTAATTTCTGAAATACTGCACATACTATGCAAACATATGGTAAGCAACACTTATATCTGTTATTCCTTTTTTCAATCATTTCATCATCTATTCAGCCTATAGCAACAACATAATATTTTTCTCACTACTGTAAGTTAGACAAAAGTAAAAATACATTTCAGAGGAGTGAGATGTGATGTTGTCTGGTCTTGTCTCCACAGAGCCATAGGACTGTGGCTTCTTTGTGGAGGGAATGTAGCCTCAAATGGACCGACTTCCTACCAGAGGGAGAGGACGTCCAGGCTTTCATCTCACAACAGGTTTTTGATGAAGGCCTCTGCATATAATGTTGTTATTATGTGAAGAATCAGAGTCACCATCCATCAGCTGTCTAACCACTTTATAAAATCCTCTCCATTGTTCTTCCTCCTCTTTCCTTTTTCCAACTTCATTTTCATCATTTCCTCACGTCCTCTCATCTTGACACAAACAGAAACTCCAGTTCGTTCAGTCGGACAGCTGCAACCCTGAGGCAGCTCTGTCTAAAAGGATCTTGTCTCCTGAGGAGCTGAGACGACAGCTGGAAAGACTCCTCCTGGAGGACATGGCCAGTGACGAGCAGATCTTTGACTGGGTAGAGGTATGGCAAACTCTGCAAGCTAGTGGCTAATATTCAGATAAACAAAACTCTGACAGCTTATTTACACCTGGTAGGCTGCATGTAATAAGCAGAAATTCTGAAGTAATAGTGTGGAAAGAGAACAAGTAAGTTACTGTATTTAAGCAGGAAAGTGTTTTCACACAGAAAGTGATTCTATCATTGAAATGGGCGCCATCAGGGCTCAACGCTGTTGCTGTGGCTACCAGCTGCATCCAGTCCTACTGTAGGCCACAGGTTCGGCTAGTCACCCATTGTAAATTTATTACGTAGGCAAATACAGTTGACAGGGTTGTAGCCAAAAATATGAAAAAACAATAATATGAAGCAATTGATATAAACTAGCTATCTAATATCATAAACATAGTTCATTGGCCCAGACCAGATAACCAACCTTTAAAAGTTGCCATGGCCACATGGCAAGCTGCAACAGCAAACTGAAAGAGGTTGAAGTTCGTGGGTCACACGGATTTCCCAGGTGTTTACATGGGAAACAAAGGAGGTGTTGGCAACCACTTGATGTTTGGAACTTTTTTGTGATCTTATTCAAACTGTTTACTGTTCTTCAGTGGCATCACTGCTAGGCAGAGCTACAGTATGTGAAGTTGACAATTGTGTGAATTGTGTGTTTTGTCCTCCTCCTCTGTGCTCCATTTTTCAGGCAAACCTAGATGAATCTCAGATGAGCTCGTCTCCCTTCCTGAGGGCTTTGATGACAGCTGTGTGTAAGGCAGCAGTGAAAGGTAAGCACTCCACAACCTGGAGGAGAGACTCATCTATTCTGCTAAAATCTCACCACTGATTGCAATATTTACACTCTGCCAAACTCTGACCGCAGTGGCGCAGCATGTACTTACTCTGCCCCCTGCTTTACTGCACAGATGATAACACCAACTGTCGAGTGGACACGGCCATCATCCAGAGGAGATTGCCTGTATTACTCAAGTACCTTAACTCAGACACTGAGCGACAGCTGCAAGCACTTTATGCACTTCAGGCGCTGATCGTCACCCTCGATCAGCCTCCAAGTAAGTTCTGCATTAGAGTTTACTCCTCCCAATGAAACCAGGAGATTGATTTTTCTTTCTTTTTTCTTTTACTTACCGTAATTCTTTATCACAAGATTCCTAAATTGTGTTTAAGCAACAGTATTGTAGACAATATAATCTCACCACAAGGTTCATTTAGTAGCTGTTCTGGAGCTATTGATCCTGTCACATGATTTTCATCAGCAGATGAAGTTTGCATTGTTATCATGAAATTGTAGACATTCAAATTTCCGCCTCCTTCTGAGTCCTTTAACTACCTTTTATCCATTTTGGATTAAAACTTGAGACCTCCAAGAATGAACTTTGAATCTCAACATTATTATACTCTGTAACATTAACTTGATGGAGGTTTAGTTTGAGGAACAAGATTCAAACTCTGGTACCAGATAACCTTTTTTTAAACACACTGCAGCTTCTCAGGAGGAAGAATGTGATTAGAGCTAATTACAGGAAATGACATGCACAGTCTTGACTGACACTCATATTCACAGATTCCTTCATGGTTAGAACAACAAACACACAAACCACAAACAAGTCACGTTGATCTAAAGTTACCGGGACTAGAATCAGATTTGCCTTCATTTTTTAATGTCATGGTTTTACAGGTTATCAGAGAACAAAGGTTATTAACAAACTAGTTTGGACTCATATGACTTATCAAGTCTCATATTTAGTCTTTTCTTATGCAGAGTCCAGAGGAAAAGGCTTGTTAGATTGCTCAGTATGCCTCAGTTTGCAGCAGCATGATGAGCATCTATCTGTCTCTGCTGAGGGGGGTATATGACCTGATGCTCAATATTAACTCTTACTTCCTCCCTCCTGATGTTAAGTCCCTTCCCAGTTTAAACGCAGAAATATGTCCAACCATTGAAAACAACAAAAAAAGCTCAGTTATTTCCCAAGACGTTTTAAATCACTTGGGATACAGATCGGTAGGACAACAATCAGGGTATCAGCAGGTTTGAAAAGTCTTAAAAACTTTCGAATTCAGCTTCCTCAAAAATGGCCTTAGAAGGTGTTAAAAAGTCTTAAATTGCATTCATAAGACTCCTAAATATTTTTCTCTCACCTGCTGTGATTTTTTTTTTTTTATCTTATTTTGTCTATCAGTCAGTCCACAAATTATAAATATTTCAGTTAGTATTGTATATGACAAAAAAGCAGAGAATTCTTGCACCTAAACCAAGCAAATATATCTTTGTTTGTAAAATGACTGAAACTACTAACTGATTGATTGATTAATTGACCAATTGACTAATTGATTAATCAACTGATCGTTGCAGCTCTAAAAAGAATGGGAATTACTGAAAAATTGTGATAATAATTGTAGGTTATATTGTCCCTGCTGGTTTTCTATCATACTTTGGTCCTTTATCAAACAGGTATTAAATGTGGTATTAAACACGTCTTAAAACGTCTTTAAATTTACTTTGGTAAACCGTGAAGAAAGACGTGTCAGATCTGTCAGGATTTACAGAGAAGCTACACTGCGTTCACTTAATATACAGAACTGAAGTGTGTCTTTGCCATGTGTCCAACCCCACCAGCACCTATTTGCTGTACGAAGTATCTGCATATATCTGACTCTTATCTGAACTGACCCTCATGTATGAGCTGCACACATTTCACCTCACAGAAAAATATGGTTTTTGAAACAAACCCTTTTTTATAATTTACTTAACAATATGATTGAATTCAGTTTCAAAACATCATTCCATTTCATGTATCCCTGACGGTGCTGAAAAGGTGACTGATGTGTATTTGCTCTGTCCCTCTGTCTTCAGACCTTCTCCGGATGTTCTTTGACTGTCTGTATGATGAGGACGTCATCTCCGAGGATGCTTTCTACAGGTGGGAGACGAGCAAAGACCCCGCCGAGCAGCAGGGTAAGGGTGTGGCCCTCAAGTCTGTTACAGCCTTCTTCACTTGGCTGCGGGAGGCGGAGGAGGAGTCGGAAGATAATTGACGAGGGAGACACCCGGGGACATGACGTAGTAGAACTGCATCCTTACAGCAGAACAAACATTCAGAATGCGTGTGTGGGCAGGACGACATGTTTACGGCTGGAATTTTTTTCTGCGGTACGGTTCTGAAACATGCCGCCATTTTGAGTTTGGATTCCAACGGCGGAAGCACTAAATACCTGTATTATACATAGAAAATATTTTTGTTTTAAATTTTAACTTACGTTTCTTTTGTTACTTTTTAAGAAGAGACTTAAAAGATACATAGGTTCTGGACTCTTTAATTTATTATTTTTTTAAGGACTGCAAATATGAAAGTTATTTAACATTTGCAGATGCTCACAACAGAACAGAAATAACAATATAATTAATTATAATAACAAAAATAATAATTGTGAAATGAATAGCCTCCCTGGACTCCACACTGTTTGGTTTAAAACAGGGTAAAACAAAATTATTTTGGGATGAAGGGGAAGCAGAGATAAAAAGGAACTGTTAACATTGTCCATGTATGATGTTTGAGGTCAAGGGTTATCTTCTAATAACCAGAAAGCCTTGGCTTGCTCTGCGTTGATATGTACATACACCTCATGAGAGGTAGAGGTATGCATTCAAGAAGCGATGCAAGTCAGTCCACAGAACTGTCAAAACAAACGCAGACGAACAAACCAGATACATTCAAATGAAATGAGCAAAAATGCAAGTTTAAAAAGCAAATGGCCAGGGTCGCTGAACATGAAATGCTTGTAATACTTCAGACCTACAGAGCAGATTAAATGCTTGTAAATACATTAAAGACAAAAAGGTATTTAAAAAAAAAAAGTTGATTCTCATGATTTGTTCTTTGGATGGTTGGTATTTGGAGATGTGAGTTTCCAGATTTTGTGCTTTTGGTGGCTCAACTGCATCTTAATTTGTGTGTGTGTGCGTGTAATAAATTGAGGCAGTCTTTCAGCTGTTCTGTTTTGGATAACACTTTAGCTTCTTCAGAAGAGCTGAGTGATCTGACCAAGAGAAGCAGCTGAGGGACCCGCTGGCATCCGGCCCAGGATTCACTACATGGGTACCACTCGATCCTTTTGTCTGCTGAGTCACTGAAGCACCAGTGGCATGTCTGTAGAAGTGTCTTAGCAGGTCTTTGCTGTATATTTCCCTTGTTTATTTTTTACCACACTGTATATATTTGTGTATGTATATTTTGTGTATTTATCTAGTTGTGATGTGTTTCAATGGGGTCAGGCAGGCAGTTTTATTAATTTTACAGTGTGTGTAGTCACTTGCCTACCAGATCACCCAAAACACATTTTAGGCAATTTACTGGCAACCATTTTGATAATTGGTTAATCATTTCAAGCAAAAATGCCAAACATTAATTGGTTTCAGCTTCTTGGTAGAGAGGGATTTTCTGCTTTTCTGTTCAATATCATTTGTGTTTTGACTTTTCACACAAAAATGCAATTTGGTCAGGCATGTTTCACTATTTTCAATCTATGAAACATCTAAAGAAAAAAGTTGAAGATGACATCTTCAAATATCTTGTTTCGTTCCACCCAAGTCCAAAAACCTGAAATACTCAGTTAAGAGTGACATACGACAAAGATAGGCAGCAAATCTTCTCTTTTGAGAAAATGAAATCTGCAAATATTTGGTATTCTTTCACAATTTTTGCTTGAAAAATTACTGTAACGATTAATCGATTATCAAAATAGTTTATTACTTCTTTGTTGACTAATTTGAAATGAAGTGTAGATGAAACACTCATCTTATTAGGATATGAGCTCTCAGTTTTTGGTGTGTATTCATCAGGGGTTTTATTTCTCTTTCCAGGAAGCTAAAACAAGTTTCTGATGCTCTGTCTATATTCTGCACTACAAGTGTATCTACCACTGTACTGAACAGTAAAAGTTGTTTCTTCTCATGTCAAGCAACCAAAATAATTAGGTTGTTAGCATCAGGCAGAGCTCCCACCACTGCTGTAACTACAAAGTTTTCATGTTTCTTTTCTAGGTTACCTTAGTGCCACTAGCTTTCGGTTCTCAATGTAATTTCCCATGAAGGGTTTCTTTAATCAGTTTTCTGTCTATATTTTATATAAGTCTACTCAAGCCTGGATTACCAACCTGGCTAAGTTTGATTGTTTGGTGTTTGAATTGCCAGAAAATAATTAACTACAGTTGATTAAAATACAAACATGTTGAGTTTACACTCAGAAAACTGAGACCATGGCAAACATTCACACTCGTGAACTTGTGACAAGTTTTTTTTGTTTGTTTGTTTGTTTTGCATTTTTACATTTTAAAAATGACTTGAATGATTGATTATCATTGTCTGACAATGAATTGATCAGCTAATCATTTCTGCTCTGGAGTACTGGTTGGTGTCTGGGTGCCTGGGAAAACAGTGCCAGTGTCAACAGAAGCCCAACACAAATCTTTGTCCTGGGGTCCTCTATGTCAATTAGACCATGTCTACTTCTTTACTGAATAGTTAACTTTGAGCACCTATAAATGTTTTTTAATGTTTGTTTTTTAAATTTTCTTTTAAATTTGCACCCCAGAACTATAGCTCCCACGAGTTAACTCAAAGTATGGGCAGAAAACCTCAGTATTACGTTTGAGCGTTTTAGAAGCTGTTGAGAGAAAAAAAAAACCTTTTGTATGTGAATCAAGCCAGCCTCTTTCCCACTAGCTTCGGTCGTTCAATGCTACACAACAGCAGTGACAATGCCAACCAAGTCACAAATTACCGTGTGTTTAATTTTATAGTTTAAATGTTAAAGAGAAAACAAAGGACTTCAACGGTTGGAATCGGCGGCCATGACAGTGGGAATTCTTCGACGTACTACGTGACGTTGCGACGTGACCAACGATCGTAATGGGGCGGGGCTCGTAAACAGAGAAATCTAAATAAAGGATCGTGCAGAAATTTACTCCAAAGTATCTCACTTTTCTCGACAAGTAAGAGGTAAGTTTCATTCGCATTCTGATTGGTTAGGCGCTAAAGCTATATTTGCACGGATGCGTTGTTGGAAAACATCACAGGCCGGTGGGTTTTTACTCCGTGAAACTGAAATGAATTTTATCTGCCTTGTGCGACGCCATCACTGTGTGTAAACTAGCAGACAAAATGGCGAAATTGCCGACAATTTCCCGCACCTCGTGTGCTGGCTCGTATAAAAATGATCTAAATTTTTTGGCAAAGGCTGGCGGATGAAAAGGTTTTGAAGGTGGTCTTCGTTTTGGTAAACACAAGTTCACCTTTTCTTCTATTTGAGGATAATGGGCCTCAATGAATGAAAGTGGGTCTGGCAGTCTCACCGTTTTTTTTTTTTTTTACCACGCACATACAGTATTCAGAGCGGGGCCCATACCAGCGTTGTCTTAAAGTGTTGTTCATGTGCATGTTATTTTCGCCATACAGGTAAATCTCGTGTGATGCCGATACGCCGAGCAGCAGCGACTCCAACCCAGGAGAAGGACCCCTCCGCTGCTGCAGAAAAAGGTAAGGCCGGGGTCGTCCATGACCTGAGCTAAAGACCCCTGAACGCAACATCATCTCTGACACAGATTTCACCCCATCACAACCCCAACCGCAATACCCTACAGACTGGAAATTGAGTATAGTCCAGAGTATTGATGTGTGGTCATCACAACTTTGTTTACAACCAGAAACAAGTTTGTAGATCTGAGCAATATAATCAAATACAGCAGTGTTATATGTTCCTCTTTGGTATTTTTAATGATACCTACAGACCAATGTCTATTTTTTTATGTAAATGTAAAACAAGGTTTTGCCAAATTAGATGATTTAATGAATTTGAGCTGACTAGCATCTCATTTTTCATGGATAGTAGTTTATTTTAGATGTTATGTTAATTGTACATTCATGAGCTTGGGTTCAAGGGGTTTAGGTGCCTGGATAAAAAACCATAAGCTTCTCTACACTATAAGCTATAAATAAAGGCAAAAGTGCAGAAAAGGTTATCTTGTGGTTGTCCTTATTTTTACATGCCAGCCGCACATATTTTTTTTTCCTACTTTAATGTCAATGACCGTCTCCTCTCAGAGCCTGAAGCTTCCTCAGAGGAGTCGCCCTCTGCTGACGAGGAGCAGGCAGCATCTTCAGCTGCAACAGCTGAGGTGGAGGAGGGCGAGGGTGATGGTGTGGGCGAGACGGAGCCCTCGGAGAATGGAGAGAAGGCTGATGAAGGAGCCGAGCCGGAGAAGGGAGGGAAGGGGACAGAGAAGAAAGAGTGAGTCTCACCAGAGAGCTAGTGTGCAACTCTGAACACTGCGATATTTCACTTTGATAGCACTTTTATCTGTTTATATTATCCTTACCTCTGCTGGATAACAGCAGACTGCTCCTGTCATGGTTGCAGTGTTGCATTTCCAAAAGATGTGACCTGTCACAGCCACATTCATCCCCTCTTTACATAGTTGTCAGACAGATGTACCGGTCCCTTTGTCCGCAGTCTTGGAGGAGCCCAGGAGGAGAGGACGTTGTTGTCAAAAAAAAAAAAAAGCTTAGTCTCAAACAAAAAGAGGCATTACCCACTATGCAACATATCTTTCAGAATAATGTCCAGATAATATTTTGTTTTCCCACTTGTTCAAAAAATAAAACTGAGCAAAATGTCTTCTGAATTCTAGAAAACAGCCCTTCAGTTTAGCTGTAGGTGATCAAATTGTTTGGGCAGTTCACACCGATTATCCAAAGTATTTATGGAAACCCAGGTAGCGTAAGAAAACATGAAAAAGCCTTCCATTTAGCTGTTGGCGAGGAAGTATCAGGGACATTAAACCTTGCTTTCCAAGTTAATAATTTGTAATTTTGGTAATTTCTCCTCCTTTTCTTCTCCCAGACCTCAACAAAGCAAACATTCACCTTCTACACACAGTTCACTAGCATACAAATTCAGTTAGAGTCAAATTATCATGGTGGTCATTAAGACAGATGTTCTGAAACTTAATTTTGTCTTTCCCGTCGGTGACAAATGGACAAAGTGACAAATGCAAGGACTGCGCGGCTGGACAGTGCGCAACACACTGCTATGTTCTCCTACTAAGGTGAGGATGTGATAAAGATAAGGGTGGTAATAATCACAGTGAAATATCGCTTTCTAAAGAATGGACCCACTTCACTGAACTTGTGTCTTGCTCCTTTTGGCGACAGGTTGAAAGATGGCTACAAGTACGAGAAATCCAAAGTCAAGAAGGTGAAAAGGACGATTCCTGCGTGGGCTAGTGTCAGTGCCAGCAAAAAACTTCCTGTTACCAACTTTGCAGGCACTCACAACAAAGTGGATAATATCCTCATTGAAGCTATTACGGTGTGTACAAACTTTGTGTATCCACCCCTCTTCACAGTCAGTGGCATGTGTTTATTTTTGCCTTTTTTTTTTGTTGTGATTTCTTGTCCGTTGCAGTCTTCTAATGACAAGTCTGGAGTTTCATACCAGTCTGTCATGAAATATATCGTCAAAAAATACCCAGGCATGGAGCTTGACAAGAAGAAGTTTCTCATCAAGAAAGCTATGAAGAAACATTTGGAGAAGGGCACAATTAAACAGGTAACTAATGTACCTCTATATTTCACCTAATGTAGGAATATAAATAAAAGCATGGTCTCCAATCTGGAAGAAGCAGCATACTTTTTCAACAAAGACGTTTCTTTGTCTCTCATTGTGGTCTCTTCCTCTGGCACAGCTGAAGGGTAAAGGCCTTTCAGGAACCTTCATCATTGGGAAGCAGTCCAACCTGTCTAAGGTATGTTACAACAGAGGGAGGAAACAAAGTCATGTACAAGCAATTTTAGTGGGTTTTTGAATCTCAGTAGATCATGGCTCATATTTATCAAGCCTTTCAGAGGAGGAAAAGTAAGTGATTGGCATTTTAAGTGAGAAGGTGCAGCACTGAAATCTCTTTGTTAGAAGACAAATACCCTCTCAATGTCTAAGTCAATAGATAGAACAGAAGTTGTGCTCAGTACCAGAATAGCTTCAGGAGGAGATCATAGTACAGTATTTCATAGGTGCAATCAAATCTAGACCTTATGTTAACGATGTAGTGTCAAAAGTTTCCTTCTCCCATTTTTCCCTATGAGACTGGGATGTGTTTGGTTGTAATCGTCATGTCTGTAAATGGGTGGTGTTTTAGAAATCTGTTCAGAAGCAGGAGTCTCTGGGAGATGCTCTTCCTCTCATCATCACTCGGCTCTGTGAGCCCAAAGAGGCCTCCTACAACCTGATCAAGAAATACCTGGAGCAGCACTTCCCCAGCCTCAACATCGAGAACAGGTACAGTGTGTTCCAATGACTGTCTGAGCATTGCAGATACTACCAACAGTAAATATATATATATATATATATATATGAAGACTATTGAACAATTAAGAGTATGAAATATTATAGATACAAGCAAATATTTTTTTAAATACTTTCCTCGAGAAAAGAGGATAAATCAATCCTTTATCAACAAATTTAAAAAATGTAGTAAAGATGAGTTTGTAGAAATTTCACTTAAAAGACGACACAGCTCTGTAGTTTTAACAGTGGTCTGGATTTCAGAGGCTCGGTAACTTACAAAAGTGGGTGTGTAAAGTTGTTTAGCTGGAATCATTGATTATATAAATGATTTATTTACTGGTTCATCCTCAGGCCAGAGGTCCTAAAAACAGCTTTGGTAAAAGCAGTAGAGAAAGGACAACTGGAGCAGATCACTGGGACAGGAGCCAGAGGGACTTTCCAGGTAAAGCTCTTTATAACACTGATTTTTTTTTTCCTTCCAAAATGAGTGACATATACTGATGGCACATAAATTTTTAAATTCTGTCTGATAAAAGCCACTGTGGTAGATGACTTCGTGTTTGTCATGAGCAGCACAAGGTTTATGGCACAAGTTGTGCTCTCAGCCATTCATTACTTGTGCATTTGTAAGCTATAAACAGTAAAAAAAAAAAAGATACATTTTATTTTCTGTCTTTAATTGCTAATGTTTTGTCTGGTCAGCTTCCAACAAGAAGGACTCACTGAACCACTTAAGGACCTGCATTATTTCCAGGATAGATACAGGACTGCATTGTCAGTTAAATCTACCAGCTTGAGCATCTGTGTTGTATTATACTTTTTCAGTAATATTAAATATGGCACTATATTGCATTGTAAAGCATGGAAACCAGGGGGAAATAAGTGTTTTTCAAAGTGCCAGTAAACACGATGACAGCCCCCACCCCCCTCATACAAAAACATGAGCATGAATAAAAAGACTATGCGGCAAAAACACTCTCTGTGAGAGGCAAATGACAGGCTGCCTATCTGTTAGTTGCAGCCTTAATTTTGACATACAGTTCTTTTCATTATCGAGTAATTGTTTGATAAATAAAGTGTCAGGAAATAGTGAAAAATGTGTGTCCCATTTTCTCAAGAATCCAAGAGTATGTCTTCAAATATCTAGACTAAGGGAACAAGAAAATATTCATGTTTGAGGAGCTGAAAACAGCAAATTTGTCTAGTTTTTTCTTTTCTTGTTTTAATTAAAACATGTCAAAATGTTTGCTGATTACTTTTCTGTTGATCATTGTTGCAGTTGTTGCAGCTGCTGTAGTCTGAATGCACTGTGAACCATATATCCTAAAAATTCTGTCACAGTTGAAGCGGACTGGGAACCAGGTCCTTCTGAAGGGCAGCACCTTGGAGGACGCTATCACAGCCGCCATCACAGCTATGAATGAACCTAAAACCTGCAGTACCAACACTCTACGCAAATACCTATTAGACGCCAACAAGGACAGAAAAGAGTACCAGTTAGGTGAGACTCCCTCTCTCTTGCTTACATGATTAAATGGGACTGCTTAATGGGATTGACTCGGAGGGACAAGCAAAGCATTTTCAAAGTAAATTTACTCAAAATAATCACTCAAAAAATGTATAGTTTTATTCTTCATGTTGGTTACATTGGATTCCAATAGGGACCAGTTAGAATGTATATGCAAAACCACACCTCTGTATTTGTTTTCGCACATCCTGTCTGATGTCCTGTCGGAGAAAACTGATTGGTTCTCGGGCACATCAGTCAAACAGTTGGTTCCTCCTTAAAGTAAACATTAAAACGGTTCTTACCAATGAAAGAGCTGGAAGCAGGCATTCTTTTAATACATGCAAACCAACACACACATCTACGAACAAGCCTGGCAGGAGTCAAGTGTGGGCACTGATGCAGAAATTGTGCATTTATTCTTTTTTTTTTTTTGTGAAACATTAACCACAAAGAAGTGGATTCTGCTGTAAGAAAATTTGTTGTTTTCTTTCTGTAGACACCCCATAAGCTGTACGTTAATAAAGATTGAATTGAATTGAGTTGATTGATGTTTTGGGTGACCACAGCTATTATTTTCTGCAAGGGATGAAACCAACTTTTTCTATCCACATTTCTAGTCCACAGGGTTCAGCAGTTCACTCAAAAGGCATATTTTTTTTGTTTAGATTGTTTGAGTGTCACTGCATGATAAGATTTGGGTAACAAGGTTTGTGCATCCAGAATGAAATTACTAAAAGACAAATTCTTTTCTTTAGTGGCCAATCTGAGGAGGACCCTGACGAAGTGTAAAGTCCTAGGATGGATGGAGCAGATCACTGGTCATGGCTTCACAGGGACCTACCAGCTCTCGTTCCCTTTCTACCCCAGGTATATCATCTACACTTGGAGAAAAGGGTTACATTGATTAACCATTTAATGTTAAGAATACCTTCTTTTTTCCCCCCTTCATCACACTCTTTCTCGATGTTTAAAAATCTCAGAATTTCTAGTTTTTGTTCCCATCAGTATCCACAAAAAAAGACACCATGGTGGTCAGCAACACATGTTGAAACACAGACACCCAGAGATACAGACCATGTTCTGTTTATGAGATATGGATATTGTAATCTTCATCTAATAATTGAGATATTCTAAGTCTATAATAAGGAGATATGAAAGTATTTTAAAGAAACCTTTCCATTTGAGTGAATAAAATATGCGTCCATAGTATATAGTTTTAAAATATTTTATCTATTACATATTTTAGGGCAGATGGATCAGTTAGTAGCTAGCTTTGAAAACACACCTTCTCGGCTTTTTTAAAAAGATTATTTTTCTCTTTAGTCCTACCATCCTGTACCCAGACAAGTTCAAAGAGCTTCAGAATAAAAACACAACAAAACCTGCACCTCCAGCCAAGCGGAGGCGGGTGGCTGACTCCTCTGACGAGGAAGAAGAAGAGTCAGAATCGGAAGAGGAGGAAGACGACTCAGTGGACGACCCTCCCTACCGTAAGAGGTGGGTATAAAAGTTCTAATTTCATATTTGGATAGTATTCCAAAATACAATGCTGCATCATTAATCAATACACTTAAGTAACTGCTTTAATAAAAAGAGAGCAACGCCTGACTGAGTGACGCCATTGACTATGAACCACAGATCTAAATGATATATATTAAAATGTCCTAAAATGATCATGTAGCACTGTAACTCTCAGGAAATCTCAGAAATGTGATTTTCTCTAGTTTTAAATGAAACGTGACATCGTTCAGCCACCTGGCGTGAGATGGGGGCTTTGGTTTTGAAACGAAAAAGGATCTGGTTCAATCCATGTGTTGTAAGTATCACTCAGAGACTTGAAGATTGAGCCCTTAAAACCACACAGATCATGGTCCATTTTAACCTGATGAAGATGTAACCGGCACTAATATTGTCCAGTTAAATAAATGTTGAGTTTGGAGTGAGTTTGTAGGAGTTTTTATTTTCATAGATGTAGTATTTCAGCAGCCTTGCACGCACATGTGTGTGTAACAGTCTATTTAAATAACTGCTGCATGTTCACATTACTGTTAGGAAATATCAGAAGAGGCCTCCAACCAAGGCGCGCCGTCCCCCACCTACCAAGAAATCTCGGACCGCTAGTCAGACAAAAGCTAAAGGCAGGGGACATGCCCTCGCTAAGAAGTCTCCAGCCAAGAAAGCAGTGTCTTCAGCCAAGAGATTGGGAAAGAAACAGTCATCCTCCAAGAAAGAATCCAAGGCGCCAACTAAAGCCACACCTGTAAAGAGAGGAGCTCCTGCGAGAAAGCCCAAAACGCCAGCAGTTAAAAAGCTGAACAGGAGGGCGTCTAAGCGACCTGTTTCCAGAGAGTCATCCCCTGAGGAGGCTGTAGTCACAAAAGAGACTCCAAAGAGCGGGTCCAAGCGATCTAAACGTACAGAGTCGACCCCTGCGGAGCCCACAGTTAAAAAGTCGGTGACCAAAAGTGGATCCAGTCAGCCCGAGTCTGAAGACTCGTCCAATGAGGAACCTGCAGTCAAAAAGTCGGCGGCGAAAAGTGGATCCAGTCAGGCCAAACCGGCAGGGTCCAAGCGGCCTGTAGTCAAAAGAGGGGCGAAGAGCAGCAAGCAGTCCACTCGTAAGTCCAAGAGAGGGAAATGGTGAGCCCAGGAGTGCCTTCCACGAACTGGGCCGCTCTGAATATGCAGCAGTCTGCCGCTTTGCTTCAGTGCTCTCTCTCTTTTTATCATTGTTTTCTCCCTTTTTAATGGGACAGTAGTTTTTTTTTTTTTTTTTTTTTTTTTTTTTTTTATTATTTCTATCGTAAAATAAGAACGTTATCCTATCCTAACATTAAGTTTACTGTACATTGAGAGTTTCTGAATTTCCTTTTTAATCACCATGTGTAGAGAAGCTCAGTTAGTGTTGCCGTTAAAACAGATGTGTTACCAGCTGCCAGCTCTGGAAACCATAGCAGGATCCCACATACTGTAACTAGAGCCATGTAGTGACTTCTGTTTTTATATCTCTTCCTTATCCAATCTGTAGGTGTTGGCAGCACACATTCCTAATATCATCTGAAGTGAGATATCAGTGTTTTGGAGGGTTGAAATTTCCATTTTAAGTTGAAATGTGGGTTAAAATGTTTAAACGGATACTAATGATATTTTATAAAACACAGATTTTAAGGTTGTTGTTTCTGTGTCCTGGACACATTTTTTGGCCACACAGCACTGCATCAGAATTTGAATTGTTATCCATATTTGTCCATGACTTATTTGTTTAGTCCTGCTGGTGCCAGGTCGAGGACTCAACAGAGGACAAAACACTATGTTGGTATTCATTTCAAAATGAGGCAGATTGGGTAAAAAGTCATTTTTTGATATGTGTGTAAAAAGGCATATACATGAATCGATTTTATTGCTTCACAGTTGTAATTGAGTACAAAACTGTAAGAAATGTGTGTTGTGAATAAGAAAAAGAAGGATAATAGCTCATACATACCCTGCATGCATGTATTCCTTGTGTTGTTAAGCTTTTTTTCCAAGTCATTAATAAAATGGCTATATTTGTAAACTTGCTGATAATTTAGTCATTTAATATAGTGGGTAAACATATACAATACAACACATTCTTCATGATTCCAGAACAGAAAGAAGTTTAAGTACTTTTTTAACTTGATAATTAGCACAAGAGAATATATGGGTTTAATCATTCTACAGAGAACTGCTCTTCCCAACTGTGGGGGGTGCTGCGACAACAGGATTTTTAAATGATTAACTGAAAGATTTAAGTGATTCACCAGATTTAACTATTTCACTTCCTGGAAGTTCACACAATAACAGTCTGTAATGTATAGGAATGTGTTGCATTACTGTCCAAACCATATGTAACAATGAAAGTCCTTTCAGTTTGAGTTCTCAGGTTCAATCTTCAGAAGCTGGACTGTTGTTTAGGTGGAGTATTTGTTTTTTTTCCAACTTTGTTTAGACAAACAACAGAGACATCATAATAGCCTTGCATGTTTAGGTGGGGTTGTTGCAAATGCAATCCCATTATATGTTCTCAGGTTCAAAAATTCTTTATTACAACATTTTTTTGACTCCTATCTGCTAGATGCTTCAAACTCCATTCAGATTATGTTCAGCTCAATTAGGACATTATCGGATGTATTCATTTTTTTGATCTTTTTCATACTTGCCAAAATATTTCAGTTTTTTCTGACATTTTTTCCCATTAAGATGAACGGACAATGTTCAAAAATGCCAGTTGTCATTTATACTTTAAGGCAGAAACTCCATTCAAAGGTCAAAATGTTTGGAAACTTTCATTAATTTTTGGTTGTACTCAACTTTGAAATCGCATTCATAGTTTTTACACAGTGATGGTTCAAATTTAATGAACGTTTCAGCTAGAATGGGTGGCATCACACAGAGTGGGGATAAGTTCAACTATTCTGAAAAATTTCTGTTTAACTCATCTTCATTTTCACATAATGCTTGCATCAATACACCTTAGATATTTAATTGTACACTATACATTCTTGTAGTTTTTTTAACTTACAAATGAGTGTAAAACTATCTACTGTTTGTTTGACAAATAGTCACTTGTTCATTGAAATGACAAATTTTTGTTCGCTTTAAAAAACAAAAACACAAAATTACAATATGTCATGTTGTGCTGTCTTAACATAAAACTGCCACAATTTTATGTTTTTACCAACTTGCTATTAAGTCGGAGGGTATGTCCCTACTTGCTTTTAGGCTACTTGTAATACTTTTAAGTAGGATTTTGAATGCACGACTTGAAATAAAGTATTTTACATGATTATATTGGTACTTTTGCTTAAAAATAATGATTATAAAACCGTATCTGAGTAGGCCTACTTCTTCCACCGCTGGGCGTGTGGTGTCAGCGGGATGAATTGCGCAACGAGCAGGAATGTCTGGATAGAGGGAGCAGCATTGGGAGGGAAGTGATTCAACACGTTATCCTCCACTGACTTTCATTTCATATGAGAGGGGGAAAAGTGAACACCTTTCTCCTCCTCCTCTTCCTCCTCCTCCTCGTCCTCTTCCACCTCGGGGTTCCTTTCCCTCAAGCCCCGCCTTGGGCCGCCGGTAGCACACCTGGACGACGGAGCGCGGCGGCAGCACGTAAAGGTGATTCGGACCTCGGTGTCGTCAACGGCGTGTGCAGAAGACGCAGACTAAATTGGCGGAGGTGGTGGTGCTGGTGGAGGCTCTGAAAAGTGAGTTTGTGGGATTTCATTGCTTTTTTTTAACGACCTTTGAACTGAGACGCTCCAGTGTGTGTTGGTCTACAGAAGACGGAAACTGTTCCCAAGTGTTATCTAGTCCGCTGTTTGTCATTTTGACTTCACTTTAACACTTCGGTTTTTGTCCACTGTTTGGAGCATGTCAGGACTGATAAGCTCATAAAACACATACCAACACTTCCCCGTGTATTAACAGCGACTTCTACACATCTACGACGCTCAAAATTGGGATTTAAAGGGAAACGGCCTGCAAAACGGCACACACGAGAAAGTCCCAAATCAGGTTTCTTGCCTTCCTGTATATCTCAAGGTCTTTATTAACTGCACTCTACTGTGATACACCTTGACTTTTCTATATATTTTACTGGTTTTAAATCCCCCGTTGTACCACTGCTGTGATTGCTGAACTTTTAAAGTTGAGAGTTTCCTAAACTTTTGTGTGTTTTTGACAGGCTTTGAATTTACTCTTTTGGTCTTGTTTTTGTTGCCCTTGGTTAAGATTTTCTCGCTGTATGAGAAAAATAAGCAGCATGGGTGAGGCACCAGTGAGAGAAGATGGTACAGTGACACGATCGGCAGAGGTACTATTTGTGATTTTTATATATCAGTGTGTTCTGTGAGTGTGTGTGTGTGAGAGAGTGTGAGTTTTGCTTAAACTTATGTCTTTGCTGTAAAGTATGTGGGCTCATTTCCTGTGGATGACTGCTGTTTGGATGACCAGATAGAGCATCTGCACACTCAGCTGAAGTTCCTTAAAGTAAGTCCAGATCCGTCTGAGGAACTAATATCTGTTTAAAGGAGAATACATAGACTAATACATTGGTTGTCCTCAACCAGACATGCAGGAGAATGCGGCCTGTATCCATAAAATTCTCCATCAAAGGTGTGAAAATGTACAACGAGGATGAAACGGTGAGGCTGGTGTTTTGTCTTGAGTGAAAGCATTATTCCCATACATTGATCTGATGATATTTTAACCTGGAAGTGGTAACATTTATACTTAACAATGTAGTTTCAGTCATCTGGCATCTCTTATTCCTGTGTCTTATGTCACCCTCCCCTCTGCAGACCCTCCTGATGGCTCATGCCCTGCGCAGAGTCTCTCTGTCCACCGCACGGCCTGTCGATGCCCAGTTTGCCTTCGTCTCCCACAACCCGGGCAGCACAGATGCCCAGCTGTACTGCCATGTCTTTCAAGCTAGGCATGCCAGAGCGGTAGGGAATGTCCAGTAACATTGTGTGACATTTATATCACATTACAACAGAGTTGTTTTGAGCACCATTGTGAAAAATTCTGTGAATATTCTCTTGATATAAAATCTATTTTTAGATGCGTCAAAGGGAGGATGTGAAATGTATTTTAAAGTGACCTGCGGTTAGGTGTATGAGAAGTTCATCAAAGTTGGACGTAGCTGAACTTAAAAATTCAAATGTCTGTCACATCCAGTGAAAACTTGTACAAAATGCTTCTGAACATTGTGGTACCGCAACAACACATCTGAGATGGTGCAACCAAACATGGGTCGATAATCGATAAAGCCATTTAACTTAATAAAAACAGAAATGTTTGTAGTATAGTTTGACTTTTTTATTAAAGGTTCTGCACAGGTGTCTGTTCAGGTCAAAGCTGTGTGGGGCAATACTGGGAATTACAGGATGTCACAAACTACAAGAAGAGTGATAATAGGGCAACATGCCCTGCCTGGCAACAACTATAACAATGTGCATGTTGGAAAAAACACATTGTTACCCTTCTTGTAGTAATTGCAGGAAGCTCTTTCTGGATTCTCAGCCGCAACATAACCATACCAAACTGCAACCATCTCTAATCTGAAATTAACCATTTTAATTTGATACTCTTAGGCGTAAAACCAACGTCGCTGGTTGATGCCTAATAAAACACCACTTCAACCCATAGTCCTGACTGTGTTCATCCATTTTGTGGTGAATACATTTAGAGTGGTCAGAAAGTGAGGTTAGTGTTTACTGGCAGCTACAGAGGAAGAGTGGTGGTGACACTTGTTCCAAAATAAAGAGAAAAAGATTGCGTTTCTTTGCTTTGTGATATTATCTCTTGACTAGACATTTCAATTGGATGTCTGTTCCTGGAATCTGTAAGCAAGTTCATTAAAAGTGTAATTGTATTCATGTTATTAACTAAGTCACCTAAGAATTTGATTTACCAGGTAACACTGAATAGTTTTCTCTCCTCTCTGCTGTAGGCCCAGTTCCTGAACCTGCTGCTGTGCCGCTGTTTCCAGCTGTCTTACTTGGAGAAGCACCCAGAGGAGGCTCAGGAAAACTCTGCCGGCTCGATGCCTCGTCGTACCCCTTCACTGCTCAACCACGGTTTCCCTCTCAGTGTCAGTGCCTTGGTGTCCTTCAGGAGAGCACCTTTTCAAGGGCTGTTGCCAGGCACAAAGGTTTGGACCATAACATTTTCTCACAGGTTGATATTACTGTGTATCGTTCTTGAACCACAATATTTCCCTTTTTAGTTTGCAGTTTACCCTTAAGAAGCCTCTAAGTTACATTTTTGTATGACAGATGAAACTAAATTGGTTAATTAATTAATCAGTCAAAAGAAAAACAATTGGCTACTACTTTTATTAATTGTTTCAATTGTTTTTAAAATTCATCCAGAAAGTTCAGTCTCTCGAAAGAGAAGATTTTCCTTCTTTAAACTAAATATTTGGGTTTTTTGGACTTTTGGTCAAAGCAAACAAGACATTTGAAGACGTTATGTGTTGTGCATCATTTGACACGTATTTCCATGAATATCTGAGATTTTGTTAAATTTGTGATCCTCATAAAAAAAGAATTAATTAAAATTTAAACTAACCTTGGCCATAAATAATTCAATTATGGATTTACCAAAGGGTCAAAAGAGTATGGCAACTACTGACTGCCCACTTCCCAATTAAACTAGTTGCACTCAGACAACATTTTCTTTTCCCTCATCTGTAGAAAAATAAGAAGTCTTCCGACGACCCGCACAGCAGCCAAGATGAAGTCTTCCCCACCTCCTCTCCCTCCCTGGTTCGCAAAAAAGCCATCCGCACCAAAGCACTGCGCTCCGGGGCTTACCGCTCCTTCACATTTACACCACTCAAACAGCGCAGTGTTCAGGAGCGACTGAATGCGTCACAAGGTGGGCCAAGTGTTCACAGAGCACTATCAAGAGTCAGAGAGTTGATTAGGTAAAGCAAACCCCTCAGTGTTAGGTGATGGGCAGTCACTCACTGTCTGTTGTGGTGTCAGAAGGTAGTTTAAGGTGATGGATAATAATCTTGTCTCACATGGGTCATAATATATTTTCTTAAAGCTTCTCACTGTTGAACTTCTCTCACTACTGTTTATTTGACTCTTACCTTTAACACACTGAAACACAAGCTTTTGTTTTATCACCACTTGCTCCGTTTAAACCAAACATTCCCTTCACTGAGTTGGGATTACATTGGATGTTTTCCCACACAAACATGGCTGGTGGAGTTCCTCCACTTGTGAAACTCTGGAATTTAAACAAATCCAAATTCACAATGACTTCTCCTCTTATATGTGAAACAGAAAAGGTGGAAGACCGGACAGCGGTGCAAAGGTCCCGTGCGCCCAGCCTGGCCGAAACAGAAGAAGCACTGGCTCAAGCGGTGTGGTGTTGGGCTGGTATCGCAGTGTGAGTGTTCCTCGTGCATTAAACATATCTTACTGACAACAGATGCCTTCTCTAGCACTTATTTTTTCTTGGATATATCAGTGGTTTTCTCTAATATATCTTCTGATTTCAGTGACAGCAGCTATTCCCTGCTGGCAGATGATGTTATGGGTTCGTACCTCCTGTGCTCTCATCCTAAAAAACCCAAATGTGGCTCTCTCATCATTCGCTTCCCCTCTGGCCTGGTGACCCACCTTATAGAAAACACTCGTAAAGGGAAATTCCTGTTGGAGGTAATTGGTTTGTCTTACAAGGTTGAATCTTAGATACAATTATTAGCAAACAGCAAGCCTGTCGGGCTAATATTTGTTTAGATTTGTAGTGGAAACAAAATCACTGACGTGGGCTCCCCAGTAGCTCTCCTGGTAGAGCGCGTACCATGTGCTAAGGCTGAGTCCTTATCGCAGCAGTCCGGGTTCGAGTCTGACCCAGGCCCTTTGCTGCATGTAATTTCCTCTCTCTATCTATAAAATAAAACAGAAATGACAAAAAAAAAAAATCGTATCAAGTGTATTGAAATTTAGAGGAAATAGTTAAATTTCCAGAAATGTATTTGTCATTTATTGTTTTTGTTTGTTTTTTTTGTCTTTTGCGTTTTTTAATATAAAATATTTATATTGCAAATTTCGTATCAAAGGCACCTATATGTGATATGTCACACAAATATTAACCCCTTCAAGACTGATCCTCCCAGAAATGTCCTCTTGGGTACGTTTATATTTTCAACCTTCTATCAAGTGAAACATCAAAAACCCAAGATGCACTTTCTGTGGATCATTTGATATCCTACATATTTCTCTGAAATTCAGTGTTATATTTACAAACTGTGGTATCTGGGCCCTAATTTAAAATACACATCAGTGGATCTCAACAAAAGTTGGCCTTGCAGCACCTCAGTATTCAGTGTGTGGGTCTGTGTGTGTTGGAGAGAAAGAACATTCTTAACTATTCAATTTTTATGCCAAAGTATTGCAAGTATATAGACTTATTTAATGTGCACAATCCCATAAAACAGCTTTTAGACAACTAGTAAAACTCAATGATGAAATTATTGTTGGCATTTCATCATAAATGTATTTGCAAACCAGAATTCAGTATAGCACTAGTTGTGACCATAGTAATGTTTTCTGTTTCTTCATTTTATCTTTGTGGTAGAAATGCAAGACTGAGTTCACTTCCATAGCAGAGCTGATCGAATACTACACAGAGACCCAAGATGAGCTGCAATGCCTGCTGAGCTGTGCCCGAGTAAACCACTGTTACGAGTGGGAGGAAAACACCAGCAAACAGCAGTCTGTAAAGCTACACAAGAGCCTGAACAAAGCCAAGTTGAAAAGTACCCAGAGAAAGGGATGGGTTTAAACCCCTGGACACTGGAACACGTGGAATGCCAACCACCAAAGATCCAAAATAAGTGACACCTGTTTTTTTTCTTTTGCACATATATCATCTCTTACTTTAAAAATCACATTTGGTGTTGTGTGGAGGCTTCACAAACTGTAAAACATAATGCACTTATTAACAGTGTTGGCACTTAATGTATATAGTGTACAAGTCATTTTCTTAGAGGGTACTTATTTGTCAAGGATGTAATATTTTATGCTTTCAGCTTTTATGTCTTTCAGTATATTTTTTAAAAAGATTTTTATATGTGCCGATACGGCATCAGAGGAGTTTATTAGTGTTTTTATGTATGAAATTAATAACCTCAAATTTGGAGTGGAGTTGATCACTCAGATTGTTGCACATGATGGCACTTAAAACTATAAGTCTTTCTTTTTTCTTTTTTCTTGCATTGTAAAGATGTGATCAAATTTTATGGTTTCATTGAACTTTAATCTTATTCTTTCTGTGTTTAGACATAAGACCTGGGAGATATGTAAGAAGCAATATTATACACAATGAGTGTCCTGGTGTAAGAAAACCGGATGGTAACATCAGTTATTTTCTACATCTTGAGACCTCAGATTATATTGGCTTATTTCATGGCCACTAAGAGGGGGACAAAAGGTAGGCTGTGTTGAAATTTTCTGTGTTTTAATGTTTGTTAGTAGTCAGTCTAACCCATGGTTATGTTTGTTTTGCTGGTAATGTTGTGTGCAGTTTAGTATACCTTGTGCATTGATGGTGGATCAGTGCTCATGTTTTTCAGTGGAACATAGCCATAATAGAAACTGATAAATCATGATATGAGATTAGGTCTGCCCCAGGATGTTGGTTATCATATGATTATCTGTGATATTGTTACTTCTCCAGGGGGCCACACAACAATTAAGTTTACACATTTATAGTGAATAATATGTACCGTCTTTTCCACATTAGAACAAGAAACGGTTTTCTTATTATAAACTCTTGTTTTAGATTAAATGGCAGGTGTCTTCTCTTTTCAATCCACACTTTGGAGAAAAATGTTTTTTTCATTATTCATGACTGCATGGCAAAACCTCACTTGCAGCTTTGACACTGAGGAAGCTACTTTGCTCCGGGGAATACTCTGGCAACTTGTACTGCACACAGTTTCTAAATGTCAGGGCACATGGGATTGCTTGATGTGCAAATAGGGTCACAGGAGATTTCTACACTGATATACATTCAGTTGCAAGTTTATTAAATACACCTAGTTAAATCTCATGCAGTCTAAAACAACAGTTATGCAATAAATCCTACTTTTAAGAAGCTTAAAATGTTCACTAGTGACACTGTTAAGAGAGGTGTTAATTCAACTGTATCAACTGATCATTTTAGATGATGTGGTCTGTGGTGTTGTTGAACTGTTGCATTATACAAAGGGGCGTCAGTATAAAGCAATACAATTCAACACTACAAACTACATCTTCCGAAATGACTATACAGTTTAATCAATTAGGGCTGCAACTAATGATTGATTTAATAATAGATTTAATCTTCTGACTTATTTTTTTTGATTAATCATGAATTCCACTAAACTTTTAAAAAAAAAAAAAAAAAAAAAAAGGCCTCTTCACATGTCTGACCAAAACCTTGCCTATTACTCGACTATCAAATAGTTGCTTTGTTATTTTTCTTTTGAAATTTAAATGTTATTATTTCTTTACTATGAGTGTCCTCCCAGCTGTATCATTATATTAGTCTTATTATACATTGTATAGTTTAACATCTCCTCCTTTTTGTGTGGACAGTGGGGTACATCCTTCAGTGTGTAACTCAACTTAGCATTTAGCCTAAATGTTAACAGAGAAAAAAATCTTTAGTTATTTCAAATTTCAAGTTTTCATGCACCATTGATGACAATGCACTGATAAGCAGAGGCTGGACTAACTTCTTGACAAGGCAGATAAAGAGTATGTAGTTAAGAGTTATATATACTTGACACCTGGAGTATAGAAGGAAATTGAAGCTGTAGCTGGAGAGACAACATCTTAATGAACTGAAGTTTACATTCTTGCTATAAAAAAAAGGATACATGATTATGTAGTAATATGTGAGGATATGACATTTTTATTGTATTGCACCTACTTCTCACTTGGACCTCACTCCCTCCTCACCAAAATGGCCGCCGTTATACAGTCTTATGTTCTCGGGCCGTTTCATCCCTTAACGGTTGTTTACGGTTGCTATGCAACGTCCAAACGCCGTGGGCAGCGCAGCCGAATGAACGACGAGGGCAATCAACATTATGTCTGTAAATATTTCTGCCTTAACTCTGCTTTATTTTCATTTTTTTCTCAACTGTTTTTATTTTGACTATTTTTTCTCACCTGATGTGTGATGTCCTCTGGTAAACAAGCTCGTCTCAGTGGACTTTCAGATGTGAACTCTTTGTTGGCTAGACGTTAGTAGGGCAGGGATTTCCTGCTGCAGCTCACCTCTGTAGACATGCATTTATAAATCAGAACTGAACATTACCTTTGTTTTTATCCGTTACCTGCTCACAAGCCAACTGCTGTGGAGTGAATGGTGAGTCATGGGGTCAGAGTCAGTGAAGGTGGTGGTCAGGTGCAGGCCCCTGAATGACAGGGAGAAGGCTCTCGGCTCTAAGATGGTGCTGTCCATGGATCTGCGCCGCTGCCAGTGCTTCATTGAGAAGCCTGGGGCCGTGGATGAACCGCCCAAACAGTTCACCTTTGATGGGACCTACTTCATTGATCAAACCACTGAGCAGATGTACAATGAGATTGCCTATGCTTTGGTTGAGGTAAGGTCCTTGAAACAGTTTTGACTCTGTTTTTTGCTTTCAATGCAAGCACAAAGCAACAGTCTGCAGATGTAGGCATTACAAAAGTAGCTCAATGGTCACTGGACACCCTGAGCACATCAGTTGCCTATATCTTATTGCTACTGATTGCAGACCTCATTATTTACTTAACAGTCTGCTGTCAGTCACTTGTGAAGGTCAGCAGGGTGTTGCTCCTTTTTAAAGAAGCTTCATGCAAAAGGTCACCAATGCACTATTTTTCTTTTTCAATTTTTTTTTTCAGGGTGTCACTGAGGGATACAATGGCACAATTTTTGCCTATGGACAAACTGGAAGTGGTAAGTCTTTCACAATGCAGGGGGTGTCCGAGCCTGCAGCCCAGAGGGGAGTCATCCCGAGGGCGTTTGAACACGTCTTTGAGAGTATTCAGGTAGGCAGGGCAACTGTTGTTAATTGTGCCACGCATATATTTCATGCAAAAAGTGCAAAAACCTTGTTTGTGAAACTTTTTCTGTTGGTGCAATCTGCATACTTGCTTCAGTCTAATGATGAGGCCTATCTAAGCAATGCATGCTCAGAGAGAATAATATTATGCTTGTATGTTTATGTGCAAGCTAGTGTGCAGAAAATACCAAATTCCTGGTGAGGGCCTCCTACTTGGAGATTTACAATGAAGAAATCAGAGACCTTTTAGGAACTGACACCAAACAGAGATTGGAGGTAAGTCTCTTAAAGCACTGTTTTTTCAATAAACAAATCAGGATATACTGTGTAACATTAGAAGCCAAAGGGATTAATGTTCTTTGATTTAGGATAAACATAAGTACAATGATAATGAAACCTGTTTCTCAGACTATTCTGAAAGTGAACACAGTGCTTATATTTTGAACACAAAACTGTAAGAAGTTGCCATGGTGATTCGAAGAACAGAAGTTGCATACACAGTTCCTTGAAGGTGAAGGTGTTTGAACAGGGTGACACATTTTGATTGTGTGTGTTTCTGTGTGGTTGATGAATGCCTAGCTGAAAGAGCACCCAGAGCGTGGGGTGTATGTGCGGGACCTCTCCATGCACACTGTGCACAGTGTGGGGGAGTGTGAGAGAATCATAGAGCAGGGCTGGAGGAACCGGGCAGTGGGCTACACGCTGATGAACAAAGACTCCTCCCGCTCTCACTCCATCTTCACCATCCACCTGGAGATCTGCAACACTGGTGAACACACACATAATTATACAATACCTTTAACACATTGAGTTATATATCTAATATGTTAATATGTGGTAAAGAAGTTTTTATTTGCATAAACCCAACTTTTTAGAGGCATGTGTTGCTATTATGTCTGATAACGTCACCAGCAGCAAGTTAAAGAACAATTCCACCTTCTGATATCATCAAGTCATTATGTTTACGATGTCTCAAGACCTTTGTTGTGGTGAGAAATTGTTCTTTTCGGTGTACCAACTTTCCACTGAAATTTTTATTTCCTGCATGACTTGTTTATAAAGACTGTAAATATGTTGCTTTCACATAAAAATGTGGATGATTGACAGGTAGCCAACATGTTTATTAACACAAAAAGCACCGTGTCTCATGGCTGCATTGTATACTGCTTTATTAGCTATATTGTGTGGAGAAATTGCTATCTCTGTCTCTACTTGGATGGATCACTCATCTGTGATTTACATGTTGGTGCAAAAAGGAGAGCCAGTTACACAAAGAATAAGAAAGCAAAATACTGTTAGACAATACAATCATCAAGGTCAATGTATTTATAGGACACATTAAAGAACAACAAATGTTGACCAGAGTGTTTTACAGAGAGATGTCAATTCTTATCAGTTAAAAACACAAAAATAATTACAAAGTCTAAATAAATAAACAAATACTTGTATAAAAAGAACACAATAAGCATGTTGCTCAGAGAACTAATAAATGATAAAAAGACAGTGTGAGCAAGTACTGTATGTTTGCATAATGACAATCAAAAGAGATGGTTATAGACCCAGAAATGCAAGATACATTTCAAACAGGTATTTCTTTAACAATGTTTGTATCTAACAGTGATTTTTTTTTTTTCACTTAATACAAGATAAAGAAATTTTAAAGTTGTATTTTTTTTTACATTCTCTTTGTCATCCACCTTCTCAGATGCAGCTGGCCAGGACCATCTACGAGCAGGTAAACTCAACCTTGTTGACCTGGCAGGAAGTGAGCGTCAGTCTAAAACTGGAGCTACCGGTGAACGACTGCGTGAGGCCACCAAGATCAACCTTTCCCTCTCGGCCTTGGGTAACGTCATCTCTGCCCTGGTGGACGGACGCTCCAAATACATCCCCTACCGGGACTCCAAGCTGACCAGGCTGCTGCAGGACTCTCTGGGAGGAAACACGCGCACCTTGATGATCGCCTGTCTCTCCCCTGCAGACAACAACTACGAGGAAAGCCTGAGCACGCTGCGCTACGCCAACCGAGCGAAGAGCATCCAGAACAGACCTCGTATCAACGAGGACCCCAAAGATGCTCTGCTCCGAGAGTATCAAGAGGAGATTAAGCAGTTGCGGGCCCTCATCTCAGGCCAGCTGGGCACTGCTAACCTCTCAAGTATGTGGTATATTTTATCTTTTGATATAAACAACATATCTTTATTTTATACTGCCAAAGAATTTAAAAATGCACATAATTGAGAAAACGTTCACTTGTATTTGCTTTTCTTGCTGAAGAAAACTCTTGCTTTTTTGTCCTTTTGTCACGCAGCTCTGCTGGCTGGTCAGCTGTCTGAAGAGTCCCCTGATCTTTCTTCAAGGCCACAGTCGAGCACCGCAGAGGCAGAAAAGGAAAAGATTAAAGAGGCAACTACAGATCGTTCCCACACCAATATATCACTTCACATCTCCACATGTAATGTATAAGGATCAAGTGATTTATGGTCTGTATTCTGCTCTCTCCACAGGAGTACGAGGAGAGGCTGGCCAAGTTGCAGGCTGAGTACAATGCAGAGCAGGAATCCAAGGCAAAGCTGCAGGAGGACATTGCTGCCCTGCGTTCCTCTTATGAATCCAAACTATCTAATCTGGAGCAGGCCCGAGCCACCAGGGGGAGCTCTGTCACCAAGAATGATGACAGAAAATCATCTGCACACATCAAAGAACCATGTAAAGAGTTTATAAATTGGTTTCAGTGCTCACCTTTATGTCAAATAGCACTAGTGAATCAACACTCCTGATAAAGTCTGAACAAAAAGCAAGATGGTTGTTTTTGACTGCTTTGTGTATCAAGATTTCTTGTTACTGTGTCTACACCCTGTTTCCTGACACTGCTGGTTTGTTTCCCAACATCAGTGAGCTCGAGATGTATGACGCAGGTCGCTGAAGAAGAGCTCTGCCTTAAAACTGATGCGGTGTGCCACACTGCGACTGGAGAAACTCCTCTGACCAAGGTACTGTCCACTACCACCACATTACCACTAACCAATAAATAATTAAAAAAAAAGATTTTCATTGCTACATTTATGCAGTGATACTGATCATATCTGTTTTGTAGTTATTTATCACTCTATTTTAAATTTTATTTTAAATTTACCAAGTGAACTACACATTTTTATTTTATAATCACAGCTCATCCACAGGTTTCCCCATTTGACAGTTATGCATCTCCTTTTTGTATTAGTCCTTACCCTTGCTTTTTTAAATATGCTAATTCCCCTAAATTCATACAAGCTCTCTCTGATTTCAAACGGCCTTTGAATGCAGTTTGCTGTGTGGTTCTGACATGAAAATAAACAGTGGGTTATTAGAAAACTTAATGGATGTTATTTCCTCGTGTTGGTGATCCAGCTTGCTGTACCCTGTGCAGAAGTTGGTGTCCAAAAAAGTCCAGGTGGAGATGGACCTATAGACTCACCTGACGCCACCACAGCAGAGCCTCTGGACCAGAAGCATGTGCTGGAAAGGTTTGTTCTTCTTCTATGGTGAAACTGCACACACATTTTACATACGTAGTTGAAACTGTCAGTCAGAGACATAATAGCTGGTCCTTACCATCAGCACTGCTTGTACTTCATGATAAATGTCTTTCTTAATAGTGTCTTTTCAATATTGTACATTATACCAGGAAAATAAGCAGCTTCAAGTGCCTCTTCTTGTCAGGCACTTGAAGCTGCTGTTGTTATTCTACTTCCTCCCTGCCAATGCATCATTCCTGTTCATCTCTCTTCTCCACAGGCTGCAGCAGCTGGAACAGGAGGTGGTGGGTGGGGAGCAGGCCAGGAACAAAGAGTTACAGCAGAGACACCGGCAGAGGAAGAACCTTGCAGACCAGAGAAAGGTCCATCTTATCTGCGCTCTGTCAGAGAACAGTGAGGAGAGTGAAAATGTGCTGTTGAATGTCTACAACTCCATCCAGGAAGAAGTTCATGCAAAAAGCCAAATTCTGGTCAAGGTCCAGGGCAAGGTGGGTCACTGCGGTTGTAAGACAAATGTGACAGGATGTATGGGACATTTTCAAAAATGGATCTGGCCCCTGACAAAGGAATATACTGTATATTTTGGGTCTTTTGTGGACATTTTTAATATATAATTGTTCTACCCTAAAAAAAAAAAAAATCCACTGCTCTGAAAATAATAATCCAATTTTCATAGGAAAAATTTCCATTTTGCTACTCTTCATTGTCGATGCAACAACAGCTGAAACTATACTTTTCATGAAAGCTTTTTTATTCATCCAGCCTCATGCATCATTATTAAGCATCTCAGAGTAGGAATAGTATTAACTGTACTAACTGTTCCAAAATTCTCACAGTGATGCATATTTTCCCCTCTTATTACGAGGCTTGAGAGTAAAAGTATTTAATTTAACAGATAATTAGGAAGCTCATGTCTCCTCCTGGATTGGCTGAGTTAGGAGGTAAAAACTGCTGTTTTATTGCACATCAAATCTTCAATACCATGCAGCATTTTCCAGCTGTGTTCAGGGTGTGCAGTACAAAAGACCAACAAGAGGTTTGCACTGACTGTTGCTGGATAATGTGGAATCAAAATTGCAGTCTTTAAGCTTTCAGTGCTGAATTGTATGCTCTGCCCTTCAACCATAAAGACACATTAATATTATGAAGAGTACAGTCTAGACCTGCTCTATATAAAAGGTTCTGTGAAATAACTTCTGTTATGATTCGGAGCTGTGCAAATAAAATTGACTTGACTTGATTAACCTGTTATGACAGTTGAGAGCAGCCAAACTGGAGATCCGGGACCTGCAGGCAGAGTTCGAGGTGGAGAGAGACGACTACCTGGCAACAATCCGCCGGCTGGAGAGGGAGGGGCAACTTCTGAGCAGCCTGCTGGAGCGTATGGTTCCCCTGGTGCGGCGTGACTGCAACTACAGCAACCTGGACCGCCTGAAGAAAGAAGCTGTCTGGGACGAGGATAGCGCCGCTTGGAGGTTGCCGGATGTGATGGTGCAGAAAACAACACTGCCTTCAGGTGCACCATGTGAAGGGGGGGGGGGGCATAGAGAAAATAGACTAAGTAGATGCTTATTAGGTTTTAGAAATGACGCAGATTCTTTCCCTTAAATACTATCTTGCTTTGTTTCTCTCTCATAGCAGTGCATCCAAAACTTTCAACTCGCAGAGGCTCAACTGCTGATAGCGGAGAATCATTCATGGTGTGTTTATGTGTTTGTTTCATACGTCATCTTTCACTCACATGTACTGAAACATTCATCACAGCCATGCTCCTTTGCGTTTTTAGCAGGTGGAAGAGGACAGGTATAAGGAAATGCTGGACCGCAGTGACAGTGAAAACATCGCCAGCAGCTACTTCAAGTCAAAGAGAGCCAGCCAACTGATGGGGGGCGACACTACCAAGGGACACGGTAATACCAGGACCTTCAGGTCTTCTCCACTGATCACTGACTGGGCTTTCTTTACATTTAGAAGCATCAGCTCTTTGAGGTGGAGCAAATGCAAACAATGGTATAAAAGTAACCATGTTTAGATTGGTGAGAGTTTAGAAAAACTACCTTTTTACAACTAAGATGACCTTCTGCAGCACTCACATTTTACATTTAGGCATTTTCCCTCATATGTTGATCTTACCCATTTGACGGAGCTCTTCTTCCTACAGCCATCCACTCTCCTCCCCTGGTTAACGGGGCGGCCCACCTAACAATGAACAGTTCCACCGTGAACCCACCCGTCAACTCAGACTCCATCCTGCCGCGACCCTTCCGCCTGGAGTCGCTGGGTGTCCCCGTGTCCAATGGTAAGGTGAAGCGCAAAAAAAGCAAAACTCACATCCAGAATGAGGGGATTTGAGAAGACTGTGAATTCCCATGCCCTATACACACTAACACATCTCACGATCATCTATTTTTGACATAAAGATTTTATACAACGTGATTGATCACATATAGTGGATAATAAATTATCAAATATTGAACTTTTGATAACTACTGCTAACCAGAAATGTATACAGTGGACAGTCCAGTTGTGTCTTGTGTCACACTTTGAATGTAATTTTGAGGAAAATGCTACCTATGTTATGATACTATCTGTAAGTTTTTGCACTGTACTCTAAAAACTTTTGATTCAGGCACTGTGAAACTCAAAGTTCAGCTACTATAACGTTTCTTTTCTAAACTATTTTCCTGTTGCTGATTCTAAACCACAATTTTAATCCGTTCCTTATCAAATATTTTAAAAATCTGCACTTGCTGCTGAATAGATACAATAAATAAATGTATCCACTTCAAGGCTAATTTCATTTACTTTACAAAAAGCCATTTAAACTTGTTTAGAGTGTGATGAACAGTAATAAGATCTGAGCCAATGACATGTCAGAGCAGTTTGTAGTGTCACAACAAATGGGTGACTCCACTGTCACAAATGGGTCAGAGGAGCTGTTGTCAAGGCACCAGTGTTGACAGGTAGTAGACACTTATCTCATGTTACATATGACCTCTGGGGTCAGCACTGTGCATTTTTGTGTGACTATTAAACCCTGATAAAGAGATAGAACCCTTAATTAGAGCCAAAACTGTGAATCATAAAAATAGATTTTGATGTTAATATTGAAAGTTTGCATAGATTTCTTTTGATTTGAAATAATCCCATGATGGAGTCTGTCTCTCCAGTGTGGGAGCTGCAGCAGATGCGCAAACTGCAGCCTATCCTTTTTTCTTTTTTTTCTTCCTCTGACGTTGTAGTTGCATATGTATCTCTAGTGATTAACTCAATCCTTTCTGCAGCTCTCTTCTCTGTCTTAGTATCACATTTCTAACTTTGGCAATGGCCTGATTTCTACATCCATTGTTTAATATTACTTGACTGGCAGAGACCCGTGTCAGTTTCAAAATTTGACACCCTTTATTTGCCTGCGTGCAGACATACTAGACACAGGTACAGGCCCATTAGGCGAGGTGCTTGCCTTACTGAGAAGATAACACTACAGAAGGAAACTGTAAATGTCTCTTGCAATAGTCAACCACACACTAATTCCATTGAGGCTTCGGTACTGTTACATAAGAATCGCCTAGCCATTCAAATAAGTCAGTAGGAGGAATTAGAAGTCTTCCATGCAAGGGATATCAAGAGAACAAAGAAAGGAAAGCACCGGTTTGCTAAGTTCACATGGAGGTGGGGCTCAGGATAATCGGATAATGGAAGAACAGCTGAGCAGGCTTTCTCATCGCCCGAGTGGCCTGTAAGATGAGTAGTTTGACTGATAGTCATTCTGTAAGTGGAGTGCTGGGTGAAGCTGAGAGGTAAAGTCACTTGCAGGTTTACAGGGATGACGGTTTGACTTAAAGGGTTTTTGCCTCTTTGTGACTGTTGTTCAACCGCTCAGTCTGAAAAGGCAAATCATTTAGAGCTCAACTTAATTACATGTCAAAGTGAAACAGTCCACAAGGCTTGGCAACAGTTTCAAAAACTAGGCTTCACAATTCAAAAATTTACTGTATTTTCTCACTTGCGCAGAAACGGCTTGACTGCTGTAATACTGTGCTTAGATGTCATGATAAAGATTTCAATATGTAATATATTACATGCAGATTTTTTTTTTATTTTCAGTGATGAGTTTATGGAAATGGTAAAGAGCTGGTAGAAGTAATCACATTGTCATTTTTTTTCACTCTTGATGAACATCTCCAGTATTTAAACCATGAAGGCAGTCACATGAACCCAGCTTGTCATACATGTTTTGAGACCATCTAAACAACATATACAGTTTAAAATTATAGTAGAAACAAATCTGTGAGCTACTGGTACATCAGATCTTAATAATCATGTAATTCTGATAGCTACTATAGTTTAGAAAAGACTGAAAAATCACCCCAAAACATTTTCAGAGTTTTGTTTTATAATAATGATCAGCTGCATAAACTTTTTTTTGCGGCTTTGCTCCAAGTAATGTTCTCAAGGATCCACTTATAGGCACATCTGTGAATTGCAAAACAATCAGTAATGTTAAAATTCTCTTGATTGGGGTTGATGTTTCCTTTAGGTAGAAGTAGAGTGGAACAGCGTGTTATGTACAGTATAATGAGGAATGAACAAGATTCATAGAAAACCACACTGTGGCTTGCTTTCAGTGTGTCACCACTATTCTAAAGTAGGATTTTTTGTGCACACCAAGGCTTACTGCAACGTAATTTCATACATCTGAATTAGGACAAATAATTTCTTATAGCCCCAAAAGTGAGTGTACATACTAGTGTATGCAAAACTGTATTTTAAACATTCAGAAAACCAATGCTGCATCTGATTTGGAGATTTAAGGGTTAAGGACTATAGTGATGTTTATACTGCTTACTTTTTCCATATGCAGTCTTAGGCTGATTTGGTGTCCTGTTGCGCCTAACTGAAATTTGTTACAGTAAACACAATAAGAGATTCTCATTAGACACCATTTTCAACAAATATGGAGAGCCTCAGGGGTTTGATGTGTAAGGTGCATTTCCAGATACTCTTCAGACCTACAGTACAATAGTTGGGGAAAAACTGCCCTCAAGTAAGTAAAATAGCATGACCTAGATTAAAAGTGCTGTTATTTCCATTTAAGTTGTTCTTCTTCATCCTCATGCTTCAATTTGCCAAAGTGTCAAGTGCCAAGTTCCCGCTTAATGCTGTAACCTCTCTTTAATCTGATGGTACTCTTGAACTCTCTCTAAGCACTGCATTTAAGCAGGCAGACTTCTGTTGTTTACCAGTTTTCAGTCTTTGAGCAGTCCAAGCTTTCTGAGCGCTTCTTTTCGATCAGCTCCCATCCCAGGCACCACCATCACAGTATATGCAACTGCGTTTGAAGGTTTGTGGGAGGCAGGCTGAGCTGTAGTGGTGGTTTTCACTGGCTCGGCTGCTGTCATGTGTCCCAGTTCAGGACAGTTTCCACCATTCCTGTAGCTGTTCAGGGTAGCAGAGCGCTCCAAACCAGCTGCCTTCAATCCATTGGATTGGACAGGATGTGATGCAGATACAGACTGTTGGTCACGTCTTGAGTAGTTATGGAAACTGGCACTGCTCTGCAGCAGCTTGTTCTTAGGCTCTGTGGGTACTTGAGAGCAGCAAAACGATGGGCTTCTTGATGGATTACCGTTAGATGGACCTTTTGTATATCTCTTAGGTGTTGGGTCCAAAAAGGAGTGAGATTTAGGGGGAGATAGGGGGGCTACTATCCCATTTTCTGGCTGTTGGTCTTTCAGGAGCCCAAGCTTCTGCAAAGCTGTCAGTCTCACCACCTGGGGATCTGTCGCATGCTTGACACTGTATGAAGAGTCTGAGGTTATCAAACCTTCGTTTGGTGGTTTCACAGATGTGTTGGCAGGAATCTTTTTGGGTTTAGGGGCCACAACTGGAGGACTTGTCTTAGACTTGGAAGACTCAGAGTGGGATCTCTCAGATCTTGGCAGGTTTCCGAGGTTTGGACCTTCCATTGAAGCAGGAAGGCGCTTGTCCAAGTCAATAGTATGATCAACTGTGGGACACAAAGGGGTCTTCTTTGTGGAGGCACTCCTTCGCAGATGAACAAGTGCCTCGTAGGACAGAGGTCCTCTAGGTAAAGGACTCTCAGCTGTTCTAACTGAGTTATCTCTCAGTTTGGTGGGAGGAGGTATCACAACATTAACCTCCAAAGGTACTGGGGGAGTGACAGGTTTCTGGTTGTGTTTGTGACCAGGTTTGCTGCTTGAAGGAGTGAACTGAGGCTTGGAGTAGAGGTTTTTGTCTGGAGGAATGCCTGGTGTAGTACTGGGTACAGAACACATAGTGCTGCTCGCCATAACAAGAGGTGTAGGAACCAGGTAGCTCTGCATGGGCTTAGCGTCAGCATTTTCCTTGATTGGCTCTTTAGAGGCAGGTTTCTGTGAATCTGATAGACAGGCGAGCACGTTTGTTACTGGAAGTACAATGCATTACCGTATTTCAAAGACTGATTTCTAATTCTGCATCTGTTTCAAGAGATTAACTCACCGTTCAGCTTGCTCTTGCTCATGGAGGCTGACAGGTCAGCCAGTTTGGTAGCAAGGTTGCCAGGGCTGGGCAGTAGGTCAGGCTCGTCATTGGACAGTCCACTGTCCTCCTCAGTATCCAAAGACTCAATAGTCTCCTCTAAAAACATGAGACAGGCCTTCTCTTCTGCAGACAGGTGCTCCAGACTATCATCGCTCTGTAATACATAAAACAATTTAGATATCCCAAAAAAGACATGAACTCTCAGAAACTAAATAACAGAATTTACATTTCTTTTATATAAGAATGTTTGAGGCTCTGAACCCTTGACTTCTAAATGTTATATAAAACTATTAAACCAGATTCATCCCTTAATTTTTATGGTTCAGTTTTGTTTCAGTTACCCAAATGTTTTTTGTCTCAATATTTCATGTTGTTTTGTATAATGTAGAAGATCTATTCACATTCTGAGATTCGGGTAAGGTCAGTTACTTACAAAGACAGAATTGGCACTGACAACGCTGTCATAGCTGCCAGCACTGTCCATGCCAGTCATGGTCTCCAATCCAATGCCACCTGGCCAGGTATCGCTTTTGGGCATCTTAGTACCCTACTTATCCAAGGTTAGTGGCACAGTTTGTTGAGTTTCACTCTGTGGAAAGTAAATAAATGGAGAGTTAAATTACAGTTTAAATTGTTCCTCTACAACCTTAGCAGAGTGAAAATATTCTTTTAAAAAATAGTGTAAAGTAGATTCCTTTAAATGGACCATACCATATTTTAACCACATTGTTTATACTTTGCTTCTCTTAACCATTTTCTGAGTTTTTTTTTTTTAGATGCCCTCTCTTCTACACAGTAAAATAATGTTTTTAAGAGTAAATTAAACACATGGACTGAGTCAATTAGAAATGGAGGATGATCATAGAGTCTGATAAAATGTTTAAATAAAAAAGACTGCAACATTTAGTAACAGGGTGAACTCCAGCATGTATTTTTCTGGATCAACATATTATTAAAATTCAAGGCGCTGACCAAGTCTAATTTTAATTCTACGGGACAAGAAGCTCTGGCATGACATTGTCTTTTAGCTGTATAGGAATTTAGACTTTGATTTCCTTTGTTTTTCCTTTGTTTCCTTTGATTAATAAGTGACAGTATGGTGTGCACAGGCACTGATTAACAGGACATGGCTTGGAGTCAGGGAAGCTGGTAAACATTGGTTTACAAAAAAACAAAACAAAAGGGAGACATGGGGAAGAAGGAAAATTAGCTGCTGTGTGTGACCAGTAATCAGCACCACAGAGGTCTGGACAGCTCCGGATCAGGCTGATCCGTGTTTATGAATAGCTCAGGATTAAATATAAACAGTGTCAGACATGTAAAGATAACCGAGAGTTATGTTCTGTAATGCTATTAGCCTGTGCTGCAAGCATGATGTACATCGGTTGGGCTGTGTAGGGCTGGATGTTTTGATCAAGAATTGTAACATACTGCAAAAGAATCTGTATTTACAATATCAATTCATGACAAGAGTGCACAATTGTAGACTTCATACATCATCATGCCATTAAAGAACAACAAATGTATCACAGCATTATTGTGCTGTGTGCATTGTCGCCCCAGAGGAAAATGTCACAGGAGAATGTTAAAACTTTTTCTTGAGAATTAAAAAGTGTTTAAAGCAACTCAAAATCTATTACAAGTGAATAAAAACTGCCCAAAGTGGGCCTTTAGATCCTCTGTATTATCAACCTAGTCTAGTTAGCTAATCCGCTGCATTAAATTTATGTTTTCATTAAGTAAAAATTTCTTTGCTCATAGGGACAGTATAGAATCAGACTGGATTACATTGTGGGCAAACTCCTACACCCATCACTTAAGAATCAACCACTGCATAACAGCAACCATTTTAGTGCAAGACAGGAAGTTCATGTTATTATTTTCACAGAATCTATATTTGCTTAGTGTTCTACTAGGTCTGATTTTCTGATATTATAGCCTGTGAAGCTCCCAACAAGAACTTTTCAAAACAATGTTACCATGCAATTGTAACATAATTAGGGAAAAAAACAAATTAAAGGCAACGTAATTCTGGTGGATAATCTAAATTAATTTTCATACTTTTGCTGGCAAAAGCTATTTGCAGTGGCTGCCTGGAAATGCATCTAAAAGAATACAGTATGCCTGGCATATGGTTCACAGTATTATAGAAGGACACATAGTCTGTATTGGCTAAACCACTACAATGGCTGCATGTTTGTTTAGACAAGTAATGCATGATTTTATTAGGCTATTTTCTAGATTTCTGAATGGCCCCGTCGCTCACTCGGACCTGTCTAAATATCATCTCATAGCCATGTGTGACATCCTGTGTGACCCTGTGATGCCTCTCATATGGACATGAGTTTTCTAGAGGCCTGGTAGAGAATGACAGAGTATCATAGCTTAGTCTCTTTCTGACAGATATCTAACTAGTCCTCTTGCTGCATGTGACTCAGATTACAGCCCACATGCCACTCCTAATCTTCCTCAACCGGATCAATTTCCGACAGGGTGGAGGGCAGCAGTAATGATCTCCTGAAAGCTATATGATATCCAGTGTGACCGTGTTGTCTTACTGTAACAGTCTGGTATTTGGCTGTTTTTCTTCCCCTGGATAAAGCATCAGTTTTAGGTGGTGAAATAAAAAGAGTATGTAAATTGTAATACTCTGACTAGAGATTGGTTTCCTCCTGGGGATGCCAAAATGTAGATACTTTGTATAAAAGCATCTTCAGCATTTGTTTACCTGTCATTTGAGCAGGAGATTTATACCAGAACAAACAAAAAATTAGAGAATAAACACATTTCCCTTTACTTTTACTGTACTTTTACTGGTGTTGTAGAAATAGAGCTGGAGTTTTAGTATAAAGGAACTCCTGTCTGATCTGAGTGATTGAAATTCACTTTTGGATAAGTTTCAACACCTGAGAGTGAAGGGCTGCTACTTAGACCAGGGGAAGCACAAAAGCACTCCTGTTCACTATTCATGGTTTGCAATGTCATCCCATCTCACCAGGCCGTTCCGTAAATGTCCCCATCTGTCCTGCTGCATGCAAGTCAGGATATGAATCTGAACAGTGGAAACACTAAGATAACGCTTTATATACCTGACACAATCTGGCTTGATCCCATGCAGATAACCAGAGCAGCTGCTGTGGCCTGGAGATTATTCAAAAATAATTGTATTTTGAGTTGGGTTTTCCCCTCTCATAACAAAACCTCATACTTATAAAACTGTGGTTAGTCACTAGCCCCTGCAGACCATTTCCAGTGAAAGTTCAACTTAACATTGTGATATATTTTCATTTGTGTTTATATGTAGACTCCTGTCAAACAGTAGCAACTGCCATAAAAAAAAAACAAAAACATACTGATCTTAGCAAAACCATGTGATGCATAGGCTGAGGCCACAAATTTAATTGCCATGTCAAACTTCTTCCAGCATTAATCTCTGACACAATAGCACAGTGTTGTTTTGATTGCGGCTATAAAAGAGCAACTGCCCAAGGTTTTATTATCTTTAATGCACTGTCTGAAAGGGATTATGCAACTAGGTGAAACCATCCCTGTTTAGTTTTTCAAGTTCCGTTTAACCCTCACGACCTGGCCTGCAACCCTCTGCCTTCACATTCATCAGGGGTCCAAGTTCATTTGGCTATTTTTCCTTTTGTAAAGACCAACAGCCCCTATTACAAAATATACAAACATCCATTGATCAAAACGTGTATAATATACATAAGCCTACTTTTACTCCAGTCCCAAGAGACCCCTGAAACTAGTCTACAAATAATACAAAGCCTGACTTCACACTATATGACATTTCTAAATGACATCAGATATAGCTACAGTGTGATGCCACAAAAAGTTGAAGTCGGAGATCATCATGTGGCAGAAGACACATTTTTTTTAAAACGGGATTCCTTAGAAAATGAAAAATGTTGAAATTAATCATAATTTAAATCTTAAGCACAGGTTGACACCTTTTACCCGATAAGTGCCATGAATCACCATTAACAGATAAACACGATTTAAACTAAGATATTTAAACTAAGTACTGACCACAAAGTTGTCCAGAATTGCAGCAGTCGACCACCTGTTTGACTCTCCGCGCATTAGTCAGTTATCCATCTTCTACTTCTTATGCCAATGAGTGAGGACGCGGTGAGTGAGCGGCTCTGAGATACCTGCATGAAGGACTTTGTGCCCTAAGCTTTTAGCCAATCAGAGAGCAGCCTTTTCCATAAGACGCGCGAGCCCTCGTCGTCATAGCTACACCTGCAATAATCTGTTAATCAGTATCTGTTTCAAACTCTCTCTCTCTCTCTGCAAACAGTAGCGCGTGTGGTCGGGGGACGTTTTAATCCACTAATAACCCAGACTCGTTTAAAATGCAATACAAAACAATTACTCGTTACTTCACAAGAGTTGGGAGCAGTGTTTACGTTACACTAGGAACCGTTAACCCGTGGTAGACAAGGTTTGCATAAAGCTTCTTCTATGTGACCACACAAACTAAATTATTTTTTGTTTATATATATATATATATATATATATATATAAATAATTGTCTATAAATTGTCTCTTTTAATAGTAGCTGCTACAGTTGGTCAAACAGTCAGCTGAACAAATCTTTGATCCTATTAAGATAAAAATAACATGTAGGTAGTGTAATCCCACTCTGATGGCACAGGATCAGTGTTGTTCAGCCAAACGGGGCTGATCTCTAGTGACCAAGGATTGACTGAGTTATAAATAGAGATGGTTATATCCGTTATCTATTTGTATCCATCAGTACAAAAATAATCAGGGCCATTTAAAGTAACACACGTTTCTCTCATTGTTTTGAATGGACTGTAGTTTTCTGTAAAGGTTTTATATTCATTTAGACATGAGAACTGTGAAGCAATATTAGCTTGAAGTTAGTTTTGTCACAATACAATTATATGGATAAATAGACATTATTTAAGATCCATACCTTTGATGATAAACAAGTAGTCAAGTAGAATGATAACAATCAAAAAAAAAATCTTTACACAAATTTAAAGGTAAATAGTAGTAGTAATAAACAGTTGTTACAAAACGACTCGTGCACACATCATCGGCTATAACGTTTTATTGTGACACAACACTGAAAAAAATCAAGTAAATCCAGTTGTTCTGTAGTGCTTTATGTGCAACATTCATTGTTATTGTCCTTGAAGAGTCATGAGAACTTGGTTAATACAAAATACAACAAAGCCGTTTCATAGTTTCACTTGTATGCAAGCTGATTAATCCATTATTACTGTAAAAATCAAATAAACTACCTAAGGTAACAGATGAGGGAAAAAAATCATAGTAATTCACATTCAAACAAAAAGTAATTTGACATTTTCGCGTTGCCTTTCGTTTATTCCTAACACCATCTCAGAGTCTGAACCAAGAAAAATTCTAACAGAAAGTCCCAATCAATCCTCCCTTGACAAACTTAAACTTTTGGCATCAACTCGGTACCAATATTGCCAAATACTGGTTCTGCATAATAAACTGAGCTTCAAGGAAAAAAAAAAACTGATATCTTAATGGCCGCCTCTGATTACACATTTTTGACCTGATGTTTAGCATACATGAGTGCATGCTTCATCCTTTTAGGCAGTGAGTTTCCAAGGAATAACCAAAGAGATGATGCCTGACTTTAGCTGAAAATGAGAGAACATCCTCCAGTTGTGCAAAACATACAGTGGAACAGAGTGGCAATATTTGGACAAGCACTACAAATTAAACCAAAACCTTTACTCACAGTTCCCAAACACCCTGACTGTGAGATGAAAAATTATAATTGAAAAAGTTAAAGATTAATGTTGATTAGCAAAGCACATAATGTATGGATTGTACCTGAACAGTAAATGCATTAAGTGAGCAGGACTTCTCTCACATAGCGTAGCTTACACGCACTCATTTTAGATTTCTAGTTAATTCACCATGCATCCTCTCACCATGATCTGTGTTCTGAAATACAATGCTCAAACACCCCCTCATGACCGCTTAAGTGTTTTTCAAACTATGCAGCAATATTTAAAAAAAAAACAACTGGTTTTTAAAAGATTAGTTCTTACAGCATGACATCTGAAAATTACACACCAGAATTAAAAATTACACTCCTGAAAACCTGTCGTACCAATGGAGAAAAACAAAGCACTACAGGTTTTGTAAAATAGTTTTCAGCACCATTATTTATTTATTTATTGTTTAAATTTAAAACAAGCTCACTGATAAACGATGATGCAACATTAAAAAAGGGGGAAAAAGTCCCACATAAGTAATTAGGCTAATTTTTGATTACAATTTGCAATATGATAAATCTATTTCAAAATACATAAACTCAATCTCAAACCTCATTCACACTGGCCACTGCTCAGAAAATTCAAAGTGATGTCGCAAATAGCACAATTGTATGAAGATGATTCTAGCATGGCATTAACAATGCCCAACTGTGCTCAACAATTCAGACATCTAAAGTGAACCAAATTATCAGCTTTAAGTACTGGAAGAGTTCCTGACAAACCTCTGTCCACAATGGAAATATAAAACATGCTACATAACCAACATGATGAATAACAGTCAAACTTGGTGTGCTGCATTTAAGACAACAGTGAGTAGGACCATATCATAGTACAAATAATTCTTAGTGGTTGTTTAATCACTCTTTGCAGTGGGATTTTATCACATATATAAGTTCAGTCAGTCACAGGTAACTATTAGCAAGTTGGTGCATTTTCTAACTGACAACACATCAGCCACTGTTTGGTTTGTCTCAATACAACCCAACCATCGAGTAATCGAAACAGATTAAAACAAATCCTAAGAATTGTTTGCATAATTTCCTGGCCCAGGTTAAACAGATTTGAAACCATCCCTAACAGGCCAACATGATGGTTTAATGACATCAGAGCTCTGCAGTAGCGTTTCTGACTTTGAGAACTGACAGCAGTTAAAAAATAATACTGAACAGGTTAGAGGCTGAACACAGTGTCTGCAGATTCTCCATAGATGTCGCTAGACAATGTGAGGTAGAGGATCACACAAGCAGACAGACAGACAGACAGACAGAGTTGTCAGACATGGGGCACAGGTTTGGTGGTGGTTGTATTTGTGAGAGGGGAAAAAAAGACTTAACAATGTTCATACTTCCCCAAAATTAGTGTGGCCTGTCTCCTTGGCATGCTCCCGAGCTTCCTTTTGTCCAACCAGGCCTGTCTGGCACACCATGCAGCGCAATGCAAAGCGGTTTACGTCCGTGAACTGCCGCTTGCGGCGGGCCTCGTCTGCCAGCTCGAGGGCCTGGGCCAGGATTATGTCGTCTGTGGTGGAGAAGATAGTCTGGGGCGGGGTGTCAGAGCCGGGGTTTTCTTTCTGCAGCGGGTCATAGTGGATGCCGTCATAGATGAGCAGAACACGTTTGTGGTAGCCAGCATCCTCCCCAAATCGATCAACTCGGACTGTCTGAGTGTCCACCACGCAGATCTCACACTGGTAAAACTTGGACAGGATGGACACCTCAATGGCTCCTCCCCAGGTGTCGTCGCGTCTTATCCAGGAGCAGTACTCCTCGTTGGTCTTTCCCAGCACCGCTTCACAGTAAGCTGCAGGGTCACTCGACACAATTTGGGCAATGAGGCCTCGCATCTCAGGAGCACAAGCAGGGTCATATACGCCACCTTCCACGACATAATACACACTGGTGAAGAGGCAGGAGTTGTCAGCTGGGACCACTCGACGTGCCAGCACAGGTGAGGCTTCCAGGCGTGGTGTTTTAGTCACAGTGGGATGATCCTGAGGCTTTGGCTTGTTCTTTTCTTCCTCAACAATGAGTGTGTCTCCTGTGAGGATAACAAATCAATGATACAACTTAGCTCAACCTGGTCAGACTTTGTTTGACAACGTGGAGAGGAAAAAACATTATATTGATTATAGATATTCAGTTTAATCTTTTGCACATATTTGAAACGTCTCAAAAAAATCTGATCGCAAAAAAGTGTATATAAATGGGTCAGTTCACCCAATTACAAAAAATAGTGTGCCATGGTTTTGAGATTTCCATCTGATATTTCTACCACAACTGCAATACAATGAAGGTGAACTGAATTTGGTTTGGGGTGCACAGCAATGAAGAATGAAAAAAAAATTCACAGCATTTTTTTTGTTGTTGCAGAAACAGTGTCCTGGTTCCTCTGGATAATCCACGAAATACTGTCCAGAGCTACAAAAACCTGAACCTAAATGTAAAATCTGTCATTCTACTTATGTCTTGAAAAAAAAGGTTTCTAACGTAATAAAATAAAATAATATCAACAATAAATGGTGTGATTTTTTCCCCCATGTTATCTGTATATTTTTGATGTTTGACACACACCTGATTTGATGGGGTAATCCTTGAGGTGAGCATCTCCATTTCGAAGATCAAGGCTGGAGGGTGGGTAACCAACCATAATTTTCTGCACATCACAGGGGATACCAGTCAGCTCCTCCACCTTACTCTTCAGCTCTTGGACACAGGACTGATGAGTCAAGCCCTGCATTATGTGGCTCCCATTTTTGGTCTTACAGCGAAGCCTCAACATCCTACCTACAAAAATGTGAAATCTTAATTTAACTCATATCTGTAACAATGAAAGTAACTGGTATACAAATGACTAATCTACCATGGTATTTGTTGACAAGAGATTGAGCTATCAAGAGGACACTTGGTAAACATCTCAATTCATAAAGAATATTTAATAAAATTTCTGATAAAGTTTTCTTTGTTACTATAAAAGCCTATCTGGAATACATCAAATCTTAATCATATCCAGTCACTATTTCTGCTGCTGTCATTCTAATGTTCAATCACAAATATGTACCAGTTTCAGGTCTAGACAGGAGTTTCCATTATTTTGTCCCTCATTTATTTCAATGACAGCAGACTAATCCAATAGGCTACAGTTCAACAGCATCACAAACTACATCCTCCAAAATGATCAGTTAAATCAACACCTCTCTAAAACAATTGAAATAAAACGGAACATTATAACCTCCAGGGAGGTAGGATTTATTGCAGGATTCGACTGCATTACTTTTAGCTAGAGATACCTAATAACCTGGTAAACTTGATGTATACTGTATGTAATTAATTCCATGTTGCCATCTTTATTTGGACGGAAGAATGCTAACATACCTAATCAAATTAATTAACATTTCCAATTCACTGCCTGGAGCTGTTGCAAAAGCAGGATAGGTGACCTGGTTATTAGAAATGTCAAATAGATCCTTTAAATGTCATAAACGCAGTTTGAGTTACGTTTTTTCACGTTTTTTTCTTTGAACTAAAATAGTACCTCAGTTCATCAGTACAAAATGTCAAAATGTAGTAAGAGTGGTTATGTGAGATACAAACTGGACATAGGGAAGCGCCAGAAACCAAGAAGAAATACTATACATGAAATTGTAGTCAGTTCTAAGTGCCGAGTCATAAACATATAGCTAGAATTGTAAATCCACTAGTCATGGTAAGTTATTTGTAATATGTAATTCGTCTAATAAGTACATTGTGCAGGGATTTAACAACTTTGAATCAAGTACACAGTTACTTTATTTACATGTTGTTGAGGTTATGTAAAGTTATCTAGCTTGGAATTTATCTGCTTTACCATGTAGCGATAAGCCACATTAGCTTGACTCTGCTAATTGTATATAATAGTCAATGTTATACCGAAGGCAGGTCAGATAGTCTATATTGTGCTAGCCGTTATATTATAGTACTGCTTTCTAAATAGACGTATAACAATTAAACTGCTGATGGGCAGCAGCAGTAGAGTAAAACACCTGACAGCGACATTGCTTTGTTTTATTTTCTTTGTTCTGGCAGTTAACTCAGCAATAAGACACACAGATAGCGGACTAAGCTAGGAACTATCTGCCAAGCAAGAAAAACTGAATTATGTGGGGCCACTTGTTACTCAACTCGACAAATAGTCGCGCCGTTAGTGACATTTATTCTAAAAGTGTATGAAAGAAACATAGTTGCCCGTATTCAGGCACAAATTAATGTTAATGTTTGACGGGCAGCTAACTGTATCATGTATCATCTGCTAACCTTAGCATGCTAGCCTGACCATTATCTTGGCGTGAATTGGACAGTATTTTTTCAAACGTTTCGCATCCAAATAAACTATGGTAAATTCTTTTACCTGTCAGGCGACAAATCTATACACGACCAAGTGCATTAAGTGGTATGACAATGGGCTAAGTTGTTTTTTTTCCTCACCTGCCGTGGACTGCAGCCCTGCCTGAAACAATAAACATCCAGTGAGACCGCTGGTGTGTGGAACGTTACATACGTCTGTATGACATCATGACGCTAGCTGTCTTCTACCGTAAATTCCCTAATAGATGCAACCGAGTTTTTGAGCTACAGTAATATTTACAGTATTTGTTATGCCACAAATAAGCACATTGAGGCCTCCTGTGTTTGCAGTGTGTGCAAAACACACTGTAACTACTTTCTTGAGGCATTTCTATTCATGTCATGTTTAATAATGACATTGAAATATGTAGCCTGACACCGATGCATCATTTTACTGTTGTATCTGTTTAAACTGGAGCTAGTTGTAACCACCACCAGTTAGTTAGTTAAGCCCAGTGGTTCCCAATCTAAAGGCCCCTTCATTAATGTTTATTTAAATTTAGTTTAACCATGTGAGAAGTTTAGAAGGCAAGTCACTCTTTTAGTGAAGCTGCTTACAACTCATATAAATTTGTGACCAACTAGACACACTTTTTTGTAATGTGTCACATGTCAAAATGTTTGGAAACCACTGATGTAATCTTTAACAATGTGTTGTATTTTATATCATATTTTTTTTAATACAAAGTCTTACAAAATCTTTATTTCAAAATCTTAATCTGAAAAGTAACTGGAGGAGTTAAAAGTACAGTATTCCCTCTGAAAAGTAGGCATCAGTGGCAGTTCTAACTTGTATGTTGCCCGGGGCAAATACTCCCTTCAGCCCCCCCGCCCCAGCTACAACTAAAGACACACTACTCTGTACAAGCTGTAACTTTTTTTTAAACAAATGATCATAACTTTTAAAAACTAAACATATGTATACATATATGTGTATATATATATATATACACACACACACAATGTTTTTATGACTTTTTTTATGCCTTAGTGTACCATGACGTTTTCATCCCTTGCTATAATATGACGTTTTTATGACGTTTTTTATCCCTTACAGTAATATGAAATTTTTATGGCTTTTTTTAGCCTAAGTACGCCGTGACGCTTTTTATGCCTTATTATACTATGATGTTTTTATGCCTTGCTATAGTATGACGTTTTTATGACGTGTTTAATGCCTTATTATAATATGAATTTTTTTTTACTCATTGTACTATGACCTTTTTATGCCTTATTATACTATCACATTTTTATGAAGTTTTTATGCATTACTAACGTTTGACGTTTTTATGACTCAAAATACTATGACATTTTTATCTCTCTCTCAAATTAAATCGAAGGCAACTGGACTTGTATTTGTCTGTGGAAGACGTTTCGCCTCTTAGAGACCAATACATGATGAACTGATGAAGCCGCTTGGATAAGAGGCGAAACGTCTTCCACAGACAAATACAAGTCCAGTTGCCTTCGATTTAATTTGAGAGAGAGATAACTATGACCTGGACGAATGAGAACATTCACAGACATATGACATTTTTAGGCATTATTATACTGTGACATTTTTATGACATTTTTGTGCCTTATTATACTATAACATTTTTTATGCCTTACTATACTATGACGTTTTTATGACGTTTTTTATGCCTTACTATATTATGATGTTTTTATGCCTTTCTATACTATGATGTTTTTGTGACGTTGTATGCCTTACTATACTATGTCATTTTTATACCTTACTATTCTATGTCGTTTTTATGCCTTACTGTACTATGACATATTTGTGACTTTTTATGTTGTGTCATTTTTATGCCTTACTATAAAATTACGTTTTTATGACTTTTTATGCCTCACTATACTATGTCGTTTTTATGACTTTTTATGCCTTACTATTTTTATGCCTTATTGCACTAGGTCGTTTCTATGACATTTTTTTTGACTTTTTATGCCTTACTATACCGTGACATTTTTTTGACTTTTTATGCCTTACTATACTATGTCGTTTTTATGCCTCACTATACTGTGTTGTTTTTATGCCTTACTATGCTATTACGTTTTTTTGCCTTCTATGACTTAATATACCATTTCCTTTCTATGCCTAATTATACTATGACGTTTTTATGAATTTTTTTGCCTTGCTATACTATGTCTTTTGTATGACTTTTTATACCTTACTACACTATGTCATTTTTATGCCTTTTATGCCTTACCATACTATAACGTTTTCTACAACTTATTACTACTTACTATAATATGACAGTTTTATGACTTTTGATGCCTTACTATAATATGTCGTTTTTATGCCTTACTACACTATGTCATTTTTATGCCTCATAATACTATGTCGTTTTTACGACTTTTATTGCCTTACTATACCATGTCGTTTTTATGTCTTTTATGCCTTATTATACTATGAAGTTTTTGTGACTTTTTCTGCCTTATTATGCTACGTTATTTTTATTCCTTTCATGCCATACTATACCATGTCGTTTTTATGTTTTTTAAATCTTACTATACTATGAAGTTTTTATGCCTTTCATGCCTTACAATACTATGTCGTTTTTACGAATTTTTATGGCTTACTATTCTATGTCGTTTTTATGCTTTTTTATACTATGACTTTTTTTATAACATTTAATGCCTTGCTATATTATGCCGTTTTTGTGACATTGTATGCCAATCCCTGTCTGTATTCCCCATCACTATTGCCTTCTCCCTAATAAATTCACGTGCACTGTTATTGCTGTTCTGTTTTGTATTCTGTCTGAGCTCTTGAGTGTAACAACAGTTCATCACATCATCAATATAACAATGACGATTTTGTGCCTTTCTTGGCGTTTTTTTTATTGGCTTACTATTCTATATCGTTTTTATACCTTACTATACAATATCATTTTTTTGACTTTTTATGCCTTAATATACTATATTGTTTTTATGCCTTACTAGACTATGTCATTTTTATGCCTTACTATACTATGACATTTTTTTTAAATTTTATGCCTGACTATACTGTATTGTTTTTATGCCTTACTAGACTATGTCATTTTTATGCCTTATTATACTATGATGTTTTTTTTTAATTTTATGCCTGACTATACTATGTCATTCTTATGCCTTACTAGACTATGTCATTTTTATGCCTTTTATGCCTTACTATACTGTGACGTTTTTATGACTTTATATGCGTTACTATACTATGACTTTTTATGCCTTACTATACTATGACATTTTTGTGACTTTTTATGCCTTACTATACTATGACCTTTTAATGCCTTAAGATACTATGACATTTTTTGGCATTTTTCTGCCATACTATACTATGACGTTTTTTGGCATTTTTCTGCCATACTATACTGTCTCCTTTGATACCTGACCATACTATGACGTTTTTATGACCTTTTATGCCTTAATATACTATGAAGTTTTTTTGACATTTTATGCCATACTATACTATGACGTTTTTTGGCATTTTTCTGCCACACTTTACTTTGACGTTTTTTGGAATTTTTATGCCTAATAATATAATTTAATCTCATGCTTTGCCATACTATGACGTTTTTATGACCTTTTATGCCTTAATATACTATGATGTTTTTTTGACATTTTATGCCATACTATACTATGACGTTTTTTGGCATTTTTCTGCCACACTTTACTTTGACGTTTTTTGGAATTTTTATGCCTAATAATATAATTTAATCTCATGCTTTGCCATACTATGACCTTTTTATGACCTTTTATGCCTTACTATACTATGATGTTTTTTTGACATTTTATGCCATACTATACTATGACGTTTTTTGGCATTTTTCTGCCATACTATACTATGACGTTTTTTGGCATTTTTCTGCCATACTATACTATGACGTTTTTTGGCATTTTTCTGCCATACTATACTATGACGTTTTTTGGCATTTTTCTGCCATACTATACTATGACGTTTTTTGGCATTTTTCTGCCATACTATACTATGACGTTTTTTGGCATTTTTCTGCCATACTATACTATGACGTTTTTTGGCATTTTTCTGCCATACTATACTATGACGTTTTTTGGCATTTTTCTGCCATACTATACTATGACGTTTTTTGGCATTTTTCTGCCATACTATACTATGACGTTTTTTGGCATTTTTCTGCCATACTATACTATGACGTTTTTTGGCATTTTTCTGCCATACTATACTATGACGTTTTTTGGCATTTTTCTGCCATACTATACTATGACGTTTTTTGGCATTTTTCTGCCATACTATACTATGACGTTTTTTGGCATTTTTCTGCCATACTATACTATGACGTTTTTTGGCATTTTTCTGCCATACTATACTATGACGTTTTTTGGCATTTTTCTGCCATACTATACTATGACGTTTTTTGGCATTTTTCTGCCATACTATACTATGACGTTTTTTGGCATTTTTCTGCCATACTATACTATGACGTTTTTTGGCATTTTTCTGCCATACTATACTATGACGTTTTTTGGCATTTTTCTGCCATACTATACTATGACGTTTTTTGGCATTTTTCTGCCATACTATACTATGACGTTTTTTGGCATTTTTCTGCCATACTATACTATGACGTTTTTTGGCATTTTTCTGCCATACTATACTATGACGTTTTTTGGCATTTTTCTGCCATACTATACTATGACGTTTTTTGGCATTTTTCTGCCATACTATACTATGACGTTTTTTGGCATTTTTCTGCCACACTTTACTTTGACGTTTTTTGGCATTTTTATGCCTAATAATATAATTTAATCCCATGCTTTGCCATACTATGACCTTTTTATGACCTTTTATGCCTTAATATACTATGATGTTTTTTTGACATTTTATGCCATACTATACTATGACGTTTTTTGGCATTTTTCTGCCTAATCATATTATTTAATCTCATGCTTTGCCATACTATGACGTTTTTATGACCTTTTATGCCTTAATATACTATGATGTTTTTTTGACATTTTATGCCATACTATACTATGACGTTTTTTGGCATTTTTCTGCCACACTTTACTTTGACGTTTTTTGGCATTTTTATGCCTAATAATATAATTTAATCCCATGCTTTGCCATACTATGACCTTTTTATGACCTTTTATGCCTTAATATACTATGATGTTTTTTTGACAATTTATGCCATAGTATACTATGATGTTTTTTGGTATTTTCGTGCCATACTTTCTTTTGACGTTTTTTGGCATTTTTCTGCCTAATCATATTATTTAATCTCATGCTTTGCCATACTATGACGTTTTTATGACCTTTTATGCCTTAATATACTATGATGTTTTTTTGACATTTTATGCCATACTATACTATGACGTTTTTTGGCATTTTTCTGCCATACTATACTATGACGTTTTTTGGCATTTTTCTGCCTTACTATACTATCTCCTTTGATGCCTGACCATACTATGACGTTTTTATGACCTTTTATGCCTTAATATACTATGACGTTTTTTGGCATTTTTCTGCGATACTTTACTTTGACGTTTATTGGCATTTTTATGCCGAAGTACATTATTTAATCTCATGCTTTGCCATTCTATGACATTTTTATGAATTTTGATGCCTTAATATACTATGATGTTTTTATGAGTTTTAATGCCTTACTATACTATGACTTTTTATGCCTTAATATACTATGACATTTTTTGGCATTTTTCTGCCATACTTTCTTTTGACGTTTTTTGGCATTTTTCTGCCTAATTATATTATTCAATCTCATGCTTTGCCATACTATGATGTTTTTATGACCTTTTATGCCTTAATATATTATGATGTTTTTTTGACATTTTATGCCATACTATATTATGACGTTTTTTGGCATTTTTCTGCCTTACTATACTATCTCCTTTGATGCCTGACCATACTATGACGTTTTTATGACCTTTTGTTGGAATAATTGTATATATGGATTTATCTCATATTTACTAACTAACCATGTATCCTGCTTTATAGTCCTATAATCATGCGTATAGTTTGACATGTGATAATAACCATGCATACAGTTTGTCTTGTGATGAAGTTGTGTTACAGGGGATTGCTGATAAAGGGGACCACGATGCACAGAGCAGACTGGAGCCTGATTGTTCTACTTCTACATCATGGGATGAACATGTGAACTATGTATAGTCAGGCACCCATCATATTTCTTTTGTGTGGTTCTCAGTTCTTTAAGATAAGCGATGACTTGTAACTTAAGAATGCTTGGAATGCTTTGTGTGATAATAAAAAGAGAGGAGACGGTGGAATATGCTCAGAGCGGGTTGGAGATTGTAACTGAGCATATCTCTGTCCGTTCTCCTCGCGAGTAAGAAATAACGCTCTTGTCTTTCTCTTCTTTGTGTCAGTATTCAATGTCTTAGGTGGTGTAAACCTGACACCTTTTATGCCTTAATATACTATGATGTTTTTTTTGACATTTTCTGCCATACTATACTATGACGTTTTTTGGCATTTTTCTTTCTTACTATACTATCTCCTTTGATGCCTGACCATACTATGACGTTTTTATGACCTTTTATGCCTTAATATACTATGGCGTTTTTTGGCATTTTTCTGCGATACTTTACTTTGACGTTTATTGGCATTTTTATGCCGAATTACATTATTTAATCTCATGCTTTGCCATTCTATGACATTTTTATGAATTTTGATGCCTTAATATACTATGATGTTTTTATGAGTTTTAATGCCTTACTATACTATGACTTTTTATGCCTTAATATACTATGACATTTTTTGGCATTTTTCTGCCATACTTTCTTTTGACGTTTTTTGGCATTTTTCTGCCTAATTATATTATTCAATCTCATGCTTTGCCATACTATGATGTTTTTATGACCTTTTATGCCTTAATATATTATGATGTTTTTTTGACATTTTATGCCATACTATATTATGACGTTTTTTGGCATTTTTCTGCCTTACTATACTATCTCCTTTGATGCCTGACCATACTATGACGTTTTTATGACCTTTTGTTGGAATAATTGTATATATGGATTTATCTCATATTTACTAACTAACCATGTATCCTGCTTTATAGTCCTATAATCATGCGTATAGTTTGACATGTGATAATAACCATGCATACAGTTTGTCTTGTGATGAAGTTGTGTTACAGGGGATTGCTGATAAAGGGGACCACGATGCACAGAGCAGACTGGAGCCTGATTGTTCTACTTCTACATCATGGGATGAACATGTGAACTATGTATAGTCAGGCACCCATCATATTTCTTTTGTGTGGTTCTCAGTTCTTTAAGATAAGCGATGACTTGTAACTTAAGAATGCTTGGAATGCTTTGTGTGATAATAAAAAGAGAGGAGACGGTGGAATATGCTCAGAGCGGGTTGGAGATTGTAACTGAGCATATCTCTGTCCGTTCTCCTCGCGAGTAAGAAATAACGCTCTTGTCTTTCTCTTCTTTGTGTCAGTATTCAATGTCTTAGGTGGTGTAAACCTGACACCTTTTATGCCTTAATATACTATGATGTTTTTTTTGACATTTTCTGCCATTCTATACTATGACGTTTTTTGGCATTTTTCTTTCTTACTATACTATCTCCTTTGATGCCTGACCATACTATGACGTTTTTTGGCATTTTTATGCCGTACTTTACTTTGATGTTTGTTGGCATTTTTATGCCTTACTATACTATCTCCTTTGATGCCTGACCATACTATGACGTTTTTTGGCATTTTTATGCCGTACTTTACTTTGATGTTTGTTGGCATTTTTATGCCTAATTATATAATTTAATCTCATGCTTTGCCATACTATGACGTTTTTATGACCGTTTATGCCTTACTATACTATGACGTTTTTATGACCGTTTATGCCTTACTATACTATGACGTTTTTATGACCGTTTATGCCTTACTATACTATGACGTTTTTATGACCGTTTATGCCTTACTATACTATGACGTTTTTATGACCGTTTATGCCTTACTATACTATGACGTTTTTATGACCGTTTATGCCTTAATATACTATGATGTTTTTCTGACATTTTCTGCCATACTTTACTATGACGTTTTTTGGCATTTTTCTGCCATACTCTGCTATTGCCTTTGATGCCTGACCATACTATCAAGTTTTTATGACCTTTTATGCCTTAATATACTATGATGTTTTTTTGACAATTTATGCCATAGTATACTATGACGTTTTTTGGAATTTTCCTGCCATACTTTCTTTTGACGTTTTTTGGCATTTTTCTGCCTAATCATATTATTTAATCTCATGCTTTGCCATACTATGACGTTTTTATGACCTTTTATGCCTTAATATACTATGATGTTTTTTTGACATTTTATGCCATACTATACTATGACGTTTTTTGGCATTTTTCTGCCATACTTTACTTTGACGTTTCTTGGCATTTTTATGCTTAATTATATTATTTAATCTAATGCTTTGCCATACTATGACGTTTTTATGACCTTTTATGCCTTAATATACTATGATGTTTTTTTGACATTTTATGCCATACTATACTATGATGTTTTTTGGTATTTTTCTGCCATACTATACTATGACGTTTTTTGGCACTTTTCTGCCTTACTATACTATCTCCTTTGATGCCTGACCATACTATGACGTTTTTATGACCTTTTATGCCTTAATATACTATGATGTTTTTTTGAGAATGCTTTGTGTGATAATAAAAAGAGAGGAGACGGTGGAATATGCTCAGAGCGGGTTGGAGATTGTAACTGAGCATATCTCTGTCCGTTCTCCTCGCGAGTAAGAAATAACGCTCTTGTCTTTCTCTTCTTTGTGTCAGTATTCAATGTCTTAGGTGGTGTAAACCTGACACCTTTTATGCCTTAATATACTATGATGTTTTTTTGACATTTTATGCCATACTATACTATGACGTTTTTTGGCATTTTTCTGCCATACTATACTATGACGTTTTTTGGCATTTTTCTGCCTTACTATACTATCTCCTTTGATGCCTGACCATACTATGACGTTTTTATGACCTTTTATGCCTTAATATACTATGATGTTTTTTTGACATTTTATGCCATACTATACTATGACGTTTTTTGGCATTTTTCTGCCATACTATACTATGACGTTTTTTGGCATTTTTCTGCCTTACTATACTATCTCCTTTGATGCCTGACCATACTATGACGTTTTTATGACCTTTTATGCCTTAATATACTATGATGTTTTTTTGACATTTTATGCCATACTATACTATGACGTTTTTTGGCATTTTTCTGCCATACTATACTATGACGTTTTTTGGCATTTTTCTGCCTTACTATACTATCTCCTTTGATGCCTGACCATACTATGACGTTTTTATGACCTTTTATGCCTTAATATACTATGATGTTTTTTTGACATTTTATGCCATACTATACTATGACGTTTTTTGGCATTTTTCTGCCATACTATACTATGACGTTTTTTGGCATTTTTCTGCCTTACTATACTATCTCCTTTGATGCCTGACCATACTATGACGTTTTTATGACCTTTTATGCCTTAATATACTATGATGTTTTTTTGACATTTTATGCCATACTATACTATGACGTTTTTTGGCATTTTTCTGCCATACTATACTATGACGTTTTTTGGCATTTTTCTGCCTTACTATACTATCTCCTTTGATGCCTGACCATACTATGACGTTTTTATGACCTTTTATGCCTTAATATACTATGATGTTTTTTTGACATTTTATGCCATACTATACTATGACGTTTTTTGGCATTTTTCTGCCATACTATACTATGACGTTTTTTGGCATTTTTCTGCCTTACTATACTATCTCCTTTGATGCCTGACCATACTATGACGTTTTTATGACCTTTTATGCCTTAATATACTATGATGTTTTTTTGACATTTTATGCCATACTATACTATGACGTTTTTTGGCATTTTTCTGCCATACTTTACCTTGACGTTTCTTGGCATTTTTATGCTTAATTATATTATTTAATCTAATGCTTTGCCATACTATGACGTTTTTATGACCTTTTATGCCTTAATATACTATGATGTTTTTTTGACAATTTATGCCATAGTATACTATGATGTTTTTTGGTATTTTCCTGCCATACTTTCTTTTGACGTTTTTTGGCATTTTTCTGCCTAATCATATTATTTAATCTCATGCTTTGCCATACTATGACGTTTTTATGACCTTTTATGCCTTAATATACTATGATGTTTTTTTGACATTTTATGCCATACTATACTATGACGTTTTTTGGCATTTTTCTGCCATACTATACTATGACGTTTTTTGGCATTTTTCTGCCTTACTATACTATCTCCTTTGATGCCTGACCATACTATGACGTTTTTATGACCTTTTATGCCTTAATATACTATGGCGTTTTTTGGCATTTTTCTGCGATACTTTACTTTGACGTTTATTGGCATTTTTATGCCGAATTACATTATTTAATCTCATGCTTTGCCATTCTATGACATTTTTATGAATTTTGATGCCTTAATATACTATGATGTTTTTATGAGTTTTAATGCCTTACTATACTATGACTTTTTATGCCTTAATATACTATGACATTTTTTGGCATTTTTCTGCCATACTTTCTTTTGACGTTTTTTGGCATTTTTCTGCCTAATTATATTATTCAATCTCATGCTTTGCCATACTATGATGTTTTTATGACCTTTTATGCCTTAATATATTATGATGTTTTTTTGACATTTTATGCCATACTATATTATGACGTTTTTTGGCATTTTTCTGCCTTACTATACTATCTCCTTTGATGCCTGACCATACTATGACGTTTTTATGACCTTTTGTTGGAATAATTGTATATATGGATTTATCTCATATTTACTAACTAACCATGTATCCTGCTTTATAGTCCTATAATCATGCGTATAGTTTGACATGTGATAATAACCATGCATACAGTTTGTCTTGTGATGAAGTTGTGTTACAGGGGATTGCTGATAAAGGGGACCACGATGCACAGAGCAGACTGGAGCCTGATTGTTCTACTTCTACATCATGGGATGAACATGTGAACTATGTATAGTCAGGCACCCATCATATTTCTTTTGTGTGGTTCTCAGTTCTTTAAGATAAGCGATGACTTGTAACTTAAGAATGCTTGGAATGCTTTGTGTGATAATAAAAAGAGAGGAGACGGTGGAATATGCTCAGAGCGGGTTGGAGATTGTAACTGAGCATATCTCTGTCCGTTCTCCTCGCGAGTAAGAAATAACGCTCTTGTCTTTCTCTTCTTTGTGTCAGTATTCAATGTCTTAGGTGGTGTAAACCTGACACCTTTTATGCCTTAATATACTATGATGTTTTTTTTGACATTTTCTGCCATACTATACTATGACGTTTTTTGGCATTTTTCTTTCTTACTATACTATCTCCTTTGATGCCTGACCATACTATGACGTTTTTTGGCATTTTTATGCCGTACTTTACTTTGACGTTTTTTGGCATTTTTATGCCTAATTATATAATTTAATCTAATGCTTTGCCATACTATGACGTTTTTATGACCGTTTATGCCTTAATATACTATGACGTTTTTTGGCATTTTCCTGCCATACTTTCTTTTGACGTTTTTTAGACGTTTTATGCCTTACTATACTATGACGTTTTTATGCCTTACTATACTGTCCTTTATTTGACTTTTTATGCCTTACTATACTATGACATTTTTATGACTTTTTATGCCTCACTATACTATGTAATTTTTATGCCTTACTGGATTATGTCATTTCTGTGCCTTTTATNTTTTATGACTTTTTTATGCCTTACTATATATGTAATTTTTATGCCTTACTGGATTATGTCATTTCTGTGCCTTTTATGCCTTACTATACTATGACATTTTTATGACTTTTTATGTCTTCCTATACTATGACATTTTTATTACTTTTTATACCTTATTATACTATGACAAATTTTTGACTTTTTATGCCTCACTATACCATGTCATTTTTATGCCTTATTATACTATGACATTCTTTTGACTTTTATGCTTTACTATACTATGTCATTTTTTTGACTTTATGACTTTTTATGCCTTACTCTACTATGTCTTTCATGGTTGTCAGGGTTTGTGGGGGTAAGGCTGGACCCAAATGCAGCCAACGCATGGGAGACAGTGCAGACAGGTTTATTAAACTAACCAAAGGAACTTATACAACAGCACAGGGAACCACAGGGGATGACAACAGGAGAACATGAACAGGTAACATGAACAGACCGAAAACAAACCAGACATGAACAAACTAAGTACAAACCAGACATGGACAGCTCGGGGACATACCAGACATGAACAGGCCACGTGAGCAGATTGATGATTAGACAGACATGAACAGATCGAGGAAAAGCCAGAGAATAACAGAGAGACAACAGACGAACTGACACAGACAAAGGGAAGCACAAAGACTATATAGACAAGGGAGGCAAGGGTGATTGAACACAGGTGAAACACATTAGGGCGGGGCAGACAATCACCACACAGAAACAGGACCAAGACTGGAAGCAAAAACACTGAGACACACAAGGAAACAAATTACAAAATAAAACAGGAAGTGCACGGGGAAACAGAGCACAAGACAGGGAAGACTAAACTAGACACTGAAAATACCCAAAACACAGAAAACTAAATCAAGAAAGTCCAAAAAAGTCCAAAAAACCAAAACCCTGGAGCCTCCAGGCTGAGACCATGACAATGTCGTTTTTATGCCTTACTATGACGTTTTTATGACTTTATATGTCTTACTATACTATGACATATTTAGGACTTTTTATGCCTTACTATACTATGTCAATTTTATGCCTTATTATACTATTACATTTGTTTGACTTTTTATGCCTTACTATACAATGACGTTTTTATGACTTTATATGTCTTACTATACTATGACATATTTGTGACTTTTTATGCCTTGCTATACTATGACTCTTTAAGCCTTACTATACTACGAAGTTTTTGTGAGTTTTTATGCTTTACTATACTGAGGTTTTTTTCACTTTTTATGCCTTACTATACTATGAAATATTTGTTACCTTTTATGCCTTGCTATACTATGACTTTTTTATGCCTTAGTATAGCTAGACTTTTTTAAACTTTACTATACAATGACTTTTTTATGACTTAATAAACTGTTACTTTTCTCTGATTAGTGTATGTGACTACAGTTACCTAGTGTTTCATTGATCTCCCTGGTGGTTTTGCTTGTATTAACTCTGTGTACTCCTGTGCTCCAGAAGACTCTGTGATTTTTGTGCTGATGATCCTGCCACACTCCGCTGTCGCCACGCCACACCACCCACCTGCCTTTAGTCTCCAGTCATCCCGCATGTTTCATGAGTGTGTTCACTCACTTACTTCTGGTTTCCATTGTCCTCCGTACTCCTGCCTTGTGTACTCACAACTGGATTACCTGGACCCACTCCCTGTCTGTATTCACCATCACTATTGCCTCTTCCCAAATAAACTCACTTGCATTGTTATTCCTGGTGTGTTTTGTGTGCTGTCTCTGCTCTGGAGTCCAACATCGGTTCATCACATCATCAACGTAACAATGACGATGTTATGCTTTTCTTGGTGTTTTTTATGACTTAAGATACTATGATGTTTTTTTTTTACTTTTTACACTATGACTTTTTTATGGTTGACTATACTGACTTTTGTATGACTTACTATACTATGACTTTTTATGTTTTACTGTACTATAACGTTTTCATTACTTACTACATTATGATGTTTTATACCTTACTAAACTATGACTTTTTTTATCTCTCACTATAGAGTTTTTATATCTTACTATACTATGACATGCTTATGCCTTACCGTACTATGACTTTTTTATGCCTTACTATACAACAACATTTAATGACTTATACTATGACCTTTAATGCTTTATTATAGTATGTTTTTATTACTCACTATGCTACAACATTTTTATGGCTTACTATACTATGACTTATGACATATATATGGCTTTTATGTCCCTCTATCAAGAATGGTGTTACTATATGTTTCACCAATAAGAGGATATATTACAATGACATATATACATCCTCTGGATATATGAATTTACAAGTTTATGTCAATAAACCGTTTGGTTGATGGCATTAAAAAGCCAATCTCTTTGTTTTGGAGGGGTGGCAGGGTTGTTGCATCGATACGAATGTTGAGACCAAACCTGTGTCCTTGATATTCCAAATTTACCAAATGTCCGATACCGACCTGCTTATCTGCATTTACAATTCATTTAGTTCTTTAACCATTTTGAGGCAATTTTGAATGAAACAAGGGACAGCTATATAGTTACAAATAAATAAATATATAACTTATAACAGATTTGGATCACTCCATTTGGAAGATTGAAAGATTCACATCTACTACATTTCTATGTAAAAAAAAAAAAAAAAAAATCTAATGTCACTTCAAAACTCACTTTTATTGTCTGCTAAAAAGGCACAAGAGGCTGCTTTGAGCAGGGCAATAACTTGTCAACAGTCAAACATTACATAGTCATAGAAACTCGTACCACTCTCAGTTATTTGATAAAAATAGCTGATGTTAAGGAGAATTAAAGAAAAAAAGATACACTTGCATGAAGCCATTCAAACAAATTCTTGGTCAGTATGATAACATGAACACAAGTATCAAACAACAGCTAACCTACCTTCAACATGTTATGTCTTTGTTGCACAAAATTGCTTCCTAGAATACATAGGTATAAAGAACAATGGATTAACAGATGAACATTGACCATTTAGTGTTTATGAAGACAGATAATACTAGCTCGATACATTAGGTTAATAAATTGCAGCTTGTGACAGAAAAGTAACTTTGTTTGTCTACTGCTGGTGTACAGTATGTCCAGCAATGTGGTGTAATTTCTAACAACACATAAAATGCTTCCATAACAGAAACTCAGTACAGTATTTTAATCTCCTTCAGAACCTGATGAGTACATTCTTTCAAATCTATAACATAAGACACAAAAGATGATGGCTTAGAATTACAACTACAGGTTGTCTGCATATGTTAGATGAGTGGATTTGTAATATAAAAATATTTTTACAGCATCTACTTTATAACATATTCTGCTTGCAACAGTGAAAATTGATTTTCATCATAATAATGCATAACTTGTTCCTGTTACATTCAGAGGAGCTAAATCTATCCATATATTTTGTGTTCAGTAAGGCATTGTATTATTTACAGTACGATGAGGATTAGTTGCCAGTTTTATAATACAGTATGTTCTGATGGTTGATTGATTTCTTTTGGCGCACATGCAGAAGAATTTATGATACTAATGATAAGGCCTCCAGTTCAAAGCCTCAGCATGCAGAGTAAAGACAAACAGGAGGTTGAAATAAACAGGAACAAAAATGACCTTGTGTGCAGGTTGCCTCGTACTCTAAACAAACTGTTTGACATCATCCCACACTATTCTGACCATGATTTCCAAAAATGTGGTTAAAAAAAACAAAAAAACATTTCTTTCTGTCTTTTGCTTCACCCAAAACTTTTGCCGACAATGTGCCATGAAGAAAGAGGCTTTCATCCTCACTCAGAAGCGGACACAGCCACTAGTTTCTTCGGGGCTGTCAAAGTCGATTCCTTCGCACAGGGACTCCTTCAAGAAAAAGAAAATGTCACTGACATTCACAAATTAATGCCTTACAGCAGCAAATCCTATTCAAGGAAACTAATAGCTTCCCAGGCGGCCAAGGACTCTTAAGTTCCTATTTGAAAAATTAGGTCATTGTTTGAAGTGTGGTAAAGAATTACACAGTACTGGAGACTTTTCTTTAGCACATTCTCAAGAAGTGATTAATTATTAATCACTTGCTGACCCTATGTATTACTGGCTCCAAACCATTATCTTATCCTTGCACTTTAATCAATACTGAAGCACCGCTGAATCACCATAATTTAATGTGTGTACAATATATTTTGTACTTGTTTGCCATTATTTTACCATTTAAAAATATATATTCAAAGAGTTTTGTTGAAGTTGCTTTCAGTGTTGCAGCCATTAATTAAACTCCCAAGGAATCAGTGGGTGTCATGAGTGTTCTTGATAAGGCCGCTGAGATAAAACAAAACTGATTGCAGCTTTCACTGTGCAAAGGTAATGGAAGGTTAGAAAAACCCAAGGGCTGAAAACCATAAAAATAATACACCACTGCAATAACATACAGCATATTGACATGGGTTAACATGACATGAGTGGAGTTATGAGGAAAGAAAACGAAGGGTTGGCTACATGTAGCAAGTCTCCAAAATACTCACAGACAACTGCTTCCTATCCGGGGCTGAAACACAGGGTTGGAGAAAGTGGAGAAAGAGAGAGATAGATAGAAATGTGGAGATGGGCTGAAGCACTGTACGAACAAGGCAAGGCCAACAAATACAAAACACATACAAATATGAATATGCATTTTTACATTTCAACACTTTTTGAAGGTTTCAAACATGTCATCTATGTATTATATTATTTTTCTCAAATTGCCCCTAAATGGGTTTCAACTGGAATCATCGCTTATTAGATTATCTATAGCAAATATGTTTACTATGTGTATTATGATCACTTGTCACAAAACAGTACAAGATGTCTTTCATGTTGGTGTGTTTTTTAATATCCCACAATGAACTCGTAAGGCCGACTCATAGGGAGATTTCCTCAGCAAATAAGAGACATGCTGTTCTGCATATTCAAGCTGGATACAGCCCAGTGGGGTGAAGCAGGGGTCATGCAAGACAAACATCTGACAGCCACAACATTAAAAGAGGAGAACAACCTGTTCAAGACCCAAAACATGCCCTGAGAGAGAGAGAGGGACATATAGAGATGGGTTCCATGTACGTCACTTTCAACACAGACACTAAATCATCGAGAGGATCCAAAACTGAGGCGAGGGAATGCCAAACACAGGGTTACAACTGTGGTGGGAGGTGACTTGATTACAGTTGACGGTGACTAATTTAAAGGGGGAGCCTGTAACTCTTTCACTAACTTGGCTTTGCCGTCCCTCTGGCATCAGAGCTGATGGGGTGGGAGCAAGAGGTAGCCAGGGCTGATTACCCGCACTGTAGAGCCTGGGACGCTTGACCTGGTCGTGACTGGACAAGGGAGTGTAACTATTCCGCCGATGTATGAGAGCAGAGTCCCTCGGGATATTACCCTGGTAGGAGATGAAATACCGCAGGTGTTAAGGAAAAAAACGATCTGGGAACACACAACAGCAGGGGACACCTGAGCAGACACAGCCAATCAAACTAGCCGTCCTCTTCACAGCAAAAAGGTTAAGACAACTGAAGCCACGGCAACCCTGATCGTACAGACACACTAACACCTTCTTCAATTAAGGGAGTAAACCTTTAAAAAGAAAAAGTGGGGTCAACAGCTCAAACACAGCATCTTTTCATACATAAATAATCTCTCTATACATAATCTATGATTATAGTATCAGAATGGAACCAGTGATGGTAACGATTAGATCAGCCAAGCAAGGTAGCATGAACAGCCATGGTCAAACAAGGTAAAATATTAACAAATTAACAACTTATTTCACATCCATTAGCTCACAGCTCAAGCCAGGCTGATTAAATAAGGTTAAAGATAAAAGGGAAATAACAAAACAGGGATATAAGAAAGGGGGACAAAGAAGCAAGGTCTCACATACAAGGGGGTGAGGTTTGATTGCATCGCAATAGCACAACAAACAAGAGCCCATTAGACTTTGAATTAGACGTTGTGATTTGTGGATTAATTTTGAATTATTTATGTGTGAGTTAACAATACACAAATATTTTGCACATGTGACAATATTTGTGGCTTTAACTCATGCGCTGAATGCACATATAGCAACAATGCGATTCTTTCAGCTTGATTCAGAGCAACTTACAAGAGGCCGGTCTCGATGTGTGTTTACCGCCTCCACATTAAGATAAAACATCTCCACTTTACAACCTAGAAAATATAAGATAGAATACGTTGAAACAAAACAACGAGCAAAGATCAGTCACAGTGTAAACTCGAGCTTCATCTAAGAGGAGGACATACCATATGCAACAGGGGTAAGTTTGAGCACTGTGTGGAGCGGACACTTCATGTACGGTAGATCCTCTGTGGGAAGAAGAAAGAAGAAAAAGCCACAAACCACATGTCAGTGCCTGTGTGTATGAAACACACACTAGTCATGAACTTGTGATGTGTGTGTACTGAAGTGAAGCATGTCCTGTATTTTTCTACCTGCACTTTTGTCCAGGAAGTAAGCCAGCAAACAGCGCATCACAGCCTGGTGGCAGATGACCAACACGTTGCCCTGTCTCTCTAACTCCATGATAACCGGCTCCAGTCGTTGAACAAGATCCTGGTAGGACTATTGATCCAGGAAAAAAACAAGTTAAATCTAAATGTAGACTGCTATGTTTAAAAAAAGAGAAAATATTTAGTTATCAATGAACGTTTACAACTTCTAACAGAAAAGGAACAGTGAGAGAGATTGTGTTAAGCAAAGAAAGTTGATGATGGAATGAAATGGACCCACTGCTTTAGCCTGAATGGACACCCTGATTAAGACAGAAGTAGCTGTGCAAGACTATGGGATGGAAGAAGTGTGCCAGGTTACCTCTCCTCCTGGGTAGCGATAGTGGTACTTGTCCTGGTCCCTCAAAGCAAACTCCTCTGGGAATGTCTTCTGGATCATCTCATAGGTCATCTCCTCACACACACCCTGGGGAAAGGGTAACAAAACATTTGTCTTTATGTCAAAGTGCACATAATACAAATGAAATATTTGACATAGAGATTGTACTGTATTACATATTGTCAGGAAGCCCGGCTTTTCCCCCCACTAATCTAACATCATAATCTAAATATCAAAACATCTCTAATACACTTTCTGTCTATCTATGTGTGGGGTTAGATAGACAGGGTACTGACAGCATCGATCTCGTTGAGTATCTTCCACTGTTCATAAGGCACCCCCAGCTCCTCCGCTGTCTGGATGGTCCGTCTCAGTTGGCTCGTCCACACCTTCAAATCTGACAGTTTGTGCTCTTCAATGAAATCTCGCAGGGCATGGGCGAACTGGGACGTGAGAGAAAAAGGGAGAGATTTCCAGTCGTCTGTCTCTTCATCATCTATACATCCTTGTAATGGTATTCCTGCTTCATTAGATTAATGCTCCGTGGACAGAGACAAGAAAATGGGGAAACGGGAAGAATGAAATGTGATAAAGGTCATGACCCAGCTGTTCATAATATGGAAGTTAAGTGCACCTTTTCCCAATGACCTGTCTCCCTGAGAGAGGCTTGTAATTGGGTTGTTCAAGAGACACTGGCTTTGCGCTTCACAAAATTAGGATTACGACAGAGAACAGCCAATCTACCTGTTTCCCTCGAGGAGAAAGTTCTGAGTCCCCTCCGATGCGGCCTTCGACATTGTGGTTGCTCTCTCCGTGCCGACACAGGTAGATGGAGTGAGAGTGAACATGGATGTTCATGAGGTAGTAGACAATCTTACTCTGGATGTAGTCCTGCACCCGGTTCACCAGAAAACGTCGGCCCACGTTCATCACCTTGATAAAAGAAAGGTCCCTGCAGGTGGTAATGAATCAAATGTTTGTTTACTGTCACCATCTAGTGTTTATTTTCTGAATTGCAAGGCATAACTCTCCAAAATGACAGGATGCAAACTGCTTGGTAAAAAAAAAAAACCTCGAAAAGTTGTGATCCAGTTGTATTTTTTAAAACAGATTCGATAATAAGATAAATGTAATGATCTACTTAGATAAAGACAAGCAGCAAGATCTGACTGATTCTTACTTGTCGTAGTTATCAGGATCTAACGGTTGGTAAGTGACCTTGTAGCACTCAATTCGTTTAAGGAAGTCATCCATTACTCTCTCTCTGTGTCTCTCAGGGTAGTCTGGACTGGACACCTTCACTTCCTGTTACAGGTATTTAACACATTCAAACAATGTGAGCAAGCGGTGCACTACTTACATAACACTGCAGATAGTGTCAATATTAATAGATTATGGGTGTGACCCATAGTCCCAGTCAAACCTAAAGTCCCATAGGTGACATAAGATCATACCAGAATATTAGCAGCAATGACCTCTGGGTCGTCACACACTGACTCCACAAAGAACACCTGTTGGAAAGAGAGCAGCTCAGAGGTCAACATATGCTGAAGTTTTTTTTTTAAACTGTCCACTGAATCAACACCATGACACACTCTCTTCCAGTTTCTAAGTCAGAGATTAAAGGTCCCCTGTGGAGTTTTCTTGTAAAGAATCAAAGGTATGATTACACTGACAATTTCTCACTAAAAAGCTTTGCGCACCCTTAACACCTAACAAACAGGGTGAGTGTATTCTCTTTGAATCCTGCATTATTTATATCCATGTTTGCTAGTCTTCTTCTTCCTCCCTACAATTCCTGACACATAGCTAGGTTCCTGCAAGCAACTGTCAGTCAGTGGAAAGTTGTGAAACTGGTAGCAGGAATGTGACTCACAAGATACAAACGAAGCGAGGACTCATTAGTCAAAACACTGCTCACAGCACTACAGGTGGTCAGAAACTCCTCATGGCTCCTTTAAGTCTAAACTAAAGCTACTTTTGCATGAAAAAACATTGTTTAGAGTTTAGTTTAAAGTGAAACTATGTAACATTTGCAGCAACAAATAACACAATCTTCTTCCTACAAATGAAAAATTGAATTCATAAGCAGTAAAACACACCCTTGCTCATGTCATTACACTGACATTAATGAGTATGCTCATTGTCTTTATGGCTCTTTTTATACTTGTGCAGAAGATATCTGTGCTGGGAACTGCAGTGTGAATGTTTAAATATCAAAGGCTAATTTCCACTGAAGCCCTCGAGGGAAAAATTAAAATAATTGCAAAGGATAAACAACACAGCTATATAAAAAAATTCTACGAGTCTTACCTTGAATGCATGCTCTTTCACAAAGGCTTGAATGAGGTCTCGCCGTTCTCTTGTTGTATTTGTTGCATCAAAAACCTGGTAAAAGGTACACAAAGGGGGAAGACAAATTCAAAACAAAATCTCATGTATAATGTGGGTGTCCTGTGGTAAAATCGTTTGTAGGACAGTTCAGGATTAAGACTGTGCTACTGCCAGATGTGCTTCTGATCTAGATATTTCAAAGCTTTTGGAAATTAGCCAACACAGAGACACAGGGCAGAGAGACAGATGGACAGAAAGGCATGAGAGCACTCACCGCGATCTGTCCTCCCTCCTCCGTCAGGTACGCCTTCACATCCTGCAGAGCGACCAGAGCACACTGCCTGCAGGACAGAGAGGAAACAGTCCTCCCTCAGCCTCAGTGTGAGATTCTTGTTCACTTTAATCTACACTCACTTAAACTGACATCGCATCACTAGTATCATATTGTGACATCATGTACATCTTGATTCTCAGAGCTTTTGCAGTATTTCATTATTGCCCGCTGCACTGACAATCTAAAAAAGATCCATGTCTTATTTGTGGTGTTGTTGTGTAAAAGGTATGTGCATGTGACCTGGGTTAGTTCTCTAAAATCACACAAAAAAATATTTTATCTCCCCCTTGTGTTATCAAACCGTGCGGGGAGTTTAGTTTTCATGTGCCAGCAGCAATATATTCTTCACACAAACTTGGTACAACAGATTCCTCCTGTTTCTACTCTTATTGCAATGCTAAGCTAACTTTTCTGCTGGCTGTAGCTTCATGTACTGCATACATGAGAGTATCAATCTTCTCTCTCTGGGCAAGAAAGCAAATAAGCATATTTCACAAAATGTCGAACTGCTCCTTTAACCCTGTTCGGCTGATACGTCAAAAAGACAAACTCTCAGAATTATTTACAGCGGCTGTTTGATCCAGGTTGGATGCCAATGCAACACCCTGGAGAGCTTGTGTCAGCCTCAGAGTGACAGCGGCAGCAGCTTGTTTAATATCTAGGTCAGAATTCAGCACTGGGATGCTGTCAAGAGCCTGTCACATTTTCATGATAGCCATGCAAGACAAACCCCACTTCACTTATTAACACCAGACAAGACTACAAGGGAAAGAGACAGATGTATTTTTTATTCCTCTATTTGGAGAAATTATTTTCAGTTTATCTGCGTACAATCTAATAACCCTGAGGATCTGGTGGTCATGCTTTGTCATGCGATGTGTTTGGGTATGTATGAACACTGTGCTGACCCCGGCTGAATATCAACTGCTGCCCTAAAAAACAGCTTAGTCACTGATGCAGCAGTGGAAGCTGCAGAATACCAAACAGACTCACGTTGACTGAGAGAAATGTGATACTCAGACAGAAGAGATGAAACAGCTTCCCTTATTGTAAGATAGATGATATGCGAATGTCCCATTTAAGGACTGAAGAGTGGAACTCACTTTCTTATTTTCATGGCTTCCTCATTGTCGTGGCGGAAGAAATCATAGGATTTATAAGCTCTGACGGCCTCTCTGCGGTATACGCCCAAGTTAAACACTGCAAAATGAAACAATGACATTAACACTCGCTCACACCCTTGCTGTGCTTGTTTGAGGTCACCGGTGAGGTCGTGGTTGTAAGCAATTACAGCTCAACTGATACTAAATTTAGTCTCCTATTCTGAGATACTCTGACATACAGTAGAGTACATTTAAATATACATGTCATGTGGGGTGAGGGTTGCTATAAACAACAATATTGCTATACAATGTGATGGGCTAAACTCAAGGCCTAAGGTCTTAATATAACTACAAATTTGTCTCTAAATATCTTTAAGGCTGCTTTAATGTTCTTCACATACACTCAGACTTAGAGTATTGCTTTAAAACTGCTAAATAAGGAAGTGTAGTTTAGAAACTACAATATACTGCTCTAAAAAGTTGAATATGGTCCCCATATAGCAGAGATAAGTTGAAGACAGGATGGCCACATCAACTGTACTTTGAAATATGAGCAGTGAACTGTTTTAAAATTTAAAGTGGGGACGCTGAGATGGAAAACAGGCTTTTGTCTCATGTCGTACACTACCTTTGGTTGGGACTCCTATCCAGTTGAGGTAACGTGTGAGTTTCTTTGACATGTACGTCTTCCCTCTTGCAGGCAGGCCGATCATTACGATCACTGTTGGAGAATTTGTCATATAGGAAGCCCATGCTGCATAGGAGACATATACACACTTGTCATTAATTAAATTAATAAGGGTCCTATACAGTTGTTAATCACCTGTATTACAGAAAATGCAGTATCAAAAGGAGAAATTAACAACATAGAAGTAAATGTACTGCGTCTTTGGAAGTTGTAAGCTGTATTTCATCATAACTGAGACAACATAATAACTAGGCCACGTGTGAACTGGACGAAAATAATTATGTCTCTTTAGGCATAAATATCATTTGTGGATTGGGATTAAAAGCAGCATCTGAAGAAATTAGTAGGAGAAATGTCCTGGGACAGAAAAGTCATTTTCTTACAGTGGAAACCACAGCAGGTCACACAGAGTATTTTTATATCACTGGTCATAACTCTTTTCTTTCCTGCTGTGAACCGCTCTGTTGAAGGCTATCTTTTGTGGGCTGGAGTCTAAATGAAGGAGCTTCAGTCGAAAGTGAACAATACAAGGTTTTCTATTACAAGTGCGCCTGTAGACTTCAGCAGCACTCATGCAGAAGAACTTGTTCAAATCTAATCTGTGGGAGGAATTTACTTACAACATTTCTTCTCATTTATTCTCAGGTCTGTTTTCTTAGCCTCTGCTGAGTTTGCAGAGCCATTGTCCCTCTGAGAGCTGGACATGTTGAAATCCTGTTTGGGCTCAATTTGAAATCAGCTCTCTCTCTCTCTCAGAGGGGCATTGTCCAAGCTGGTCTGAAACAGAGGAATCAGACATACATGTAATGTGCCATCTCCATGCCTTTCTGACAGAATAGAACCCTGCACACAAAACTGTAGCTTTTCCAAATATGTGTTATGGTAATGGCTTTATGTATCCCTGGCAACAGATACATAAAGGCAGAGATGAAGAGGATGAGGAGAAAAGGCGCTGCCACATCATCTGTTAAATAAAAAAAAGGTCCTTTTGGCTAAAAGCACTGTCTTCTACAAAGCCACATAGAGCAAGGCAAGCAATGATTTCCTCTCTGACTGGGGTGACTGAGTTCATGCGGCACTATATCTGCCATGAAAATGTTTAACATAATCCACACAGGACGCGTTTCTAACAGCATCATATTCTGTGTTTTTATTTATTTATTTTTACCTGGTCGGTAGTGAAATATGATGAGTTCAGCAAGCCAGAGACGCCTGTGCGGACGCCGTTAAACACTGTCGGCGCAGGGAGCTCCGGATCTGCCGGACCGAGAGTTTGCGTCTGCCGCTGCGGCTGGAGGAGCCAGTCTGGTCGGCCTGTCCTTGGTGCCGAGGTGCCTCCTCGGGCCGGTTGGTGTCCTTCCAAGCTGGAGGTGTGCCTCTACGTCATTTTTTTCCCCCTCTCCTACCGTAACGTTGGTAATAGATCGACAGCAGGATACGTAAATGCACAGTCCTGTTTCACTAATTCAGAAGCCCTGAGAACAAAACCATAAGCGCTCTGCAGAGGATCAACTGCAAACTACCGTGAGAACAAGGCGGTGAAGGTGGAAAACAAAGAATTGAAAACACTGACGCCAGTTTCCATGGATGAAAAAGACTTTATTCACCTTTATCAAACATTTTCTTTAAGCATAACTATACCCTCTTTGCATAGTTATTTTATTCAACAATGGTCCTCAATACAAAAGGCAGATAGTGGTCAGAGTCATGACTTTCAGGTACCATGACAAGTTGAAGTGCTGAAACACAACCCCAAATAAATAAAGCCCACTTACAGTCACAATGTTTTCGCATTAAATAGTACAAAAGGTCGAAATCAAATGTGATTCCTATGAAGATTCATTTAGTACAGCTGGCCACCCATTCTGATTGACTAGCTTTAGATAGCACACGGCTTGTTTTATACTCAACTATTATATTGATGAAGAATATTAGTGAATAAGATTGAACTATCTACATTATTAACTGGATTTACATTTCACTTTGTGTCCACACATCTGTACAAGACAATTGGAAATTTGGATGCCACAGAAGCCTGACCTAAATCTACCACTATATTTAACTGAATACTGAGGAACATTCAAGGGTCAAAGGTTAGGCACTGGTTTAGTGGCTTGGCCGAGGGAAAGTGTGTGATGCCACACCAGCTTAGCAGCCAGTAATGGTGTGTGAGCGATTGTCAGAGCATCTCAGGCTTGTGAATGTTTGATGAAACTCAGACAGGAGTTTCAGTTGGAAGGCACAGACAATGGAAATACTGTCAGTAGGTTTGCACACTTTTTGTAGATGAGAGCCTGTCTGCAGTGGGATTTCTGGTCTCCAGTGTCTGACTTTTAGTGGTTTGCTGTTTTCACATTTAAGGCTTGATTTTCCACAGCTGCAAATTAAAGAGAAGAGATAAAACTTTCATTCGAGAAAGATGATTACTGTCACTTCATTTTACAGAACAGCACAAACGCATATTAACATAACACATCATAATACATCATCATTACCTACTGTGGTGCACCTTTGGTTAAAGGAACACTTTGATATGCTTATTCACTTTCTTGCAGCCAGTCCTGAACTACAGTCACATGTCTGTGTGATAAGTACAGCGCTAAAGCAAGGAGATACCTAGCTTAGCTTAGCATAAAGACTCTTCAAAGTTCATAAATATACCAGCAGCTCTAAGGGCTGAATTATACTAGAAGAAGAGTGGTTCGAATGACAGGCTGTCCGACCACATCAGAAGTCAAAACTGGTTATACCCGATGTAAACTGCCACACTGGAAGGCGGCTAACAAGCTGGTCCATAATAGAAGGATGGGTGTGATATCATTTAAATATCAAACAATAACAATACACATTTTCATAGAGTCCAAAGCTATTCAAACATTTGACAAGCAGTTCTGATGGAGTATACTCGCCCTTAAAGATCACCGATTAACATCATGTTTCTTTCTTCTTTTTTTTTTTAAATCCATACACGAATAAAATGTCAAAATTGTAAGTTATAGTTTCTTACTGAGCACCAGCGGTGCTGGTGGGCATGTTTGTTAGGCTAGCTGTTTCACCCTGATCCCAGTTTTTATGCAAAGCTAAAGTCATTGTGTTCTGGCCCCATCTACACACTCATCACACAGGCATAAGACTGACATCTTCTAATCTTTTAATCTGTCTGCAAGAAAGTGAATAAGCATACTTCTTAAAATGTATTTCCTGCCTTTACTAGACTAGGACTTGTCAATGTACGGTACTTGTAATTTAAGGCACTGCCTGCTAACCATTAGAAGGCACTTTTGAGTTCCTCTGCTCTCACCACTCATCTGTCACATCTTGTTTCTCAATATACATGTTGCCAACTTGTCTGTCAAGATGACCACATTCAAAGGAATACGGTTTCTAAAATATTTACCCCAACACCTGGAGATGCCACGAGTTTGGTTCCCTAGTCAAGCACCAAAATCACTGGCTCCAACATTTTCCACGTTGCACCATGTTGTTAGACCCTCTGACAGGTGAATACTCATGTTTGTAGTGTCCAAGCTCTAGCTGTAATACCCTTTTTGTCACAGGCTGAATAGTGCTCTTTCTGAGGAGTAAAACTCAACTTGATGTGCAAGATTGGCGGAGTGCAGCTTTCACCCATTGTGCTCTGTCCTCTTGCACCATTATCACAGAAACCAAGGAGGTGTAATTTAGCAGAAAGACTCCACTCACTCTGATGTTGAAGCCGAGCAGGTCGCTGACCACGGCAGACACAGCAGACAGGATGACCACTCTGGTGATGTTATAGATCAGAGGGTTCACAGTCAGACCCAGCAGTCTGAATGGAGTATCCAGCTCCTGGTGGGGGTTAAGTGAGAATACATTTTTTTTTTTTAGATTTACAACATAGGCACCCATACCTTGATTCAAAGAAATGGTCAAAGCCAGAATTTATTATGGATTAAAAGCCACGGGCAAAAAATACCTCCATTAGGCCTTCATTAGAAATATTAAAATTACATATTATAATAAGATCAAGTACAAGAGGGTGATAGAATTACTGAACAGAGATAACAGGAAATGAATTGAATTGACTGATATCAGCTGTCACTGGCTATTTTCTATCTTGCCAACAGGATGAAGCATCACTTTTAATTGTAATTCAAATGCTGTTCTATGTTCAATCATATTTTGGCTCAATAAAAATACCTGGAAACAATTAGAAGAGAGAAGAATTGGCTCAGATGGGGGTTAAACTCCAAAGTAAACAACACAACTGTATGATCAAATACACTGAGACAGTTTCATATTCAACTGGAAATCCAGGTTGCAAAAGAGAACAGCCACATGCATGCTTACCTTCATTAGTTTTGTAGCTAGTTTTAAGACGTTGTTCACTATGCTGAGTTCTTCTTTCTTATTGGGTTTTTTCTCCATCTTGAGATACAGATTGATCTGAAACCAAGAAGAGTTTTACATACAGCAAACTGTACAATAAAGACCTAGTCATTTATTTAAACCCACAATGAATGATCGTTTCATGCTAATAATAAATCAGCCGACACCGTTACATCAAAATGTCACTCATCGTGCTGTGAACACACTGAGAAATAACCTGCACCGCCATGTGTTTTGCAGCCATGGGTACTTACCTGCTCAGTCAGCAGCACAGAGGAGTTGCTGTATTTGCAGTTGGTCTCTGAGCCCAGCGTAGCCAGCCGTAACAGAAAGAGGATGAGGGAAGAGGCCCACACCATCAGCTCCCAGTTTGTCAGAGACTGTAGGAATGTCTTGTGGCTGTGAAGAAGCTGAGGTAGAGCAAAAGCAGCAGTGTTTATATTAATAGTCCCCAGCACTTTGTTGTAGGCTTCCTGACATCAGAGTATATTAAATATTTTGTATCTGAACTATCAGGCTTATCTTCACTCTCAATATGATTAGACGGTTTAATGTTTATGGCTGTTGTTGCTGCATGTGTCTTTGGTCTCTATGTAAGACTCTATTATTTGCACAACATTATTAAATGTATGTTCTCTAAACAGATCAGATCTGTTCCAGCAGATATGACTGACCTGGGCACAAATGATGAATGAAATGGAAAGCGCTAAAAGGAAGATAGTGGAGACAATGACATCAACAGAGCGCTGCGGCCCTCGTCTCTGCAATAAACAAGCAAGTCAGTGATGCACCATTGCAAACAAAAGCAAGTCCATGACAACCCTCTAGTGTTAAAACAATATGCAGTAATAAGAGAACAGGAGAGTGTTAAAACAGGAGAATACAAACCCTGAGAAAAGAGCGTAGTGACAACCACATCTTTATGTTCTGGACTTTCTTCAGCCTGAAATGAGGGATCTCAGATTTCTTGGCCTTGCGAGCAGAAGTGAGGTGGCTGAAATACTTAGCAAATAAAAGTCTCTGTTGGGGAAACATGGACATAAACTGTAAAAGATGCAAAGCACTTGACAGAATTTAGCAGTCCTGCAAAGAAGCAAGTGAGTGAGTCTGTTGTCTGTAGACACCACCTGCTATGTGCCACTAGGGGGACGACCAGATGGCATGAGTGAATAAAAAGATGGATCAGTGTAAATGTTGTATACGATCAGCGATTAATTCAAGTACAATGCTTAAAAAAATACAATCAGCCATAATAATACTATTAATCAATGATTCACCCTTAGAACGCTAGGCTTTTCTAGTCAGTTGTCACTCCCTTTATTTACAGGCTTTTAGCAGAGTCACTACATGTCTCACCAGGCATGACACATACTGTTATTTTCAGCAAAGAGGGAGGAACCATGTTAATGGGACATTATGAGCCCTAGTAATGTCATAAAGACACTGATTGTGCAAACCAAAAAATTATAATGAATATAAGTTAATGGATTTTGTGACTCCTTTTCTTTTACCTCTTACCTATTTGGGATGATTATGTTTTGGAACTGCAGTTCCCATAATGCTTTGGGGGAATGCAAGTAGGAAGTATAATATTACCATTGAGTTAGTGGAACAATCCCAATGTTCCCCCTAAAAGGTCTAAACCCTGAACCCTCTCAGGTCCTCTGGTAACCATGGTAACCCTGTGTTCAACGTAACAATGCTATGAACTGTGGGTAATTCCCTCAGGTAAAATCTGCAGAAATGCCGACTTAGTATGCATAAGGGGCTCAAAATGTCCGCTAGAGAGCCCATGCACTTGATGATTTTCAGTGGGACAGCAGTAAACCCTCTCAGACTTTTTGTCTGTATTTCTTTTTATTTTGTGAGTTGTGCTGTAACCATGGATCTAAAAACTATCAACAGGATATCTTTTGATACTATAGAAAACTTCCAAATGTGATTATGAGACATAATCTGGAGTTATTAGGATTGACATTTATAAGATATTCAATGTGTTAAAATTGAAGGTGTTCAGATGTATAGCAGTATAGTGACAAGAAGATAAAAACTCTATTATTACTATTGTTATCACTGCTTCACTACAGAGGCACAGAGGAAAGACATAACTGGAAATAAAGAACAGGAGATTGCATCAGTGGCCTCTCACCTGTTTGTACGTTCTCTCAGCCACACACATCATGAAGAAGAACAGCCCAGTGAGGCAGACTCTTTGCACGATTGTGATGAAGAAAAAGGCATAGGTCTGGCCATCACGCGACCCCAGCACCATTTCTACCAGCTCTGTAGGGGACACAGTGCCGATGCTCGACATGTCCAGGTGCTGAGCCAAGCGGAAGGCAAACGGAAGCAGCACCAGGGTGACAGTCATGAGACCACCAAAGACAAGGTAACCCATACCCTGCTCCACTAACTTCACCTGTTGAAAGGAGACAAAAGAGAGAGACAGGAGATATCTTGTTATGCTGCAACATTTTTATGCTGATAAAAGCTACAGCAACTATGTTTTTCCTACAGTCTGCTCAGTCAGACAACATTGTTGCACCAAATCAACAAGAATGTCACATTTTTGTATCTTTGCTGTCATTTCAAATGTCATTTTTATCTGCCACTTTACTTTGTCACTGAAGATGGCTCTACTTATAATTACAATATTTCCTGCAACATTCAAAAGCGGCAACGCACTGCTACAGATCTGATTCTGATTCTGACAAACCAAAAAAACTAGAAGGTAGTCATTGTGTGAATACTGGACTTTAAGGCTTGAGACACTTTGCTGCTGTTTAGGGTTTATATCTCCAGGAAGTCTTTACCCAGAGAATGTATGTCAACAAAAAGGGTAAAAAATGTACCCGTGTGAGGATGATCCCGCTGATCTCCAACACGGACATGTCTGCTTTCTTACACTCGCCCTGCTCCCATATTATGGCACTGACCCGGTCCTTGGATGGGTGACACGCCTGAAGCCAAGACAGCTGGTTCTAAATTGAAAACAGAACAGATAACATCCTGTGAACTTGTGGTTTCTAATGTGTAAAAAAAAAAAAAAAAAAGAAAGAAAAAAAAAAAGCAGTGAGTAATTCTGTAATTGGTCTAAGAGTTGCAACAATTAATCGATTAGTCAGTCGACAGAAAAACAAAATCTTTGGATTTTGGTCTGTTGGTCAGGGAGAACTATTACTTGATTAATCAAGAAAATAAATGACGGATTAATCGATGATGAAAATAGCTGTTACAGCACCAAAGCTAAATTCACATTAAAAGAGATGGTTATGGACAGAACACAGTCTATAAGAAGTTCACCATGTCTTACCTGGGACTGCTAAATTTACACATTACATATGAGACATTAATTATATAAATGTCAAATGGTATCTCTCAACTATTGAGTTTTGAGCATGTGGTATCGTTGATTAAAAATTCACAAACATGTTGAATCTGTAATTCCCACAGATAAATCTAGTATTTTTTTTTTTTAATATATATTTTTTGGGCTTTTTTATGCCTTTATTTGATAGTACAGTAGAGAGACAGGACATGCAGCAAGGGCCGTCCGATGAGGGACTCGAACCAGGGCCAACTGCAGCGAGGACTGTAGCCTCTACACATGGGGCGCCTGCTTAGACCACTACGCCACACGACACCCCATAAAGTATCTAGTATTAAAGATTTATGCAATCTTACGCCGGTGATTCCTTGCTGGAGACTCTCATCATCACTGCTCAGTGTGGTGGTTTGTGGGAGTGTGGAGCCGGCGTTGTACCTCCCGTTCCCCTCACTGTCACTGCTGCCCGTAGAGGCAGTGTCAGGCCCTTGGAGAAGCTCCTCCCACATTGTGTCGTCAGTGTCAGAGGCAGGACGAGAGCCGACGCTCGGCCTGAGACGCTCCACCTCTCGAGGCTTCACCTTGATGGAAGCTCCACCCCCTTCCTGCTCTCAAATCAAAGTGTATAAAGAGTTTTTATGTTATATTATACATCGATCTGAAGTCTACTCACTGCTTCTTCCATATTGGAAACAAACATCTTAAGCAAATTACATATTAAACTCCAGTTTTATAACTAAAACATCATCTCTACAACAACTGAAAGCTTGCTGTATATCAAACATAAAACTTGCACCTGTAACTTCAGTTTCATTAACATAGAGTGTAACAATAAGTTTACCTGTGGCCTTAGTGTAGGTTTGGGGTTAGACTTCAGGTTTCTCTTTCTAACAGAAGACACAAGTGCAGGTTGTCTCTCTTGATGACCTGGTGGGCGAATCTTTTCAACTGCTTGTACCCCCTCCTCTTCCTCACTGGAGAGCTCGTCTGATGCCCCAAATCCTGACTTTCTTTTGTTCTGCCAGAGAACATCACAAATACAGTATTTTACAAACGTGTTCCACAACATGTGCATGTGCATTTGCAAAAAGAAAAAAGGAATGCCATTTGTATTTCTCTATTTCAGTCAGTCTCATTTTTGATGCAGTTTGAAAATGACTTTAAGGTGTTGTTAAAATAATAAATTAGGCATCATAATTTAAAAAATATTTTTTCCAGTTCTTTTCTTTCTATAATCCTACACATTACACACTAGGCTAACAGAGGTAGATTTAGTTACACTTATATTTGTAAGTACAACAAATTTTAAATTTTAAACCTGTAGTTAGAATTAAGGTTAGAGCAACTCTGAATGCCATTCTGTACTGCATGAGATTAACATAATACAAATCTATCGAATGAATCTCAATCTAATGAACTACTGTACATTAACAAAGGATGTAATATTTATTATAAGCTCTACAAATGGTTGACAAGGGTCATTGACCGCATTGAAGATACAGGTGTTTTTGGTGTCATTAATCTGCCAACAAATTGAGGTGAGAATAAACCTGCCTTTCTACAAAAAATACCTCAGAGGAAACTAAAGATCAATTCATCAATTACCATTCAACACTAGCTAGTTGCCTAATGCTGCTTACATTTTGGCTGTGACTACTTTTCCAATACAGCCAGCAACTAGGTATTGACTGCCGTTTTTAATTCTGAAAATTGCTTATCTTGCTGAGAATGAGAATCCTCTATTCACCACAGGTCACTGACCCAAGTTTGTTTACTGAAGATTTACTTAGAGAGATGAGTGACTGTACCCTCCTCTCCTCGTTTCTGTATAATCGCTGACTTTCTTCAGATGGCCAGGGACCCTGCTCTTCTGTGTCCCCACTGCCATTCTTTTCTTCAGATTTTTTCAGCCCCCTGCCCTTCCTTGGCCTGAGGGAGACAGAATAAAAATAAGAGATGGTAGATAGAGTAGGCATTGTCCAAAACAACAGGGGTGAGAGTATTTCAGTGGCTTCACTGCATGGTGCAGTGTTTGGATCTATCTGTGTGCAGATAAGTTTATGCATGTGACGAGAGGTGAGAGAGTGTTAGTACAAGCAAATGAGTGTGCAGAGCCTAACAATGAGAAAACCACCTCCTTCTGCGCGCAGGGCTTGTGGTGCTGCTGGCAGCTGGACTGCCCGAGGGCCACCGGCTGGACTCCGTCGACACAATCTGGCAGTGCACAGTGCCCAGCAGCAGCAACAGACACATGGGTCCAAACACCTCGCTGGCACTGGCCCCAGGGACCTCCAAGTACAGCACCACGGCTGCCACTGAGGGGAGCAAAACATTTGGCAACAGCAAACAAAATGGTCTCTTAGGGGATTCATTATAGCAGAATTCATGCTTACTAATGACGTTTCGCTGTTGCTCAGGTATAACTGGGTGTAAACTGTGACAAATGAGACACTGAACTTAGGCCATAGGAATAGATATAAATCAAAGTGAAGTTGCATAAAGTCACAGTGAATTCGAAGAGTTTCTTGTCCATTGAAGATATTAAGAACCATGTTCTGTATTTATTTCCTTCAATGACTGGAAGTTATTTAGTCAAAAGAGATTATGAAAAAACCCTTTAGCACCTGCCTGAAGAATTTTTACTTAATTAAAGAACCACACACCCATTAAAAATGTCAGTGTTGCAATAAAAGACTGTTAAAAGGTGCAACAGTGTATAAAATCTGCAAATTCCCTCTTTCAGTTAGTTTTTAAACCCTCGCTGGATGTGCATATAATCTCTGTTAATTTCTCATAGCTTGGCTCCATATATTCTCCTTCTCTATTTCACAGCACATGAATGATTGCATTATAGATGGGGCTCATGGGAGGCATTTCTATTCTTCAAAACCTCTTTTTCAAGTGACGTTTTTAATTATTATTTAGGTTAAAGACAAGAATGAGTAGAGCTGAAATGATTTGTGAAAATGAATAATGTCAAGACAGCACAGAATGAGTTAGTTTACAATGTTAAGTCTGTTACTTGGGCCCCAGTTCATGTCTATATGTAAATATTTAAAATAGCATTCAAATTTAGGGCCGTTATATAAGAAACCCGCAGCCCTAATATGAGTGTAACTTTGTTAGACTCAGTGATGCTTACCTTGCATGAAGTAGAGCACAAGGATACATGAGGAGATGGACTTGGAGGTCACCTGGATCCACCACTGGAAGAAGAACGGGAACAGCAGCACTCTGACCAGACCCTTTCGAGTTAGAGATGTCCAGGGACTCTCTGGTTTGGCTTTGCTGAAGGTGGATCCTGGGGGAGGGGGGGGGGTAAAAATAAATTCACCTCAGCTTTATTGAAATGACTACAAATGTGGCTATAGCACTTATATTCCCACAACACACACTAGAAAAGCTACTGTTTTTTTAAGCGAACACATATTTGTTTATTGATGAATTGTATATGTAAATAATTGTAAATGTGTATAACAAACTAACTAAAAAAACAATAGGTGGATAACTGCTCTTCATTCACCCTTACCTCTAACCAAGTCAACATCAATGAGGTCTGGCTTGATGTGACATGTCTTCTTTGGTTTGCTGTCCAAACCCTAGAGGAAAGGCAAGGGGTACGTTGATTTAGTGGTGATTCACAACATAAATACACACATTTCATTCCTGACAGAGATTTGTAGGTGCCTTACATTTAGATCCGCCTTCTCCAGAGATTTCTCCCAGACTTGTTGGTCATAGGCCCCAATCTGTAACAACAACAGAACTTTTATAATCCTTTACCTTCACGATGGGTGATATTTGCCCAGTTAAAGTGTAAGAAAAAATGTGTAAGCATGCTCATGGTAAATTATTCCAACCACAGGGAGCCTTAAAACATTTTTTTTTTTACCCGATTCTGCAGAGACTTTAAAGAAGAAAAGTTTGCATATATATATATATATATTATATATATATTTAATTTGTACACCAAATGTTCTTCCTTTATGAGAATACTGTATTTAGCATAATTCTTCCTTATTGTCTACTTCATTATGCATGTGTTGATGTAGATATGAGTGGAAATATGCATATATATGTATGCTTTTGTAGATATAAATGTGTTTGTATATATTTCGCCACCAAGTCTGTACATATTTGTTTCACAAAATGACTTATTCTTTTTTTTTTTTTTACTTACTAGTTTCTAGTATATTTCAATTAGATACAATAGCTGTTGGCATCAAGATAGATAGAGAGACACCAGAGTAAGAATTTCATTGCATTGCTCACTTGTTTATTTCTGCCTACGACAATAAAGCTTTTGAATTAAACTGAACTGAATATATTTACTTAGATATTAGTTTGTTGAACGTACTGATTAAAGGCTGTTCTTACCTTCTCTTGGTACCAGGCTATTCTAGCCATTGTCATCTGCTGCTGGAACCAGTGAACTCGGAGTCAGGTCATCTCACACAGAGCACCGGAGAGAGGGAGGAGGACTGGGCATCAATCCAGAATTGTTCATTAAACAAAAAACGGGCACGGCCACATTGAACCTGGCATAACAGCAGAACAATGGAGAACAACAGTCAAGAAAGGAAACCAAACCTAAAGTTTACGTTAGTTGTAAAAGCACCATTAAGTTGTAAATTGGTTACGAAGCATGTTTAAGTAACGTTAACGATATAGTTGACGCTAGCTAACAGTAGCCGCCCGTTAGCAAGCGGCCGAAACAACTTACCTGAAATAAAACAACAATGGTCGATGTAGCACAAACTGGGAGAGACCTTTAGTATCATCACAAAGTGGTCTTTAAATACTTTCTTGTCACCAGTTTCAGGGGCGTTGCAGCGTCTTGTTGTGAAATTGAGCTAACTACTAGCTGCGCATACTGTGAGCAACTTAACTTAACGGCCACGTTTCGACGCGATTGATGACTTGTAAATGCTGCGTTCACAAGTCATTCTCTTCGTGCGCATATGGTTATCCACAGATACGTTTATTCCCGGTATTATGTACTTCTCGAACTTCACTTTTGTTGTAACATTGTGTTCATTTTTCCGCTTCCCTTTTCCGGGGTTTGTTGTGTTTACATGGGGTTTTACTCTCCCTGGGTAATATCTATCAGGCTGAATTAGCGCCCTAAACGAAATCATCTCCGTTCACGTAACATCGAGAGACAACAAACATCTACTATTGCCTGAAACCTTGGATGAACAATTTGTGATTTACATTTTCACATATACATTTGGCTGATAAGGCTTTCTAACAAGAGTTCCTGCAGATGGGAAGTGCTGCCTGAAAGGTTAGTCTGAGGACAAAAAATACCATTGCATCTTATTACTGAAATTTCAACCAATCAGAGCGCAACCAGAGGGGGGGGGGGGGGGGGGGGGGGGGGATAGGTAAAACCTAAGAATAATGGAATGGTATGCAACTAATTATTATTTCATTATTGATTATTTGCTGTTAACGGTGTCAAAAATAATCATCTGATATATGACATGTTGATAAAAGTAAAAAAAAAACAAAAAAACAAAAAACAAAACCATTACAACTTTAAATCCTAAATTGTCATCTTCAAATTAAGGATTGTAGCCCTCAACTGTCCAGATATTTTTTTGACAAGTGACCAAAAAAAGTCTTATTTTCCACATTTCAATGTTCATTTAACTTATATATGTCTGGTCAATTTTAGCTCTTCAGTCAAGTATCTAATGCTGTCAAAAAGCTTTCATACAATTCAAGGAATATAATTCTGGTATGTTTCTGACCTTAAACAGTCCAATTTAAGAATTTTGATTCTCAAAAAGATCTGAACCAGGCTTTAAATCTCACCATGTGCAATTTAAGAGAAATTGTACAATATAAAAACTCATTTTCTGAACATTTAAACCCTCAAATTCCCTGAAACAATGTTAAGGACAAGGTCATTAATGACCCCGTTCAAATTACCTTTATATGTCCAACAGTCCAAAGGCAATCTATTTACTATTACAGACAGACACAAAGAAAAGCATCAAATCCTCACAACTAAGAAGCTGGAACAAGCAGATTGTTGGTGTAGTTGCTTGAACAATGACTTCAACACTTTATCAATTCTCAAGATTTTATGATCGACTAATCATTTCAGCTCCAGTGATGATGATGAGAATGATATGTGGGTATACAAATTGACCACAAACTATATTGCAGGTACAGAGACCTGTGTATTTATGATTCTGATAAAAATGTAGGAGTATATACAAAAAAAAAAACACAGACCACTTCAGACACTTCTCTCTAGTACTACTTCCTAAAGGGTCTATTGCTCAGGTAATGACAGTCATCTGTGCACAAATGCTCAAAATGATAAGGTCTGACAACTCTGCTGTCTTGCAGGAGAGTCAACAGCCTGTCAAGATAGAGAAAGAGTCATTTGTCATTCGACTCCTGAGTATCCGCTGACGGCCGGTCTTGCTCAGATGCGCACAGGATCTTTGCCTTGACCTTCTTGTTGGAAGAAATGATGAAGTAGGGGCTGAGAGAGGCGTAGCAGGAGGAGAAGAACACCCTCATATCAGCCACCACTGGTGACACCTTAGCCACTGTCAGCATGTAAATCCAGATGACGTTATCAATCCCAAAGAAGACCACGTATAGAACCACCAAGGTGACCACTGTTTTGGCAGCCCTGGTCTCTGCTCCACCACTCTGAGAGCGACGGATCCCTCTCACCTGGCGGCTGTGGCGGTGGAGAAGCAACAGGATGTAACCACTGGAGCCCACCATCAGAGCGACAAAGGCGAAATCCCTCCCAGAGACAGCCACCCCATTGATCACATAGGACAGGTTGTCTCTGAAGTCCACATGACAGAAGCCCAGGTTGAGGGTAAAGGCAGGGACAGTGCCATTACGTGGAGCCATAGAGAAGAAAGGGGCTGCGATGCATATGGCCATGTTGAGGAGCCACAGCCCTGCAAAGGTGGGGAGGACCAGTGAGGGAAGTGCAGGCTTCAGCCTTGACAAACGGGGTCCAGCAGGGGCGATGGTCACTGCCTGAAACACGCTGAGCATGCAGGTGATGCAGACTGACAAAGCCCGGCCGATGCGGTAGGCGTAGATCACCACCTTACAGCCGGGATCATTCAGCAGGTCTCTGAGCCCAAACACAGTCATGGTCTGAGGGACGCAGCGGGTCAGAAGCAGCAATAGGTTGGCAAAGGCCAGGTGGCACAGGATCATGTCCACAGGAAGGAGCTTGGGTTCGGTGTAAATGATGTGGCCGTAAGCCAGCAGCACCACGGTGTTCCCCAAGATGCCCATACCTGTTTGCAAGAGGAAGGAGACCCCTTTGATGGTCACACACAGATCCATCACACCAAGGCCTGCACCCGTCATGATTTGTAAAGCAGACAGAAAATCAAATCTGTTAGAAATACACTGCACATGAACAAACATTCTCAAGTTGGTGATATGGAGTTACATAAAAAAACTTAAATAAAAGATAATAATAATAATAATAATAATAATAATAATTATGATAATAATGATCTCCAGGTTTTCTATCAGTGTTCAAAATGCTGCTCACCTGACGTTGGAGACGAAAATAAAGCCTGCTGTGCATCAACAGTTTAATAGCCCATGTAATTACAATTTATAGTCTTCCATGCCCCTTGAGATAGTTGCCCAACATTGCTTTGTTCAGCTCAGTTTGGCAAATTAAAAGTAACACACTAAATCTGAGATGGTCTCAGAAGACAAGCACTGCAAGGGCATACAATAGCACTGAGGGATACACACAGTTTTTCAAGTCTATCTTAAAACAACAGTGAAACCTTTTTTTTTTCCTTACTGTAATCATTCTCCCCGTTCAAACAGACGATTAATATTAATATTTTCCTAAGATTATTTGAAGCTAATATGTCGCTTCAACCGTCTTGTACAGATAAATGAAGTCAGTATCTTCAAAAGTTACAGCATGTCAAAGTATGAAATTCCATCTTTGTGTTTCTGTGCTGAGCTGCAGTGGATGGCTAGTACCACAAAGATTTTGGAAGATGCAAATTTGATTTGATTTCCACATCACCTACATTGGAAACATGTTATGAGGGGATATTTTAATGACCAGTACGAGCAGGAGAAATGATTACAGCAAGCAACACCTGCTTCAGTGGACATATGGGAGTATGTGTATTAATTTGAAACAGTTTAAAAATGTGGAACTATCCTTTATGTCTTAAAGTGAAATCCTTATCAGCTTCAAAATATTCACTCTTGTGCCTGTTTGTGCCCCACTGATAATGAAATCAATAGATCAACAACTAGGAAAGTTACAGCTGGAAATGAGCGCATGCATTTTCTGTATTGGAATCAGATACAGTGGCACTAGCGTGATGTCAAAATTCAAACAAATGTGGCATGAATCTCCAGATCACCCAACTTTTTTTTAAAATGAATGAAGGTGCTCCGGGCTGTAAATCAACACAGCATTCCAAATTAGATTTAGGCTTTAATGTTGGGAAATTGTTCATCGTCATAAAGAGACATTAAGCTGCCTTAGGTCATATGAATAACATATTTGAATCCTTATGTGAATTTTAAGCTTGAACGATGTTTTCCTGTTGTTAAATTTCATATCAGTTTCTTTGGACAGAGGGGCTGCACGTCAATCTTCTGAAATATTTCAACGCTATTTCCCAGTGGTGTTAAAAAAAAACTAAAAAAAAAACAGAGTTAAAGAAACCCCTGCGGAGACAACAGTGTGCGGTTATTGTTGATGCAAAAGCAGCCTGATGATGCCTTGAATGAGCCATCAAGAGGCTTTTACATGCACAGCTGGTGCTTCAGTGTGCGCTCCTTTCCTCCTTCATGTCCTGGGAGCATGTTAAAAGACACAGAGGAGCAAGACAATTAACCATATAACAATGCATGTCTGTACTAATTGGGGGCACAGGGACAAGCAGCCATTATTCATTTATGTTCTTCACTTTCAGTGCTGACATATACTTTAACAGAAGTTTGTACTATGTACCCAAGGTTTTCCAGCAGTATATAGACTGTAAACGGCAAATGTATCTGACATTAAAAGCGTTCTAACCTATTGGTCAATTACCACCTATTTTCTCAGTTGTAAAATCAGACTGTGTGCCTGAAACAGTGTTGTTTGAAAGCTTGATTTCTCCTGAGAATAAGCCTCAGAAAAAGCATCATAAGATATGTTATTTCCCTGTGTGTTTTTAACATGTTTGTTCAGAGAGCTAATTAAAATGGCAAGTTCAAGCATGTCCTGCTCAGGGGATTTCATGTACAGCATTCTGCGTGGCAAGTCTTGAAAAGCAGGCTTTTTCCCCTCTGACAAGAGTTTTTCTTTGTTTATGGCTGATGTAAATTGTTTTCCCTATTACGCTAATTTAACTTAAAATTTTTCAATAACTGTTTCCATTACAACAGTGCCCTTAGAGTTGATGTTGACAATACAGGTCATGCCAGAAACTACCATGTCTAACTATGGCCTGGAATTGATTATTTTCTTCTGTACATGCAATAAAATACACTCGGTGGCCATTTCAGTTGGAACATCTTCACCGTCTAATCCATTCCAAAACAGGTTCTGCCTGTAGCCCACATTAAATTAGCTGGTTTAGCACTGAGGTCATAGTTAGTGATGATGTTGGACTGGACTGCATTATATTCAGTGGTGTTTCTAATAATCTGCCTCCCTCATGTATGTAAATGGATGACACCACCTTTAAATATGACCTAAATGACAGCCATGTATTCAAATATACACATTTTTCAACACAAATACTGAACATAGGGTATGTAGAATTTATGGCACAGCTGTTGTATTAGACCAGATGGTGATGCAATAATAGACAAATTCTCACATTATTACTTAGTTATCTTAAATTAGGACACGAAAGCCCAGGTATTCCATTAAGTAAGCTGTTTACATACAACTTCAATTAGTTCAGGCAAACATCACTTTTTAACCTTTTGCATCTTTAAGTATGCTGGAGAGGGCAACATCTTTGGCTGGTGACGAGGGAATATTCAGTGCATTTCTCACAGTGCCAGTTAATCTGTCCCACAGCAAAAATGTGGTTTAAGAAGCTTTTGGCTTAGCAGCCTCTCACTCTGATATTGATGGGCCTCACACTCTTGATTTGCATTTAAGGGGAAGGGGAGGGCAAAAGTGACCTCCCATGACTTTAGATTTTATTTGTCTTTATACTGTATCTACAATATGTTCACCTTAAGCTGTGGGACAATCAATTGTTCAAAAATAATTGATTCATGCATAATGCTCACTGGCAAACTGAACCAAACATGTGTTTTCATTCCTTTGCATGTTACAAGAGACTCATTTAACAATTGAGGCACCTGTCTGCAGCACCTGTTTTCTCTGTTCTTAAAACAAAAAACCCATGCAGAGCAGCAGAGCGATCCCTCTTCTGCACTGAATGTCATATATGCATATTAGGCACAAATTAAATGTGCGTGTTTTATTTGTATTTTTAAGTACCTTCAAATCCGTGATGTGTGCATTCAGTGTTTCACCTGGCTCAGAGACAAATTCCTCTTCATAAATATTTTAATATTAAAATTCAAATTGAAGTATTCTGACATGTAAACATGCAAAATAAGTGGTAAGTAAACCAACATCACTAGTACCTATACATACTGCGTATATAGTGCTCAAACTGTAAGTTTGAGGAGGTTATTGGACATGTAACTAATTTCATTATTTTTATATTATACTATTATGAAAGTAGTCTCTCTTAATTATAGTGGAGGACACATCTCATCGTCTTCTTATGAGAAATGGGCTTAATATTCATTTCTAAGTCCCTGCTGTGGGACATGTTGCAGTTAAATCATGTAGCCTACCCACTATGATTCGTCCTTACAACATCCTCATGGTTTAGGTTTAATTCCATTTTTAGAACTTTTATTGCTCTGGATGAATTACACAATCATAAATTTGATGCTATGTTGAGCTCCACAAATGAAACTGGAGGTGATCGATCATGCGGACTGAGTGGAACGTCCTCTGGCTTTGACTTTGTTTCAGCTTTCTCCACTGGAGGACACTGTGGTGCTGGTGCCTGACTAACCAACACAAGGAAGGTCTCTTTAATAGGTAGAGGCTTTTCAAATTGATTGCAGAAATAAAAAATACAAAAGTAGAGTGGAAGGTCTAATAAGGAAATCTAACTATAGTATCAGTAATTAGAAAAAAGCAGTGAAACAGTGACATTGAGAAATGGTGTTAATCTTTTTTGAGTATAAACATGAAGCTAATGGATATCATTCTTTCATTAACACCATTTTCTCTGCACACTTGTTAGATCTATGTAAGTAAATCCAAACACACAGCTCTCTGTGTGTTATCCTTTCTCTCTGAAGCCCAGTGAGGGGACAGAAGCAGTCATCTGAATTGATCTCAAGTAATTGGAGTCTGAGGGAAGAGAAGTCAATGGACCATGAAAAACAGATCCAACAACCATTACCTGTTTGCAAGTATAAGAACAAAAACAACTCGACTACTTCAGGAGAGAGGGATCAGAGACAAGGTCCACCCCACACCTTGTCAGCTGTGACTGTTCTCAGGTAAGAGTGTAAGCTTTCTGATATCACTTTGAATGCTAAGTAGTACTTAACATTCAAAAGGCCATTAAAAATGATATCACTATAATCTAGGTGATTTTACTGATTTGATTACACTCCTTTCTGTCCCTGCAGGAATGTCATCAGAACAGTTTGTTCGTGGGATGCTCTATCTGTCCCTCACTGTTGTTGGAGTCCCAGGTAACACTGTGGTCATCCTGGCATTCCTCCTGTTGCTGCACCAGGAGAACCGCCTCCTCCCAGCGGATGCCATCATCCTGCATCTGGCCTGCGCAAACCTGCTGGTAGTGGGTGTTCGCTGTCTGCTGGAGACCCTAGCCTCCTTCCGCCTGGCCAACATCTTTGGCGATATAGGCTGTAAAGCTGTGATTTTTGTCTACAGGACCTCCCGCTCCCTCTCCATCTGGCTCACCTTTGTTCTGAGTGCTTACCAGTGCCTGAGCATTGCCCCTCCCGGATCACGCTGGGCCTCCGCCCGTGCCTTTGTTGCCCACTATTTGGGCTTTGTTTTCCTCTTCCTCTGGCTCCTCAACACCTGCATGAGCTCGGCAGCCATACTCTTCTCCTTTGACAGACAGAATAACTCCACCTTGACAAACCATGGCATTAATGTAGAATTCTGCTATGTGCACTTCCCCTCAAAGCTGTCCAAACAGGCAAACGGGGCAGCCCAGGTGGGAAGAGATGTGGTTCCCATGGCCCTCATGACCCTCGCCAGTCTGATCATCCTGGTCTTCCTTTACAAGCACAGCCAGCAGGTGAAGGGACTCCGCAGCAGTAGTGGTGTTAGCGGTGGAGGAAGTAGTGGGGCCGAGCAACGAGCTGCCAAAGCCGTGGTAGCACTTGTGACCTTGTATGTGGTCCTCTATGGGGTAGATAATGGCCTTTGGGTGTACACTCTCACTGTGAGGAAGACCATGTCTTCCTCTCTAATCTCTGACCTGCGCATATTCTTCTCCTCGCTCTATGCAGCGCTAAGCCCTGTGGTGATCATTGTGTCCAACAAGAAGGTGAATGGCAGGCTGAGGTGTGTAGCGCAGGAGAAGCCTGTTCAGGAGAAAGCCACAAGTCTTTCCACCATGTGAGGCCTGCTGGGACAGCTGATTACTCACAGAGCTACAGGGGAAGCCGAAATGATGAGGACTGAATCTTTTCTAAAGTCTGGGTCGTGCATGGGTCATTCTGTCTTTGTAGTACACTGGGTACATTACGTTTTGTGATACAAGTTGCAGGAGAGACTTGTCTTTCATCTGTTGGTGTAGCTCATAATAATGATGCCTTTTTTTTATATGTATTAAAACATTTTGTTTATGAGACTTCTCTGACATATTGTGAAATAACTTGTTAGAGTTTAGCACCTGTAACTAAGGGGGTGGGTGGGTGGTTCAGGGGGGTGGGGAGGGTGCAGGGTTGTCTATTGTCTCACTGACTAGATTTAAGGAGAAAAACTGTCTTCACAACCCTTTGACTCAATACTAGTGTGTATGAATCTCTGCTTATCTGGTGATATCTTGCTTTGTTTGTTTATGCGTTATGTTCGTACCATCTTAATTGGGTGGAAAAAATATAGCCGGATGACTCAGGGCTCAATGTAGCTGTCAAGTGACTTCCAACTGCCCATTTAGCTACAATTAAGGCTTTGAATAGAAGCTTGGAAATGTCTCGTACTAATGAGGCAGGTTAATTGTCCCACAGAGAATTGGTTAAAAATCTGATGGGAAAACTATACTCTTTAGAGAGAGAAAGATGTAAAAGATGTTCATTACTCAATACTTAATTACTCAGTAAAATGCCAACAATGTATGTCTGAGTTCCACGATTGTGGTTATAAGATGAGGACACGTTAGGGACACAGAGCTACATCTTGGTACAAGCCCTGTGGAGTTTGCTGTGGATGTGGAAACGTGGGAATTTAGGAGTCATTATGTAATTGCCATGTCTCGCACAAGTAAGGGCAGAAAGACAGGGTGAGGACATAACAACCTCTGTGAGTGACAGTCTAAAAGACACAAAGTAGGGCTGCCAGCACTCTGTGATCCTGCAGTAACTCTAAAGTGCAATCAGTGCAGCGATATTCAACTGCTGTCGCAATGCAGGTAAGAAGGAGGAGGAGAAGTCCTCTTTTTGTGCTTGTGTAGAACTGATGCATTCAATACCAGGTTGACATCAAAGGATATTAAAGGCCATATCTTTTGTTATAGAGCAACATTTGCCTTTATTTTAAAAGTTGCAATCATTACAACCCATGGTGAAGTAACTACATTTTTGCAAAGCTCTCTCCAGATGACAAATTCCATGTGTCTTACTCTTCAAACCACTGAAATCTGATTGGCACTTTACACAGACTCCGGTGGAATGAAGGATAGAATACATGGATGGTTTCATTAGAGCAGCGAGCATGCTGGTGCCTCCGGTGAGAAATCACTGAAATGATTCCCCTCAACGCTCCCAGTGATGTCATTCTCTCTGTTTCTGGTAGAAAAGAAGTGGCAGATTAGTTAAAAGAAACCAATACATGGAAAAACTGGTTCCAATGGTGTGTATGCTCATGCTCCTTTCTGTGTGTGCATGTGTGTGAGTGAGTGTGTGTGTGTGTGTGTGTGTGTGTGTGTGTGTGTGTGTGTGTGTGTGTGAGTGTGTGTGTGAAGGGTGTGCCAGGCAGGCCTCTCCCTGCACAAGACAGGACCTGTTTTCACTGTTTTTCATTCTTACGAGCCCACTGAATGCAGGGTGCTGTTGAACATGTAGAGACCAAACCCACAGAAAAATAACACTATATTGCTGCCTCACTCTTGAATCACCACCAACCTTCAGCTCACACATTTCCCCCTGCATATAAAACACAACTTGCAATAGCTGATAAATGTGCATTTTTGTCATCCGTTCAACCTCAACTCACCTGCTTGACAAGGCAAAGATGTGTGACATGCACAAGCTATCTGGAAAAATAACTCAACCGTTGCAACCAGCAACTGACATTTACCAAAGAAATAAACCTACAAATGTTAACTCTTCTGTTTCTTTGACTGTAGTTGGACAAAGTAACACAAACCTGCAGAAAAGACACAAACACACACACACACACAAACACACACACACACACAAAAAGCTGTCCAGTGTTGTCGGCTAAATGAGGTTGAAGGGTTGCAGTAAATCCTGCCAGGTGATCCATCCCTGCTGTGCCTGATGTCAGTCTGTTTACCTGCAGCAGGTACAGGTATTTTTGTCCCCCAAGTCCACCAATCGCGAAGCAGCACCAGGGTTAAACCTCGCCCCTCCTCTGCCTTGAAGCCAGTCCACACCCTAATGTAGCCTTTTTTCACTCAGGAAATGGATGTTAAACCAAAAGCTCCTCTCCTCCCCCACAGAAAACCTTTTGGATTACAACAATCACTGTGAGCAACATGTTCTGTTTTTACAGATGCAGGGACAAATTGACGACTAATATGGTAATACAAGGGAACAGTGATAACAAGCATGAGTCAGCAACACATTCACCTCCTAAAATCAATTCTAAATAATTTGATAATGACACGTGAAAGCATTTTGAAAGCCTCATCATCATCTGTTTACCTCTGAATAATCAGTTAATCCAGTCCCCTTGAATGTTATTTTTCTGGACAAAACTATATTTTAGTTATTAATCCCATAAAAATCTTCTCTCAGATGTTTTTTCCAGTTAAGAAGAGCTCTGACTGACTATGGCAACTGGAAACTTGGGGGTTTATTACTGTGGTGAAAATGTATCAGTAATAAACACATCCTGCGGTACTTTCAAACCCCAAATTTTATGGAAATGACAGACATAATAAGCCTTTTTAAGTTTGCTGATACCGTCTTTGCCTTTCCTTCAAAGGGATGTTTCTTTAGGCGCGTTGTTTAGAGGATTTATTCCCTGTTTGAGTGAAGCCACTGATGGGGAATGCAATAGAAAAACTGTAATTTTATGTAAATCAACTCATTTAGTATTTTTTAAAGTGCAGGACAGAAAAAATTTCCATCTTAGAAGTGGTTTTAATTCAGCGCAGTGCCCATTTTGTGTTCTTCAGAGCACAAATAAAGAAAGTATTTAAATTATGTGAAAGCCATGTGCTCAGAACTCTACCTGCCAGGAGGTGACCCGAGTTTAACATGATTTTTATTTAGTTTTTTGTACTCTTAAGTTACAGAGTTGTATGCATCCACCCAGTTTAACTGATTCTCTCAGACAGGGAACACACACGGTCGAGTTTCAACTTGCCTGGAATGCTGCACTGCACGAAAGCGAGGAACAGTATGGTGGGAAGAAAATTTACACAGTTGAGACGAAAGTTAGACCTGTTCTGTCTCGACAAACACAGCAATGCTGAGATGCTGGATTTAATATCCACATAAATCCGCAGGTTGTGGGGTTTAATGGTTGTTCTCACAGTTCTGACAGCCCGATTTCACAAGAGAATCTAGTGGCAAAATATTAAAGAAATAGTTTGACATTTAGGAGTGTGTATAAGATGAGTAAGATGAGAAGATTGATATGACTCATGTAACTGTACTTGATACTGTTAGAGCCAGCAGCCTAGCACAGAGAAGAGTAATGGGGAGAAAAGATGGCATCTATTTATTCACTGGCAACAAAGTCCACCTAACAACACTTCTACAGCTCCCCAATTAAGATGTCACGTATTGTTCATTACAAAAAACAGTAGTAGTTTTACAAGTAGTTAGGTTTGACAGAGCTGGGTTAGCTGTTTCCCTGTTTCCAGTTTTTGTGCTAGGCTAACCTGCTGCTGGCTACAGCTTCATATTTACAGTATAAAGTACAATATATAAAATACTGGTATCAATCTTTTCATGTCACTCGCTGCAAGTAACCAAATAAGCACATTTCCCAAACTGTCATACTATTCCTTAAAATCTAATCATCGATTAGTGTTGTTTATTAATAGGTTACAAGACAAAGCTTCTTTTAGTTCAGTATCAAGACAAAATCAACTCAAAAGAAAGAAAGTTGGAAAAAAGAGCAGACAAATATGGACGTTCAAATGATAATGAGCAGTGAAACTACTAATCTACCACAACAATGTCTGTATAATCTACAGCAGGGAGGTTATATAGCACATTACTCCCTTTTCCAGTACTATACCAACAAGGACATGGACCACACTGAAGGGGGTGGGGGTGTGGGTGTGGGGGTGTGGTGTGGTTGAGGCTCTTAGGCCCCAGGGCAGCAGCCTACTGCAACTACAGGTTAGATATGCGCTGCTGTGCCGAGACTTGAAAGACATTCACAATGCTGCTCCCTACCCAGCAGTGTATCACACTTTAAGGAAAAGAAAAAGAAGAAAGGAATAAGGAGTGGAAGAGAGAAGGTTGGGTTGCGGAGTTGGAGAAAAAAAAAAACAGTATAGACAGGCATGGAAATGCTGTCATATGAACTTCTGAGAAATATTTGAATATTAATAATCTTTCATATGGGTTACAGTTTGAATTGGCTGAAACAGAAAGCTGAGACCTGCCCTGACGTGAACCAAGTATCAGCATGTCAGTATTCTCTCAATATGTGGCTCATAATTCATTACTCAGGGGTGAATTAGCTTTTGTTTTATCCTTATTCAGGTAGTCTTGCTGAGATCTGGATATATTTTTTAAAGAGAAAGATACATTTCAAGAGAGAAATAAATGTATATCAAAGAGGAAAGGGCTTCATTGACATGTCAGTTTGCAGAGATTCATCCTTTGATGAGCCAATCCAATGTCCCTCAGGGACACTGATTCATGCTGAATGCTGTGTGAATGCATAAACCTGGAGCCCAGATTTTAATCTCTTTAAATGATTGTGGTTAAGAGGCAGTGAACATAGCAGGGCTGAAACTGGGGGTCTGAAAGTTGAATTAAACTCAAGGAATAATAGTGAAGCTGTATCTGCAGCTGCATGCTCAATACTGTTATTTCAGTATTCTACATAAGATGCCTTAAAATTGAACCAAATGCAAAACTCAGCACCCCTTCATGACTCAAAAACCACAGTGATTTTCCCAATCTTTTACAACACTCTGACAATCTGATCTTAAAGTCTCTACATACAAGTTTCTCACCCAAAAACGCCATCACTCAGGATACTTAAGCCCTTGCCCAGTGCTGACTTTGAATTTTATGTACACTATATAGGTTTCATTGTATGTTTTTATAATTTATATTTGTGAATGCAATGAGCTCTCAGTGGAGTTTGTGCCATTACTGTTGCAGATGCAGAGAATAGATTGACTATTTTACACCTTAGGGGAAAAGTGCAACACAAACTGTACTTGTAAAATGACTTTGAAACAGGATCAACTGTCAAAAAAACAGTTCAACATTTACACTTATTAGTTTCTTGCCAAAAGTAAGATGAGAAGCTTGACCCCGCTGTCATGTCTTTGCAGTAAATATGAGAGTAAAGCCAGTAGTAGCATAAAGACTGGAAACTAATTAACAAATTAATCTGTACAAAAAAAAATGTTGTCATCTTGAAGTTGCCAGACAACCAACACGACTTCAGGCTAGCATTTTCCTGCTGTTTCCAGTCTGTGTGTAATGCTAAGCCAATAAACTAACAGTCTCCTGGCTGTAGCTTCATATTAACCACACAAACACGAGAGTGGTATCGATCTTCTAATCCAGCTCTAAGCAAGGAAATGAATAAGCGTATTTCCCAAAATGTCAGACTAATACTTTAATGGTAAACATCACTGAAATAAGATTGGTTATAAAGCAGCAAATCAAACAAAGACCTTTAATCAAAACGTAACACAACCTTCTTCATGTCAAATTTACACTAACTGGGATCCTGCCCTTTATCTTTCCAATCTTTCCCTTTAAATGCCACAAAGGTGGAATTTTCCACAAGCCACTTCCCTGAGTTCACTGTGGAATGCAGACAAGATGAAGCAAGCCTGCAGAGCTCGGTATCTCGGCAGTAACAGTGTGTTGAGGTGCTTCGCTCCTGCACGTCATGTCCATCTCCTAAATTCTCTCTTCAGAGACTGTGTTAAGCTTATTACTCAAAGTTTATATCTCTGTCCTGTGGTCCTGGTAGTTGCCACTGTTGCTGCCGATTTTCACGAGTATCCTGCAGAGGACCAGTAATCTCAGCCCTTTACATTCTCTGATTTTGTCCAGTAACCACCTTATACAGTCTGAATGTTGTTAACTGAAGTACATCATTCAAAATGTTTGAATGTCTAAGTAAATCACAAAAGCCCTAAAAGCAGCAGGATGTTTTAACACAACTCTAAATTCAAAGCTGTTGGAGACATTTATGAGTGCTCTATTAAACAGCCATAGATTGCTATCTGTGCCTCAGAGCAACAGACCTTGTAAAGTTATACAACACGGGCATGTGCTGACATAACTGCCACACATATCTCATCAGCTACTACCACCCTTCACACAGGTTAAGGAAGTGCAGAATAATGAGTGGAGAAAATGATGGAAACATCGTGTCCCTTTGGAGCCAAAATTACTGTCTGTAACAGCGCATAACAGGAAGAAGTCAAAAATACACATCTCCACATACTGTGTATACATTTACACTGCACTTAAATGTACCACACAGTGTTACACTGTTAATGGGATGTATGCAAAATGACAAACTGCCTGCAGTGTGGAGTTGTTGGCATGTGATGATAAGGACCGTTACTCCAACATATTATGAAAAATTGAGTCTCCTTTTGCTTTTTCAGAACAAGTGGTGTCACTCCACCCACTTAAAGCTGAATAATAGATATGATGGCTCCTCTGTGTATCTTACAGTTGCTGTCACAGTAATTACAAAAGACTTGAGTGGAGCATTCACACAGGCATTTCCAGACTTTGCATTAGTCGAGTGCATTTCACTGCTTCGGAGGTTGAGATGATTTTGGTTTGCACGGTCTGCTGAAGTAGACTATCTCACAAATCAAAGACACACACACACACACACACACACACACACACACACACACACACACACACACAAACACACACACTGGTTTTGTTATAGCTGCCCGATTGTGCCCTCAAATCCCAAAATGTCCAACCAGACTTTTGACTGTTGTATTGACTTTCAAAACGAATCATAAACTCAGAGGACCTTTGGGGAGTTTGGGTGGCTGTTGGGTGCTTTAACAAAAATCAGTCAGTGCACCTTTAAATATTTGGAAATGGGGCAGGAGAGAGTACCACCTGGTGATCCTTTAAGGTATTACAATAAAGGGGCAGTTTGAATGACGTCAGTGCAGTGCTGAATGTGTAACTTCCTTAATAGTTGGCTGGAATCAGTATGAAAATATTAATTAATTATATTTTTCCAGATATGATATGGCAAATCACCCTCTTATTGTTTTTTCCCCTGGACTATGTTTTTATATAAATGGCAAATGAGCTGTTTCTCTGTATGAGTTTCACCTAATGAGGGTCCAGTGATTGACACTGTGCAGAATACTTTGAACTTTTGATCAGGCACACCTGTCCATTAGACTTTTCGACGTCCAAAGAACTATGTAGTAATTGCAACAGCAGACCTAAGTAAAATGATAACACTATATAACCATAGCAACACATTAAGATTCCACAAACGAACAATGAACAATTACGTTAAATTATTCGTGCTAAGCTCTTCTCCCAAACAAGCGAAGCCTCTACTGCACAGCTGGATTTACTTGTTTGGGGGAACAATTGCTTTTGCCCCCCCCCCCGTTGCCTTCTGGTTCCTATTAAGTACAGTGCACACAACATGCTATAGATGGCAGCTTCATTATACTTTGCACACCAGACCCAGAAACCAACCACTACTCCTGCCCTCTGGTTTCTTTTATATGCCAGCTAGTTTGTGGTGATGTGATCGAACACAACTTTATTTAGGTCTAGGCACCATGTGGGCACATTCTAAGTAGACACCTCCATACACAAGACAGGGCTACAAGACTATATGGTAAAAGAGAACCCAGTTGATATTGCTGTCATGCAAATTCCCAAACAAGTTTACATAAAAAGCAAATGACCAAACAACAAATGATAAGCAGTGAACCTGGGACTTTTGGGGCATCCAGATGTCAGAGCGCCTAGGGCAGTTGCCCACTTTGCCCTTTTGGTAATCCAGCCATGCTCAAGGGTTGAGTTTGGGGAGGGTTTTGGAAAGTAATGTTTGTACTTGTGCCCACATAAAAGGCATACGTTCATAATGACAGCCAGCAGCAGTGAAGCAGCTCTAAATCCATACATTAGATTCATGTCCTGCATTTGTGACATTTTGAAGTTGGAGGGACTTTAAAGTGGTCCTACTTACTAAACTTTTCTTCTCCTTAATTTAAAGTATATCTTTATGTATTTAAGCTTTTGTAAGAATTCCTAAAGTTAAGTTGCTATGCTGTCAGAAATACGCACATCTTGACAGGCAGTTTCAGACTAACTCTGGCCACGACTTGACTTATTCTTAAATTGGTCTCCTTAACTAAACAAATGCTAAAACACTTCCCATCAAGCATTTTTCAGCCTTGTCATAGAAACACTTCAGTAACACTTGAGGAACAATTTTGCCAAGCTGTAAAGACAGAAAACAGGATCAGAAGAGCTGCTGGAGCATTTTTTCTACAAAACTGAACAACTGATGAACGTGTTAATTAATGAATCTGACTTATCTCTGTCATTACATGTGTTGTTATCACCGTATGATTGTGTTAAATCATTTAACAGACAGGGCTGCATTTTCACAACAGGCTTGTGGTAAATACAAGGCTGACATGTGAAGACCTTCCTGGACTCCTAACACATCTGTAAAGCTAAAACCAAAAAAAAAAAGGAAAATCAACAAGTAAGAGGACAACTGTAGCGCAAATGTATGGTTCCATTCATGATAATAAAGATATTTCTAGGTAAGTAGGCAGCGGAGGCCACTAGTTTTCTCTAGTGTCACAGGTTTTATAGAAGTCTCAGTGCACTGAATAATGTATTGACTCATATGTCTGGAGGAGCGCCACAGTAAGACAGACGATCAATGGCTCAGCAGCAGTGCCAGATTAGCTTTCATAGAACTTTTTCCCCCAGCACAGTCTTGTTCGTCCCAGCATCAGAAAACTATTTTGATGATAATTTCTGAATTCACAGGCAGGTGCTGGTCATAAAGGATGTCTTTATTCTGGAGCACAGTGGTATTACATAAACAGTATGCTGTCTGCCACTACAGGTTAGCCAGATTTGTAGGAATGGCAACTGTCTCAAGAAAACAATACACAGATGTCCCTGTTCTTTTTCTGCACCAAGGCAATATATATCTGAAAAACTAAATGTAACATGATGGGTGTTTCTCTAAAGAAGATGAATGATGATGGTTTCTGTTCACCGTTGTAGTTTAGCATTGTCAGCATTTGCTAATTAGCTAATGCGCAATCGAGGCTGAGCTGAGGTATTTGGTCATAAGTGAAGTTTTAACCTGGTGATGGTCATTTTTCAAAATCATTACATTTCATCCAGTGGGAAATATGAATTTAAGTACTAAATTTCACACGAATCCGTCTGATATTTGTTGAAATACTTCATGCTGGACAAAAGTGGTGGGCTGACCATCCTTAAAGCCACAGAAACTTGTTTTGTTTGGGTTTTTCTTGTGGTTCTGCCTTTTACGCCTCAAGAACACCATCTTAAAATCTAAATTTCCTATCTTTGAAATGCACTAGCAGCAATCAAAGTCACCTTGCCTTGCAGAAGCACTTAAAATGCTCGTATTCAAGCGTTTTTATGAATTCCTCCAGTGATATTGACGCATAGACCTTGACAACCTAGATACAGGATCTGTAATGTGGGCTAATGTCCATGTACCACTACAAGTGAGTAACTCACGCATCCTTATGTAAAAACAACTGGAACTACACCAATACTGAAGAGATTTTTTATGGTCAGCTTTTTATTCTTACTCTATTCACACATGCAATTATAGTTCATCCATTCACTTTCACTTTATTGCCAGTGTTAATACCTACAAGCTGAACAGGTGACAGAAGAGAAGATGTGATTACAAAAAGAAAGCCTCTCCATCTCACTCCATGTAAATCAATAAACCTAAAAATAATTGCTTGCAGGTTTGTTCTCACAGATAATTAATCAGCAGTGATCTTTGTCCCTAATTTTCATTTGAACTGTTGTGGGTTTTGCAGCTGTGAAAGATAGAAGATGAAAATACTACCCCTCTTCTACTGTGCATCCTTTCCAGCACCAACCACTCAGCACACTCAGCTTTAAACACACAAACATACACACACACACACACATCTCAGACGGACGGCGTGAGACGCTTTTACCTCAAGCTCTCTGCCATACCTCTGCCCCCTGCTGTCCTTCAAGATCCACTCATTAACAGTAGAGGGCATTGGACACATCACCTCATCACCTCCCTACAGGATTGAGGCCCTCCACCTGACCTTGGAAAACGTCCAAGCCAGCAGCACATCAGGCCTCAGGAGGGGAGTAAGGTTCAGGTTATGGGATGAAGGTCAGCGCACCGCAGCCTCATGCATGCTGAAGAGCCCTGCTGCTTTTCAGACAGGAGGAGTGTTTTCTGTGGTTTCTCTCTTTCTATCTTTGACAGAAAAGGCGACCTCTGAGCATAAATCTGTCTGACACTCTGATTGGGTCAAACTTTTTGCATTTAAATCTTCATGTTTGAGTTTCAGCCCAGGTTCTTAGTTGATGAACTGTTTATGAGAAATCATCAGACTTGTATTGTAACATTGAGTGCTGTTGCCATTCCCTGGAGATGTTCTGAAAAATGGAAGACGGTGGTAGCTGGCTGAAACTCCATCTGGCTAAAGCAGACCTCTTAGCAACAGTCAGACTATAAAGAGAGACCACCATTCAAATGACACTTTCATCTGAAAATACGACCTTGCTTTTTTGAAACACAGAGTAGGTGGAGGCAGAAAAAGAAAAGTCCATTAATAGAGAAGATGGAGTCTAATGTAGAATCGACCAGAGGGTTTTTTAATGATTACTAGCCGTTCATTGATCAAGCACTCCAAGACAGGAACAAAGAACGCTTTGCGGGGGACGAATCCTCTGCTCCTGCCTCTACTTCAGAAATTAGTAATCAAACCTCTGACACTCAGATGTCTGTTCTTGGTTAAATAAAGTCAAGGTCTTACATTTTAAACGTTTTCAGCCAGAGCAGCTCTGGGGATGGCAATGTTCATCAGTCAGTTAGTCCACCACTCTGGTTCAGACTAAAATATCTCAGCAACTATTGGATGGATCATCAGGAAATTTTGTGTCATTATTTTAGCATCAGTCAAAATCCCAGAGGTTGAATCCTGATGACTTTGCTAAAACACTAACTTTTCCTTTATTGCCATGATTGGGCAAAAATCTATGTTTGCACAGTGGTTTAGTTCATAATCAAATACCTGCAAAAGTATTGACCATATCCCATCAGCTGTGCTTACTATTCAAAATCAATTAGTATTAGTATTAGTATTATTAGTAAATAAGCAACTGTTTGCGAACAAGTTCACCATAATATGTCAGTGTTGTGTTTGTAGTTGTTTTCAAACTCCCTAAGTGACCAAAATGTGTTGAAGTTGTTGCTCCAACATTAGGATGAGCTAAAAAAACCGAATTTCTGGCATCACTGGTGAATTGCTGCAGCCCGTTCAATGCATCTGCGTTGAGAGAGAGTCACACCATCAAGGAAAAAGACATTTTCATCAGGTTGCCATGACTAGGTTTTTCACATGAATGTATTCATGCAGCTGCAGGACAGGAATGACAGCTATTGATTTGAACATATGAGTCTCATGGATTCTTGATGTAGAGCCAAAATCTTTTTCCCCCGTCTGGTTATCTGCCAGTGTGTCCTTATTTCTGACCTCTGAATTTGTTTTGCTACTGCAACTTCTTTTTTTTTTTTTTTTTCTTAAAATAATATTTCACACTTTGAAAAGAAAGCAGGCAGCAGCAAAATAACCAGCAGAGTTGAAATAATTTTGTTATCTTCTCCCCTGGAGTGAGATCAAGGTAAAGACACGTAGGAGAACATTTTTAGGGGATACAGACAATGGTGTATTCTGCTTATATACTCCACCGGTTTTACGGGATTTCGGGAGACTTGTGAGATATCAGCATTAAATCCATATTGATGACATAGAGTAAAGGAATTTAAAGATGTGTGTACTTTCATAAGCACCAAACTAAGGTCTTCTTTCATAATGCTGCTGTTTTTCTGTATGAAAATTCCACATAGAGAAACACAAAAAGGGCCAAAATCTGTTAAGGAAGCATAATAGATTGCAGAGCAGCACAAAAGTGACACCTGCCAAATTTGAATGTATATTCTCTGGCCTGTCTGCAATATGTCACATTTGCAATACATTACATCGCTCAGTGTTGGCCCTCCCTGAGAAAAACATGCTGTTCCTTGCTACAGTGCATTATGAAAGGTTGCAAATGGGCTAATTTGCAGCTTTGACAGCACCAGCCTCAGCAAAGGCGGGTAGTAATAGGTTTTGAGGTGCCGCTTCAGCGACTGCTGTGATGGGAACGCTGTGGCTGAAAGTAGGCATAGGTCAGGCTTCTCTGGAAACTCTGACAAATTAAAAACAGAAAACCTTTGACATTTATCACGCTCAGAGTCTGCAAAGGTCATTGCCTGTACTTGCTGCTTTCATTTTCCTTCTCCGTCCCCTCTGGACGTGTTTTGCTGTGATTGCTTATAGCCTGCTGGAGCTGTAACAGGGGGAATCAGGAACTGTGATTTCAGAGAAATGCTCACGCGATGAAAACATTTCTCACACGAGGAGCAGATATATGGAGTAAACAGAAATGTAAACTTATGGACTCTCTCTGCTGCTGCTCTACTCTTTCCTCTTATTTATACACTGTATAATACCAGTTGTTAATGGGTCTATCATGATGATTAGTTATCACATCAGCTTCATAAGGTTGCTATTTCTTAGTAAACTGCTGTTGTGAAAAGACACACTAAAGTGCGTTTCTGATTTCCTCACGATACATCATTCCACACCATAAACACTGAAAACTTGTAATCCCACTGGACCATGACTGTCTCATTTAAATGTTAATATAATTGCCATCATTCATAATTTAATGTGCTCCCTGGCATTTTCCGTTCATCTCGGTATTGCTATCTTATGTGACAAGCCAATTTACTGCTGGAGTTGACCAAATTGCTTTAGCATTGTAATACTAACACCATAATAAATCCTTGATATATTGTTCCTCCTTAGGTAATAAAAAAAATAATAGAATGTTATACACATTCACCATGGAATCAATTTTCATTGATTTCCCTGGCGTTACATACGCCACCAGATTGCGCCTTTAAGTCAGGTATGATGCAGCTGGAGAAACATTACATCTGAGGAATGTGACAGAGATTGCCCTTTTTGCCCTCTTGTTGTCAGAGGTGGCTTTAGTGGGGCTGGAAGTAGTGTGAGAGATGACACAAGCAGTGTGAGGAAAACGAATCAGACAGATTATAGCTCTGAAGAGAGAGAGGAGAGAGAGCAGGGCCAGGCTTAATGCTGGTAGGTGTCATTTTCTGTGACCTTTCTGGGAATTACCACCGTGCATGACCCAGAGCATGTCTGCCTGTCACTGAGACAGTCCGGGGCTTCTGCTGCCGTTTCCCCCCACTTCCAGTCATCTTTCCTCTGGCAGACATTATGGCCTCCAGATGCTTGACTACCTTCCAATTGACCTGATCATGGCCAATAACTCTGATAATCCCTCAGTTCTCATTAGCTCGCTCACACAACTTCAACTGAAATTTGAATTCTGCGGGCTCCCTCTATGTCTGCGAGGTAGCTTAACCTTTGATAATATGTCTTAGCAGAGAAAACCCAGGATTAGTCGACTCGTGGAAGCTATTGTGGGAGAAAAGCAGCATCAGAAGTTGATTGTCGTTTAGTTGGGGGAATATGAATGCGGATTCACTCAAAGATACAGGCAGTCGAAGCTTGAAATCCTGTGATTAAGACATGTAATCCTATGTTAATTGTAGAATTGCAGCATATGTTTAAATGGTGCTCACTGGGACATATGTGCCATTTCAAACCAGGCATATCAAATTAGGTGTTATTCTTTGATTCCTTTCTCACGTAAAGACCAAAACCATAAACATGCCTGTCTTAATATTTTCCAATTTCCCTGCTGTATTTAAGGCACACAGCCCCACACCTATTCGTTCCTATTGAATGAGTATCTTAAAAAAACTTCCTGGATCAGCTTGGCACTGCATAGTTTTCTAGCAAACATTGCTCAAACTGGAGTAAATTATGCATTTTTGGGAACTATATTCACTGCAGTTAGTGTTTAGGGCAACATGAAAAGTGTATAATGGGTCGCCTTAAAATAAGCTACAATGCTGATGTTCATTGAAATTAAGCCAAATGCCGCCCAGTGCAACAGTGTGGCTCAATGTGCTCTGAGCAGTTTTTGGTAAACAGTGGAGCTCTGTGTCGCAGAGGAAGAAGCAGACGGGCTCCAGCTACAGACACAGAGACAAGACTGTCTCAATCTTCTCATCTAACTCTGCAAGAAAACAAACAAGCCAATATTTCAAAAATGTTGATTCGTGGCTTTAAAGAGAGGTTAGCATGATATCAACAGTACACAAAATTCTATGGTAAATAAAGTGTTGTGGGGAGGGGGAAGGCTCATCTAATAGTTTGTCCCACTGAGCAGGGCTATGACAAAACCAGCTTGATCTGCAGCCAAACACTAACTATGTGTTCACAGGAAGCCACTGTCACAGGAAAAAATTAAATCAGTCTGCCCGCAAGGAACATGGAGCAATTACTTCAAGGTGCTAATTAAAATAAATTAAGCGAAAGGTGAGACAGGGAAAGAGATGCAGAGGGAGCCACAAAGAGGGAACAGTCTAACAATGTTAAATTGTCATTTTACTTGAAATGATGTCTGTAGGCTTGCATCAATCCCAAGAAAGAAATCTTTGAAGACATCCTACATAAATCCATTTTTCTTTGCCTCAACATGTTTCTCCCTGAAGAGGTTTTTTCATATATTCATGACAGCACTGTGTCTGTGTTTTCCCCTCCCTTCACATCCCTCTCTGTATTTGATGTCCTCCACCAGCCAGCCTTTGGACACACTGTGTTTTCAGAGACAGATGAGAGGAAATGATTCATTCATCAGACAAGACCCAGGATACAAATCCCAGCTGACCTGCTGATCAGATGGTTGATATTGCAGATCTTCCTCGGGGCGGGTGCCGGGCTACGCTTATTAGGGCTTTTCAGCGGAGCATGGTGCACGGGTCATCATCTCTCTCGTAGTGACTCTCTGTGACAGCAAACACAAACTGGCTTCACCTCTGAAAATGAACACATTGCATCCCCTAATTCAAACGTCAACCCAGATAAGGAACTGCAGGGATGATTGTGTGACATGAGGGCTGGAGAGGGCTGTCAGAGCAGTAATTATTTATTTATTAGAGGAAATATGGATTTGGCCGCAGGTGTGTGTTTTCTTGTTTCTGAGGACATTCTGCGGGTAAATGTGTCACATCAGAACTTTGTGGAAGCAGATATATACTCATCAAAACTTTTCTGATTGCTTTGGACTGGCAATTTGAAAACGCGGCGCGGAGGAAGATGACTGAGTGCAGCTGTCTGTGGTGCTGAAACTGACATATAAAAACTCATGTGTGTTTGCTTTTCCTATCTATTGGGTTGACAGTGACAGACTGCATTACTTTAAATAGAATAATTATTCTGGGGTGTTTTGATTAATAAAAGCCTGATAAACAAAGTGTCCATCAGAGGGGTTTTATCTGTGAAGTGCATTCATGGCAGAGAGCCAATAAGCAGATTAAAGAGCTGTAATGTTAAAAGCATATACAACAGCAGGCAGATGAAAAGCCACCTGCAACCTGCATGTGTTTTAATGTATTTCCATTACTTTTACCATTATTATTATTATTATAACTTTCATTTGAGACTTTGAGATTCATCAGCACCCAGAGATACATTTTTTTTTCTCTCTCTGGTGTTGTTTTCTTTAATTCCTGCTATACCTGCAGAAGACACGAGGAGATTCATGATGAGGAGAATAGGTTATTTAAGGTGCATTTGCTCATATCTTGTGAGGAATTTTCTACGTTAATTAAAACGCCATTTATCTAACTTGATTCCTCTCTAACATCAGAGCCTTTCAGTGTTATTATGATTATGAAGCAAGTGGTGAGATAACATATTCATTAAGCCTCATTTCATCTCAAACGTTTGAATAAAAACAGTTTTTAAATTATGACTGAATATGTACAGTGGTAGAGGAAGTATTCAGATCCTTATTTCAGTAAAAGCAAGAATACTACTACACTGTAAAAACAGGCAATTACAAGTAAAAGTCCTGTATTGAAACTTTACTCAAATACTGTATGTAAGTATTACGCAGACAGATTGGCTCTGTTCACAGTGTTACATTATTATATATTAAATTATTGAATTATTGTCACAGATGCATCAGTATATACTGTGCGAAGCATTTTAATGTTGTAGCTCGTCGAGGGGGAGCTTTTAGATAAATTGAATTGTGCAGTCAAATCTACAGTTGGGTGATTTAATCTATAACAATGCATTTGATCATATAAGATGATCATATGTTTTGAGTGTGAAATCTTAATCTGCAAAGTAACCATAACCGTAAGTAACTGTAGCTGTGAAATAAATGTACAATATTTCTCTGTGACCGGTTGTTGAGTGTAAAGTAGCATAAAATGGAAAAACTCAGGTAAGTTCCTCAAAATTGTACTCAGCCCATGCTGGTGGTGCATCTGTATGGATGGTAATGTCAATCAGTCGGTCTAACTGTCTCTAAATATCTCACTGCCCCTCGGGGTGAACTGTAAATGGTAAATGGACTGCACTTATATTGCACTTTTCTAATCTTATCGACCACTCAAAATGTATTGCACTACAAGCCTGCATTCACCCATTCACACACACATTCATAGTATACAACGCATCTTCTATCCATGCTCCGCTTTTCTATCACACACACACGCACACACGCACACATGCACGCACACGCACACACACACACACACAAACACACACACACACACACACACACACACACACACACACACACACACACACATGCAGTGATGATAACTCAGGAATGATTTGAGGTGGAGCTGGGAATTGAACCACGAGTGGTGGATCACCTGCTCTACCTCCTGAGCCACCATAGCTTGATAAACCCTCAACTTTTTCATCTTGTGCCATCATCAGGTGGAAATCTAATTTGTCTTATGAAGCGCCCATCAGCCTCTGCTGTACTTAGTATTTAGTGATAATTAGCAAAAGTTAGCATGCTACCAGTATAAGCTAAGATGGTGAACACAGTAAACATTATAGCTGCTAAACCACAGCATGCTGACATTGTCATCGTGAGCACTCTGAGATTAGCATTGAGTTCAACTACCACTGCGCCAAAGTACAGCCTCACAGAGCTGCTTGCATGGCTGTAGACTCCTAGTCTTGTTTATGAACAATCATGTATATATACCAGTAGTCTAGAGTTACAGTTTATCTGTGATGAAAAGCACACTACAATCACTGCCTGGAACAAATACATAAATATGGACACAGTTGCCGATTTCAAATCCAGAGCACCTCGACCATTAAATCAAATATAAACACCTACAGCATGGCTACATGAAAAAGACAAGCTAATTTGAAGTTTAGAGACTTAACGTGCCTCCTGAAACCTTCGCTCTGATTTAGTTTATATAATAATTCTAATGATGAGACGAAAAAATCCTTTTGCAAAAACCAGGGAGGGATGCTGAAGCACACTCTCCTGCTCTGCCTCGCTTCCTTTTATTTGCTAAACCACTGTGCAATGATTTCCTGTGCCAAGGTAGAGGCACCACACATTAAACTCTATTCTGAGCACAGGCTTCATCCTCCCTGTGTATTGTGGAAGAATCCAATAATAAGGCTGAAAGTGAGAGAAACCCTGCAGAGATCTAATCAGCACCACACATTGTACTAAGCCAGTGTCCAATGTATGCACTTGCTGGGCTCATCAGCAGCCATTTTCAGAAGCCACTTTAAGTATTATCATCACTTGAGGTCTGTGGTACATTTCTTATAGCACAAATTAAACCAAAATCTGACATTTGTGCTGGATTCAATAGGCGACCCCCAGAACATTTGCAGAGGGGCAAATCAGAAATCTCGCTGAGGTGGTGGTTAAATGGCAATTGTAGACATTTTCTTCACTCCTTCATTTTTCTCTTTCAGCTCTGCGACAGTGCACCGCTGCCCCTTTTCGACCACACCGACTGACTCCATCTTACACCCAATTTTATATTTCACCACATTAATTTGCAGCCCCAAGGAAGGTTTCAGTCTGCTCCTGCTGAATATTTACACATGCAGCATCCTACTCTGACAAGAAAACGCCAATTTACGTGGCGCACAAAACTACTTTCATCCAATAAGCCAGATGCAAATTAATTCCAGTAAAGAAGGTCAAACATATTCAAGACTTTCAAAGCTCTCTTTTTATAAAAAAAAAAAAAAGGGTCTGATCTTGGTCTAAATATGGAAGTGCTCTTAAAATATGATGCACGCTGCACTAAGTGCAAGCTTGTAACACATTCTTAATAGACTTGACTTGCCTGGTTGATGACAAAATATGGGATCTGTTAAGTTCTCTATAAATTATAAAAATCGAATCATTCGCTTCAGGTAAAAAAGAAATGGCATGGCATTTTTCTGAAGACCTCATGCATGCATAGGGCTCAAATGTGTGCAGTGGGCAGGATACCAGAGCAATTTGGCTTAAAAAGTGCATCCTGCTCCACAGGATACGGGGAAATGCTGAGTGAGATGATCAAGTTGTGTCCACCTGTTCGCAGAGGGAATGACCTCCAGGAACAGGTAGATGTCCCAGCAGGATAAGTTCACGATCAAGCCAAGCATGCAGGTAATTCACAGTTGAGCGATGAAGCCATAAACTCAGTATGGAAAAGAGGAGTGAACTGAACTCAATCCCAAAATTTAAATAAGAGGCAGAGACATGTCAGTAAATAAGATGGATAGAAAATACCCGGAAACTTTGCAAACATAAGGTGCCATCTGGTGTTTTGGGCGAACCGGAATCATCCATATGACAAAGTACCTCAAAAGTAAATTAGCTTTGGCTGAAATGTATGTTTATGTTCAAAGTTACAGGTTACCCAAGAAAACTGCCTGCTGAAGACTGAGCATGCACCCCGAGGGAGCCAAGATGCTACGATATCAGTTTAGATTTAGAGTTTAGATTAAAGGTAGAGGCACTATCTTGCTATATAGTTGGCTTGAGGAAGAAAATGCCTGAGAAACTCGCTTGAGAAATACTTTACATCAGTTAGTTCTCATCCTCAAATCATTTTCTCTTGTAAAAGGGAAAAATACTGTTTCAAAAACCACTGTGTTACTTGTACAAATGTGTTTCTATAATATGGAATCCAAACCACTCAAAGGTTATGTACATAATTTTAATAACATTTTATTTATGATATTGTACAATAATACCAGCCAATGATATACCACTACAGGGCAAAACTACTACATACAACCTTGCGGTTGTTTGCCTCGGCGAACTAGCAAAGTTGCAGGAAATATGGTATGGTAATGGAACACTACAATATCAAAGTGAAGTTGACCTTTGACTATTTGGATATAAAATGACATCACTTCATAATTTTGTCTTGTTAGAAATTTGTGTTAAATTGTATCATAATTAGCATATGAATAAGTGTGGTTTGGCCAAGAACAGTGACCTTGACCTTTGACCACCAAAACCTAATCAGTTCATCCTTGAGTCCAAGTGGATGTTTGCGCCAAATGTGAAGAAATTTCCTTGAGGTGTTACTCAGATATCACGTTCACGAGAATGGGATGGATGGACAGACAACCCGAAAAAATAATGCCCCCTTTCCTGGCCAGCATAAAAAAAAGCTGTTTTGGGCCTGAAATTGTTAATATGTTTTAATGGTTAATGCCCACTACCTCAAAACAACTCTAAATGAGGCATTTAATTCCACACAGCCTCATACATTCATTAAATGCCATTAATGTGGCATTTAATTCCACATTAATGACCTAAAAGTTTAAATTAGATTAATACCAACTCAACATCATTACAAAACTATTTTGGTTTTCCACCTCTGCTTCATTTTCTCAATATTCATAGTATTGATTTGTTGCATTATAAGCACTGGAATAAATGGGAAGCCACAAAATGTCAGCAAATGTCAGCTGATGAAAATGCATGACTGATGGGTGAACTGAGTGTTTTCGTATCACATTCACACACTGTCTGCCTTCCCCAGCCCCCTCCTTCCTGCTACAGGATGCAGAATCCTGCAAAATACCTTCAGAGTCAATGGGGGTAATAAACTGATGATAAACACTGTGCTCTCATAAACAGATCAGAGAACTTCATTTACTCAGTGTTGTAACTGAGAAAAGGGTCAATTTACTCTCAATTCAATCAGCGGAGGAGGTGGATTGTTTATAAAATTCAGAAAGGCGGAAATCTTTTGCCCTGCAGTATTTCTAGTCTGTCAGGAACTTGTGAATGTCTCTGTCATTAGTCTTTAATTTACAGGTTTAATTTAATTTGTGAAATGAGCGGGCTGAATATGAACAGGACACAAAGCTATGAGTGCATAATACCTGAGATCTGTTTGCTTGACACATCCTTTCTTGCAGCGTCTCTTATAATAATGTTTCACAGTAACAACACAGTAACTGACTTCTTATTCAATGTGTAAAAGCTTTTGCCTGCTGTTCCAAAGTCCTGGGTAGGTCTGCCACCAAGGACTAACAGCAATATCAGTTTGGATAAGATTAAATTATAAACAACTTTCATAATTGTATCTACTGGTGGAACCGCATCATGCTGTGTGATATGATTTGGGTTTTTTTTTTTTTTTTTGGTCATTCGTGACACTTTAGATTACAACCTGCAAATTTAAGCACACTTGTTTTGTATATTACTGTAACACCAGTATAACAGTATTTCTGGCATAGTATCATTATTGTCACTTTGTATTTCATTTCATTTCACTTAACAATTTCATTTTGGCTTTCATCCAACCTCTGGTCTCAGCTTTGTCTAATCAAGAGCCTCATCATCTGTGAACATGGGAACATCATGAGAGAAACATGTTGGAAACTCAGGGTGCATCTGCTCCGGTGAAACATTGTCATCCTCCTAAACCACTACAACATGATCATCTGACCCAGTGACTAAAAAAAAGAAATCACCATTCAAATCTTGACAAGCCTGTCGTACCTATGTACGAGAGCTAAGTTACAATTGGAAAATCACTGTTCGCAGGAAGAGTTTAATGTAACTACAGTTAATTGCTCGGGGCTCAGATTTTGCTCCCTTTACACTGTAAAGCTGTAAATAACAGCCATGTGAAGCTCACAGTACATTGTTTTTGTTGAAACTCTGTCATAGAAGTGTTATATAGAGGTGTGAGGGTTTGAGGCTGTACCTCTGGGGCCTTTAGCAGCTATCACAGTCTCTCTCTGTTTGTCTGTGCTTCCCTTGTTGCATCACACAAAACAGCAGGTTATGTTGCTGATACATCAGCATTTCAGGTACCAACTATATCATCTTTCTGCTTTTAGTTGAAAACATGCAGTATAGAACTAGTGACAGTATAAATTAAACTGAATGTTAACTGGTATTCAACCTAATGCTTAAAGAAGTTGTGCAGGGTTGAGGGGGGACTGTCTGTTCTGCCTCAAGCCTATTTGTTCCTACTGAAGACGAAAACAGGTCACAAATACATAGTTTCATTTTATAAAAAGATCAAATCATTTCCTAGACCAGCTGGACACTGTAGTTCTTAGCAGACGTTACTCAAAGTAGAGTAAATAGTGCTTTTGATGGGGACTATTTTCAGCTGTGGATTAGTACACACTTGGTGCTCTAGTGAGTATTTATGACAGCAGGACGGTGTGAGTGGGACTGACTCAGAATAAACTACAGTACCTGTGTTTATGGCAATGAAGGAACATGTCACGCAGTGCGATGCTGTGCCTTGATGTGTTTATTAGAGGTTTTTGGACAACCAAATCTCTATTGCACAGAGGAAATGATATATCAGACTTTAGCTACATAGACAATACTAATGAGCAGGACGCATTCATTGTTTGTTTTGGTCTTTTTGTGGGATTTTCTGACAATAAGAAAAATACAGAATATTGACAGACTGATGTGCGTGTATGAATGTTGGGGTAAAGTTAAACTCCATAATGAAAGACACCACAGTTGGCGTTAAAGGTAGGTGAAAGCATTACATTTTACGTCACTGGCATGTCCAGATTTTCGAAGCTTCCCTGAGGATTTGAAACAGTCACACAAACACATTATTCACCCCTACACAAGCCATCAGTCTAACCTGAAAATACGCCGGGGTCTGCTTTTCTTTTGATGGGAAACATGTCTGAAAATGTTTATATGGACAACACAACAGAAACGATTTATTTCTACGGAGAGGTGTAAGCAGGTACAAGTGACAAGGGGATAGATAGATAATTATTTTGCAGCACAAGACTCCTTTTGATGAATGTCTCATTATAATCTGGAGATGATGGATGTGAGTCGGATAAAGCCTGATGCGTATATGTGGCTGTTTAGGGAAAATGAGAGATATGAGCGCGTCTCGGCCCTATTCTTTGCACAGTGAGGTGTAACGGTTCAGAGTGAAAGGTTTTAATGGCTTTCAGTTGTTATTATTCTGTATATTATGACAGCTTGATTGGGCCTGCGGTCTTCTTTCATCGCTGTTCCATTTGCATGCGCCTCCCTTTCCCTCCTTCCACAGCTTTGTGTTGTTATGGTAATTTTCATGAAGTAGATTGCATCTAGCTGGCTGTTCCACTTGGGCCCTGTCTGTGAGAGAAGCCCGGAGCAACAGCATAATAATCATAATGAACACATCAGAACAATGCCAGAGCAAAACATCACACACGCCAGATACACTATAGGGCCGTTTCAATGACCACCGTGGTTACCTAAGTAACTAATTACAAACGCTGATGAAGCTGTAGACCTCCGCTTTCCCTCAGGTGCTGGATTTTCATCAGTTTTGTTCTTGACTTGTTTCACTCATACCTGTTGGTGTGCAAAGACTCTGCATCTCTACTGTGTGCGCCAGCTTACTGTCAGGGTTACACTGAGGGTCAGGTTCAGTGCAGAGCAGAAGCAGAGCTAATGATTGAAGCATCTCAACCAATTTCAACCATTCAGGCGCCCTCTGCCTCCCTGGTGTGATATTAAGGCACAAAGGGATAAGGGTGTAACTTTAGTGCAATCAGTTCAAGTGATTTTTTAGTGTAGGCAATATTTTAATCGTAATTTTACGATCCATATTTCTGTCTACCGGATCTAACGGATGTCTGTCTGTCATGGAGCTTTCTTTTTGTTCTTGAGGGGAGTTTTTATCCAAACCGAGAGTAAACAAACTAAAAATTGAAGTGGAGGTATTCTAATAAAGTACAAATGAATCAACAAAAACCAAATCACATCCTCACACTTCTCTAAAAGCCTTTTCGAAACATGTCAGGAAAAAAGTTGTCTCCACTCTGAGCTTTTCTATTTTTTACTTTCCCTCTCACCTGAATCTGCACTTTCCCTCCAGCCCTGTGTGGAACTGCATACCTATTTCCAGCACTGTTAATGCGCATGTACACTGCCTCAAGTGTATGTTTACATATTTGTATTTGTTTGTGTCTGCAGGCTTGTGTGTGTGTGTGTTGTGTTGTGCGTGTGTGTGTGTGTGTACGTGTTTGAGATATAGTATATGAGTTTGTTTGCGTGTGTGCGTGTGTGTGTTTTTGCGATATAGTATATGAGTTTGTTTGTGCGTATGTGTGTTACAGGGGTTCATGACCACGACACCTGACGCGGTGCCAGTGAGGAGTAGCTGCCATCTGGTCAGCCCTGAGGGAGACCGCCGGCCACCCAGAGCCACTGGGCCCAAACAGGTAGCTCGGTCTGACATCTCCAACCCACCAAACGGCAGATAATGAGGGGCAGACATCTGGCCGATGGGCCCCGCTTGCCCCCTCACCACGAACACCACCACCATCCCACCCCCCCAAACATCAAGAAGACTTTGAAAAGTGCCGACTGAGCTTTTCAACAATGTGAGCAGTTCTGTGTTGGTGGGGAGTCGCATCCAGACACACTGCTGGCTGTTGGCTGCCGTGAAACAATCCATGAATCATACAACGCAACCGTCCCTGTCACATGTGTAGTGAACGTTAACGTGATGTAGGAAGCAAACATGACTCAAATGCTGAGGCTCTGTCTGTACAACAGAGTAACCTCTGCGTTACAAAGGTGTGCGGTTACATCATTCCGCCTATAGATGGCAGTATTTCAAAGGAAACTTCTGAACGCTGCTGTGTGCATTTATCTGGACCTCTGAATGAAAAAAAATAATAACGTGAGTTCAATGTCAGACGTGTGAATGATTTTATTCCCTACTTTATGAAGTGTCAAACAGACTTGACTAATCAGCTGTACTGTCATTTCCTTTCACCTTCTTCCAAACCTCACCTCAGAAGGTGTGTGGATACATATTTCAAAATACACAACAGACCAAAAATACATCCGTGGGAGGCAAACACATTACAAACAAACGAAGACAGCAATCAATTTGATAAATAGGCCTGTTTTAGACACTGACGTTATCTCCATCCTGTGTGCTGCTGATAACACAGGCAGGCTAGATCCAATTTTTATATGTATTTTGAAGTCTATGCTATTTCTGTTCAATCTGTGTTACATACATTGATTATCTCTCAATATTATAATAATATTCATCTGCCTTAACGTATAAATCCAAGAGCACTTTGAAGGGAGCAGTTCATATCTAAAAGCCATAAAAATGTATTGCATTGCGCTCAAGTTGTGCCAAAGGATGACGCGACGGAGGTTGGGTCTAAAAGCGCACACTGTACGTGAGGTGCAAGTGAACTGATGAGTGACTTCATGTAGCACTGGCATCCACAGCAAGAGAGAGAGAGAGAGAGAGAGAGAGAGAGAGAGAGAGAGAGAGAGAGAGGTTATGTGGCAGCCTGTTACAGAAAATGATCAATCCCTGAACGAGGCGGGAGGGTCACTTGATACCGTCTCCTTCTCAGCGGCTGACGGGGAGATGCTCACTGCTGTCCAGATGACTTTACAGGCAGCGCGTAGAATAAATTAACCGGCAGTTTATCTCGCTTTATCTGGCGTCCACACACATACAAATTCACTGACTGACTGATTGATGCGGGACGTTTCCAAGCCTCCAAAAAACCCCAGCGAAATAACCGGATCTGCGCTACTCATGAATGAGTCTCTTCTTATTTCAAGGTGAGTAGTCTATCCTTTACTGTTGTAGCTGAGCAGCAGGCTGTAGTGCAGCCCAGCGGTGTGCGGAGGGCTAAAGTTGGGTAGACTTTACGCGCCTCGGACGCAGTGATAGACGTTCAGTGACACTGTGCACTCCGAAACGAGATGTGATACAAAATGTTGCATGAGCAAATTATCAAATTATGTCTGTACTGGCCACCTGTAACAACCAGCAGATGTGGGCTGATGCTCTGAAAACAGAGCGACTGTAAATGCCTCAGCTTCAGTACCAGATTCATAGACAGGCAGAGGAGGCAGAGCAGCACTGTGCAGCTTTGCTTCAAATCATTTCGTTATTAGTGGGTTAAAATTTCACTCTACTTCACACAAAACCTGCTGCAGCTGCCTTGCTTGCGCAGATTTTTCTTTCCAGAACTCTTTACACATGTGGTTTATTCTGTGCGGCAGCCATCACTGGTCATCAGGAGAATACCAGAGTGAAGTGTTTAGCGTGCAGATAGTCAGTCCTCTGCTGCTGCCCTGTCTCCTGCAGCCGGAGCTCGTGCAGCCTTGGCAGCCCGGGCAGAGCAGAAGCCACTGGGACCCTGATAAGGCTGGGCAGGGGCTGAGATGGAGCCCGAGCCTGAAAGAGCTAAAGCGCACGCAGTTGTGGCAGTGCCAGCCTCAACAATGCTGTTGACCAAGTGCATCTTTGTTGGAGCCCTGCTCTGTTTGTGTGGTAGTAGAGAGGGGGCAATGAGGGGCGGTGGAGGGCTGGCTGTTGGATTCACGGCTCTTTGACTCTCCCCCCTCATGCAAACCAGATGAACCCCTCTTCTCTCTGTGTGCTCTTTCTGGTTTGGCTTATCTGGCTGGCCAGTTGGACTAGCTTTTATTCTCCTGGCCCCTCCAGAGTGGGTAAAGCCTCTCACAGAGCGAGAGAGAGAGAGGAAGAGAGAGAGGGAGAGTGGCTTCTCTCTTGGCATGTTCATGCCAGTCATGCGCTCCGGCACTTTATCAGTTGCCTGCTAATTTTAGAATTTAAATGAATCTCCATATTAGTTCTGTCTCTCCCTTTTGCAGCATTTGACAGCAATAAATGAAACTGGGGTTTGGGTTGTGATGATTTCTGTTCATCTAAGGAGTCTTAGTAATGTAGTCAAGGGTTAACCACTCCAAACTCAAAAGAAGACCAATTTTTAAAGGGTCACTTTATCTAAAATAAAAAAAAGACATATGTTCCAGCTAATCCTTGTGGTTTCTTGCCACACAGATAAGTTTGGATTTACAAGTCAAGGCTTTAAGTTATCTGTCTCTGATATTTGTGCTGCCACATCAGAATATTTCTGAATGACAATTTTCACTTAAATGACATTTGAAAACCTCGAAATCTGTTGATGGTTCTTCCACAAAAATGTCCTGCTTATTCAGGATAATCCGCAGATCCAGCTGTGATCCATTTTCACTTGAACTACTTTAAAAGAAATGAGTTTCATGTAATCCAGGTTCTGTGGATCATCCATTGTAACCTGGACATATTTACTGGTTAGAAATGTTATTAAATGCTATTTTTCAACGCTTTGAAGGGCACAAAGAAATGTCCGTTCATTGTTTCAGAGGCAGACATCTAAAGACCTTGGTAGTAGTTTAATACACACTACAAGGGTTGAGAGAGAAAATGCTTTTTATGATTTGGCTGAACTCATCCTTTAATGTGACACATCCACACAGTTAGTAAACTAATATGCAGTAGATTAGATAAAAAGAGAACATGAAGCATATTAATCTTAAAAATAGGCTTCTGTTGGATTGCTCATTGATTTTGTATTTGCTGAGCGTTATATTTTTGCAATGATAGTTTTGAATTGCAAGTCAAACTGCATTTATTTTGACCCTGAAGGCAACACCAGACCAGTGTAGGTGAAGTAATTTAGAACATCTGTCTCTGTCATTTCCACCCCCTTTCACGCCAGGAGTTAGGTGTTATCTCAGACTTCTACAGAGATTGATGAACTATACTGTATGTTTGAGAAGATATATAAAAAAAAAAAAAAAGGAAGACAAAGGAATCAGGAACACAGCACTACACTGTGAAAAACAGCTTTTGATTTAAATTTAAATGACCACCAGTTTAATCCATGACATTGATTCTGGAGTCATTCGAATATCAGGGTGCACGATGTGGGTCAGGGGCAAAGGCGGTGCACAGTCGCTACAATAGTACATCAGGCAAATTAGTGTATGTAACACAATTACACGGTGTGTGAGTGCACAGCAGCTCACTGCTACTACCCATAGCTGGAGACCCCCCATCTCCAGCCCCCCACCCCCTCCCCCAGCCACTACCCCGGTTGCCCACGGAGACACTGATTAAACACGACTGTTCAGATGCTACAGCCCGAGGAAGAAGAAGAAGAAGGAGAGCCCCCAGTGTGTGTGTGTGTGTGTGTGTGTGTGTGTGTGTCAGTGTTTGCATGTGTGTGCATGTATTGTATGTGTTCATACACATGTGCTTGTTATACTGCATGTGTGTGCATTTACTAGTGTGTCTTTGCATATGAGTGTATACAATAGAGAGCAGAGAGGAAGCGACAAAAAGAGAAGAGAGACACAAATGATATTAAACCAACAGTGACTGAAGAGACAACAGAACACAGCAGATCATCAAGTACTGCTGATATGCTGTTGTCCTCACTCTTTTCTCCCCTTCATCCCCCTTTCAATCTTCACGCTTCTGCTTGTTTCAGTGTCTGATCCAGGCCTGGAGGGAGGTGCATGCACAGGTAGATGAAGGTGGAGAATAAGGATGGTGCAGAGGTAGAGCAGGGAGTAAGAGGTGGAAATAGATACTGTAGGTAGCCGGAGTGAGGAAGACTAATAAAGACAGAAAGAGACAGACAGAGAGACAGAGGAAGAGAGAGAGAGAGAGACGGAGTGAGAGAGAGAGAGAGAGGTGGTGACAAACAGTGGCGGAGAGAAGTGAGAGGGAGGAGAGGTACAAGTGGAAAGCGTGCAGCTCACCTGCCAGATGGCAGCTTTGGCAGTGCTCAGCAGGCAGTGATGGCGGTCTTGCAATATGGCGCATCGCCTCCAGATTGTCACACCGTTGTTGATACAAACAGTGAAATAACTTTGCTGATGTGTGTGTTTTGCCTGATTTTCTTTGGCACTGGTGTAAGCAGACGGCATATGGTCACAAAGAAAAGCTGACAAAGTTGAAGGATGTCACGTCTACTTTTTTGTTGGAAACGTACTGACACATTCTTTTTTAACTTTGAATTGAAGAATTTATCATCTCTTTTTTCTCAAAGAGACACTCCACATGAAGATCCGTTTACTCGTCATGAGCAGCACAACTTACGAAAACAGTCGAAGAGAAAAGTCTTCTGTGGCTCTGGAGGAAGCTTTTCAAGAAAGATGCTATCAAGTTGTACATGGGAAGTGTAGGATTCAGTGTTTTTGGAGCTATGAACAACAAAAGTCAAGATATCTGAATCTCTTTTGCACTGAATTGGACCTTTTTACAATAAAGCTGTGTAGCTTCCGCTTTAACTAGCCCCTCATATCAGGTTTGGATGGTATTGTGCTTTAAAAAAATCATGAGAAAGAAAAAAATAATCTTGGAACATTCTGATTAACTTATTAATTAAAATGTGACAATTTACAATAATGTGGTAGAGCCATGGCAAATCTGTGTCACTTTACTTAAATTCTTCGATTTCCTTCCATTTCTAATTTCTAATCTATACATTCACCATCTACACAGTCGCCTGCAGCTTCTAAGTTTCAAAGAACATGCCTCGAAGTTTGGAGTTTTCACCCATGAAAACCGTTACCTCTTCCTAAATCGCTGTATCTGCATGTTTGCAATTACTGGAATCTAACAATTTTTAAAGAATGTAGGTTTTTTTATGGATAACAAAAATCTGTATAATTTATAATTTGACTTGGCTTGACTTTGACCTTTATGATTTGGTACGACAGCAAACACCTGCTGAATGAGCTGCTGGGGCTGGTCTTACAAAAAAAGTAAGTCAGTAAGTCATTTCGTTCCTCCATAAATGCCCAGTGTGGTTGCTCCGTAGGAACATCTGCAAAATGGTCCCCATCAGGTTATCTACCACATGTCCCAGAAGCCCAGAGCACCTGGACTATATCTGAGACTGCTGTAGTGTTCAGCCCTTGGCAGCCACAAACCAGGTGGGACTGGACTTACTTAATAGAATTGGAGAATTCAATTTTAATTTGAGGATCAAATCCTATGAAGAGGGACAGGCTGTAGCGAAGGGAAATCTTCTCTGCTGTGTATTCACTGTAGTTGCTCTAGTGTTTTCGCAGTATGTGTCACCCCTGAAGGAGCTTCTGTAAAAAAAGATTTAAGGAACCTGTGCCCCATTTGTCTTCCAGTGGATTTCTATTTGAGGAAATTCACCCGTGTTTGCAGTCCTGGTAGACCTCTGGCCCACTAGGGTACTGTTCTTTTAACCAGGCTATTTCTATTTTTGAACATTGCTGAAATTTCTGTGCATTTTCATAATAAATCACAGTCAGAGACAGGATAAAGTTTCAGAGTAGGTTAGAATTAGGGACAAGCGGGGCTGACCATGGAGGCAGACTGAGATAATCTGGGCAGATGCTTGTATTTGTACAGCTTTTGGGTGAGTGGCCACCAAAGGCCTTATCTGCACTGCGGATTAAATGTTAAATGGGTTTTGGAGCAGCAGATACTTAGAGAGAAAGTTTTTGAATAGTACAACATGCACCACCTCTCCTCCTCTTTCCTGTTTCTCTTTCCCTCGCTCATTGTCAATCGCTGTCTCCTTTTGCTCACAGTGATTTGTCAGCAGTGGAGGTAGCAGCTGTTCCTTTTGCACTGTAATTTCTTTGATCGTAATTATTCGTGCCAGCTACCTCCAACCTTGGCATCCTCCGCCCCATGAAGCCATATGGGCGAAGAGGGAGGAAACTGAGAAAACATACAGGATTCTTTGGAATAAGTTCTTTGATTTCCGTGTGCAGTGGTGTGGGATATATGGACATATGTGCCTCACAGCTTCACATGGATGCTCTGCATCACTGTGTTTGATTATTTTTCTCATTCATACACTCGCTGAGGTCTAGTCTCTGCAGCAAATGCAATGTATTTTCCCTGTCAGGTCTCCATGATTTATGCATGCAAAAGCAATATAGCCCAGCACATCTGTAACCGGATCAGTGTGAGCGGATATATAGCTTTGTTCTACAGAAAGAGCAATGTCAAGACTGAAACTCAAAAGATGGCAGCAGACAATAAAATTCCATACAGGCTGAATAGTAGGTTTTTAGTTGCTGAGCCAAATAAAAATGGCTAAAAGAGTGCTCTTATAGTGCACAAACACAACCGGAGAGGTATTCTGTACTTGTCTCAGAGCTGAAGACTACAGCTCACATTTCACCACCCTCATTCTCTATTCTCTTCAGCTGCACTTTCCACAGATCACTCTGAGCCCCGGCCAGACTCCTCTGTTTACTCCTTGTTCTCCTTCTTGCACTTAAGTGATGTTAAGGATGAGGGGGTGCCGGGCAGCTGCTGCAGCACGGCTCACATGCACATGCTGTGTGGCTCCAAAGAAAACGGAGCTCGCTGTCTTCTTCTGCGGTCGCTGAATTATAGAAGACCCTCTATTGCACTCGAGCTGCATGGTTTTTCATCACAGCGCTGGGGGTCACTTTGACTTTCCCCTCCATGCTCATCATATATGCAACGCGAGGGCTTCGGCAGTTGAGAGGAGCCTGCTTGAGGTCACCATTAACCAGGGAAGAACGACAATGAGATTTATGGAAGAGGAGACAGAGCTGTGAAGAGGGATGGGAGGAGAAAGGCATGCATGGTTAAATCTGTCTGTAGCAGCAGTGCCCTTCATGTGGTCCCTGCTCTTAACAGCAATTTCAGATATAGTACTGTATCTGCATGTATAATGCATATGCCCTGAGATAATGGCATGCATTGCAGAGGAGGCTGCTGACTGTGTTGTGGCGATGTGTTGGAATTGGTCCCCTATGTCACATTTGCCTCTGCCCAGGTCCCTCACAGTATCCTGCAGTTATTAGGAGCAGAGCGTGTTGCGATGACATAGTGCTGTTTTACTGTTCCCCGCAGACAACCTCAGCTACTCTACCATCAAGATTAGTGGCCGGCTAGAGAGTCCTAAAGCCTGCAATATCTGCGCTGACCAATAAACTGAACAACAAGAATGAAAAAAGGGCAATCATGGTTCATTTTTGTTCATATAAAACCGAGCCGGGACACACACAGACCGTGCCAGATGAGCTGCCAACAAAACTGAAATGAATTTACAGCAATTCAGATGATTTCCAGAGAATACTCACATCACAAAAAGCTAGTGTCATTAATCTAAATACAGGTTGTAAGATTTTCTTTTCCCCGTCTGAGAGAAATGTCTGGAGGATGCACCGCTGTTTGAATTTACAATGTAGAACATAATGATGGAAATTAACCACAGGCCAACTGTCACAAAATTTCACTGCGTGGCTTCAAAGCGAAGATATCCTGTGGGTATCTGCCGTGTGAGCATCCATGCTACACATTATGCCCTCTGAGGCCCGCGTCTGTGTTTCTGTGAAGAGGCCTTACGAGGCGGAGCCCATCGCCCAGGGCTGCCCCCCTCCGCAACGCAGCCACAGATAAAACACGGTGGACTGATCACAAAACACTGCTTTTTCTAATAAACCCTACCGGTCCCTTGTGATTCAATATGACATTCATTTAAAAGTCATCGTTAATAAAGACGGCATTTTCATGTCCTAATTCCCCGACTCATCACTGTAGGTACCCGCGACAGCCCCTGGCTCTGGCTTGCTGGCTCCCTCCTCCCTCCTGTCTCTGCCACGTTTGACCTACTTCTGTCTCCACAACATTGTAAACAGATCTACTAATTGCCTTCATTTATTCATTTGGAAGTCACGTTCTGTTGCGGCTGGCGCCCTCCCAGCTCATTCATGTGTAATGTGTACAATGCCGGCCCCCACCCCCAATGACTCGTCCATGTGGATTCACAGAAAACCCCAGACAAAAGTATCCCATCAGGCCATGTGAGATTACATCCTGTAGGTGCAAACATTGTACAGTTCAGAAACAAGAAGTGCTGCAGCCAAAAACTCTTTCAACCAATCTGAAATCACCCCCAAGAAGGAACTTTATAAATTTAGACTATAAACTTCCATCACCCATTTTCGAAAAGCCCACTGACACAAAAAACACATCTCTGCCCAGCCAGCTTGTGATCATGAGCACAGAAGCTCTTATGACTAGTGTAGTTGAGACACTTTTCCGCCCCCATGGTCTTATACTGTTATTGCTTTTGTGCAGCCTTATAAATCTAGGCCACAAAAAACAACAGCAACGAAAAAAAAAAATGTTTTTATCACCTCTGATGCGAGTGACAATGACTCCCATTGTTGACTAAGTGTGAGAACAGAGATGCTTCTTCTGACCTTTCAAAAGATCATGGCACAGTCTGCCAACAGTGCTCCCGATCTCACACAAATCTATAATCCAAAAGGTAAACAAGATGAACTTTAACACCATGCTGCTTGTGCTAAATCTGTCTGTCTTTTAAGTGAAAAGATCATGTTGGATCATCTTTGTGCTGGTGTTTGAAAAATATACTAACCTGAGAATGTGAAAATGTTAAGAATGCAGATAGTTCTGGCGTAAAGACGTCATCCGCTGTGTTTCGAACCCATTAGGTCTCCACCCACAAAAGTGCAAACATCACTACAACAGAAAATGTGCAAATCACCACAAAACTAAAGCAATGAGGTTTCTAAATACCATCAGTGATATTATTAAGAACAGCTCATTTGAATTTTCTAGAATTTGTAAATTTACCACAAGAAAAATGTTTGCTGAGGTGCCTGTTAGTCACTGACAGAGCATAGCTTCACACTTTCAGCTTTGATTGAGTCGTGAAAATGAGGCACATGGACAGCCTCACAAAGAAATATCCCCTATGAACATTTTAGTTCATTTCTGAAGGCAGATGGGTCAAACAAACAAGAGATTTGAAAAAAGCTAACCATCCCTTCTGTCCCATGAATCATGCCTAACCGGGCGCTACAGAAGCTACGACAGCATTTCACCCCGTTAACAGCTGAACCCAAAGGATGGATTTGGTTCCACTGATCCACTGATCCAGGTCAAAGGGTCGCGTCTGTGGAGCACAAGAGGCTGGCTTCTCCCTCGTCGGCGTTGTGATTGTGATTGGTGTCCCCAGAGGCCCGAGCAAACCATGTTCCTGTGTGTGAGTGTGAATGAGTCACGTCTCGGCTGGAGCGTGTCTGAGTGGCGAGGCGGAGAATTCAGCAGGGAGGACTGCGCGGGGCGAAGAGCTGTCTCTATAATCCAGGGTAAACACTGAGCAGCATGACTGCACGCCTTAGACGTGACCAAAGCCGGCAGAACAGAAATGAATGAAACGACGAGGCTGCTGCTTGCCTGCATGCTTGCCCAAGTCCGTTTGCCACGAGCACTTCCTATTTTCTCTTGTTGTTTTTTTTTCTCCCGTCTTTTGTAATTCCTCCGGGGGTTTGACTGGAGATTCTCAACACTGAATTAACCTCTGGGTGGCACTGCTGGTGTCTGTTGTTTAAGGTCATGACTGACTCAAGCCCGTCTTCCCAAATATCATTTGTTCTGCTATTTGCTGTCGGAAACTCAAGAGAGCCATCTTATTTATTATTTCCAGTTGGGAAGAGGACAGCGCTTGAGCTTCTGACAAGATTACAATGCAAATCACACCAGAGGTCTTCACCTGGAAACTTGCGGTGTCATTTAAACAAGAAAAATTCAAAAGTAATGAGATTCTGTTGGATGCCATAAAGTAGAGACAGCCCCAGTTGATTTGTTTGAGACAAAATCACTTTTCTGGCTGTTGTTGTGGCAGCACAAAGGAATGAGTCAGATTATCTGTGTTCCAACAGGCCCACTTTCAAACAGCTCTTCACTGAATTACATCCCATTCCAGCATCCCCTTTCACACGAAAGCTGCCTTCATTAACAAGCAGAAGAAAGACTTAGAAAAAGAGTACAGAGAGTACACACTCCCAGTGACCACCGGTTTGGGCTATTTGTTTAATGAAAACAAGCATGAGTTTATATTTTACTTCACCCAGAAGCCATCAAAGTATGGAAATGTCACTGCTTCCTGTGAAAACTTTTCAAAATGCCTGAATACCCTTTTCATTGGGTTTTCACATTAAAAGTGCAGATGGATGAGTTTTGTGGTAACATCAACACAGAAACTGGTTCAAGGACTCATCAGTTTGCAAAGCAGCTGATTTGAGGGATTTTCAGAGGGAATTTGCTGGACACAATTTTGCCCAAAATAAAGAATCTGTAAATATTAGAGCCAACATGTCCTGCCAAATCTCTCGCTTTCTGAGAACTAATAAAAGCAAACACAGTTTTTTTGTGTCCGCTAAGGAAAAAAATGGTCAAGAAAATAAAAGAAAAAGAAGAATCTTCCTTCATCCAACATTTAAAGCAGAGATAGCGGAAGCGGTGAAAGGCAAAGCGTGACTAAGGTTGATTCATATAGGTCTGTGGAGATGTTGTGTATGAAGAATGGAACAAAGAAAAGCAAACGTTGAACTTCAGATTTAAATGCAGCCATAGAGTGTGTGAAAGATATTACTCTTCGGTGGCCAATTACTGGCAGAGTTGCTCACACTGAGTCTGCCAAATTGAGCAGAGTAGGTCGAGACACTCGAGTGACTTCTCCCCCTGGTGTGAGTGTGGTGGGGACAGATGGACAGGAGATGCTGGAGTGGAGCTGGAGTCGGCCCAGCCAGCTCAGTGTCAGTCCATCCGTTCCATCCCTGGCTCCGGCTCAACTCAGCCGGACATCCTGTTAGTCAGCCAATGGAGAGCACCCACCACATCATGACCCCCGCATTAGGATCTGACATGGCTGTCTTCATTTAACCTTTACTTATACCAGGAAATCTCGCTGAGAAAACACCCTGTTTATGTTAGCTCCAGCCAAAAAGGCTTTTGAGTTAAAGCTGTCTAGCATTTGGCAGGATATCTATAAAAGACATTCACTGAGGGGGGTAAACTGATTTTTTTTAAAAAGGTATTTTTATAAGAGTGTGAAGGGGCTGTTGGCGTTGTGATGGAGAGGACAAAGGGGGTGATAGAAACAATGTTTGGGAACCAGATTGGAGAAGCTTCTAGTGGATGATATAGGTTTCTTAATTTATGGCCTGTCCTCCTATGCAGACAGTTTTATTACTCCATTAATGGACTTCGATGAAGTAAGAGCGTATGTAAACCGACTTTATCTACGATGCCTTCTGCCTTCTGTCTTTTTATTTTGAGATAAAAACGTGTTTTTTGTTCCAAATGAGCTCATTTTGTTTCATCTACATTAAAAGCACCTTGCATCAGAGTAAGACTTACATCTCCGAACAGTTATGACAAGGGAAACAAAAAGTCTGAATACATGACACGTCCTTTGCCATGTGTGTAACTCATCCATCCCTCAGTCCATCATCTGTCTGAGAGACATTGTTTGTCCCCTGGAAATATCTCCATAAAATGCGCTAATGAAATTAAAAAGGGAAGAGTGAGGGTTGACGCTGCCTGGCTCTGAATCTCTAATGACTCCCTCCATCCCTGGAAAAAGCCTGATTAATTTAGGAATGTCGGCTGCAGTGGAGAGTGATTAATTCCTCTTGGATTCAACCATTTAAACGAAAAAGGCAGAGGGGAGAAAGGAAAACAGGCAGCCCAAAAATATGGACGCATAATTAATACATTTGGATCATTTAATTAGCCACCCAAATAGAGGGAAGGCACAGCTACAGTGTGTCACTGCTTTGTTCAAGTAATAGGCCGCAGTTAGTTCTCTCTTACAGAGAGGCGAATATAATGAGCTCCCCTGCTGATAGGGGGAATATTGGACCATCTCTTGGGTTTGTAAATATGGGGAGACAGTTTGAACAAATGATTACTTGTTTCTTTGATGTCTTATGTGTCTGACTAAGCAGAGATAGAGGAGAAACAAGCACAGACAATATATTTCAAGGTTTTTAGATGAAGTGTCTAATCATACCCTGAAAGCACTATTTCACTCTTGAAAGAATCAAGGATCTTTAAAACAAATGTCTCTCTTTTCTCTTTCAGAATGATGTGAAGATCACTTACGAAGGACAAGACTGCACTTCAGCTCATCTTTTACAGTGCAATCCCGCTCCGTGCTGATACACACACCCAGTCGTTTTGTCTGAGCTGTGTATTTTTTGGAGCCCTGTGGGAATGGGAACGTGCTTAGATAAAGGATGGACTAACTGCGGCCTCACTAAAGGTCACGGCCCCCTAAAGGTCATGTCATGGCCCCTGGCACTGTGGCTATTGACTCTAATCTCGATGAATCAAAAGACGACTGTGGGACAGACTGTGAGCACCTTCCAATCAGAGAGGAGGGAGTGGTCGCTGAACCACCTGACTGTGCATCAGTCCACTGGGGCTCTGTACGTCGGAGCTGTCAACCGAATCTACAAGTTGTCGGCTAATCTCACCCTCCTGGTGTCCCATGACACAGGGCCAGAGTATGACAACAAAGCGTGTTATCCTCCGCTGATTGTCCAGCCCTGCTCCGAACCTTTGGCCTCTACTGACAACGTTAACAAACTGTTGCTCATCGACTACTCTCACAACCGGCTGCTGGCCTGCGGCAGCCTCTACCAGGGCGTCTGTAAGCTGATGAGGCTGGATGACTTGTTCATCCTGGTTGAGCCCACACATAAGAAAGAACACTACCTGTCCAGTGACAACCAGACAGGGACAATGTATGGGGTTGTTGTGCCTTCGCAGGGTCAGGATGCCACTCTGTACATTGGCACAGCTGTTGGAGGCAAGCAGGACTACTTCCCAACTATCTCCAGCCGCAAGCTGCCTCGTGACCCAGAATCCTCCGCCATGTTGGACTATGAGCTTCACACCGACTTTGTTTCATCACTCATCAAAATCCCCTCAGACACACTGGCTCTCGTCCCGCACTTTGACATCTACTACATCTATGGTTTCGCTAGCGGCAGCTTTGTCTATTTCATGACCGTCCAGCCGGAGACTCCAGAGAACGGGATGCCTGCAGGCGGCTCCCCTGGCGACCTGTTCTACACCTCTCGCATCATCCGCCTGTGCAAAGGTGACACGAAGTTCCACTCCTATGTGTCACTTCCTGTAGGGTGTGTACACAGAGGCGAGGAGTACCGTCTGCTGCAGGCGGCTTACCTGGCCAAGGCCGGCAGGGTTCTGGCAAAGTCGCTCAACATCAGCGCTCAGGAGGACGTGCTCTTTGCTGTGTTCTCCAAGGGGCAGAAGCAGTACCACGACCCTCCGGATCACTCCGCTCTCTGTGTCTTCACCATCCAAGACATCAACACGCGCATCAAGGAGCGGCTGCAGTCCTGCTACCAGGGAGAGGGAAACTTGGAGCTGCACTGGCTGCTGGGAAAGGATGTCCAGTGCACCAAGGCGGTAGGTAGACTGTAGAGAGAGAAAGGCAGACAGTGAACGATGCTCCCATCATCATCTTGTGGACCCTCTGATTTTGCCTCCCAAAATTTTAGGCGTTTGCATACACAGGTTTAGATATAAAACCCACATGGTGTTCAGCTGCTCTGATACAGATTTACTAAAAGTTGGCTCTTCATGTATCTGCAACCGTGATTGCAGCCTAAATAGCTGATAGGCCGGCAGCCAACGCTGTGCTGAAGAAACCATTCAGGTTTTCAGGATCCCACGAGAGCAGACGAGCTGGAGGAGATTAATTCCACAATGCTAATCAGACAAGTTTTGTATGGAGCTTTGATTTCATTCAGGGGTTTGGGCACTGACGCCCGCCTTCTTCTCCTCCCCTTTCTCTCTCTCCCTCCCCCTCATATCTCCATCCTTTTGCTCTAGTCGCTGTCAGCAGTATTTGAACCCTCTGAGACCTGTTCTTGATCTTGAGAAAAGGGCTTTCTTGTAAATGTCCAAGTCTGTGCCTTTGTGAAAGCTGTAATTCTGTATAATGAGTGGCTTTCACGGAAACTAGTTGAAAGCAAACGATGAAAACAATGACATTCATCACAACCATCGCTCTGGTGGTTCTCAACATGTACTTTCATTCCACGATGCCATCAAACAAATAAGATGTAATGTTATTCATAAAAGCAGCTGAGGGAGGACAGAGATACATAATAATTCAATAATTAACTCTCACTCTACAGTTAACCAAAGAGGTTTATATCTAGTGCGACTGTAAATTAAATACCATGGTTCACTTTTGTTAAGATGTCTTTAGATATCGTGTTTCTTGGGTTACGTGAACGTGTGTCTGTGTGAACGATCAACAGCCTAACGTTTTTAGAGATGCATCGATACGGTTTTTTGAGGCCAAGACTAATATCAGAAATTTTCCTACCTGTGCCAAGATGTTAGACGTGTCTGATAATTGCTTGAAAAGACTAAGATGGTTTTATTGTGTTGCTTTACTGACATGTAAAAAGTTACAAAAATGCCAGTTACTGGGTTAATGACAAAATAGTTTACAGTCATACAGCCACATTCAGGCACATGGGTGCTTTGAGCTAAATACTAAAGTTAGCATGCTGACATGCTGATGTTTAGCAGGTATCATCTAGGAACCATGAATATCATCCAGTAGTTGTTGAAACACTTCACTAAAAACCAAAAATGTAAAACTAATACCTGTAGAAAATTTTTGGGTAAATCTCTCTAGTAGATGTTGAGAAATCTCACTGGTTAAGTGAAAGTTTCGACCTGCGGGAGGCGCTAAGTGAAAAGTCAGTGAATCACCAAAGTCATTGTGATTCATCCTCTTGACACCATGAATATCTGCATACAATTTCATGACGACGAATCTGAATGCTGTGGAGACATTTCACAAAAAAGCTAAAATGTCAACCTGATGGTCACACAAGAGCAAAAGTCAGGGCATCACCAAAGTCATAAGGATTAATCTACTGGAGATAATGAATGTCTGCACTAAATTACATGGCAGGTGGTGGACCAACTGGCTGACAAAGCAACACTTGAATAGAGTAAGTTTAATATAGAAATATTTCACCAACGATATGTAGATAAATCCTCTATAGTTTCTGAAGCTCCTTCCCAGGGGTTATTATACACGACATTAAAAATTCAGCAGCAGAATTCTAGATGTGCAATTTTTCGGGGGAGTCAAATGTTTAAACATATGTACACAATATTAATCTTCAAGAGAAAACAGTTCAACGAATACCTAGACAGACAGAAATGGCTCATTCGTCTTTTCTTTTACAAGACTGGATGTCAGGAGTAAGAAGAGAAAAAGTGGGCAGTGATGATATGAAGTTTGTTTACGCTGAGTTCACTTCACTGATCACATTCAGTAAAGCTCAGGAACATCACTTGATAAAAGGAAAAGCACAGTAAGGCCTAATACGGGCATGAGAAGTAGGGATGTGAAATGAGAAATTAGCTGCCCTAAAAAGGTAGATTTATATACTGAGTGACAGGCAATTAGCAAAGGTTTGAGGTGCATTTTAGTAGATGTAACAGGACTGCTTAGCATGCAGCTCTCTTTGATGCTTAATCAAAACCTGACATCTCTTGTGCTGTGTGTTTGTATGATGTCAGATCAAGCGATCTAAAAATCACAGAAACAGGCGCAAAACACACAGCGTTTCTCGTGTTTGCCATCAGCAATTAGTCTGCTCCGCAAATTCGCCCGCTCCGAGGCTTGTTGATAAACGCAGCAGCCCAAACCCTTTTGAAGTATCCATTTTTAACCCTGAAAATTGTGCAGTTAATGCATGTTAGGCTTACCAGAAGTCAGTTTGAGTTCTCTTCTTCTATTTGCAAGTGTCTACATTGATCTCAGTCATTTTTCTGGCTCCCACTTACGCTCTTCCCTCTCTCTCGTTACCTCCATCTTCCCTCCTTATATCTGTCATCCTCACTCCTCCTTCCTTTCACTCTCTCACCTTTTCTACCACTCTTACTTTCACCTCTTTTGCTGATTTCTCCCTCACATTTTCTCAAAAAAAAAAACACCCCTCTCTATCCTCAACCCCCACTCCCATCTCTCCGCTCCCTCTCTCCATGCAGCCTGTTCCCATCGATGATCACTTCTGCGGCCTGGATATAAACCAACCCCTGGGGGGTTCTCAGCTGGTGTCGGGCCGGACAGTGTTCACTGAGAGCAGGGACAGGTTGACCTCTGTTACCTCCTACGTCTACAATGGGCACAGTGTGGTCTTCCTGGGCACCAGAAGTGGACGGTTGAAGAAGGTGAGAACAGTACACTGACAGTCACAGGCAAGCATGTTTTTTAAAACTGAGATCAGACACTCAGAGATCGCCTGGTTGTTTTCAGGGTATTGCTAACTCTGAAGAGATGTAACCAGGGTCTTGAGAACAAATCGTATTACTTCCCTACTCTAAATGTAACGACAATTTCTTGAACCTGCTGTTGGTGACCCATTGGCATCTCTACCTCATCAGATGGTCTCCCTGTTTTAGGTTTTGGATGCCAATGCAACATGTAGCCTGGCCCCAGACTTCAGAATCACCGCCCACATCTCAGATTTGCGCAGTGATTCAAACAAGTCTGATATTGTGCCCATTGGCAGCTATTTGTGCTGCTCGGTGAAACAATCAACTAATCACAGCTTACTAAGAGGGATCAGAACGGGAACATCACCTTCCTAGAATATAGTAGCAGAAAAATGGCATAATGACATGCACAGAAATAACAACTCTCAAACTGACATATATTGTGTGAAAAATGTTAAATGCGCCTAACAATTGTTACTGCAGCTTTTGTGTTAACTGAAAATGATGTCCATGGACGGATATGTATCTTGCTACTGATTTATAAGAGCAAAACAAATCAAAATAAACCCCCTCTCATTAACACAATGTCAGGCTGAATTAATTAAATAAAACAAAATAATAATTTAGCTTGATTACACGACTACACAATATGACAAGTGTATAGATAATCTGTTGTGCATCAATTCTGAGGGAATGAAGGCAAAACCTGATTTTCAACATTATGGGAGTACAGGAGCAGTTTAGTATTGCACTTCCATAAAGTCTGGAGACAAGAAACAGGCTACAAAAGGAAAAGTCAAAATCAATGCTGCAGAGAATGAAATATCCTAAATTTTAGTTCCTTGTATGTGGAGTCAGGATCCAAAAAATACTAAAACCTACATTTCCCTTAATGCAACTTGAAGCATCTTTTTTTGTCAGATCATCCCCATCTGGTAAATATCTATGTCTTTCAAAATCCACGTCCACAGTGTGTAACTTTCATTTCCTTTAAAAATCTGAAGGGATGAAATCTGTGAGATGATCAGACGGATATTTCACAACTGTTTTTACAAGCTGTGTAGTTCTCCCTATAATAAACCCAACTTCAAGTGTAAAATCGGTGGGATACCCCTTTAATCACTTCATCACTTTAAAGGTTTCTGCCACCAAACTCCATGTAGTATGATTCGTCAGATGTCCATGAGAAATACACCACTGAGATACATCATCCACAGCTGTTTTTGTGTCTCACCACCACGGCACATTTACGTAATTATGATCTTTTATCCATTAGCTCTAATTAACGCAATAATCTGCTCAATTAATGACCTAATTACCATAACTGGTAATGTATGATATATCGTGATGATTATGTCGAGACACTGTACAGCTGAACAAAGGTGCAGTAATCATGCGGCACGGTGCTCTTAGACGAGAACAAATTGATGTAAATCTCCATCCATGACTACTTGAATCACAACTGAAGCACTTGCACGTTCTTTTCCTTTGTGTCAGTTGAAAGAAACATGACATTATTCAGCTGTAGTGCCTCTTGTTTAACAGCGTCCTGGTGGATTTTTGGTTTGAATGGCTTTTAGCATTACAAAGCACTTAAAGGGCCACTTCACTGACTCTGAACATTACGTCTGTGTACTTGACAAGACTTTTTACATGTTTATCATTCGACTTGTGAGTGTTGAGTGTGAGTCTCTGTATGTTGCATAAATCCTTTACGTGATGAGGCACAAGGAAATGTAATTTACTTGTCTAACAAGTCTATTTTGTTTTTTCCTTGTTTCAGAGCCTAACATTAGTTTTCCTGTTCTCTTCAAGTTTTAAATTCTGCCTTATGTTTTGTGAGTTTCTTTTTCCTGGTTTCAAGGTTTCAAAGTCAAACTTAAGATTTATTTTATTAATGGGATACGTCTGCAGATATTCAACACTTTTTATTGATAACAAATCCAATGAAAAGACTAAAACCAAACATGACCAAACCACACAATTTATTATGTTCTTGCTGCCTGTGTATCCAGTGCCTGATATAGCTTGTTCCTCTGTGCCACAGACGTCCATTGTTGTCCAAAATCTATTAAAAACGCATTAGTGAGCCACACTGTTGCACATATGCATTCCTTCATTACAATGAACATGGGCACTGTGGTTTATTTTGAGTCAGTCCCACATCCACTATTGTGCTGCCTTATAAACCCACTACCACATCAAAAGTGCAGCTGAAAAATAGTCCACAACAAGTGCACTTTTCACTCTCATGTTTGCTAAAAACTACAGTGCCCAGCTGTTTTAGGAGGTCACTTGATCTGTTTATAAATGAATCCATATGCGTGTGACCCCTTTTAAAGATTTCAGTCTTCAATAGGAACAAATGAGCTTACGGCTGAGAGCGACGGACAGGCTAGGGAATTCCAAAAGCATTAAGAGATTGACTAACACATTGTTGGTTTTGATCCTTTCATTGGATTTGTTGACAATAAGGAAAATATAGAATATCACAAGCCTTGCCCATTAAAGTTGGACTTTAGTAGTCCTTGTTTCAAAGTCTTTAGGCATCCTTTTGTTCCAAGCTTAAATTTGCTTCTCCTGGTTTTAGTCTAACTTAATCTGGGTAGGAGATGGTTTAGAGCCTTTTTCAGCTGCTCAACCTGTGCTTATATCATCAAGTATAGGGATTAAGGATGAACTGACAGGGCATGGTGTGCTAGAAATGTACTAGTCTGTATGACGTGTTGCCCAACCAGCAAAAAGTGAAGGCATAAGTGTTTATAGCTGTTCTGTTCAGAGCAAACAGCCTGCTGTCATAAAGAGGCCAGACGCAGTAAACGTTCAAATGGGGATAATTGTGGATTGTTGTTGCACTTATTTGTACATTCAAAATCTGATGCAGAGTGAAAAAAGAAAGTTTGAGAAAGAAGTTACTGAACCCTGACTACTTCAGCGGTGCAACTAATGATTACTTTCAGTATCAACTAATTTTGTTCATTATTTTCTCAATTAAAGGATTAATTGTTGTCAGAAAATAGCGAAAAAATGCTGCGAAAATGCTTATTGTATCGTTTTGCAGTTCAAAACCCAGAGACATTCAGTTTAGTATTTATGCATGACACAGACAAGCATCAAATCAGTTGATATTTTTGCCGACACTGAAACAATTAATTGATTATTAAAATAGTTGCTGATTAATCTTCTATCAAAGGACTAATCAGTGAATTGACTAATCATTTCAGCTCTAGACTACGTCTTTACCTCCAAGTGGGAGTGCCTGTCCGGGGTTTCAGACACTGTTCGAAAGTCTGACCGGCAATTCGTTTGAAGCATGCTGACCCTTATGCTATATCAAGATAGGTTTGAAACTCTCTGAACAGCAGTTTTAGCGTGATAAGGCAGGCAAGCAAAGCCAAGGAAGCAAACAAGAATATGCTGTTTGTTGTTGAACTGAGGCACAGCAAACAGGCATCTATAGGATCCTTTACACCAGAGCCACGGATGTAAGATGACCTCTTTCTGAGAGCTTCACGAAGGTAATGCAGCTCAAAAGCATACTGTAATGATACATTATAATCAAATTTCTATAAGGGCCGTTCTTTGATCGATCTGGATTGACTCGGTAGCACTGTGGGCTCTGCACAGTCGTACAGCATGCAGCTGACTGAGGAAATGTGAGAAAGGACTGTTGTGACACAAAGCCTGCGGGCGTCAGTCTTATGAGGAGCATGCTGTCTGAGACACACACACAAACACACACGCACACACACACACGCACACACACACACACGCGCGCGTGCACACATGCACGCACACGCGCACACACACACACACACACACACACACACACACACACACACAGGTCAGACTGAGGAACAGAAGATAACATCACTGCAGCTTATTCATTGGATGAGCCATCGGGGAAAAAGACAAGATAGCCTGCCACAAAAAGAGAGAGAGAGAAAAAGAGAAACTGAAACAGCATTAGACATAGACAGAAGAATGGCCGAGGGAAGAAACAGAGACACAACAGATATAAAGGTAGAAAGACAGAGATATCATTTGAGAAGGAGAAAGAGGGATGGATTCAGAAAGAAAGAAAAGAAGGGAAGAACACAGAGGGAAAATATTCTGCAGGTGTCCAGGAAATGAGAAGTAAGTTTGAGTGAAAAAAATCAATCATTACTGTGTTAACGACTGAGTGTCTAAGGGCCAGAGTTAGTGATTACACTGACAGAACATGCAGTCATGATTCAGACTCCCAGGAGCCTCAGAGGAGCACGGGGTCACCTCTCCAATCCTATTCCATCACCCCCAAATGGACAGGCTGAGTGGAAATGGGGCATGACAATAAATGCCATCAGCAGATCACTCTGGCTGCAGGGCCACCGCAAAGGTCAAGCCTGAAACAGGAAGGGTGTAAACCAGGGTGAAAGGTCACAAGGATAACCAACAGTCTCACCATCCAGGTTCCATGCAGCATATGGACGTGTCCATCAGCGTCTCTCGATTAGGCTACTCCTGTTCCAGATACAACAGGACATTTCTATCATCATCTGCCACAGTTCTGTTGCTTTTAGCTGGGTAATATGACCCTGTGCGTTACTCTTAATACAAGGGTTTATTATACTTTACATGATGTACGAGACTTAACAAGGTGAATCCAGGAAAAAGTGATTCAAATCTATTTCAGTCTCAAGGCAGGAGGGGCAGATAGAGCTGCACAGCTTCCACTTGTTAGCAGAATGCTACAAGGTTAGCATTTCAGCCAGTACAACAAGGTTTTAACTTTTCATGCAGCAATACATTGCATTTAAGTTTGCTTGCTCTGCTCATGCGGTGCTCTGGCCAAGCTGAGCCTGAGATACACAACAGACAGTTTTTTGTTTTTCGCTCTCTTTTTTTTAACTTTTGGTCTATTCTCTACGAACACGGCACATGCTGCATGCAAATTTAAGCACACATTTCAAGAAACATTCGAAGCTTACATGAAGGCAAATGCTCAGACAAGGGAGGTAGGGAGAGTGGAGTTAAATTTCATGAAATTATCTCAAGGACTGAATGTACTGAATCATTGCCTCTGATCAAATCAGTTTCTCTCAGCTATTACATACTACATTCCCTGTTAAAAGCTTTACTAAAAGACTGCCAACGACACAGAGACAATCATAATGCAATAACTCTGTAGCAGACAGGCAGCTGCTGGGCAATTATCCTCATAAAAAGTACTTATCTAGTTTTCTACCTATCTAGTTTTGTGTAGAGCTGAGAGAAATACAAAGAGACCGATGTTACCACTGAACTGCAGACTGTAACTGAACTGAGCAAAACTTTTCAAATCAACAAGCACCATTCCTCATTTACTCCAATGAAAAGGATGTAAGGATGTGGGTGCTTGATTTTAAGATGGATTTATACCAACACAAGTGGTACGGACGGTAAATGTTTACAATCTTTCATTCACTTTGTGCGTTCACCTTAGCTAATTAATGAATGGGATGCCACTGTGGTAGAGAGCGGCGATCACAGTAATCAGACGGTGTGCAGTGGAAATGGTTTTGCCAGATGTCACTGACAGAAAAGCAGCAGATAACTGAGTGTTCGCAGTAACAGAGGTAGGCTGGTTATATGCGACTGGTCAGTGTAAGAAACTATTAGAGTAATTCTGTGCCTGCCAGAACGGCTGTGCGTGCAGCTCTATTACCATCATCCAGACTATAAAAGAATTACTTTTGTGCTTAGATTTGTATATATTATGATTGATCAGTAAGCCTACTCTAAAACTATAGGACAACAAACACTTTTCCTCCTTTTATATTCTATTTCTCTTTCTGTAGGAGGGACAGCAGATTTTTGTCTCTAGGCTACTGAAACTAAGTATGCAGCAAACACACTGTAGAATGACATTATACCTTTGCTTACCCTGTGGCAGCCTCAAACACATAACAGGTGCTGAGTGGAATTGATTTTCTGAAGAAATGTTTCTGCAGAGCACAGTAATGCTCAAAAGGACTACAATGGCATACAGAGTGAAACCTGATGCTTCTCTGACACAGGGAGTGTACAAAGAAGACTGTGCAACTCTATACCAAGATGCTACAAGTTTCTAGTTATATTTTGTGTTTTGTGCATATCCAAGTTCAGAGGGACTTGAAACGATGTCATAGCTGCCTGAGAGAAGTCGCAGGGATATTTTAATATATGATTAATCCTTTAATCTGTGCCGGAAGACTAAGGTAGACAATGCTCTCGACAGGCTGCAAGGGTGGAGTAGTGGTTCTCTAACTGAAGCGTCACAAATTTGAGCTGTCTCAACACTGCTCCTGAGCCAATGATGCCTTTACTGTTCTATTACTGTCTGTCTGAACTATCTCAGTGCTGGTAAATATAATTTAGTGGATGCACATACTGTAATATGAAGGGGGTGCGGTGTTGAACGAAATAAAAACGGACCAGCCACACTGACTCAGAGGCTGCAGTTACTCAGCAGCAGTATTTCCCTAGACATGGTTGAAAATGTTAAGCTCATGGCAAATAAAGCCTTAGTCAAATACTCTCATGTGCAAATAGTGGATTCATTATGGCTTATTGAGAGTTGACCGGGTGGGGAAATTCTCCAGTGCATGGCTAAATGACTTGGACTTTTCAAAGTCACGGTTTCTAAAGGGGCCAGGAAGGGGAGATTTGGTGATTGAAATCATTAGAATGGAGTTTCAGAGGAGGGGAGGGGCACTGGCAGAATAGGTGTGTTTGAAAGGCTAAATTGAAAGGATTTTCATAACTGCATGAGGAGAGCTGCACCTGAGGGTGAAAGTATTCAGAGCGGATCGCTATTAGATGTCTTCGTGCAGCTGAAATAGTAAATGGTATTAAGAGAGGCAATTTTGTGATAACACGTTAAGGTGTCCACCCTCCTGCTTTTCCTTACTACAGTTTTATTTAGCAGCCCTTTCTCCGGCTCTCCATGTCCTCTCTCTTTCTTTTTTTCTTTCTCCTGCTCGGTCACACAAATGGAAACACATGAGCGGACTATGACTGCATTGCGGTCAGGAAAATGAAGACCATACGGGTGCCATGAATTGTTCCACTGTCCCCCTCCTACTGCTTTTGTTGGTGGGCCATGGGAAACTGACAAACAATGGAAGTGATTGGAGGCATGGGGGCCGTATGGAGGAGGGCAGGAAACAGAGAACAGGAAACCATGTCCTCAAGGAGACAGAAATGAAGTGAACATGTAGAGACTCAAAAGTACTGTGGTCAAGTTGTAGAAAATTTGGTATGAAGACTTGGAAGCTGGCCACGCAGCTGAAGGTTAGAGCGAACTGAAAATCTGGCTGCTGCAACTGAGAGGCTTTTAACAATAACTATCAAAAACACACATGCACTGACAGACACGCACACACTTTCAGACGCCTTAACCTCTCTTCTGACCCAGTTGGTAATTGCGTTTAGGTATGGGCACTTGCCAATATACAGCATATCTATTGGCTGTGATCAATTCGCCTCCCTTTGTGACTGTAGTTAATGTGATGGCTGAATGATTAGTCGTGTCCTGTAATACACATCTCCACTTCAGTGACCCCTCGTCCCCTGAACGCTCTTCGTTTTCATTAGCCACTGCAGCTCAGCTCTGTCCCGAGCTTTGCCTCATTAGCATTCACAGAGCCGTGATGGATATATGAGCTAATCAATGCCCGCTCTCCTCAGCTGTCACCCACGATTGGAGCATATGCACAGCCACTCAACCTTAAAGGTGGCCAGTTGTCTGGCCCTTATGTCGCTGCATGCCCCTTGTCACAATATTGAGTCAAACCTGGGAGCATCCACTGTGAATTCTGTGCCAAAATCTGTCTTGCTTACAGTCTGTGTACATCTACTTCTAGATCTAGTCTTGCGTGTATTTTCATTCTGTGCCCTTTTCCAGTGTAATGGAAGATTTATGTGTGGTTTCCTGCCAACTTTTAACTTCTTTACTTTTAGTGGTTTTATATGAAAAACAGTACTTCACTGTACATCAGATGTTTGCATGCACAAGGACACAGTGGTTTCCAGAAAAATGTCATGTAATGACTGAAGAAGACAAGTATGTTGTAGCAGAAATTAACCAACCTCCATGTGTCTGGTTCATGTCGGACAGACAAATCTTCAGGCACAGATGAAACCTTGTTAGATTGGCAGATTGGGAATGATTGGTTGAACAGAGTGCTCCATGCCTCCTGGGCCATCATCCATATGTTGAGGTTAGTTGGGTGAATTTGGAGGGCACAGACTGGCTGGCCACATATGGACACACTTTTTTTTTTTTTTTTTTAAGATTGGATGGCCATTACCACATAAACATAGTAATCATCTGCTTACAAGGCTTCCCAAAATGCAGCGGAGGTTCTGAGACATTTACATGTGCACTTCCTCTCAGCATGAATGATAATCATCGCCTGAAATGAATCCCAGAATCAATTCCACATGAAAATACTCACAGGGGAGACATGTTGATTGGTGTATTGCTCATGCAAAGTCTGGCAGCTTTACAGCAGAGTCAACCCGGCTCAAGCCAAGTGACATCTTAGAAGTCTAGGGTTTTTTGTTTTCTTTGGCTCTCAGAGGATGAGAGTACAGCCGAGCATTTAGGATGCAAACCCAGCCATGAGAAAGGGAGGCTGTTTTCATTAAGAGCACATGGGCTCAGGTTGCATATCTGTTTGTGGAAGCCATACTAAGATGGGTTGTTTATATCCATTGCAGGTTCTGTGAGGGAATTTCAGCAGCAGGGAGGATATTGCTGTTATTGGCTTAAATATTATTCATGGGTTAAATATATATCCTCATCGGCTGTGACACTCTGGGAAGATGAATGAAATGAAAAGCTAACTGAGGTCATATGAACATATGGTACTTATGGCAAATGAGTTCACTTCTTATGTTACATGATATGGACCACACAGGGGGAATCATTTGAATTGTAAGAGGTTTACTGAGGGTTTTGGAAACTATGTATTCCTCGATACTGACCTTAAAGGGCTGTCTTAACTACTTCAATAAGACCTCATTTGCACTTAGTCACTTCATGCATCTTGGGCAGGATCAGATAGCTTCTTTGATATCTGATAGCAAAGTGCAAACGCAACCATGAAGTATTTGAGGTGAATTGAAATCTGATTGCCGTGTTCTGGCGAGATGATGAAGTGCAGCTACAGAAAGGGTCTGTGTCCTGTGGCGACAGCGGCTGAGGTGACACTGAAAGACTGAAGTTAGCCCTTGTTCCCTGTCTCATTAAAATGACAGGAAAAGTGGTTTCACACCTGCAGCATGACTGACGGACTGTTGGGGGGCAGATGGTAAAGGTTTTGTCTTGCTGTAGTTCATAAATACAATTCATTCATTTGTTTTTTTCACTTGTAAATAGTTATTAGCAAGCAAGCTAAACTGTTAATGTTGGAACTGAACTGCCAAACTGCAGAGGTTATTCTCCTTTTGTTGTTTTTGGCAGTTCCCAAAGAGCTTCAGGTGCATTAGCCCCACTCTCAGGCCTGGAAGAGGACCAGGCCTTGTCGGCGTGTGCGTGGGAAAACCGAGATGACGCTATCACACTTGTGATCTGGTCAATAGAAACACATTCATGTATGTGTGGTAAAGTTTAAATAAAAATGTAGTCAGTCTTGTCTGACCTCTACTCAGATGAGGGTTAATATTGCACTGTATGGACTGTTGCATGTTGGGTGCGGGTTACTGATCTGCCACAATCAATGACAGTGTATTGATCAAACAAGTGATCATGCACACAACAACAAACTTAATGAGACACAACCAACAAAAGAGTGCATGCTCAGTGTGTAAGTGTGTGTTTGTATGCAAGCGCACACTCACTCAGTTTAGTAGGAACACCTAGCTCAGACTAATGCAGTCTAATACAACAGTCCTGCAATAAATCCTCCCTCCATGAAGGTTATAATGCTCAGTTTGTATTGAACAGCTGCATCGCATTATACAAAGAGGTGTGTCTGCTGTTTAGCTAACCATCATTCATTAGAATTGGGTGGACAAAATAATAGGAACGCCTGTCAACAAAGCACAATGCAGATCAACAGCACCACAAACTGCAGCCTCCAAAATGATCACACAGCTGACTCAACACCTGTTCAACACAGCTTCAACAAAAACTGAACGTTATAACCTTCGTCGAGGAAAGATTTATAGCAGGAATTGCATTGGGCTGGACTATTTTTTCCTTATTAACTGAAAACTGAGTGTATATGTGTCTTTGTTTGTCTGCCTATGTGCCTAGGTGAGACTCTGTGTGAATGTGTATATGTGCAACTTGTGTGTCATTTCCTACAAGCAGGCTCATTATAAAACCAATTAAACCCGCCTTACTCTCATTATGGAGCTGTGGGGCTTAAGGAGAGATTGAGGACCTGTTGTACTCCCGGGGGGAGGGGGGGGGAGGGGGGGTTCTGCCTGGTCAGCCCTGTTTTAAATGATAAAAAACACTTTTCAGTCAGCTGAAATCAAACACCGCTGATGGGTCATGATGGGTCTGAGTTCATCCCTGGTTTCCTGTCCCTAGGTCAGCCTCATCATAACCGCCTCAAGAAAGAAGAAAAAAAACACACACACACACACACACACACACACACACACACACACACACACACAGCTCAGTATATCCTTCTCTAGACGATTGTTTGGGAGATTTTTCATACAGGCTTTCACCACAGAATTGCTTACATGTTCTGGTTTCTATCTGAGCTATTTATGAAATGAGGAGTGTGGGAAAAAATTATGTATGTCTCCATTACTGTGTGGGACTGTGGCAGCAATAGGATAAGCAGGAGGAGGAGGAAGAGTAGGAGCAAGAGAGAGGATGGGGCACGAGAAAGAAAGCAGACAATGAGTGAGAGAGAAAGAAGCTTAGCTCCGAGATAAATCGGTCTATGAAATAATTATTTAAAGGATTGGATTGTGCACGGTGAGGAGGTAATGACAGTCTGACCGGTGAGAAACAAACTGTCTCTTTTTATGATCTGGAATCAACAGACACACATCCCCTGTGATTATTATGCTGGTTATTTTAGTGTTTTTGGATGTGGAAGATGATGCCCCGCCCTCCTCGTAACCCCACAGTATTTACCCTTCCACACACACACACACACGTTTGCACAGATTTTCCTCCCTCCCCTCTTCGTTCTTGGCTGGCGGAGCTGATGGTTGGAGAGACACAGCTGCCTGAAAGGTGGAGGCACGATTGATTGACGAAGTTTCGGTGCCCACGGGATCCAATCATGTAATCAGTTTGTATTGATTGACTGTCCCCATTGAGAGACTGCTGAGGCTCTGCCACCATGTGTGGAAGTTAGACCTGGCACTCATTCAAAATCGTCTGCAGTCAGATTTGATTTGGGTGGCGAGGTCGCCTAGGTCCACGCGGCAGGATGCACGCGGAACGACTGGTTGAATCGCACCACTTCGCAACACTTCCACGATTCTCTGCTCTAATTCCTCATTATCTTGCATTTATTTTAATTATTATGATTGAGAAATTAATTCAGCTTTACTGTAATTGCATCACATGGTTAATGATCCAATCTCCCTGGAATTTAAATAGGGCTTCAACCTGGGTTTGCATTGCTAATGAGGATTTTTTTTCTCTGGCGATCATGCTTTATTCAGACTTTTGCTCTCATTTCACTCTTCAGACTTAAATTTCAAGTGTCAAGCTATCATTACTGTATGATGCAATACTCGTCAAGCCTGCACCAATGGTGAAAGATGGGTTTTATGAATCCAATTAAAGTTTTTTTTTTTAAATAAAAAAGTGCGATAGGACTATTTCATTTTTTGTGGTGCAAATCACATTAGGTTACGCAAAATAACCCAGACAAATAAGGAGGTTTGTCTTTGTGGTTAGTAGGAGAAAGTTAGAACACATTCATTATGTAGGGAGTACTACAAATGGTTTATTTATATTGGCAATAATAAAGGGTTTTTCAGCTTACTCACCGTTTTACATCTTTACAAGCATTTCCACGTCTTCACGAGGATGCCTTTCGACAGCTCCAACATCAGTAAGCCACTTACTACAAAGACAGACCTGCTTATTTGTTTGCTTCACTGCAACAGCACATCTTGTTTGTGGGCAGAGTTGGGAGAAGAGAATTGAAAAGCCTTTACCAGTGGGCAACTGTTCTCCATGCTTGAGTTTAATGAGCCCCAAAAGATTGCTGCCTGAGAGTCACTCCAAAGTCAAATTAGGGCTGAGCTCACCGAACACATTTTAAAACTCAACTGCGTCATGGCTATAACCTCAGGGGTGGATTTGGGTTAGAGTCGCACTGGGCAGCTGGATTACTGAATGAGTAGCAGCAGATCAGTCTGTCTTTCTTCTCAGACTCACCTTTACAATGAATTTACTGTTTCTTGGCGGCACTAATAAAGACACTTGCGGAGCGAAGTCAAAGTATCCACACACTTATCTCCATTGCAAACACGCACACCCAGCTTATTGTGTAAGCTCTCAGTCACACAGACCCTCATCAGGGCATACTAATGCAGTAACATAATAAATATTAACACACACACTATTATGAAACCACAGGAAACTTTTGAGTAAAAACTAAATTGAAACTAACTTCCTTTCTTGGTGGAGGCTAGCAGTTCTCCCTGCTTCAGAACTTTGTGCTTAGCTCGGCTAATCACGTCATAGATCTCTGTAGTGGACACGGGGAGATGAAATTGATATTGACCTTCTCATTTACTGTATCTCCTAGTAAAACACTTACTTGTTTTTCTAATCCTGCCTTTTAACACACCTGCATTTACTGTATGAACTTATATCTGTGATGTCTTGTTTCCACGAGGGAACTACAAAGTGTCAGTGACTTCTGTTTCATATACAAATGAACAGGCTGTTTTTGTGTGTCCTCTCACAAACTGTAAGCAGCTTCTCTATTAATGAGCTCATGCTCTAATTGATTGCCATACTGGAGAGAGTTTCTTTACAACTGATAAGTCATTATCAGATAATTTGTCAACATAGAACAAAATGAAACCAGCTTGTACAAGAGGACTTTTTTTCTATACAGCAGAGGACAGATATCCCTTGACAAACATACAGTTGCCATTCACTTGCTTTGTCCCGCAGCACGACATTCATTGTCCCTGTCTCTGTATTTGTGTCTCTGTAGATCAGGGTGGACGGCCCTCTGGAGGGAGGAGTGCTGTACGAGACAGTGACTGTGATGAAGGATAGCGGCACCATCCTCCGGGACATGGCCTTCTCCCTGGACAGGAACTCTCTCTATGTCATGTCTGACAATCAGGTGAGGAAACGCCCTCATTTCCCTGCTGCTGTCAGGAGAAATGCTAAGCGATGGGGCGATGTAGCGAGTAGCGAGACCGTCCTTCAGCTGGAAGCCTGTGGGTTCAAACCCCTGTGACAGCGACCTGACATGTCCTTGAGTGAGATATTGTATGCGTGGCTTAAAAATTGGAGTCAAAAGTTTTAACTTGACATGAAAAGGTACAGTATAGGAATATGTTTGCCATCAGGTCAGTGGAAGCTGTACTTAAACAGAAAAAAAATTAAAATTATTTTTTTTTTTGCATTAACGTCGAGGCACAGGGATAATAATTAGCTCTTATTTCCAAAGGATTTGTTTGGATCTAATTTGTCAGGATATTGCAAAAAGAAATGTTTGGCTTAGGTCTGCACAGAAACCAGCATTACTGTTAGCGTTAGCTAAATAGATTTAAATCAAAAACATTAATTTATGATAAATGCTAAACTAATGCTATTTATTTGGAATCCCACCAGACGATTGTGACTTATCTCCAAAATCCAATGTGGCAACTCTCTTACATTCACAAACTGTATGTCTACAGAGTAGGGATTTTTAAATATGCAGGCTGTGTGTAAGGGGATGGACCACTGTTCTAATTACTTATCCATGCGAATCGACTTACAGTGCAAGCATCTTTTGTACGTGACACACACACATCCCATAGAAAACCATTAGCTGCTTTTTTTTTTTTTCTGTGTGGCTGTAACCCCAGCCCTCCCCCCTCCCTCCTCATCTGCTCCTCACTTGGCCCGGCATCACAGAGGCGAGCAGTTGTTGTTGTTGTTGGACGATATTCTCTGCACTCATTGGAGATAAGAGTGAACAGTGGTAATCACTTTCAACTCCCATCAAGTGATTATTTTGGCGCGGCTGCATGGCACTGTGAAATGGGATTAGGTTTCAGTGTGGCCAAAAAAAAAAAAAAAAACGCTATCACTGCTCTCAGTTGTCTTCTGACTGCTGGAATGTATTGAGCCAGAGTCACAGGACAGAGAGGCAAAGGGCAGTGGAACAATTGCAGTTGTGTCATTTACTTCAGAGTGTCTCCAAACTCTTTTCTGGCAGCTTGTAGAACAGTCTGAAAACCTATAAATGCACCAAGTTTAAGAGAACAAGGGATGTCATCTGAGGAAGTGAGGAAGAATAGAGACGCTATTGTGTTGGGTACTGTCTTCTAAAACAAATCAAGGCAGCGCTTCCTTCTGTGTGATAGACTGGAAGAGACAGCGCATCACTTATTGATGAGCTCTGGTCGTTCAAGGAGAGACACATGCTTCCTTCAAGGAGATAGCCAGCTACTCTCTTCACTCCGCCTCCAGTGACACATAATAACCGAGCAAAAACCAAACCTAGCTTGGCCGGGCATTTTCTCTCAATATTAGAACAGCCTTGGCTTTGTAGCCCTCAGGAGCTCCGAGCAGAGTAAAGCCTTCCTCTTTCTGTCTCCCTCTCCATCTTTGCACAGCTTTCCCTTCAGACTTTCCTGCAGCTTGGGTAAGGAATCCCCCAGGGAGAGGGCTTCACTCACAGATTTCCCACATTTCCAGTAGATCCCAGAGATGAGAGATTTTCGGATTCCAGGGAGCCAAACAATATAGGAATGATGTGGAATGAGGAGCGAGGCACAGACAGATTTGGCTGAGATCAGCCGACCCTTGTGGAATAACAATGAGCCTCTCTGTCTCCTGCCGAGTGAAACACGCAGGGTTAGCATGATGATGAAGAGTGAGCAGAGAAAAGAGGGAATCACTGTGTATGCGTGAGGATACGTGTGTGTTTTTGTGTGTCGGTGTCCGCAACAAAACATCATTTGGGAACCATTATTGATATGAAAAAAGAAGTCTTCACAGCAGTTAATCTTTTTTCTCACTGTGTGCCTTTAGTTTGATCATTTCTAAGAATAGAAATGCTCAGTATCCAAACACACAATAACCTCACTGAATGTCACTCGTCTGTCTGTGAAATGATGGCTAAGGCTTTAAACCTTAGAGAAGGAGGGGGAAACTGCTGCAGGGTTTTTCCAGGGCAATCTCTCAAAGTGCCACTCTCTAAAATGTAAAATCATTTCTCTCTACCTAAGTCTGTCTGTCTGTATCTTACCTCCCTCACCTGTGTGTGAGTGTACTGTGCAGCAGTGGTTCCCAACCTTTTTTGTCTGATGTACCCCCATGGCTCAGATGAACCCTTTACCAACACCACCCGTCATGTTCCATTACTAACCGGGCGAAGAGAGCAACCGCCCAGGGGCCGCAAAAGCCCCAGATTTACTCCGTATCATTTGGTCTACGTAATTTGATTAATGTCAAATGTGTTAGAAATTTGCACCACTGAAGTACAATAGTCAATCAATTGTGAAAAGTGCTCTTTCCTCCATCCTGTGGTCCGGTCTTGTAGAGGGCCCCTGTGTGTGCTAGTTTTAAGACCTAATTAGTTTATAAGTTTATATTGAGCCCATTTGTCATCAAATGTCAAGTCATTAACACACACAAAACCTGGGGAAAGGTAGTATTATTTCATCATGAGAGAACTGTAAGGCTGAAACCGACACTTAGTTTCATTATCAATTGATTGTTTAGTGTATAAAATGTCAGAAAATTGTGAAAAACAAGATATTAATTAAATCAGTCACAAACTTAAAGCAGTTACGTTAACACAGGAAAAACTGACAAATATTGACATTTGAAAAGCTGGTGCCAGTGAATTTGAGGTAAAAAAAAATAATGACTAAAATTTTTCAGTTGTTAGTCATCAGTTTGATTAATCATCTAACCATTTCAGCTGTACAGTACTTGCTGGTTTTTGGATGCCAGGGGAAGATTTTATTATAAACGATAGAAAGAGATGATAGGAAATGAGAGAGAGATGAAACAAGTCCCTAAAGTCACTCAAACAAGGAAGGCTGCAGTTCATGGGCCGCACCTTAATCCCTGAGCTACAGCAGCGCTTCTTCTCTATTCATTTTCAGTATTTTCATGTCACTGCTTGTGGAAGAAAATGGACATAATCATTTATCAGCACGTTTCTCCATCTATTTCAGCTCCATTCACAGCTCTCACTCACAGCAATGGGGGTCAGGTGTTACAGCTGACCTACAGTAGGTCGGTGAGCAGTCAGCCTGTTGTACCTGGTAGTTTATTGATTATTGTGGCAAGAAATATACTAAAGATCAGCCAAACAACCAAAACAATTTGTAATCCTTTTTGTTTGTTGACTTCATTTTTATAATCATATATATTTTTAAATGAATTCCTTTAAATTAGCTGAGCTACTCCCCAATATTTCATTACACAACTGCAGAATTACCTCACAGACAATACATACCTCTGGTTTGGAGTCACTGCTGTACATACTCTGTCTCTTATAAATTCCTATTATATACAACAGCAAATACGCTTTGAAGGAACTTAATTGCAACCGCATAACATTTTTTATTAACGTAATGAGGAAATTAACATATTTGGCAAGTCACAAATAGGTTGATACTGATACAGTAAAATGTTGTTACCTAAACCTAACTACAGACGGGACTGTGGATGCGAGCTTGTGACAGCCATGTGCTTTGCACACCTGCCATCCATTCCAACCACCGCTCGGCGACTACATGTAGTGCTTCATTCTTTAAAAAAACAAACTAACAAACAAAAATCCAGCCAGAGATCATCCTGCCACCACAACATCATTGGGAAAACAGTTTAGTAGTATATGAACATAAATCCTGGAAGACAGGGCTGGCTGTACAGCAGCTGCACTTACCACACTTTGAGAAAGCGAAAAGGGAAATGTTACATGAAGAAAATGTGGAAAACGTTTGAAAACTGAAAGTTTTACAGCCAGTGGTGCTTGTAATCATAAAATTTAAAAATTTATTTCTAAAATGTCCCATATCAGAGTTTTTTATGTCTTGTGCACTTCACTTCACAAGTTCAAAGCAGAACAAAGGTCTGCTGAAACATTAATGTTTGGCTTTTTAATTCTGTAATAAGTACCAATTAAAATGATAAATTCAGTTAATGATTGTTTTTAATTTTAGAACATTACTAAACATGACTACTCATTTCTTTCACATCCTGTACAATAAAATTACGTCTGAAAGCAAAACACAAACGATAAATGGGTGATGTAACTGTCCTGGATTAGATCATTATGTTTCTTGTCTTGTTGAGTACTAAAAACTAAATCCTGGATATATGACCTGATATATCCAGCCACCATGTGACTCAAAAAGTCATGTGATGGTTGTGGATTTTCCACAGCTAGGCTGAGGATATAGGATGACAGCAAAGCAGGGGTCTGAAGGCCTGTATGCTCCTCTGACAGCATTCGTAAAGTTCAAGTAAATCCGGATGAAAGCGTTAAAGTGTTAGTAAACTGGTAAGATGATAAGGTCGAGCATTAGTGTGAGGGGCATCCCAGATGTTGTGAAAAGATACAGATTGTGTAAGTCCTAAAGCAGGAAAAGTGGACATGATCATCATCCAGCCATGCTGTGATGCAACCACGTGGCGACCGATACAATCCAGAAAAACATTATTCAAAACTGGACCAGACTGAGATTTCGCCTCTCAGCAACGGAGAATTTTCATTGATTTCTCTTTGTCCGCTCTAAAGGATCAGTTTCTTCTGAAGAAATGATCTCAGAAAAGACGAGGCAAACAAAAGCTTGATGAGAAAATTACTACATACAGCATCTGGTCATGAATGATTTATGAGGCACATCTACAATGCATCGAACATGAACTGAGTATGAAGGCTTAATTCAGTGGTCCAAGAATCATAGAAGGGAGACACAGTAGTATTCACACCCCTTCACTTTCCCCACATTTTGTTATGTTACAGCCTTATTCCAAAATGGATTAAATTCCTTTTTTTTCTCATCAATCTACACACAATACTCCATAATGACAAAGCGAAAAAGGTTTTTTAGAAATTCTTGCAAATTTATCAAAAATAAAAAAATGAAATATTGCATGTACATAAGTATCATACAATTCAATACAGAACTTAAGTCCCAACATCTCCTCTGGACTGGCTGCTTTTCTGTCTCTCAAATGCATTTCTTTCATCTGTTTTTATGAAAAAGTTAAATGTGTTCTTGTTACTTTCCATATTTCCAAGATAGATGAGCACCCCCTACAACACCTGCTAGTATAAGCTTAACCCTTTTGTGCTAATTTGTTAGCATACAAAGGAAAATGTATCAGTGTAGCAGCAGTGCAGGTTCTTATGTCGTCCATAAAATCAACCAACGCTGTATTTTAATGTCAGCTGTACTGTCTAACTGTTTAGCTCTGCACGTCCGTCACAATTCAAATCTGCACTCACAACCCACAATTTAACCCACGATGGCCTAGACTTGTGAGAAAAGAGAAACAAATTTTGAATTAACACCAATATTACATGGCTGTATTTACTGTACAGTCCTTTGCAGGAGATGTGGAGCAGCCACACAACACGGTGTTTGAGCAAGGTTGTGTTACAAGGCTGGATTTTTAGTTTTCTGTCAAAGTGACCTTGATTGAGTTCCTTTCGACTCTCTTTAGTCCTGCAGTAAATTCTACCTTTTTTTGTTATGACTGTCAGACGGGATCTGATTCAACCCAGATTTTTGAGACTATAGTTTGTTAAGCATTGTGTATCTACAAACTAACAGGAACTGGGGTGACCTGCTGGAGTAGTGATTGAGACAAATACCATATTAATGGTATTGTGCGATTGCAGCTGGGGATCATTGTTGCATTGTCGTACCTGTCTCTCTTTCCCCATATGTAATGCCTGTATCTTAACTGTTGGTATTCAGTTAAGGGTGAATGCAAAAAAAAGAAAAAAAAGAAAGAACACCATATAATGTAATTGACACAAAAGGAGTCTGATCAGCAGATCCGAATGCTGAGTTGTTATATTTTAGTATCCTGTGGACATAAAAGCTAAGGGCATGTCTTTTGATCTTATTTGGATTCAACATGGTGTGTTTTTGCTCAGGTCAGTTCCACTAAACAATTCACCTCTGATGTGTGGCGCGAGCTTCACATTTGATTCTTAGCTGGGCAGCAGAAAGCAGAAGATCCATAGCTCTCCCCTTCTAAAGGTCACACTGCCTAACAGCCACAGACCAACTTTGTTAGTTTAGACGAGCTCCAGTCCACAACAATTCATGGATTATTCCTACTGCGTCAGATATGGACTTAGCGCCCTCACCCCCTCCCGTACTACGAAATCATTTCGCTAATGGAATGCACCGAATGGGTTCTGAACTGCTGGAAAAAAGAGAGAAAGTTATTTCGTGGGGAGCAGCAGATAATCCATTTTGCCAACACAGACCTGAGAGAGCACCCACTTATGCTATCAAGAGCACCGGAGACACTCTAATCCATAATCCACTCTTCATTTGTGATTGCTTACATCAGGAAATTGCTTGCATCATACGTCCAGACCTAGAATAATAAAGTATAAAGTAGCCAGGCTCAGGCTGCAGCTCCAACCTGGTTTTGTATGCAGGGGTGGTGCTGGCTGTGCGACAGAAGCGACTCTCAAGCAGCTAATGGAGAGCTTATGCTTTGCCAGACGTTCACACATGGAAGTGGCAGCAGTAGTAGAGTGTGTGGTTGTCTGTCCATCAGTTTGACTATGTTCTTTTTGCTTGTGTGTTCCTGTGTGTGAAAAAATAAGAGGAAGAATAATTACTATTGCAGGAGTACACAGAGGTGTTAGTAGTGCAAGATCCTTTAAACAAATGTCATAAAGAAAAGTTATTTAAGAATATTGCTGCAAAAAAATACTTTTTGAACAGCTGTGGTGTCGTTTCCTGTTGTCTCTGCCATGTGAGAAAAAAAAAAAAATCAGATAAGTCCTCATGTGGGCAGAGCCACAATGCTGCATATTGCAAATATGTGTGTCAGCAGCAAGAAGTAGAAAAAAAAACAGTTGTTTTCCTCAGGGATACTCTGCAGCGTGTTACTGTGATGAGGCTTCCATATATTGCAAAATAGACAACATGATGAAATGGGCTTTGGTCTCTCCTCATCAGAATTGCTTATTATTTAATCAGAATGTTTTGGTTGCATGCCTTCGTTGACCTTATTTCCACTCCATGGCAGCCATTTTTAACTTTTGTCACACAAAGAGTTGGAAACTAATGACATTTACATATAAGTAGTGTGAAAGTCCTCTGCACAGCAGTGTCAATTAAACATGTTCAGGTCAAACAAAGTTATGAAAGTGAGTTTTTCTTTATCTAGGTGTCTTTGGATTATGGGTGTATGTTTTGGATGAACTGTATATTATGTATATATAGCCTCCCTATAGTGTCCTCTGAATCACACGTATATCTGATTTTTTTCAGGATATAACCTTATATTTACTGCAATATTCAAAATATTCCATCTGTGTGTGATTATAATTCTGTTTCACAACAAAATAATTTATCTGGAGCTAGTGATCACATAATTGGACTTCCCTGTATCAGACCTGAGATCTGTTCTCCTATTTTCCAAGCGAGCCTATTGAAGTATTTGGAATAATAGAAACTAAAAACTACAAAGTGAAGAATTCAGCCTCCCCTCACTGATACTTATTAAATGAGTTACAGATTCTGGGAACAGAATTATAGTGGCTGCTTGAAATTGGCAGGATAATTACTCAACTTACTATTCTGTAACTAACTACCTAGGTTGAGTTCCATTAGCTGCAAATACCCTAATACCTTGTATGCAAACCAAAAGATTAGTCAGATCGATTCGTTTTATTACAGTGGAATTTGTGAAATGGCAAGTGTTTGCATATTCCTGTAAGACTGTAAGACACTAACTCATAACTAAATCTGTTCTGTCTGTGGCTGAATTCTGGACAAAGACTTTTGCTGCATGTCATTTGTTTTACAAATGTTTTACAAATAAAGATTGTATGATATGGATCAATGTACACAACACAAGGATCAAATTGGGATTCACTTTCTCATAACGATTGTAAAAGTTTAAAGTTTAAAAACCTTTTTAACTTTTTGCATTTACCGTCTTTGGCAATTTACCTGTGTATCTTTCTTTGACATGTGTTCTTGTTCTGTCATTCCTGTGCTTTAGGTGGCCCAGGTCCCCGTGGAGGCTTGTGAGCAGTACGGGACATGTGCTGAGTGCCTGAGCTCTGGCGACCCACACTGTGGCTGGTGTGTCCTGTATAACATGTGAGTCTGCTCCTTTTCTCTTCTCCCATACTCCCATAAACACACCACAGCTGAGAGATTAAAACCACAACATGACTGTTTACTAAACAGTTCATAGAAAGCTATAAATAAAGCTAAACACGTGGTCATATGATTTGTGCCCTTATCAACAGCTGGTGGGACAAACAAAAAAAAAGGCAGTAGTTGTTGGACAGTGTGATCCCTCCTAAGTAGCGCTATTTAGGACAGCACAAGCTGCATGCCCACCAGATTTTATTGTCTCTCGGGCGAGAGAACGAGTGGTGTTAATGGAGGAGGGAGGGATTAGCCTGGCAGGCACAGTGGGTGTATGAACTGGACCTCTACATACCCGGGGAACATTTTGGACCTGACGGAGCAAGCTTATCTCTTCCATCTTAATTATCTGACCCCCGGGTTAGCTTGCATAATACCGCGATATGGAGCAGAGGGGATTCAAAGGGGATTAAAACCCTGTGTTTCTGAACCAGTCACTGTGTTTGAAGCTGACCTCAGCCAGGGATTTACCCCCGTCTCATCATATGACGTCTGCATTTCAGCTAGCAATATCTTGATCATGATCAGCATTATTTAAATTGCAACTCTCTGTTATCAAATGGCCATTGAAGTGAGAGGAAAAAATGTTTTGTTTTAATCTAAATTACCTCATTAAACAGTTGTTTTTCCTTTTTTTTTTCTAAGTGCTGACTTTGTCTGCAAGTCGCATTATGTTGTTTAGTTAAATGAATGCCTCACACTTATCAGTAAACAGATAGGCTGAAGTTCCCTCAAGTAACCTGAAGTGAATCATGAGCCCTCACACTGCGGAATGAGACCACTTTATCTTTCTGTCTATTAAATCCAGATTGGGGTCTTTTTCTTGCCTCTGAATGACTCTCACAGAGTGACATGTACATCGCTTTCAGGATCTTACTTTCCCACCCCTGGCATAGTGTTCCAAAGCACCTATCTGACAGAGAGTGTGAGGGGGGTGTAGCTGAACTTGTAAAAAGCCTGAAGGAAAGGGGAATAAATGGCTCCATCAGACAAAACATGGTGAATAAAAGAGGCAAAATAAAAGGCAATGAAAGACAGTCTGAGATGAAAGGCGACTTTTTTTTTTTTTCCGAGGCACTTCAGCTGATGAGCGGTCAGAAGGTGACTGTCTATACTCCTGTGGCTCTGGTCCGCCTCAAGGAGCCGAGTCCGCAACAGCTGTCACTGCGTTTCTATTCCGCCTTTATATTGTGTTGTAATTACAGCAGAGGCCTCGGTTCTCTTTGAGCTCTCTCAGGAGGTGCCACCCCCTCAGCAGCATCTGAGAGTGAATTAAGTACTGTCTCCCCACGCTGCATGCATTACACATTTAAAAGAAAGAGATGATGGTGAACAGCCAGAATATTGTGTGAGTTTGCAATTACAATTTAACTCTACAGCTGAAAGACTCTTTATAATGTGATGTTTATGTTTAAGTACAGCCTGCCTGTTACCATCCGAGCCTGGAAAGAACTACAGTGCCCCTTTCAAAGAACAGTATCAATACAACTAGCCGACAATAAAAACTAGCTGAAAAACAGCCCCCAATTCTAAAACCGAACAGTTTCAAGAACAAGTTTTAAAATTCTATCTACCTCTGGCCATAACTTTAAATGTGCTTTTAAATTTGCACCTCTCTCTTACAAGATTATTGTAAAGGTCACACTATGCTTCCAACCCTTTCACTTCTAACTTTTAATTGCCTGTTGGGATCTAGGAGTTGAGCCTATTCTACTGTTGAACTCACTGTAATTTGCTCTGCAGAAAAGCATAGTAGAAATGTAAAAAAGTAAAGACGTGATAAATGGACCCCATTTATACAGTATAGTGCTTTTCTGGTCTATCAAACACTCAAAGCGCTTTACAATGTATGTCTCATTCACCCATTCATACACACATATATTCATACACACATTCACCAATGATGACACAGCATCAGGAGCAGTTAGGGGTTCAGTGTCTTGCTCAATGACATTTCGACAAGTTCTCTGGAGGAGCCGCGGATCGAACTGTGAACCTTCCGGTTAATAGACGGCCGCTCTACCTTCTGCGAGGCTCAGGAGGTAGACACTGATAAAACCAATGATCTGACAGCCGTGTCCAAGAGAGTGACAAAGTTCAATAGCAACCCAAACAAACAAAATCTCTTTACTTGTGGTAAAGTAAAAACATCAGATACAGTATTTGGGCATATTCTATAATATGATTCAAGGACCAGTTGTGCATGACTACAGATGTCACCTCAACTTTGGTTCAGACATGGTATTGACTATTAGCTTCATTTGCAGGCTGTTTATGTATGAATATAACAAGACTCTCTATAGCCATGCCACTAGCTCTATGAAGCTTCATCAACAAGTTCCCCAACCGAAGATATAGGCTGCTCGTCTCTACCCCTGATACAGCCCATAGGAGCATCTCCTATGTTAATGTTAATGTCAGCATGCTAACAATGACAATGCTAACAAGCTTAAGTTTAGCAGATATAATGAAAGTGGAATGGAAGATATCATCGAAGTGCCATTATTTAGTCCTGAGTAGGACACAGGATGTGTGTGCTGAATTTCATAGCAATCCAGATGACAGTTGTTGAGGCATTTCACACAAAACCACAAGCCTCTTGGTAGCACTCCAGGAAAAGTCGGGGGTTCACCAAAGTCGGTGGGTTTCATCCTCTGGGAACCACGAACGAAGCGCGACTAAAAGTCAGAGTTTGCTGGCTATATTTCATCAGTAAACTTGCTGCACTGTTTTATACAATTTAATTGTGTGTCTCCTGTTGCTCCACAGGTGTTCAAGGAAGGATCGGTGTCAGAGGGCAGAGGAGACCTTCCGTTTCGCTACTGACATTGACCGCTGTGTGAAAGTTATCGCTCACCCGGACAGCATTGCTGTATCAGCACATAGTGTCCCTGTGAGTCCGCTTATCATTCCATCAATTACTACACTGTCATTCTGCTCACGATGCCGATGTTTATGAGCAATCACTGTGAGTAGTCTTGTATAGCCACACATACAGTAAGTATAAGACTGAGAGAGAAGATTCATTTTGTGAGAGGTGAAGGGAGAGAGAGAAGGGTGATTCTCCCTGTAGGTCCTATGGCATTCCACGGCATCCATGGTATCCAGAAAAAATTAGGCGGGAGTTGTTTCTGTAGCAATGAACTACTCTGTCTGCATCTCTGATGCATCTGCCAAAAAGTTTATCACATTTCCTAAAAGCTTAATTCAAATATTTTTCTACGGTAGCTAAGAGCACAGAGAAGTGAAGTACAGTCGGAGCTAAGGAACATCATCTTAAGAGAAGTCTTTGACATTTTGAGAAAAACACTTTAATTTATTTAAATGTTAAATATGAAGCTGGAACCAGATGTTTATCTTAACACAAAGCCTGGAAACCGGTGGAAACAGCTAGCATGGCTCTCTCCAAATGTAACAAAACCTGCCTACCACTGGAGCATGCTAATTAATATTTTATATCTCATTTGTTTAATCCGTACAAAAACAGAAGTGTAAAAACAACATATTGTGGTTTTATAGGGAGCGTGTATGCATATACTTCTTAGCCAGGAGCAGTAGTTTCCTGGACTTAATCTCTTATACGGATTAAACAAACAAGATACAGCATGTTAATTTGTGAGCTTTAGAGGGGCTGATAGCAGACTTAGTTTTCTTTAGACAAAGCCAAGCTAGCTGTTCTGTGTTACTTCCTGTCTTTGTGCTAAACTACGTTAACCGACTGTCGGCTGTAGCTTCATATTTAATGGACAGATATAAGAGTGGTATTACTCTTCTCATCTAAAAATGTCAAACTATTCTCTGTAATTACAGTAAAATGTGTTATGTATTACTGTCAAAGCACTGCAACACTCCTCACAAATGTACATATACCAATGCACCGCATCAGTCTCAAGCTCAGCACATTAAATCTTCTCCCCCTTCTTTCTTTTAGCTTCTCCTGGAGGTGAATAATGTTCCAGACCTTTCTGCAGGAATCACCTGTTCATTTGGCCAGCAAGCCCAAGTGGAGGGTCACGTCAAAGGGAACAGGGTTATGTGTCTGTCCCCAGCTGGGAAGGAGGTCCCTCAGATACCAGAGGGACAAGGTGAGCTCAGATATCAGGTCTCAAAACAAACAAAAAATAAACACTTTATGTTGCCAATGACAGGTGGAAAATGTAAAATATCAATATTCCAGACACACGAACTAAAAAAAAAAAAAACAGAAAGAGAAAACAGCCTTCTTTTCAGATTGACCACCCTGCATTTTAGTTTAGCCAAAGAGTTTGATAAGTAGCAAGTATTTCCTCTGAGCATGTGCAGTAATCCTTCAATTGAAGTTTCTGACGGAAGGTTTTCTCGAGACAACAGCAATATGCCCTTGCAGAGACGCAGACACCAGGTGGCTCTTTACAGGAGTGTGATAAAAGTATTAACGTTTTTTCTCATTTTGACCTCCTCTTTTCACTCATTGTTTTTGTTCTTTCACTCATCCTTTTTTGTCTCACTCTCTCTCACCTTTTGTCATGCTGCTCTTCCGCTCACATATTTTTTCATTCCCTTGCTCCCTCCTTTCACTCATTATGCTTTCTCTCTCTCTCTCTCTCTCTCTCAGACTGGGCTGGCGTAGAGCTTCGTCTAAACTCAAAGGAGACAGGTCAGATGGTCGCCAGCACAGAGGTGAAGTTCTACAACTGCAGCACCCATCAAACGTGAGTCCATGCAGCTGCCATTCCCCCACCACCACCCCCCCATTCCCCCGCACATTTGATTTGTTCAATAGATGGTAGAGCACAACTTAATTTAGGGCAATGATGTACTGATGCTTGCAACCCCACTTAAGATCGGGCTGTTAGATAACCTCTGAGTTCAATTTATCTGTCAGGTCTCATTTAAATCAACATGATGCATTTGCCATGGCTTGTTTGTTTCGGGTTTGCTTAAACTGGCAGTTTGTGAGCTCAGGCTTCTACAGCTTTAAATTCAACTAAACTACAGTTTTTTCTGTCAGTTATTCTGAAATAAAAACACAAAAATAAAAACCAAATGACTATTATTTTTTCATACACATATTACTCAAAGTATCTTTGGACATATTCACACCTGGAGGCTGTCCCGTAGAACCAAAGTGCTCATGACTGAGCATCTTCACTAGTGTAATTGAGCGTGCTTCGTTGGAGGCCAGCAGTCCCCTCAGACCTCTATACAGACAACCATTAAACTCGCACACCCACTTTTTACTTGACTTTGTCCCAAGGGGCCTTGCCAGAGAGTTGTGTTGGTTGTCAGACATAAAACATAAGCCTCTTTAGATTTTTAGCCTTGATGTGGTGCCTTGAGGGCAGATAGAATAATGTAAATTAAAAAGGACTCTATTTAAAAGCTCATGTGTTTTACCCTGCCAATATAAGCTTCCTAACTGAGCAGGGAAACTGCTTTGACTTTGATCCATTATGCTAATGTCAACTGTATTTACCGTAACAGTAAACTACGATAAGAGTGTTTCTGTCTGAATAACAATTAAAAACACTGCTACAAAGGTGGATCTTATTAGGATGAATGCCAATTAGCAGCATTTGTCAGCTTTAAAAGAAGTTTGCAGATCAGCAACTTTATGAGTTTTCACGGCAACATAAGACAATTAATTAATCTCCAAAGACGCCAAATCACACAATGTTGAATATTTACTTCAAGGACATTTATCATAACCTTTTGTATGAGTGCTGCAGTAATAGTTTAGAGCAGGAAAGTTATATTTCCTTTCTTTTTAAACTGATCTTACATGCACTCTTCGCTAACCTTCACTATGCTGTGAATTACACAGCACCATGAGTACACAAAAGCTTGATTCAGGGGTAAACAATAAGTTCACTCTGGGAGGGAACATTTGTCTGATGGAGTGGTCATAGCCAAACCCAGGAAATTAGCCCACAGTGGATACAAATGCCATCTATTCACAGTGCGCTTTGACTGCGACATGAATACCCCAATATAGCCATATTAAGCCATTAGAGAAAAACAGTCAGTAGCTCATCATATACGCCCCACACCAATACGGCCTCCATTAGCTGTGGGGCGACCGTGTGAACTCCTGTGATTAATATTTCAGACCAAACACACTCCTAACCCACCACCTCTTCCTCCACCTCCCTCACCACTACATCACCTCAGCATCACATCACCCTACATAATTAATTATCTAGTGTTTGCAGCACCCTGCCAGTCCAGTTCTATTCATACCCAACCCCCCAAATTTCTCTCTCTCACACACAAATACACACACAAGCACACATTTTTATGTTCATACTGGCCCTGGGCAGCTAATTAATATCAAAATTTAATGGTGCTGCATAACATTTATTGGCATTTGCAGCTCGCCATGAGCTGCGGTATTGGAGTGCTGCTGGTGGTTTTTTTCCTCCTGGTTTCAACTTACTGCAGGACCACATTCAGGAGACCACTCTGACAATGCATGGATCAGTTTTCTGCACAGTGGTACACCTCTATTATACACAGCAAAGTCCAGCCCCCCCCCCCCCAGAGGAAAATAGGACATGATCAATTTTCAGCTCTCCAATTGCTTTGTTTGGTATATCAACAGCTGTGCATCAGCCAGCTCTATTCTCTCATCTTGTCACCTCTCAGTTCTTCTCTCAAAGTATGTAGTGCCACCACCTCCCTGTTTGTTGACCAAAATGTCATTAAATGCAGTCCAGCAGGGTTGTTTCAGCTTTAATCCACAACTGACCGCTGGCAGCAGTCGACTGAATCAGAGCCAAAGATGTTGCACAATTCAACCCATCAAATATTCATTTGTCACTTTCATTCCAGAGTTTGTTATAATCCAGAGCTGCACGAGTGACTTCAAAAATACACTGTTTTTATTACAGTCAAAAATCAGAAACGAAATGAGAGGGGCTATGAAAAACTGATGAAATGAAAAGCTGAGGTTGCTGTACATCTAACATGGACACTGCACAGTACAGTATTCTGATAGATGTACTGCATGTTTTTATATAACACAGTTACAAGTGTTAAAAAGTGCTTTAAGTGCCAGTAACACTTGAATATTTATTCTCCTGCTGAGACCTCATGCTCAAGGTCATTTATTGTCATCTATGACAAAAAGACTAGCATTCATTCTGTCTACATAGAAACTTCGGGCATCTGATCTTTCCATAAAGCAGACTGACAAGATAAATTCAGCAGAATGCTATAACCCTTTATCAGTCTCCCTTATTCAATCCTCTTCTTCACCCAGGAGAGGAAGATGTTGATGACATGTAGAAAGTAAAGAACGCTTAATCTTTAACAAATTACTGACTGTGTAAATGCAAAACGACTGATTACACAGTACTATTAAAATTTTGCAGGCTCAGTGTGTAGTATGAGGTAACGTGTTCATTTCACCCTGCAGGTGTCTGTCCTGTGTAAACAGCACTTTCCGCTGCCACTGGTGTAAATACCGCAACCTGTGCACCCACGACCCAAGCAGCTGTTCTTTCCAGGAGGGCAGAGTCAACGCCTCAGAGGTACATTAACATAGACACACTGCAGAGTTACAGTTTCATTAGCTAATTAAATTGTAGCTTTCAAGAGCACCATTTATCTGTTCCAGTGTGACACTTCTACTTTGAGGACACAATCGACAATTTAAACTCCAAAACATAGCCCCACTTCAAAGAATCAACCAGACTAATGGTCTACAGCCATGCTAGCAGCTCTTTCAGGTTGCATTGAGGTTTACTGGTTCTTTGTGCTAAAAGCTAACATGCACACAATGAGGATACCAGCATGCTGATGTTATGCAGGTATAATGTTTACCATCTTAGTTTAGTGTGTTAGTATGCTAACACTTGCTACTTAGCCCTGAACACAAACAACAGCTGAGGCTGATGGGAATATTTTTGCTTTGCAAGATTAAGTTGTAAACCAAAGTATTGGATATGCTAGATGAAAAGTCAAGGGATCATGAAGTCACCACCAAGGAATACATGTTTATCTGAGAGGGACATGAATTTAATTTCATTGCAATCTATGCAACAGCTTCTGAGATTTTCATTCAAAACCACAAATTTCATTCTCATGATGGCGCTAGAGGAAAAGTGAGTCATTAGGATTAATTGTTTAGGAAAAATAAATATCTGTATAAAATTTAATGCCAATCCATCCACTAGATTTTGAGATATTTTACTGGATAACAGAAAACTTTGACCTGCTGAGTGCACAAGATGAAAAATTAGAGGATCGCCAAGGATTCATCGTGAGTGAATTGTATCAATAACCAAAGACTGAGTAAATACAAAAAAAGTATTGCTTTTAAGAATATAATATGGGAGTATACAGTGGGCGACATATTTACAACAGACCATAGTCTTACATATAGTTAACTGTAGTGCAGAGTGTAACATGTAGCAGATGAAGGAAAACTACATTTGGATTAGTGATTTCTTTGCCCCATTAATCCCTGTGCTACATTAGTCTTTCATGTTTATATCACACATTCATGTGTATTAAAACAGATTAGATACCACAGATAGACACAGATATAGACATAGACAGATAAACACAGTACACACATTGACAAATATAGATACTGGAGATACATTAGTCAATTAATACCCAGTGGGGAAACTAGTTATGTAAATGGTCTTTACAGTAGGCCTGTGTATTATGCAGGGGGAATATTAAGGCAGAAGGCATGGGTAGTATGAAAAATGTAAGGTCCCTCACTGTAAATACAACAATTATGTTTGTTTGTCTGATGTTTTCAAAGGATTGCCCTCAGCTCCTTCACTCCGGGGAAATTCTCATCCCAGCTGGTGAGGTCCGACCCATCACCCTGAGGGCCCGAAACCTTCCCCAGCCTCAGTCAGGCCAGCGCGGCTACGAGTGTGTGGTGCATGTGCAGGGTGTCAGCCACCGTGTCACGGCGCTGCGCTTCAACAGCACCAGCGTGCAGTGCCAGAACAGCTCGGTATGACCTCAAACACTCCCAGTGGGAATCTCACAGCTGTCAAAAGAGGCAGACAGCTTGGCTGCTGTGTAGGCAAGGTACATAGGGTACATCAGTGAACACTGCCTGAGGTGTTGAGCATACTGAGGAGAAGGTGGAGGAAGGAGAAAGTGAGCCTGATGAGGAAAAGTGGTAAGCATGTGAGAGGAAGGAAAGGAAAGGAAAGGAAAAGGAAAAGGGGAAAGGAAAGGAAAGGAATAAATGGTTGGAGAGGAAAGCATTTCAATATGACCTTGTCTGGTAAGCTGGATATGGTCAGATTAACATCTAGGTGTTCACATCATCGAGCATGAATGTGATCTTTCCAACTGAAAGTCACAAGTTTGGGATGAATATAGGAGATTTCTAGGGAGTTTTGTTGCGCAATGCAAATGATAGGATAAATTTTGATGCAAAGCACACCTTGTTACTCTGTGACAATGAGTGAAAAGGCCATTTTCTTCAGATGTGGATGATCGGCCACACCAGCCAGGGTTTGCGTCCCTACATGTCAGAGGAGAGGAGCAGACAACCATGGCAGAAATGACAGATGGTTAAAAGCATCGTCTCTCTGCTGCCCTTTCATCCTCTCATTTTCCCCCTCTCTGTCTTTCTCTGCATCTTTTTTTTCTAGACTCTATCCCTTGTGTCTCTTTGACTTTCTCTCTCCCTTTATGCACTTTCCGCACACTCCCTCACTCTCTGTTTCTGCTTTTCAGTACATGTACGAGGGTGTGAAGATCAGTGACCTGGCAGTGGACCTCTCCATCGTATGGAACGGCAATTTCATCATCGACAATCCCGAGAAGATTAAAGGTAACTCTGCCATCCATCACTGCCAGGCCAGAGAAGTGTAAAGCTCTCAATCCACAGGGGATAGATGGGTCATAGAGCATTTCAAGGCTCCCAAAGGGCGTTGAGAGAAAGTTCACAATAGCAGGGAGTGTTATCAAAAAGCACCCAATCACTTGTGCACCCACAGGGGTGAAGGGTGAATCTTCGTATTTGCTCAATTTGGCTCTCGTGGCTGCTCTCGGTTACCTCTCCATCATCATGCAAGAAAAGGTGTTTGTCAGTTGTCATTTTGGGTTGTACATTAAATACATCATCAAAGTCAAGGATATACAGTGATGGCCATAAATTTTAACAGGCCACAGGAGTGAGTTACTTTATATGGGCATAAATATAGGCTACTTACAGGAGAGAGGATGTAAGAGACAGACTTCAAAGAAAGGTTTATTGGATTACTTCGGCATCTTTTTTCTTAACACTTGAAATAGGAATTTACACAAACATACCTTTTATGACTTTATTGAATTCACATGGTGACTCTCCATGGTTGCAGTCAGTTATTTTTGGAGATTACATATGCGTTCTGATTGGTTGATCAGTTTGATTTAAATTGTAACAGCACTCCCTGCTGGTCCAGACTTTGTTGTGTTTCTACAGTATATTTTATGGGTTTCATTTACTTTTGTAATTTATTAAAATTAGTGATTTCATCTTTTGATGACATTTAAGGCAAGAATACTGGCGTGTGAAATGATTTGATATTATAACACCTGACCAGACGTCCTCTGTGTTGTGCCACAGTGCACCTCTACAAGTGCAGTGCTCAGCGGGACAGCTGTGGCATGTGTCTGCGGGCGGAGAGGAAGTTCCAGTGCGGCTGGTGCAGTGGCGAGGGCCGATGCACCATGAAGCAGCACTGTCCTCCCATCTCCCCCTACGCAAGCCGCTGGCTGGACCTCTCTGCCAGGAATGTCAAGTGCACCAACCCACGCATTACTGAGGTTTGTTGTTTGTTTGTTTGTTTGTTTGGGCTCTTGCCCAGTCTGTCACTCAGTCTCTTAGTCATTCAGTCCATCACTCAGTCAGCCAGTCAGTCCATGAGTCAGTCAGTCATGCCACCAAGCTTAAACATATAATGTATTTAAATTATGCAAACACAAGATGTGAGTTATTTGGCAAAGTAGTTAGCAAAGAATTTAGTTTCTGGGGTAGGGAGAGTTATACACAGTCTTAGCAGTCATGCCAATTAAAACAGAATTGCAATGTGGCTCCTGCATGTGCTTTTCAGAAGCTTGCATTCCTAAGTAAATGTCCCATTTATTTTCTAGAAACAGCATTTCAGAAAATCAGAGCAAGAGAAGTTCTAAGTCCTGAACTATAGGCGAACCAGCTGAAAGATAAATCATGACAGTGCAGTGAAACTTTCTGAAACTTTGAAATTGAAGGTGGAGGCTGCACTTAACAAAGTGTTTTATTGGAAATAAAAAGTCAAACTCATTGACTGATATGCAATGCGTGTCTGACAGAGAAACCAAAGTGAACCAGGCTGCTACAGTAGCTGAAACTACTTTATTTCACTGTGTTGTGCCTGCAAAGAGGGTGTAGTTAAAATCTCCACAGCACTATCACCATGTAACGTTTGTCATTGAAATGTGGGAATAAACATGATTTGTTAAAAGTATAGTTGGAATTACAACTTGTGGCTTCTTCTACAGAACAATTTACATTAGTTCTGCTTCTGTGTACACATACAATCATGCATTATGACTAACATTTCACATGGAGAATATGAATATTTTGCATCTTCTGACATCAACACTTGCACTCTGTTCAGGTCTTTACTGGAAGATGTGGAGGCTAAAGCCTTTGATCAGAGGCCCATTGCTTATAAATGTCTGGTCACAATTCTGACTTTTCAACCAATCCATATTTCTGGTACCCCTTCATATTGTATGAGAAAACACAGTGCCAGCACACCTTGTTGGAGATCGACATATATCAACAAAAAAACCCTAATTTTATCTGTGGCCACTTTCCAGTTTCCCATCCAAATGTCTGTTTACCTGAGACTATCACACATTCTATTCCACAGCGGCTGAATACCTTAAGTGCTTGACAGCTAAACGAATTCAGTCTATTTAGAGAATGGTGATGGATCTTTTATGTCACAAACTCCTGTTCATTCTCTTGAATGAGGCACAGAGGGTCAGGCACAGAGATGCAAGGCTCTCCCACTTCAAAGAGCCGTGAGTCTTTGATGTCCCTGTCACATTATTAGTGTTTCTGAAGGAGCTGCAGCAGAATGAATCCACTATCGAGTGCTGCTCGGGAGTGGAAGGAGTGTTGCTCCGGCATTGCTCCTGCTCTGCTCTGCAGGTCCATAGGTTTCCTGCTGTGGTGGTTAACTTTACAGTGGGAAGGACTGTGAATAGGTTTCTCAAGGCTTTGTTATTCGCTGCATTATTCATTATGTTTGTTTTGAGTTACCCTGGATTTCAAGGTTTTTTGAAAAAACCTAGTCAGTATGTGGGATACATATTTCACACACACTGTATTGTAAATGTTATGTGTCCTTCCTATGATTACAGGAGGATTACACAGAAACTGTGCTTAAGTGTGTAAAGATTCTCAGTCATCTAGTTCATGGTACTGTAGAGTGCTCAGCTAAAGTCACCACTGATATTATTTGTTTGCAAATTTCTACAGATGTACAAACTTGAATTTCTCATACAGATTTCTTTTACAGGTTTATAAAGGTTGATTTACAACTACTAGCCCATACAAATGGACTTACTTTAGATTTTTTAGATTCTTAAAAGGATCTAAAGAATTGAGAATCTAAAGCAAGCCCTTTTGTGTTTTTTTAGCACTTCCAGATAACATGTATAATGGAAAAACGGGACTTAAAACATTAACACATTCTAAGGGCCAGTATTTTTTGTACTGAAGCAGCCAACATTTGATAAGAGTCACGTTTCTGACCAGGACTCATCAAGAATTAGTGTTTCACCATAATTGCATTTCTCTTGGGTTGGAAAGACTTAGAAAAACTAAGTGACTCTCCAGTAAAACTGTAACTAATTACATTATTTTGGAGTTAAACTCTCTTTATGGCACATTATTCCCCAATATGTGGAACTCTGGGATACTACTGCCTCAAAACTGACTAAAAAAATCTATTCATAAAAAAGTTAAAGAAGTAAAAAAAATGTAAAAAAAAACAAAAAAAAACGAACAAAACGAAAAAAACAAAACGCAATAAAATACGACACTGCAGGTTTTACAGTCGTCACTTTGTACCTGAGAACCACTGTGCGTTAATTCGACTTCGTCTTACTATCATTTTATTTTCCTCTCTATGTAGGTGAGCCCAGTGGCAGGGCCTCTGGAGGGGGGCACACTGGTCACCATCCAGGGCCTGAACCTGGGTCTGTCCTTCTCTGAGCTAGAGGGTAACGTGGAGGTGGCTGGAGTGCAGTGCACCCCACAGGAGGAGGGATATATCACAGCAGAACAGTAAGAGACTCCTCCCCTCCTCCACTCAGACACGCATGGATTCATACTGTATATATTACTGTACATAGGCATACTGTACAAATGCAAACACACACACACACACACACACACACACACACACACACACACACACACACACAAGAAAATAAACACACGCAATCTCTTTCTCTTTCACACTATTTCACTCACAGACACTATAGCACAGTCTGTGAATAAGCCAGAGCCCAGTGATGCCTCATCAGGTTGTAGGATTTGGTGTGTGTGTGTGTGTGTGTGTGTGTGTGTGTGTGTGTGTGTGTGTGTGTGTGTGTGTGTGTGTGGGAGAGGGGGGCTTTGCATTGCACTGGTGCAGGCAGAGCCAAAGGAAGAGACAGTCTTTGTGTCGTTGTCGTTATAAGGCTGTCGGCACAGCTGTAATTGAAATGCGCTGCATGTCGCTGACTGGAGGGACAATCTGTTAGCCATGTGTTTCTCTCACAGCCATGTAATGCGATTGGGCTCAGGCTGCAGGGACTTTATTTATATCCTCGTTAAAAAAAAAAAAAAAGAAAGAAAGAAAGAAAGAAAAAATGAAAAAGAAAAGGACATGCCAGCAGAAAATTGGAAAATTCTGGTGATGTATGAATAGAAAGGTTGGGCAGGGACGATTCATTGGATGCTCTTATTGTATCGGGGAACGCAGAGTTTCATGCGCAGAGCAGTGTGTTCGGCAGGGCCATTCATTTGGCACACACAGTGCTTTAAAACATGGCATTACAGCTGTTACGAACATTAATTTCAGCATGGGGTCAGTTGCTATAATGACTTATTCATGGTGCACTTTATCTTATTGACCTGACAGGCAATACTGATTTATTGAAGAAACCCCTATGTTGTCATGGCAACCAGAGGTAATGGTGGGTGGCAATCGTGCTGGAGATGGGGAGGGGTGTAGTTTATCATTTGAGTTATATTGCCGTTATAGGTTTCCCATTAGGAAGAAAGATGGCCCTCTGTATTGACCCACAACTTCTATGAAAGTCTGCCTCAATCACACTGGCCAGCAGAGGCCATCTTCCCCCAGCGCAATTCATAACAAATGTGATACAGTGCAGTGATTCTGCTGTGTGTGTGTGTGTGTGTGTGTCCCTGGCTGGTGTTATTACTTGTATGCATGATGATCTGTTGCATGGCTGTGTTTTTTTGTGCAACCACATTCATGTATTTGTGTCTTCTGTCTTGATAGGATCGTGTGTGAGATGGCTGCGGCTCCTAAGCGAAGTGCAGCAGGTCCAGTGAAGCTCTGTGTTGGCGAATGCAGACCAGAACTACGCGCACAGTCCTCCCAGTTCTACTCCTTTGTGGTAATTTTGACACTGAAACACATTTACCTTGCCCATTTGTTGTGAAGCATTAAGCATTAAGAGTTTGTAATGAATTAGGCTGAAGGCTTAACGGCAATCATTAACTTAAGTGCAACATAGATTTTGCATAAGAGAGTTTGAAACATCATTAGGAAGGAATTTCTAATGGTTTGTTCACTTTGTGCATTATTTTCATATATGGCTTATGAAAGGAATATGTGCTTTCAGAGGTTTTTGTTTGCTTCTGAATATGCACTGCATTATAACTGTTTTTATCTTGATTTCAATAATTGTTTTTTCTAAAGAAGCTCTTTGGTCTACCTTTTTGACAGTTGTCTTGTAAACTTTTTAGTTCTACACTGTTTTTTTCAGCCAAGGCCAGTAGAACGGGAGCTTTTCAGAGTCAGACACTGAAAAAGATACATACTGTGTTGTGTGTTTTGACCTGTGTTGAATGAAACATCAATGAATTTCTCCCACAGACCCCTTCGATGTTGGCGCTGACCCCTGGCAGAGGACCTGAATCTGGGGGCACCAAAGTCACCATTGTTGGGGAGAATCTGGGTGCTGGCAGCACTGTCACTGTGTACTTTGGCAATCAGACCTGTGAGCTGTACAGGTGAGACTGATGATAAAATATCCACCTGATGCTATCCTAACGTCACATGCCTTAAGAATCCAGACTCACAGACACCAAAGTGAGACTGCCTCCACACAACATTAAAGATTTAGTCTCCTCTAATCTCTATCAAACACAGTAAGACATGGCTCTATTTAAAGAAACACACTTTAGATACAATTAAGTGTCTGTGTGTTAAGATGAAAAGTCTTAACAATGATTTGTGAGGAGGTGATGATACCCAGAGCGGTAGGTATTGTTCTCTATGTATTTATAGATATCTATTTAAAGTTCAAAATGCCTCACATAGCAGGAGTCAGGAGGGTGAAGCGAGGAAGCCATTAGCTAGAGCACCCTCTAATTACAGTGTTCCATTCCTAATGTGTCTGTAACGAGGAGATGGGACAGACTATAATGAATCCTCTCTCCTCATCGTAATGTGCACGGTTCATGACTGCGTGAAGTCATGGATTTGCCACTGCAGCAGTAAGTGGGGAGTCACAATCAAAGGCATGAAAAAAAAAAAAATCTCTCTTTTGGTACTCCCGCCAGGAGGACCACGTCCGAGATTGTGTGCTTCTCTGCACCATCGGTGACGGGGGCGGGGCCGGTGCAGGTCGGTTTGAGTGTCGACCGGGCCAAAGTTCCTGGGAGTCTGGCCTTCGAGTACATAGAAGACCCCACAGTCCAGCGCATTGAGCCCCTGTGGAGCATTACCAGGTAACACTGAGCCATATAGTATAGTACTCCATATATACAGATTACTGTCACATGGCTGTACTGATACCTTGCAAGGAGGCAGGTTGCATCTCCTCCCAGTGTTACTGGGGGTTTTGTTGTAATCTTGTTTCCTTACACAGTGCACAGACATGAAAACATTAGGGCCTGTCTAACAAAAGCAACCTGTGAGCACTGCCTCCACTGATCACAAATGGCAGCAGTGTTATGGTTAACAAATAATTGTTGTTGGTAAATTGCATCTAAATTTGTGACTTCTACAGGGCTCTCACATTCTCATGCATGAGTCGCAAGTGTGCTGTTAGTTTGGATTAGAGAAATGTGTCATAATTAATGTGAGAGGAAGTGATCGCAATTTGCAAATTTGGTGTAATCGGGCCCCGGGTTGATTGGTGACTCTAAGTAGGTGTGAATTGGAGCTTGAACTGCTCTTCACATTGTGTTGTCTTCTGTTTTTCTGTGTTTTAGATCTTATAAGTTAATGTCATCTGAATAGTCTTAATGCCATCAGATCCCAACCATTCCAGTGTTACATACATGTTAAACATTATGCACAAGTTGCAAATCTATATTTCTATGAAATATAACATAGTTTCACTTAAATTTTATATATCTTATATATATGTTATTATATACAGCACACAGTAATAATTTGAAACCCCCGTCTTGCCTAAATGTGGCTGTCTTCCTAGCACAGATCACTATGAGCGAGTTAGCCAGCGTGTCAGGGTTTACAGGGAGAGTGATGTGAAGAACAGAGGTGTTGTTGTCAGATATAACAAGGTTGTTAATAATATCTAATCTGTGATCACAACAAGATGATTTATAAAACCAAATGGGAATTATGCTTGATTTTATTGAAATTCTCTTTATGTATTTTACATGAAACAGTGTGATGCTGCTGATATTACAATTAGGAGTGAATTTGCTGCATAAACATTTCTATCACAGCGGAATGGTGTGTTACCTGTATTCCACTAAATAAAAGATGGCACTTAATGTGGATTCGGGTGGGATTACCCAGCACTATGTCCCTGCAGATTAGACTTCAGAGAGACACCCTGGCCCGCAGCCTAGTGACAGGAGGAGCTTTGTGGAGCTGCAATCAAGAGCCTTCATCATGAATGTGCAGTCCCACTATGTGGCCCTACAAGCTTAGGTAGCCTTTGAAGTGTGAGAAGAGAAGGACTGGCACTCTGTCAGGCTCACTAGACTGGCCAGTTAAAAAAAAAAAAAAAACCTTTTCCCTCCTTTCTCTGTTGTATTTTTCTCTCGTTTGCCTCTCCTTTTCTACTTCTCATTTCACTCTGCTGTTTTCTAAAATTACACTGCTGCACAGGTTATGCAAAGATTAGAGAGTGTTGTTTATTTTAATCACATCTAGTGCAGATATGTAAACAAGCAGCACCTGTATTCATGCTATGCCAGCCTCACAGTCATGGATGAATATGAAATAGCAGCCAGCTGGTTCCCCGTTTGATCTGGCTCTTCTGCCCAATAACAAAGAGCAAGCTTCCATGCCAGTCATATCTCCTCAAACCTGCATTAATGCAGTTTCTCTGGAAAGTGTATGCTTCTATGTGAATATGTGTGCGTGTGTCTGACCAATAATTCTTACTCCCAAACAGCGGACACACCACACTGACAGTGACTGGGACTAACCTGGATGTGGTTCAGGAGCCGCGGGTCAGAGTCAAATATGCCGGCCACGAATCTGTCAATGTGAGTGTGACAGCTGCTAACACGGTGCACTCAACCTTTATTGACGTTGCTTACTCAAACTGATAGAAAACGGCAGAGTAAAGCTGTTCATTATTGATAGGTTGTCCAGGAGTGTAACGTGGTACATTTAGCACTGTGGTCAATTTACTACTTTTTTTTTTTCACTTACTGATCTGTACTGACATTTTCAAATGTAGCCTAAACATTTATACAGTTTTATACACAGAGGTGACAGTTTGGTCTATAGCCTGTTTAGTTTTGAATGGTCAATGTACAACCACAGACCAGAAGTGTGAACAAAGTCAGAAAAACATCCTGTCCATGCACCAAACAGCCTGCAATCTGCTTGAAAAGTCAGAGGTTTTTAAAATGCCGGTGTTGCTGTAGCTGTAAAAATGAAGCCACACATAATATATATAGAAGGGTTCATCCCAAAATGAGATTTTAAAAAACCTGGCATGAAAAAACAACTGTGTTTTGGGAGGTGATTTATGGTCCTGATTCTACTTGCCTGAGCTCCTCAGGCAGGTTGCTTCAAAGTGATTGATTGTTCCAAAGTGTTGGGTCCCCGATGGCAAAAGTCCAGTTACCTGACTGGTTCAAAGTTTTCCACTTTGGACCAGTCAGAGAATCGCCTGAGGATTTGAGGCTGCACACTGGCTGAATGAGGGTCGAAAATTCTGGAGGGGACTTTTGGCCCGACCTTGAAAGAGCTCAATAATACAAAATCAATTCTAAAAAGGTAGCTAGTGAAGAGATGCCAGGGATGGAATGATGCGTTTGTTTGTTTGTACCTGAGAGAGATTTTAAAGACAAAGTTTACTGATGCTGAAATAAAGACAGAGGACAAGGTAAATATGATATGAAAGAGTTTATGGCTCTTTCTAGTGTTGTAAGAAAATTGTAAGAAAATGCTCTCAGCTGAGGGTGGAAAAGTTGAGATCTCAGTCTCAAAATGACTCAATTTGTGTCTTTGGGTTTCAGTGTGTATATCTGTTTTGTTGGAAAGAAATGCCGTACTTAAAGATAACATAAGACAAGGTAGAAGCATGTAAAAGGAAAATAAGATGAGAAAAATTATGAATTTAAATGTGTTGAAGAAGAGGAGTTTATTTTATGCAGACAATGTTGTGTGTGAGAGGTATGCCCTGAGCCAAAAAAATGGCGTGTTAATGATGCCAGCCAAAATTTGAGCCAGTCAATTAAAACTGCATGTTCTACAGTGTCACTGGCAGGACTGAGATCTAAAGGGATTAAAGCCCAACTTTCACCCGAATCAGCTGCTAAAAGAGGGTCACTGGTAAATTTAATGAGGGCAGTCTCTTTATCTAGCTTATCTCGAAAACATAACTGGATCTGCTTAAAAATGTTTTGAAACACAAAAGCAGTTAATTGACTTGAAACAACTTTCTGTGAAACCTTAGATAAAAACTAGAGCTTAGAAATTCGCCTGGAGCGGATGGAATTTATGGAACAGCTTGATTATGAGGAGTTTGAAGAACTGCAGAAAAAGATGGCAAACATGCTAATTCAAGACAGTTATTGGTTATTGGTAAAATAGTGATAATAATAATAATAATAATAATGTTAATATAATAATAATGTTTTCTGAGGGTAAAATATTGACTCATAAATGTCTGCGAAGATTTCAAAATGGACTTTTTTTGTAAATCACCTGCAAACATTAATTATCTATGTCTTGAAATAATTTATGCAATGACGAATCACTATGAGGAATTGAATATGTGTATGATATTGTTTGCTTTCAATAATGTGTGTCACATCAGATGTGGTTGTGGGTTACTGTATGTACCGGGAGATGTGTAACTTGCACACCTGATCTGATTCCTCTCCAGGTGTGCAAAGTGCTGAACACAACCACTATCAGCTGCTTCGCCCCCTCCCTGAAGGCGGAGTACAACACAGACCAGGAGACCATCAAACACGTGGACGAGTTTGGCTTCGTCTTCAACAACGTTCAAGCTCTGCTCACTTACAACAGCACAAGCTTCGTGTACTACCCCAACCCTTACCTGGAGCCCCTCAGCCTATCAGGTGTTCTGGAGCAGAAACCTGGAGCTCCCATCATACTCAAAGTAAGTTAGAGGAGATATGACTTGCTGCTGGTATCATAGTTTCTTTTTTTATTTCGCTGCAGCATTTAGAGAGAATACTTTCAAGCTTATAAGTATTTACCATAAACAAGGAAGCTGAATGTGCAGTATACAAGATCCAGTATTCATTACTCTTGTTTAACATCTGCTATGCCATGTCCTCATTACTGTAATCCCCAATGTTCCCCTTAATGATCAGCACAATCCGATTTTCTTAGCAATTAGCGATGCTACACATTAACACTCCCAAATATCATTGTATCATAAAGTTTAACCTCATTTCTTAGTAATTATACTAATACCTCAAAATTGCATAGTAATAACTTATTGAGGTTATGAGGTGTTGCCATATATAGGATCAGTAAGACATGACACTAAAAACCGATGTCTTGGAACCAACAGAAAAAGTCCCAAAGGGGTAAAAGACCTGAAGACTTTACATTGTTTGGGAAGCAGAGCTGATTTGTATTTTTACCAGTATAATGCAGTTCCTTCAGAAAAGGTCCAATCTGAAGACTTAGACCAGAACTTTGCTTGTTAGGCTCTCAATCAACTGTTCAGTAAGAAGTGTGTGGTCTTAAAATATGTTTTATGTTTGATATATCATTGTTATCTGCAGTTATGTACAGTATACTGCTTCTCTAATATTGCTGCAGGGACGTAACCTGGTGCCATCTGCATCTGGTGGAGCCAGGCTGAATTACACAGTGCTGATTGGGGATACGCCATGTTCTCTCACTGTGTCGGACACTCAGTTACTCTGTGAACCGCCAAACCTCACCGGGCAGCACAAAGTCCTGGTCAGTCTAATGCATTTTCTGCCTGTCCAGTGATTCACTGTCTGTCTGTCTGTCTGTCTGTCTGATTTGCTGACTGCATGGATGTGGGTCACTGTCTGTGGGTCAGTGTTTGTCTGTACGTCACTGTGTTTGTGGGTCACTGACAGGCTTTCAGTTAGTCGCTGTCTTTCTGTCATTGTCCGTCATTCATGGTCTGGTAAGTTCCCAATTACAGCACCCCTCCCCCAGAATTATTGACAGGCACTCTTGTAAATAATATGAAAAGAGCTGTAAAAAGAAAACTAAGCTGGCGTGTCTAGAACTTCTTTTACCCAAAGGCAGTTGTTCAGGAAAATCATCCATTGTAGTTACCAATTGAATTCTTCATCAACAGTCTTTTGATGTTTTATTATTTGAGCATTTTCAACAATGTTTTGAAGCCCTGTGTTTGTACCTGTATTATTATCATTATTATTATTGCCCAGGTCCAAGTAGGAGGACTCCACATCTCCCCGGGAGAAGTTCACATCCGGTCTGACAGCCTGCTCACCCTTCCTGCTATCTTCAGCATCGCAGCTGGAGGAGGGCTGCTCCTCATCATCGTCATTATAGTCTTGCTGGCCTACAGACGGAAGTCACATGAGAACGACCTCACTTTGAAACGCCTGCAGATGCAGATGGACAATCTGGAGTCCCGGGTGGCTCTGGAGTGCAAGGAGGGTGAGTGAGACGGATTATAAATCCTGTTGATTAAAACTCCAACACTCCAAAAGAACATCTGATTTGTAGTTGCATTACACTGCCATCTGTTGAGTACTGATGTTTTGACTGATGATTGTAGTTTTACAAAATGATTTATTTGAATGAAGATTTATTTACTTATATGTACTGGTTGGAGACTAATTGAACGTCTAGGTGAGTGCCCAGTGATGATTGAAAGCTTTGGGTATGTTATTTTATAGCTATATGTTTGTTTACTTATTGAATTTTTGTCAACACTGGGCCAAGATACCTGTATTTTAAGTTGTAATAACGCAACACAAAATGTCACACTATAACTCTTTCTATCTATATCTAGTAAAAGTCCTAATTAACAAACCCAACATTAAGTATATACTGTGAGATCAATTATGAACTATAGTTCTTTCAGAGAGTGTTTAGGGCACTCTCTTCAAAATATGGCTTTTAAATTTTCAAGGATATATATTGGAAACAGTCAAGAATGGGAAAAAAAAATGTAATTTTATTGTGCAGCCTTTGCAGAACTACAGACGGACATCAACGAGTTAACCAGTGATCTGGACAGAGCTGGCATCCCCTACCTGGACTATCGCACATACGCCATGAGGGTTCTCTTCCCCGGCATTGATGATCACCCTGTGCTCAGAGAGCTGGAGGTGAGGGACCCCTGAAGCGGGGCTGCACTACTTGAATCCAGTTTCAACTATTTTTCTGACATCTTGACCTTCAGGCTCCAGGCTCCAAAACTAAATTGATTTTGGCTTGTTGGCAAGTGCTGTCAAACTGCTCTCGAACTGAGCAGTGTGAGCAAATGTCAGTCTACTCACTGTGGTTTGAGGTCTGTTTAATGGTGTCCACCACAGCTGAGGTTTGTGAGCAGATTTTGATGCCTCTCTCAGTGCTTTAGTCATGCACCTGTTTGGAGTCAAACTTCTCTTGGTCTTAGCCATTTTATTTGGACTCTCTACTTTTATGTGTAAAACTTTTCCAACACATAATTTTTCTACACTTGATCCTACGTTGTTGTGGAAACTTCATATGAAGATGTTACAAAGTGGTTGTAAAACGCTGTATTCTGTATGCTGCATGTATTGATGTGTCAAAATCCTAAACATTAATCAGCTAGATGTTGAGGGATGCAGTGGAGGTCTTTCAAACCTACATTTCAGTTGAATTTGAAGACAATCCCTACGTATTATTATTTAAGGAGTGTTCCCTGCCTTTGTCGAAGTGAAGACGTTTGAAGACGTTTTGCTCTGCTCTGATCTTGGTCTAGATCCCTAAGGACCTCGTCTCCTCTCACACTCAAGAGAACCTGGTGTTAATATTTAGCGTTTTTTTTTTTTTTTGTTGTTGTTTTTATTATAGTCCTGATCTTAAGGGTTTAAATCTGAAGCACTCTATACCTAATTTTGAATCAGCTCTGATGACGAACCCCTTTCACTAATTTGGAACAACTTGTCACATATTCGGGGGCAAAATTTGAATGAGGTCAGTGTTGCCAATGAGACTTTAATCAAGGCATTATTGTGATCACATTGATTTAAAAAGAGATCTCTGTTCAGAAGAGCCTTTAATTGCAGTTTTAAACATCCTGACTTTTTCATCAAAGTAACAGGCCCTTCATTTTTCACGTCACTGCCACCGGGGTGAGCCTGTAGCCGCACTAGTGCTTCTGTTTTGCACACAGATGGTTTATGAGGATTTATGTGCGTATTTCATTACGTCTTCATGTTTTCCATCTATGTTATGACTTTTCTCATCCTTGAGTGAGTATTATTTAATGAGCGTGTGCATCTTTGTGTGTGTGTTTGTGTGTGCAAAAATGCATGATGCGTGTAGGTGCCAGGGAGCGGACAGGCGAATGTGGAGAAAGCCTTGAAGCAGTTTGCTCAGCTGGTGAATAACAAGGTTTTCCTGCTGACATTCATCCGTACACTGGAGCTGCAGCGCTCTTTCTCCATGCGTGACCGCGGTTACGTCGCCTCGCTCATCATGACTGCTCTGCAGGGACGGCTGGAGTACGCCACAGACATCCTCAAACACCTGCTCTCAGACCTTATCGAACGCAACCTGGAGAGCAAGAACCACCCCAAACTACTCCTCCGCAGGTGATTAAAGATTCGTTATAATAAGCTGGTTATACATTTTTGAAAAAAATACTTCAACCGAAGATTGAAGTTATTTCCTGTTCTTAAAGTTAATCATTCTGGAATAGTGTGCCACTTTGTTCAGCTGAATATCTCACTGTGAAAATAAACTGTAAAATTATGAGGTAAAAGATGTCCAAAGAAGAAGACCATGAGGTTAAATTTATATTTAAATTGTACACATTTGTTGCAGGGAGTTGCTCTGTAGAACCACAGTCTTTGGGGATTAGGTAACAGTTATAGCTCAGAGAAATGGATTTTCCTTATATGAAGATATTACCACTTTTTTTAAAGACACTCTTGAAAGCTTGAAAGTTAAGCGTATTATAAGTAAGAAGTTTTAAAACTCATAAAAAGGTTTGACTTTTGAGGAGAAATCATGTACTGTATATGGTTCAAACACTGGCTTGTGAATTTGAGGTACCCAAATTGGACTTATTTTCTACTGTGGTCAGAGGATTTGAACTCGAGGCCTCCGAGTCACAATCTCGACCGGTTCTGATAACCCTGCTTATCTTTTGGCATAGATAATTCCTTTGTGCATTGTTCTTTCCAGCCCAGTTACCACACTTCTGATGGATGAGTAACTAGGCCAGTGAAGGAAAGCCCACCTCTGTTCAGCTTTGTTTTGTGCAGCGGCGTGAAACAGCCGTTACCAGTGTGAGAAACAGGGTGCGCGAGCAGACAGGTGAAAGACAGGAGCAGTAAAAGTGATAGAGAGTGGGAGAGACCAACAGAGGAAGAGAACCTAATGGGGAAGAGTGAGTGCAGCGGCGGCAGAGTTGTTGTCAGTCTGACTTATCTTCCGTGTGCCACTCATGAAACATTCAGCTGTAGCTCACGTTTCTTTCCCCGTCACCTCTCCTCTCCTCCCTTCTCTCGCCTCTCTCCCTCTCTCCTCCACCTCTGGTTATCTGCTGATTGTTTTCCCAGTGCTGAGACTGGCCTACTGAATGTTTCATGAGTTTTTTTTTTTTTTTTTGGTAAAAAGAGGGCTCTCTCAATCTGAAGCACACTCATTAAATATAAGGATGAGTTCACATGGGAGCCAGTACAACAAGAACTTGTTAGCCCAAACATGCTGCTCGTGCGGAAACACTCTAAAATTTAATGGGATGCTGTCAACATCCGAGTCAGTACAGGTTAGGGTTGAAATGCGGGTAAGGTCGGAAGAGGAGTGACAGAGACAGCAGGTTCGGGAGAGAGACCGACTGGCTATAATGCTGCAAAAGGGCTTATGTGTCGTTTTAAAGGTACTGTTACATGATTTAGAGGATTTACTACAGTAAATCATAAAATCTTCCCATCTGGGCTCACATAAAAGTACTAAGTGCAGACACAGCAGTGAAGAGGACTTGGAAGTGGACCTCTAAGTTCTGCACATTTATGTCATGACCCAAATATGTTGTGCACCAGCAGCACTTAACTACAATATATCGGAGTGTGTCTCCTTTGAGACAGAGCGGCTGAGTAAGGATGTAATTCTCTGTAAACTCTCCATGTCATGTTTTTTGGCTTCAACAATATCAGGCTCTTCTATGTCTTAAATTATAAAAGAATAATCAGAGCACTCCAGCTCTCTGTGGGACGTCTCTTGCTAACAAATGACTGTGCTTTCTTCTTGTCTCACAGAACAGAGTCGGTGGCAGAGAAGATGCTGACAAATTGGTTTGCTTTCTTGCTCCACAAATTTCTCAAGGTAAAAACAAATCTTTATCACACCTTACTGCTACAGGTGTCAATTAATATTGTATCAGCATTGATTTTGAAATAGGCTGCTGTGCCTGGTTTTGTTGTGGCTGTGATGGTCTAAGTTTCTAACAGCGATGTGTTTTATGGACATTGTGGAGGGACAATGGCTATCTCTGGGGTCACATCTATCTCCAAGCGTTGCAATTTCTAAGGAGAGAAAGATCTGTTTCATTATGTTCGATGTGTTGCTGAGTCTCATCGTCTGCGCTGATGAATACAGATCTCTCTCCTTCCCTCCACCTTATTATGTCTTATTTTCCTTTCTCCCACCTTTCGCTCTAATCCCTGGGTTCCCTTCCAAAACAAAGGAGTGTGCTGGCGAGCCTCTCTTCATGCTGTTCTGTGCCATCAAACAGCAAATGGAGAAGGGACCCATAGACTCCATCACTGGAGAGGCACGCTATTCCCTCAGTGAGGACAAGCTCATCCGACAGCAGATTGAATACAAGACGCTGGTGAGTCATAAAGACGTTAGAGACAGGGGGAAAAAAAACAAAAACTGTCTGTATTAATTTTGGCATCTCTCTTGGCAAAGAACCTTGACAGATCCACAGAAATGTGCCATGTGTCGAGGCTGTGTGGTTATAATTTTATGAATCCTTTGAATGTTGGAATAGTGTAAATAACATGGCAATAGTGGGCAAATAATCTTGCATAGCTGGATGTCCATCTCATCAAGCTCAGGGAGATTCTAGACAACGTTTCTAGAAACCTAAGAGTGTTGACACATCCACTCAGTTAGCTTTGAATCTAATGCCAACTCCGGCTTCATCCCCAAGAAATATTCCCTCACTGGCTTCCCATTACAATTCATTACATTAATTTGGCTTTTGTCCATTTTCTTCTGTATACGTGCACTGGGAGGAATTTGAGGTTTAGTGCCTTGCTCAATAACACTTCAACATATAGACACGAGGAGCCAGACATCAAACCACCAACCCTACAATTAATGGTTGACCTGCTCTACGACCTAAGCTAACACCCACAGTGTCATTTTATAGATTTTAAGTTAAACAGCTGTCTTGGCTCGTTTCTAACAAACTTTGTGCTTTAAGTTGAAGAAATTAATGGAAAAATTATTTAAAAGAATAAAGATTCACACATTTTAACTGATAAATATAATCAAAATTACTGAGGCTTCAAAATCGTGACTGGTGTATGCTAATCAGTGAAGAGTTTGTGAGGTAGAGGTTCCCACAACCAGCCCGTCAGGATAACTTCCCCCTCAGGCTTTAGCTCCAAAGCAGGATGACACCTCTCTGATCGCCATGTCGGAGAGTCTGTGTCTCATTACTTGTTTAATGCCCCTGCTAGAGCTGCACAGTCGCATCCTGGAGGTGTGAAATTACATTTCAGGCCAGGATCCTCTCCACCAGGACAGTTTGGTGAGGAGTAGGTAATGAAAGAACTTTCCTCACAAGCAACACCTCTCTCTGTCTCTTTCTCTTACTCCCACCTACCCTCCCCTACCTTCTCTCTCTATACCGGATCCCCAGACACTGAGCTGTGTGAACCCAGACAATGAGAACAGCCCGGAAATCCCTGTCAAGGTGCTCAACTGTGACACCATTACCCAGGTAAAGGAGAAGATCCTGGATGCGGTGTACAAGAACATGCCCTACTCACAGCGCCCACGAGCTGCAGACATGGATCTCGGTGAGACTTCACTGGGTGGAACCATACTGTGTGAAACTATTTAATTCCACTTGCATTATATAGTCGGAGATAAAACATAAAGTGAAAATTTGCCATGGCACATGATGTGTTGGAATACTGACAGAAGGGGAAAAATACAGTTGAGAGTGGGCATGGCTGGGGAGTTATCACAGGTGTTTCACTGAAGACGAATGACATCAACAAAGGGCTCAACATCAGTTTCTGGAAGACAACCCCCTCCCCGTGACTGTTTACATTCCGAAATCAGAGCAACACTCTCCAACACTGACGTTAAACCTTACTGACAGCGCACCTACACTTAGGCTTACGCCCACAACATGTCATCCAATACTGAATGACTTGGCACAAATCCAGCTGACATGCACCTTCAAAGGAAGTAAATAAGACACCTTGTCGGTAGTGCCTGATATTGCTTTGGGTTTGTAGTTTTATACCTTTAGGGGCTTTTATAGGTTACGGATTTGGAGAGGATCAGTTTCTCCTTGTTGCTTTGGGCACCTTAAATCCCTGGGGGCTCCAGAATAACTTTTCCACTGGTAGCACTGGTGCTCCCTGCTCCCAACTTTCTCAGTTGGTGGCACCCCTTTTTTTCCCCGCTATGTTATAGTCAGTGTTAAACTTGACGTCAGTTCTGTCCGAGTCGGGACCTCTCGTTGGCTCTCCCTCTCCACCAGCCTCCTCCTCTCTCTGCTAATTTTTTTTTTTTTTTCAAATAATAAACGATTGATGGATTGATCTTAATAATACGGCAACAGTGAAGTGGATTGTGTCACAGGTTTGAAAGTGCAGGCAGGCAGAGACAAATTGAGGAAGTGAGGAGGAAAAAGTATTCAAACACAATAGCTAACGCAGTACCCGTGCACTCGCACTAATGCAACCATGAAACATTTTTACTCGCACACTATCAGAAAACAGTGGCATATATCACTATTTTGGCAACAGTCTGGAGCCCTGACGCTGTGTCATTTGTAGTTTATTTACAGAATCATAATCACATAATTGTCCGGCAGAAATATACAGGATGGTGTGACATTTTGGCTGCTACGCTTGACATCTTGCAGAGATTCAAAAGAACAAACTAACACAGTACACAAGGTTAACATGACCTCACCTGCAGCACAACGGCACAGCGAGAGACAAACAATGGACATTAGACAATATGAAACTGTCAGGAACTTGGCGTACAAACATTCCCCAGAATGCCATGTGTCACACATTCACTATGGATGTTATTTTTCCTATAGAGTGGCGGCAGGGCAGGACAGCTCGTGTGGTCCTCCAGGATGAGGACATCACCACCAAGATAGAGAGCGACTGGAAGCGACTCAACACACTCATGCACTACCAGGTCTGTTCAAAACATGATTACTAGGGTTACAGATATCACTTAATCTGCAAATTCGTTTGCTTGATTAATTGATCAATCAACTATGAAACACTGGCCATCACATAGTTGTACTCAAGTTGCTCATTTTGTCCGAACAGAGCTCCAAAACCCAAAGATACTGAATCTAAAATAACAGAAAAAAGACAAAAGTAGACAATACTCACTTTTATGAAAGTGGTACCAGCAAATGTTTGCCATGACTCAGTGACTCAAACAACTAGAATATGATTAGGGCTGCAACAGTAGCACACAAGCTCATCTGGTTAAGGCTGAGTCCTAAAAAAAAAAAACAACTAGTAAATGATCAGAATGTTAGAAGATTATTATCCTCTGTTCATCCAGTAGTTTTTTTTTTCTTAAAAGAACTACGATTATCCAGTAGCTCAAGGACGTCACAGCAGACACTGTGGTGGAAGGACAGGGCACTACTCGTTCATATTCATAACACTCACCTCACCCCTGCCAACATTTTTTCAACCTCTGAGACACAAGCACGTTTAGTCAGCTGAACACGCACTTGTGTGCCTGTGTCTTTTACAACATCTTTTGTTTTTTTCAGCTCATTAATACGACGACACGGGTCACCAACCTCAGATGAGTCATCCCTTCCCTTTGACAGTCTCTGTTTGTCTCTTGCCAACATTTCAGAATACGTGCTCAAACAAACAGAGAAATAAAGACAAAAGGAAATCTACATTTTCTCCACTAAAAGCAGGTTTTGATAAGCGAGGGATAGACTAGCTCTTATCTGTCAAGCAGATAAACAATTTTGCTCTTTCATTTTTAATTTCTCTGCCAGGTGTGGAAATGTTTGATTGGATTCCGCGCTGGATTTGTATTAGCTGCATTTGGCACTCATGCAGAACAGTAAGCGTGAATTTTTGCTCACGCTGCAGATGACCTTACATCGTCCGCCGAGCAGTACAGCAACAGTATAGAGTATTTACCTGGAACTACTGCACGGATAAAACATACCGACACTTGCAATAAGCCTCTGCTTAGCCATCGTAACTTCAAAACAATCAGCAGTCAGTGAACTACACATGAAAAACACATAATTACTTCACCACGTGTGGTTTTCGGCTCTTCATCACGGCAAGGCAATGTTGAGTTTTAGCAGGGCCAAGGCATGCTTGAAATAGTAGTTTAATCTACACCAAGAAGACCTATGAATTCATTTAGTTGTACTGAAACTGCCTCTGTTAGTAACGAGTCACTGAATCTTTAATGAGGAAAGAGGTTGCCACACACCCATTGTGGGTCTAGAGCGGAGTTCTGGTCTGTGGTAAACCTACTTTCCATTCCTTCACCTCGACTGCATTTGACATCTGACATTCACTCGACTGAATTTTACTGCAGTGCAGAGGAATTTCTACTTTTTTCACAAAATCCTCTTTAATTTTAGTCCTCCTTTGTAGTTGAAGTTATTGTTAGTGATCAATGCTGTGCTGTCTGTGTTTCTATCTAGCTGATGATGATAGATTTTTACAGTGTGTTTTCCTTGAACTAGAGGCCAGTCATTTATAAGTTGATTGTAATTATTGTGACTCACCTGCCCATGGCAGACATTCATGAATCATTATTTCACAAATACCTTGGTCCTTGGATTTTAATCTCAAACCATTTTTCTAAATTCTAGCAGTGATTACTTTTGACCATCAGCTGCAAGCTATGAATTAAAAAAAAATAATATACAGGCTTTACCTTTGTCTCCCAGGTGTCTGAGCGATGTGTAGTGGCCTTGGTGCCCAAACAGATGTCTTCTTTCAACATTCCTTCTTCAGCCAGCTTCCCACGCAGCATCAGCAGATATGGTCAGTACTGTTTAAGAAATACAAATGTTTAATATTCATCCGACATACAGCAGTGCTGCACCATCTGTTGCTGTCACTCATCAGTCTGTTGGAAAGCACATCATCGCACACTAGCACATCAAACAGAGATGCAACATGAGTTTCACAAATATTCAATGGCACAAAATCAAGACAAATTCTGTCTATGACTACAGTATGTTTAGACAAGCAGACCAAATGTGTCTTATTTCAAATAATCAACAATGTGGTGTATGTTCAATACATTCTTATCACTTTAGATTCCTATACATCACTATTCAAGTCGTGTCTCTGAAACCACAGCTCACACTTTCACATTAGCTTCAAGTGATTTCTTTAAAAAACACGACACAAAACAAGAGGAAGAGCAGAAAAATAAAGCGAGGAACAGAGCATGGATAGATAGCATGCCTTCAGTGAGTGCATGTCTGTATCATTACTATGACAACCAGTGAAATAATGACAGCAAATGATTATACAGTCCATACACACACATCCAGCCTGCCCACTTGCAGGTTACGAAGAAGACAGTCTGTCTTAAATTCAGATCTGAGAAACAAAAAGGATTTCTCTCCGTTTGAGCGTGACCTTGATGACCCTGACGACCAGACAAGATATATTCTACTTACAAACTGCATTTAGAACATTTTGGAATATATGTTTCTTTTATATCTCAAATTTTGACCATCTAGGTGTGGATGTACCCTTCCGCTCCACCCCCACCAGCCCCGACAGCCCCCACTCCCGTGTGCCCATGCTGACCCCCGACCTGGAGAGCGGGGTCAAAGTTTGGCACTTAGTCAAGAACCACGACCACGGGGACCAGAAAGAGGGAGAGCGAGGCAGCAAGATGGTGTCTGAGATCTACCTGACGAGGCTACTAGCAACAAAGGTTCAATATATGACATAAACTATATTGTAGTAACAATATCCTGCAGTAACGTAAGGGAAGACATGTCAGTTCATACAATAGGATTAGATTTAAGAATAAATTTGTAACTGTGGTCCTTGCGTGTGTTCATTTTGGTTTTCTAGAGGAACTATGAGTCTTAACTTCGTATGCTGTTCTCTACAGGGCACACTGCAGAAGTTTGTGGACGACCTGTTTGAGACTCTGTTCAGCACAGTGTGTCGGGGCACCGCCCTGCCTCTCGCAATCAAATACATGTTTGACTTTCTGGATGAGCAGGCTGACAGACACGGCATCCACGACATGGATGTTCGCCACACGTGGAAGAGCAACTGGTGAGAGGGATTTCTGACGCACTGCTGACGCTCATTTATATGCAAAGAAAAGAGACCTGATCACCCCAGTTTTAAGCTGCTTGCAGTGGCTTCTAGCAGAACTCACAATTTATTTTTAGATTGTACTCATCACCAACAGAGCAGACCTGACCTGACACCTGGAACTGTCTTTGTGTCTGCCTTTAAAACCCTCACTTCAAACATTCATTTACTTGATTCCTCTTTTTGCTATGTTATAGTGATGATTATTCTATCGTCCTTACTTTAAAATTACTACAACAACTTGTTTTTCATATCGTTATTCTCTTGTGTTTTATTTTGTTTCAGCTATTTTATACCACCTTAGTTTTTAAAGTCTTTTTAACTACATCTTCAGTTTATTCTCATACTTGATTGAATGATATAGCGAATGTGGAGTCAATAAAAGGACTCATCAAATACAAACTGAAAAGGAACATTTTGCACACGAGTTAAATTATTGTCTAAAATATTTCTCTCTACTTTTTTTCATTATCTGCAGCCTGCCGCTGCGTTTTTGGGTAAACGTGATCAAGAATCCCCAGTTTGTGTTTGACATCCATAAAAGCAGCATCACGGACGCCTGTCTTTCTGTGGTGGCCCAGACCTTTATGGATTCTTGCTCGACGTCTGAACACCGTCTGGGCAAAGACTCACCCTCCACCAAACTACTCTATGCCAAGGACATACCGCATTACAAAAGCTGGGTAGAAAGGTGTGTATGTGCGCTCTCGTGTGTGTGTGTTGGTGAAGAATCAGAGCCTGTGTTTTAGGTAAAAGTAAGAAGTAAGATTAAGTGTTTCTGGGATTAGGCTTGTTATGTTAAAGGTTATTGTTAGTTTTGCTTTAAGATTTGCTTTTAGGAGTAAGATGAGACTTAATATTCTGATTAAAATGAGAATCATGATTTTCTCCCTCAGAACTGTCTCTGTAATCATGTTGTGTAGTGTGAGTGGTTTTTTTTTGTAACCTTGATAGCTTCATCATATTATATTGTGTGGCAGTTTCTAGTTGTGGTGCAGCCAATGTTCAGCAGCTGCATCAGAACATTGGTTGCTGTCAGAATTGACGGATGAATTTATTTACGCTCACTTACAATCACCAGAGAGATTCTCTTAATTTTGAGTGCTTGGTTTGGTGCAACAGACTTCCCTGCCAATATGATTTTTGCATTACAAAATACGGACTTTTCAACTACAGATGTGATTTCATAAAGTTGTGAATTCTTGATTGGTGTTAATACAATTACTCATGAACAAACACAGACAGAATTGATACTGTATGTAGCCAAGTGAAGGTCTTTATAAGTACAGTACTGTGTGTAAGTGTGGGAGTATTTCTAAATGACTGAACTTGTGAGTGACACATTTCTTTATCTTCCTGCCAAAACACCTCTGATTTTCAGACACTTTTAACATGGGATATTCTTTGACTTTTCACAACAACAAACTGAATCCAAGTGAAGAGAAAAGCTCTGGTGTGCACGGCTGTGCCCTTGACACTGACTGTGTGTCTCCTCTCAGGTATTATGCTGACATCAACCGCCTGCCTGCCATCAGTGATCAGGATATGAATGCCTATCTGGCTGAACAGGCTCGCCTTCACTCCAGTGAGTTCAATGTGCTCAGTGCCCTCCATGAGATCTACACTTACGTCAGCAAGTACAGCCAAGAGGTGAGGCCCAGTCAACACACTGGAACATGGAAATGAACTTCTGGTGTGGTTAGCTGACTAAAGTTAGCATTTTTTTGATATTAAAGCAGCTATAATATTTTTTTTACATTTTTAATTTTTTTATTTATTAACAATGGATCAAATGACTGTGTGTAATGCAACTGTGTAACTTGTAGTGATGAAATCACAGAGAATCATCACCCAACTCTTGCAGTTCCCCACAGCTTATTGCATTTTAATGTCTTTCATCTCATTGTTTTGATTTCACGGCTCGCTACTTGTTTACATTGGTTCGCCCTCCCAATGTCATTTCTAGCCACAGCAAGCAGCTGTCTTCATTGAACAGCTCTGATAAATTTCCTGTACACTACCTGCTCAGCACCAAACAGCAAACAGAGAAAATTATTGACTCGCTTGAGAACATAGTGGAGCATTAAGCGGCTAAAAAGCCAGATGTTTCCCTTGTGAGCTGGTAGAGTCTGATGTAAAAGAAGAGTGAATGTTTGACTTCAATTAGTCGAGTGGACACAAACACAACTGAGAGCCACTGTTGCTCTGTGTCTGTTGGATGTGTAGATAGGCAATTGTTTGCTAACGAGTTCACCATCACAACTTTGGAAGGTTATTGTGTGTCAGTGTTGTCAGCTTGTCGCGCTGCCCCCAAGTGGCCAAAAATGTATATTTCTTAATTAATTAATGCATGTTTATAGGCTCATAGATTGAGCTGAAATTAATGATTATTCGTGATTAATGTGTAGATTGATTTTCAATTAATCAATTAATGGCTTTAGTATCTAAAATGTCAGAGAATAGTGAAAAATGTCCATCAGTTTCCAAAAAACGGGGTCTTCAAATTGCTTGCATTGCCAGCTGACAGAAACCCAAAGACATTTTGATATCATGCATTATATATTTATTATTAATCAAATCAGTGATGATTCATTCAAATTAATCTGCAAAAATAATATAAAGACTAAACTTTCATCAAGTGCAGTAAAACACACTATATTTCATCGTCTAAATAGCATAAGCAGTTGAAGCTGTTAGTGTTGTCGGTCTGTTGTGTATTTGTTTGATTCAAAATGTGTATGTTCATACTTGTATGATTCCTGTAGCTTACCAGTGATATGCCTCATGTGGTTTCACAGTTTGTGCCCGTGTGTGTTTCTATGTGTGTGTTTTAGATCATTGAGGCACTGGAGCAGGACGAACAGGCCCAGAAGCAAAAGTTGGCGTATAAAGTGGAGCAGATCATCTCAGTCATGTCTGCAGAGAGCTGAGACAGACACACACACACACACACACACACGCACACACACAGTCAATAAACACACACACACACACACACACACACACACACACATCAAACCATACTATTAACAGCAGAGTTCTAAACCCATCGGCAACACATGGGCACATATAGGATTACACATAAACACATACTGATGTACGCAGAGTCACTGCAGATTTTCTGGACCTACCGGATAAACAAACAGTACACACACAAAGAGCAACATACACATGCAAACACACACTTACAAATGTACAGACACAAACCACAACAATACATCAAACAGCAGATTGTCCCAAAGCACGACTTTTGAATCCAGTGTCATCGTTTTTTCAGAAGAAACTCCAACAGGCAAACATCCAACCTCTAAAACGCTCCTATAGAGACAAACAAAGAGGATTTGGGCCATCGCGGTTGCTGAATTTGCTGCCAATTCTCTTCCGCTGGGTAATGATTTGTCTTTGTAGTTGGTGCTTACACTAAATGTCATACAACGGCACTTGATAAAGAAGGACTTGACTTGAAAAGTCACTGGAGGAGCTCAACAAAGACAGAAGCCAATTTAATGGGACGGCACGTGTGGTGAGACGAGACACATAGTACTTTTTATATGTCAAAGATGAAGGACATTTGGTTGGACTACATATCACAGGCTTGGAGTGGCGTCGCCATTTGGAGCCATCAGGAGCAGAGATGTGTAACTTCATGTTGTTAAGCCTTTTTCTATTGCCTTTTAAAGGCTTAAAAAGAGAACACTAAAGACTCTGGCATCATTACTTTTCATTTTCCCACTTGAAGCTCCCTTTCATAAGTTCTTTTTTGTTTAATGAATTACAACTCTGCTGGGGATAGAACAGTATACATCGAATTTGTCATTGACAAGGTGAGCGTCCCGCTTTAATAATCCAACACCAAGAGGGCATTACCTTCAAATCCAAAATATATGTAGATATATTTCCAGTCCCCGGCTTTTTGTGCCAAATATAATATGTTTCATTCATGTTAAATGCTCCTGTAAAAGCTATTAATAGTACATGCTATTGTACGGAAAAGATCCCATTTAAGATAGGAAATTTTGTACAGTGATGATCTATAGACCACTAATTCAGCCATTCAAAGATAAGTGGAGACCAAATTGAACTGTAGCAGAAAGCATGATTAATGATGCTATAAGCCTGATCGAGGATCAGATTAGCCTAACCCTGGCCAACAGTGCCGTTCCCTCACCCTTCCCCATCTCATCAGTCATTGTTTACATTCAGCATGATACTTGAAATGCACCAAGTGTACAAGATATTGAGAACACCTGCTGCTCCTGAGGAGTAATCTGGTCAGATTTAGTTGGACGAGGGTTTTTATGCCTTATTGATTTTCCCAATAAATCCACTTTGAACGTAACCTGGAAATTAAACATAGAAAAAAATAAAAAGATGAAAAAGAATTTCTAATCCAAGAGATTTTGAGATGTGAGAGAACCTGCAGCTTAGGTGTTCCTTATATTCTGTACACAGTGCGGATATATGATTAATGATATATGTGTCTGGATCAGCAGTTGGTCCATGTAAAGTTCATTCATTAACGTCTGCTGCTTCACAGTGCTATCTTCGCTTTACATCCTGACTATTTCCATGTTTCGGCATATAATTCACACATTTTCATTTCGCATTCAGTGTATATTTGACCTGACTGCCTGTTGTCTCCTTGCTGCTGTATTTATAGAGTGCCATATCTAAACTTTAAAATAATAATTATCATGAGGAAAAATTTAGTTTGAGGCATCATGCTAATTCAGGGTTTCAGTTTTGATTGTTTCACCTATTGCGATGATGAAAGATGAACATCTTTCTGTGCTTGAGGCTGTTTCATTGTTCCATAAGAAGTCACTGTGGCCATCTATTAACTTCTTTATGGAGACTGCTTTTTTTTTTTACCATTTCAGTATCAGTGGGGTTAATGTACTCCCCACAGGACCTTGATTCATGTTAATCTAGAAGAACAAGATAAAATAAGATAGATAATAAATACATTTCCTGTTAAGTGTTGAAATATGACAGAGAAATCATCTGTTTCATGTGTGTTTTGATGATGATAATTTATAAATGTGTTGTGCAATAAACTGTCAGACATTTAAACTGTAATGTTTTTTAAACTATATTATTGTATAAATACTGTACATAAAAAAACACTCCTATTTTGCAAGCAAAAGATTCACTTTGTACTGTTGTTATACATTAAATGCGCAGCTGATGAAAATTATTTTTGCCTTGTTTCTTTTGTGGTGACGCCACATAATTCTGAAAAGGTGCTAATTTCTAAATTGAAGCCCTGGCAGATAAAGTATTGTGTACCATATTATTATTTGACACTACAGTCTGGACTGTGTGTTGACATCCTTGAATTCATACATTTTATAATACTGCAACATAGTATAACCACATCTGTTTGTCCACAGAATCATTATATGACCACTAATACATGACCACTGAGTTGCTATGTTTTGTATTTCGCAGTCAAAATGCTGCTGCTGTTTGAGGTGAGGTTATTCTCAAGCCAATGGGAACTCTACCACATATAAATGGATGATCTATCGTAATTATGTTTGTGGACCACTAGCATAATAATTTAATAGTTAAACTGTTATTGAGTTTTCATGGGAAGGCTCTAAATGCCAGATGATGTCAGACATAATCGGAAATCCCAGGGGTATATCCTCCATTCAACCTTTGTACTTAGAGACTAATATAATAGTTTGCCCCATGTACAAATCATGTTAGTCCTCTAATGACATCTCCAAATATGGAGAATAAAGTGGAGGTAAAACAAGCGATGTTCCAGCTTTGTATCAATGAGAAATTCATTATCTAACAAGTAAATCACCCCATATGCTTACAACATAAGTATAACATTAAACATTATAGTACCATAAACCCTAAGCAATATTTGCAAGATGGAATGATTATTGCGTGAATAATTATTAGTAGTAATTATTTTAGTTACAGTTGTAGTGGGGAACTCCAGGAAAGAAAGAAAATATGTTCCATGTCTTTGTTACAGTATATCAGGAAGTAACAGGGTTTGTGGGAAATATTTTTTTAATTTTTTATCAAAGGAAGACAATAATTTTGACTGTGAGCTCAACTACTATGGAAAACTGATGTTTACAAACGCAAAAATACTTGTCTGACGAGAAAAGTACATTCAATACCAAAGAGGAGCTGAGCTTGTAAAACAACGAAGAAATATCCGGGAGGAAAATTACAAAATCCCTTTGAATTCTAATAATATATAAATATATTTAAAAAAAACAACTCCATGTGATGAATAGCCTCTTGGGATGAAGAATAGTTTCTTCTGCCGTCATACTGTGACAGAATTTGGTATGGCATGTGAGCAGCATATAGGGGCTCCTGAGCACTTGCCATAAGGAGCCAGAATTTATTATTCATGTTTAACCCTCGGGGCGCTGGGCAAGCAGAGCAGAGGGGGGAGGAGGAAGGAAGGTTGTATGAATATCCAGGCCTCCCAACCCATACCTGTCAGATGCAGGTGGGGGTGTCATCAGCGTATCGAAGGGTCCTCTGTACACCTGCCAGGCTCTAACCCCTCGTCTATCGTCTCATCTCTCTTTGCTTGTCAGAGTGACTACACTCAGCAGCCAGCAATTCCCCCTCACTTACTTCTCTCACTTACTCACACACACACACACACACACACACACACAGAGGAGGATCATTAGGACTCAAACCTCCTCTACTGACAACTGAGCAAGCCGCAGGATATCTTCTTGATAGGCTGTGTAGCTGGATGGTACCAGACAGGTTTATGGATCTACTACAGCCATTAAAACCCCATTATTCTTCTATGAAGCGCTGACAGTTGTCATAATATCTCATTCTGCTCTGACCCATGATTGATGTAGCTACATTATATAAGTGACATGGAGTAAAATAACAGTGCAATTCTTAATTTCTGTGAAATCACTGGTTGAACACTGCCAGGTATAACAGACCGTCAGCTTCTCCTGCTGCGCAGAATATTTGATTCGGGGGGAAACGGACCTTACGCACAAACTGCAGATCTTGAAGAATAATTCAAACTATGGTATTAATGATGAATAGAGAAGGCCTTGGACTTTCTATTTTACCTTGAACAACCCAGCGAGTTTGTGTTAATAGTCAATGGCCAAAACTCTGCATCACTGTCCTCTAGCACATAGAAGGGTGTGGCACTAGCTGGGTTATATCGGACCGTATCGTATCCTCTCACATTAGAGGATTTGATGCCTTCATTTTCAGATGCAATGGGAGGAAAAAGTATGTGCATCCTTTGAAATGACTTTTCTGTGTTAACTGCTTCTAAAAAGTGATCTGATCTTCATCTAAGTCATAAGTGTAGAAACAAGTGAAGAAACAAACACAATGATCTTAAGATAATATCACACAAACGGTTATAATCTTGTGTCTTTATTGAACACAGCCACATGAACCCTTGGATTTAATAACTGGTCGAACCTTTGGCAGCAATAATCTCAAACAAGCTCTACTGGCAGCTGCAGATTAGATCTGCACAACATTCAGGAGGAATTTTCGGTAGAAGATTTACTTCAAAGTCAATGCCGTGCTGCATCACCAACTTCTACTGGGGCTTAGCAGGTGGACAGCCACTCTGACATCATCCTATGAAACACCTTCATAAACTTTCATAAAATTAATTTTCCCCTCGATGGTGGCGAGCTGTCCAGAGCCAGAGGCAGCAAAGCAAACACTTCAATCTCGTTTCATCAGTCCACAAACCATTTTCCTTCAGGGGTGCAATGATGTTTTATTTTCTCCATGGTGACCTGCCTTCAACACCATGCTCCATAACGCGAGTAAGGTAGACTTGTGAACAGAGATGTTAACCAGCTCCAATTATTCCTTTGAGCCTTTAGCTGTTAGTCTGGGCTTCTTTTTTTACCTCACTGAACGTATTGCGTTGTGCACATGTTGAGTCATCTTAGCTGGACATCCACTTCTATGGAGAGTAGCCATAAAACTCATAAACAGTTTGTCTGACTGTGGACTTATGAATATCTAAACTCTTTGAGATGGTTTTTTAACCCTTTCCTGCTTTATGAAAATGCAAAACAATTTTTGATTATAAGTCTTCTGTGATCTCTTTGTGTGAGGCATGGTTTACATCAGCAGATGCTTCGTGTGAATAGCAAACTTGAAATGCTTGAGTGATTTCTTGTTCAAAGTACATTTCTCTTGGAGATTTTAAAGCTTTATTATTTGATGTATTTTATGATTATTGTAAATGTCTTTATTTCTTTGTGTCCTAGTATGTTGTATTGAGTAGTTATATTGTCTTTGTTGTTGATTAGGTCTTTGTGATTGCTTCTTGTTATCAGGTGTCTCTTGAAAAAGAGATTCTCAAGATATTATCATTGAGAATGCCCGATTAAATAAAGATTAAATCAAAAATAAGTAGCTCTAACCCACACACCCTATCTTGTTTCATTGATGCAACTCCAGGTTTGCTAACTCCTGATTCCAGTAAGCTTTTGTTGATGCCATTAGAGGCCTAGACTTCACATACATTTTTCCCAACCTACACTGAATGTTTGAATGATGATGTTTGAATACATCATGACTTGCATATCATTAATGAAAACATACTGTGTTCTGTGTTCAAACTTGTAACTTTGATGAGGATCTGACCATATTTTTAATATGTATGATAGTAAACTGAATGTCTGGACTTTGGTCATTTGGTTGCACATAAACAATTTGAATACAACTTGGGCACCTAGAGCCATTGAGAATTCTAAGAGACACTTTTTTTTTTAACCATTTTCTGACATTTTATCTAAAAAAAAAAAAAAAAAAAAAAAAAAGATGAAGCAATTCATCGAAAAAAATCACAATCATCATATTCACGTGCAATGAAAACAATCATTGGTTGCAGCCCTGCAATACACCAGCCCAACATTAAATACTACCTACTGATGTGTTTTTGCTGAGACTCTGCCAAGAAGGTGTTGCCTAAAGTCAGTGGTAATTTTTGGCTGTAGTGTGTGTTGTTGTGCAGGATTGCATGGTAACTACACACACAGTAAACAACAAAATACATTTCTTTCTTTGGACAAGACTTCTTCCCTTTATATATGTATATATACTGTATATATATAGTATAGAGATGCCTTTCCTTATGGTTTGTTGTTCTTTTCAGTTGGGAAGAAAACCAGCAGCCACTGTCTGTGTATACAAACACAAATTTGTCACACTTTTGTTTTTCTCTGTCCATAATGTAGACACCCACTACTGTACAATCAAGCATCAAATTCTCTTAGGCATTGCTGGAACGAAGCTTTGAGGCTGTTGAGGTCTGCGAGCATCAGTCTCCTGCTGCTTTAATTAAATGCATACTGCATTATCACAGCACACACCATCAAACAGGCACTGATACGTTTGTTCTCACCAAGGACAAAAGACAGCTGTCCAAACCAGGAAAAAAAAATCCCTGATGACTGTGTAAGAATAAATCCTAAATGGCCAAACCTCAGCCTCTCAGAGCAACAACTTGTTTCGGGATTTATTGAATGAGCTAATCCGTGACGGCATTTTATTTCACCAATTTGCTGTAGTAATTTCTTTTGCGTCTGCTAGCAACGACATGGTCACTTGTCGGCTTTATGGTCATAACTGTCTTCATTACTCACTGCCTAAAAGCTGGAGTCTTTAAATACATGAAGGTGGTAAATGATTTCAGTTCCACCAAAATGTACAGTCTAAAGCAATAAATGACGCGTTTAATGATTTATTGATGAAGCTAATGTCCAATGGGTTGATCTAGACAGCACACCAGTCTAGTGGTGCCATCTTCTGGCCAAAGTTATCATCGCAAGCTGATGGTAACTGGCTGACAGAGACAGAATGACCATTCTTCATCCATTCATTTACTGTTTACACCAGTGTGAGGGATCATGTGAGACACTGTGAAAATGTGACACGGGGAGAGAGCAAAGGGTAAGTATGTGTCACTGACAAAAAGGGTCTGTTTTAGCGCTGCAGCCTGAGGGTGTGTGTATGTGTGGAACATCTGCAGGGCTACGCAGCAGTCCTGGAGGTCATGACATACACCGTACAAAGACTGTATCCTGATATTGTGAAGAGAACCCACACAGGGACGTCCCCGAGACACATTTTGTTTTGGGAAGAAGTGACTTCATCTGGACTGATGAAGGCACTTCTTTCTTTTTTCTTCTTCCCGCTCAAAGACCTCGCTGCTCAGTCTCAGAGAGGTAACGGTCAACATTTGCTGCAGTTTGAAATGAAATCCCCTCCCACTACTCCTCCTCCTCCTCCTCCTCCTCCCATACCTACCCTCACTTTCCCCCCTTCTCAGCTTCTCTCTCCTGCACTCATGAAATCATTTCGAGACAGGGGATCCTTCGAACGAAGCCAATCTGTGAACTTTGTGGGATTTACGGCTCCTATTTTCAAAGCTCCATAAAATGTGCATTACAACGTGTATGTGTTTCTACAACTGTGTGTGTCTGCATGTGTTTGTTCAAATAAATTAACCAAAATTAAATTAACAACTGCAGTTCAATGAGGACTTTAAAAATGTCCTCACTACTAATTTAACAGGGAGCATTGATTGCTTTTTGTCTTTTCTTGTGACTTAAGTCAAAACAGAACCATGAATCTCTGAAGCAATATTGTTAATTATGAACGAGTGGCAAAGAAATTCTCTTCCCACAAAGGATTGTCACATTAGGAGAGTTGCTGTTTTACAACTTCCTGCTCAGAACTCTGCCTCGAGCTCTTACAAGTAATCCATTGCTGGTGAAATCTTGCTCTCAGACAGAATAAACACTGCTAACACTGCTTGTACTGCAAATATTTTGAAGATTTACATTTTAAACAAAGCCATAAACAAAAGACATTCATAAGACGCTGAACTCATTAATTCATCAGGCAAGCTTGAAGTTCTATGTCTAGAAATCCAAATAAAAGCCACAAGTCTTCAAAGATTATAATCCATGACATATTCTGCTAATAAACTCTCTGGGATCTGCCATTTAAAGTAGCCAATAATTCATCAGCCAAACCTCAGTGATCCCAGGGGTGTCCAATTAACAACTTCGACTTCCATTACCACAAAGTAAGATTTCTTGGCTAGAAAATCAGTGACCTTTTGTCTAAAAAAACATCCAAGATGTGAAATTTACAGTCAGAATCTAGCCAGGCTGTTTGAAGCGCCTTCCTCAGCATGGTTTGAGGAGTTAAACGCCATAACATTATTAGTAATGCTCACTGACATATTTAAAAATGTTGATCTTAAGTGCAAAATGAACCACCAAGATAGGCTATATTCTCGTTTATACCCTGAAAAAACTGTATTATTATAATAATAATAACATTTGTTCTAATTGTTCCTGCACTGAGAAAACAGGTTAGGTAGGTGTCTTTTTCTCAGCAGTTTGTCCCCAGACTTAAGAAAAGTCAATAAGCTTTTTTTGAATGTTTTCTTTTTGAGATCAGAAATAGATGCTCATGTTTGAATGCATTTGCTTTGATTGTTCCTGTCACAAAAAGTGTGTATGTGCACCAGAGAAAAGAAAAAAAACATAAGAAAAAGGTGGAAAAGGAAAGGAAGTGTGACAGAATATACTTGCATGCAGGTAAAAAAAAGTACATGTTCACAAAATGTTTGGGAACAGTTCAGGATTTTTGTGGTCTTTAAAAGTATATGGTAAATGTAAAGGGGACTCCTGGTGAGAAAGTACAAACACAAAATCACAATGCTTCTCTTTTTTCTCTTTTGATATTGAACCCTGTTGCGTATTCTCCTGAGACATCCCATCACTGATTTCAGAAAGTATTTAACACACATGCTCCAAGGTGTAGATTCACAATGCATGGAACTAAAAAACACAACCATCAAATCTGGTTGAGACATACTTGCAAGTTAAAACAAAAATACACACTGCTGTCAGAAACAATCTATGACACCAGCAGATATATGGCAATTGCAATGTACTGTAACTGAAGAAACAGTGCAGCGGCTAAAAGGAAAGACAAGGCTGTTTTCAAACTCCATAAGCTGCAACAGATGTGCAGAACAGTCAATATACTATAAACAAATAAAGCAATTTGAAGCAAGGCCTATAGGCTTTAACTCACAGGATGCCAGTGGTAGAAATGTTTTCCAGATTGGCTTTCTGTAAGGTCTTAGGAGGTACGCACTTGCTGTCTGTGTTGGTTTCCTGCTCCGTGACCATGACAAGCTACTCTGTGACCCTGAGCTACAGCCATTGGGAAAACAGACAGGAAACAGAGTGTCTAATGATTGAGGGTAAAGGCGTTCTGACTGTACCTGCACACAATGATTTATCATCACCATCAGAATACAGTAATACCAAAAACCAGATTAAAATAATAGAGTTTGAACTTGAAACCGATCTTACACGTGAAGTTCGATTTACTCGTCATGATCAAAATTAGGATATCTCAGCCTCTGACATTCATTTTTAAATCTGTCTATTGTGAATTAGCTTTATGGAAGTGCAATACCAAATGATGGAGCATTCATTTCAAATAAAGACACAAAAAACTAGGTAAAATATGAAAGTGTTATGTTCTTTGCAAGAAGAAAAGAAAAAACAGCGCATGAAAAAAACATAAGGAAAAAGGGTTTGTCCTGTTGCCCTTGGTTGAGGGTAAAAGGTCTACTCTGTGCCTTACTGCCATCTGACAGGAAGCTGTGATTCATGGAGACTCCAGTAGCAGAAACACTTAACTAGCTAACAGTCTAATGAATGTTTTACTGGAGTGACATGACTGCTGTTGTCCAGCTGTGCCCGCTGTAATGGGCACGCTGCTGCTTTTTTTCTTGGGGTTTTCAGCAAAGCTCATCTCGAGTCACAGTGAGGGGCCAATTGCCCACCTCAACACCCTGCTGTTTGAGCTGAATGTTTGATAGGGGACTGGCCAGGAGGAAGGGTTAGTGGTGGTGGGGGGGAACCGGGAGGAAATGGGGAGATGGGCGGGCGGGGGATGGGGCCAAAACAGGGACAGGGGGACTTCGGGCACTAGAAATGGTATCAAATTACAAGACTGTTTCTCAAGCATGTAAGGTTTAGCTGTGGTTCAGTTTATTTCTCCCAACTCACTGTTGTTGCTACTTTTTTTCTTTGTCCAAGAGGGCGGGGCCTCTTTTTTAACAAGTCATTTAGCATACCTTTACTATTGGTTCCAGATGTTTGATTTGCACAGAGCATGAGAACAGCTAGCAAAAGAGCTAACAAAAGTAAAGCAAAGATCCTCATGCAAGTTGCAGGGGAGGGGGCTGGGTGCTATGGGGACTCTGTGGAAGTGTGAATAGTTTAAGCGGATCCTGTGGTGTCTTCACTACTGGGAGAGCGGTTGTTGATTGATGGCCTTGCTGAGTGGTGGGGGCTTCGGGCCACTGAAATGGATTAATAACATTAACATAACAGTGGATCACACCTTCGTTTCGAGTATGATTATTCTGCTCAACAGTCTATCTCTATAAGCCTATTAAGGACCAGAGTGTCACAGCCTATTGTCCGCTATCACCTTTTATTGTGAGTAGGATTACTCCTCCCATCCAGACAGGGTTCACAGTTCAAGCAGACATGGTAACCCAGTGAGAGCAAGGGATGAAGTAATGAGCATTGATCACTAAAGCATTTTCTGCAGTGCTATAACACACATCACACACGCTGCAGCCCAGTTATAAACGACGATTGATGCAGGGGAATTGCTTATTTAATGGCTATATGCAAGTGTAAACATTGAGAGGTATTTGAAGAATGCTGCACGTAGTTTCTCTTTTTTAAAAATACACAACATCCCAACAAGACTCCATTCTCCTCCTTCCCTCCATCTGCCTGGCTCCCTCTTCTAAAGGGGTGGGGGTACAGAGGAAGGGTTAAAGTAACCAGCGGAAGATAGGGTGTAGGGCAGGGCCTCAGTAAGGAGGGGGGGGCTATATAAAAACTGACAGAACACAAGTGGTGCTTTATCCACCCTGTCCCACTCTGGGTAAGAGGAAACCCTAAACTGCTCAGGCTTAACCAGCTTTAGCCTCTCTCTTTTCCTTTCCCTCTCTTTTCACTCCCACCCATCGGACGTGTGCGCGCTCAGGATGAGAATGGCAGCATCATCTGCAAAGAGACCAGAACAGCCCTGCAAAATGTTGGCTTTTGCTTTGCTACTCATCGCCTCACTTTTAAATGGTAGGTAGTAAAAAAGAAACAAAACAAAACAAAAAAAAAAAAACGGTAAACTTCTCAGGGATTGTGTTGCTATCTACAATGGGAGAGGGAGGGCCAGCAGGGGTGGGGTTGGAGTAGAGAAGTGTTTGTTTGAATGGTCTTTGAGTTGAATCCAGGTTTTAACCCTACAACCCTTTTACTTGCTGGAATGCTAAAATACTTATCTTCACACTGAAAACAAATCTTTAACATATGAGGCTTTATGTGTTTTGAGAAGGGTTTGATAAAGATGTTTCCCCCCCGATGCTAAGAGAAAAACATTACTGTGGAGTATACCTCTGCAAACAAAGCAATCATTTTAGAGAGAGGGGTTTTTAATTTTGTGGAGGATTAGGGAAGTTTTAAATGATGATTTGAAGTTAAGATCCCTATTCTGAACTTCTAGCACTTTCCAGCTTTCTGCATGTTTTCATAAATGTTGTTTTTGCCTTTTACTGTTCAGTTTTGAATCATTTGTGAACTGTCTTCTGTTGCTATGCTTGGTATTTCATTGACCTGATTCCCATGATCTTCAAGGACATTGAGAAATGTGTGTATTTATATTTAGCTGGTTGTAATGTGAGGCCACTTGAAACGTGCATGAGAGGAGGGTGTGGAGTTTGGTTGTTAATGTGCATTTCAAATGTGGCTGTGCTGATATAGTAGGTGCTTTTAGATAGGCATCAAGGATGACTGATGTTAAACTATGCGTAAAGGCGATATGGCTGAGATCCATATAAGAATGATTATAGCAATATAAAAATTGCTTACATTTCATGATATAATCTGATTTATTTATTTATCCTCTAAAAGCATTAGTCATCTACAGTACATTAACATCAATTTAAGCAATCCAAATTTGAATCATCAATTTTTTTAAGTATTCGTTGTTGAGTTTGAATCATTTATTCTCTATTGGCATGATCACCATGATGAACTTTTTCATTGATTTCTATCAAGCAGAGGCAGAGGGTACAGCATCTGAATTCAGTCTGAGTTTAAACTGAGTTTACATTAGTTAAAGCCAAGACAAAGTCAACACTAATTCAAAAAGAAATCAAGACCTTAAAAACAGGACCAATTAAGGTAATGAGTGCAGTATATATTTTTACAAATGTAAAAATACTGCTTGAATATTTCCATAAACTCTCAGATGTAGATTAATTCAAACGTGGGATTTCAGTCCAGTTTAGCCCATAAACTGTCTGCTGTGGTAGGAAGAAAATTAAGAGATGAACCATGTGGAGAAAGATGAGTTGTTTCAAGCCAAGTTCTGATCAAAATAAACACAAGGCGAGTCCAGGATGTCAAAAAACGGAGCTGAAAATGACCTATAGCTTTTTTATCATTTGAAGTGCCCTCTGTTGTGGCTGGAAATGAATCACACACTAAACTGCTTAATTCAAACCTCCTGTCTTGTTCATGGGATATAGCTTATGGGGATGAGATCATCAGCAGTGAGAAGTAGCTATATCTGGTTTGGAAAAGAAAACTGCCTTGACATCATTTCAACCTATAGACTTTAAACCAGAGGCAGCAAAAGCTTTTATTCTGCTTTTGAGAAGAAAAAAAATCCATCTATTGATATACACTGCAATGTTTATCTTCCCTGAAAATCACAAACAAAGCAACTGAAAACATGTGACAAACTGCAGTTGGGCCATATGTGTGTGTCAAAAAAGATGAATGGCAGTGGAGCAAATATCAGATTTCATACAGATTGGAATCACAGCCAAGAAAAAGAAGACCACTTGAGTAAACTAGAGGGTAAAACATCTGTCTCTGGAGTCAGACAAAAATCCCTCTTGCTGAATTGTCTTGTCAACCTGGGTGATGGGAGCAGGGCAGAGTTATGTAAGTAGTGGAAAGATGGGCTTACTGAACAACTTTACTATGATGAGGTCACATCAGATTCACAGATGCTGGTGAGCGTAACGGTTACCCAGACAACCTGAAGGGGGGGGGGGGGGTCTGGGCAGCAGAGGCTAAACAGGAGATGATCAGAAACACTGGGGGAAAACCCCTGTTGAGGCTGTTTAGCAGACTTCTTTTGGAAAAGTGCTGAGAGGCGTGAGCTGAAGCAATGCACTGAGAAAGGAACATGCTTACATTTACTTTGTTGTCAGTGACATGACTGGAATGTCGCATGCTTGGAAGGTCTCAGTTTAAATATCTGAAAACTGTACTTACAAAGAATTTTCGTAATACGGTTTAAGCTCTGCCTGTGCTGTGAAGTGGTTTTAGGAGGTTCTCTAGTTAAGCAGCAAACCCAGCCCAACCTTGCTGCAAACCCCAGAGCATGTAATTATGGAAATCATTGTTTGTGTTGTACCCATAGAAGTAACAGATGCACCAAAGAATCGTAGAAACAATGTCAACAACAGAGCTCTCAATCCTCTCACGAAGACAGTAGCACAGAGCAAGCCAGTGGTGGCAAGTAGATATCTGGCTGTGCACATGCACGGACGTGTGCGTGCACACACACACACACACACGATTCTTCACTTAGGATAGTGTTTTTCATCCTCTACTAATAAGAGAAAGCTGCTTTTCCACTCAGCTCTTAACAGCTCCGTCTTTGAACTTTTTCCAGCCTCTGTACCTGTATTTAATGTTTGTATTCACATACAATAAGTGCTGATATGGTAGAGCTAAACAAGCTGTTGTATCAAACATATGGTGCTGGTATGTGCCCTGATCTATAAATTAGATACATTGAAAGGAAAGGGATGTCAGGCTAGAGTATCAGATAGCAACACGTACTGAAAAAAAAACCATAAATGAAAGCAATTGATGTTTTAAAGCAGAGAACAAATCTTTGCACATCGACTAAGTGCACTTCAGTTCAGCATCTTAATGGCCTATTATAGCCGTTTTTCAATACCACCCTTGGATATGTGTGCAAGCAATTACTCTGGTAGATTTTTGAAAGATATAGAATGACTCAAATTCTTTCTGGATAAAATCAATGTTGAGCCCCTAAGCTATTGACAGCCACATATGCCTCACTCTGCAACAGGATCCCCTACAGTCTACCTGCGTACACTCAAAACAGACAGGCTCATTCAAGGTAAGGCACAAGGCAGTTAAACTGTAGTGGTCAATTGTGAGTGTGTGTGTGTTGGGGGTGGTGGGGGAGGATAGGGGCGAGGTGGGGTGGTGGGGTGATATAATGCTGCCAATTGAAAGCAGATGTCATGTTTCCTGATTGTGGTCCCTAGAAACATGCATCATGCTCTCGACAAGGAGCTGCAGCGGCCTCAGGGTTGGGTTGGGTGATCACTGCAGCTGGGCAAACTTGGTGAAGTAAGTGCGGCTTCAAGTGCCTGATTGAAACCATGAGATCCAGTTGCTTTCCTGCCAAGAGAGGAGAATGGCCTAGGTTCTGCTATTAATCGCTGTGACAGGAACGACAGGGGTGGGGGCGCAGTGGGGTGGGTCAGCATAGTGGGGTCAGCGGTCTGTTGTTTCAAAGAGGGTAGAGTTGCAGAGCATGTTTAACCCTGAGGGACTGGGTTCCAATGTCACATTCTTCTGTGCGCTCTTAACTCTAAAATTCAGATTCTTTCAGAGCAGCAGGATATTAAAAAATGAGAGGACTCATTAAGAAAACAACAGTGAATGAATGGTGCATTCACTAATGCAGAATACTGTCTGGAAATGCCACAAGAGGAAACCACTTATGAGGCTGAATAAGATGAGGAAAAATAACATTGCGCATGTTTATTTTTGCAATATATTTACAATACTTGAAAATATAAACTTCTGATTAACTTTTGCAGCCACATTTGGAGGAAAGTGAATCCAAATTCAATTATAATAATTCTTTCTGCAGGTTCTTATAGTGCCATTTAAGAAATTACATAATTCAGAGGCCAGATTGACAAATTTCAAACGAAAATGTATCACATAATCCATGTTGTGAGTGAGGAATGTTTGGGGCGGGCTGGAGGAGCTGTGCTCTTAGATCAAATTTCCATCCAAATGATGCCAGAGTGATGTCAAAGTGCCTATAAAGAGGGTTAGGGTTACAGTTAGTCAATGTGCCTAAGAGTCACTTTGACTAACCCTAATCCCTCTAAAGAGGCACTTTGACATTAGAAATTTGGGCCAGGTCCAGAGGAAGTAGAATGAGTAAAATTCCACTTGATGGCAGAAAAATTAAACACGTTTGTGCTGTGTAACATTATTCACAGTAAGTGTATGTATTGTAGTTTGCTCTATAGAAGGCATTTTTACAGTTAAGAACACCTGCACTTAAATTACCTTAACAAAATCAAACTTAAATACCACTCTGAAAACATAATGGTTTCGTAACCTGATGGTGATCAACCAGAATGCAAGTATGACACTGGGGACTTTATGGGATTCATATCAATCATCATAACCACAGATCCCCCTCATTCAAGACCGTGGAACGCGTTCATACACATGCTGTAGATAAATACACAAGGAATATGCCCAGGAATATGTACTATAACCCTGATAGAAAAGGGGTGGTGATATATCTTAACAGTGTTTATAGAAGCTGTCTTAGCTGGACAGACTCTCACACACTCAGTCAGAGCAGTTAAGACATCTCCATTCAGCTTCAAAACCAACAGAAAACTGGATTTTGGCACTGGTCGCAGCTGTCAACTTAATTTATAACATTCTAAGATAAATGAGTGTCTTCGTTTTACAAAAACACTATATCATATGGTAACTGTAGCATTCTGTATGTGTCGGGAAAGGTTGGGACTTGTTGGTGGTCCACACACCGTTATCACCTCCCCATGCCCCATTACACAGCACAGGGTTTTTCTCAACAGATGGAAGGAGAGGCCAGGGGCTCCAGAGATATAAGGCCATATTTTTAGGGTTTGTCTCTACTGAAAATGTAGCACACGGCGTCTCTGGAAGCCAGGCTGGGACTAGAGGGTCTACCCAGTGAAAATATCCAACAGCTGTTTTATGTTTTACATATACAGATGAATAGGTGCATGCATTAGAAGAAGTAGAACAAACTTAGTAAATGAAGTACTCTACTTGTAGAGTTTTCAGACTTAAGGCCATTAAGAGAGGCACAAGAAGCACAAATGCAAAGTTATGTCATGAACACATGCGCCTTAATGCAGAAGTTGTGCATGTTTAGCCATGAGATACACCATGAAGCCTAAGAGACAGAAGGCAGGCAAAGCTTTCTGGGGCCATGGGGAGAGAAATGAGCTGTTAGCATATGACTCTTGGCGCGTTGTTTTATATTACACTATACGGTGTGGGAGGTGCGAGGGCCTGCATCTCACCTTGACAGATGCCTGGGATTAGCTATGCGTGACTGGGAGAGGGCTAGCATACAGGGAGAGCTGGGAGGAAGGAAGGCGTGGAAGTGCAGGCTTCTTCCAAAGCCTGCTGCATTCCTCCATCCAGAGTCCCAAGAGATGGGGGGTGTGGGGTGGAGCATTCCCAGACCACAGCCGTCACTCAGAGCAATCTGGTGGGAAAATCTTCAAGACAGCAATGAAGTCAAGTCCCACACTGTATAACATATGGAGTCAGGGCTGATTAGGATGACTGGGTTAGGTTTATTGTGTTTGTGCAATAATGGCAAGACACGCGACCGATGACTGATGTTTTGGCCGCTTTGGAACCATTACATAAAGAGAAGGAATGAAAGACAAGTCTGGGTGGACATATGTGATGCTGCAGGGCTCAAGGGTTGTGAACATGTAAGTGTATATGTATGCATTAGTGCAATTGTACAGTAAAATCACCGTTAGCTGTGGCTGCCGTTGAGTAAGTAAGTGGAGGGTGGAGGACAGGAAGGCAGTGATGGGTTCAGAGGTCACACTGTGAGGAAGTGTGCTGGGGGCTGCAGAGAACACCGGAGACCCCACATTAATTACAGCGTGAAGGTACAGTTTATTCAGAGGAACTCCGCGTTGAACCAGGACAATCAAAACAAAACAATAAAAGACAGTCACTCAGATCATGCTGTTTCTGTGAATGTTGGTCATGAGAGGCAATTATATGCAGATGATTCATTCCATCTGGGCTCTGGTCTGTCAGGATAGTTTGTGTGAAATGAGTGATGGTGGGTCAGATGCTGGATAGAGTTGACTGGCTGTGTCAGCGGTGTCTGAAGCTTTAGGAAAATTAACAGGCAAGCTTTACAAATAGGTATGAAGTGCCATGACATCATTAGCACAAGACTATTAAAACGCAGCTGCCTTTTACAGTAGAGATTTAAAATCCACCCTTAATACTCCAAACTCAAAAATATGCTGTGTAAATGGGGAAACTGCTCTAAATATTACCAGTGCTATTATAGTTCTAGAGGAATAACAAAGTCCCTACCAGTAACTCACCACAATATTTCAAACAAATGTTCTATCAGAGACTGTTACTCAAAACTAAACATAGCAATCAGCAACAGTGTGTGTATCCTTAGACTTTTTATTTTACAACACCACTGACAAAGGTTTGACCATCTCGTCTGCTACAACTCACAGAATGACAGAAAGTGATCACAGAGTTTACATTTCACATTACATTTCACATTTTAGCCTCTGCACTCTGCCACTCCTGTGTGTCACATTTGTATGAGAAAACCTGATTTATGCCTGACCATCTCACCAACTGTGAACCTCGTCCTTTCCAGTAAAATAAACAAACAGACCACCCGGAGATGGAGGAGGGATGGCAGCTGTAGGCTACATGGTGGGGAAGGAGTCTAAAAAAGACAAGGTTAGGGAGTCCTTGACCTGCTGCTGGTCCACGTCCACACTCCAACGCTCCTGATGGTAAACTAGAGACACCAAGCGGACTGAGATCTGGCACTAAATTTGGCAACATTCTGGCTCCATAGTGAAACTTGAGCATGTCTACAACTGAGCTATTATAGACTTGACATGGGTAGGGCAGCGACTGTATTTTCCCATTCAATTGAGACTCTCAGAAGGTGTAGAAGATTTTTTTCCCTTGCATAAATGCTGTATGACAGACAGCTGCAATGGACAGTTGCTAACACTAAGCATGCTTGAAGACCTCCTTGGAGATTACGGCCCCACCTGCTAGCACAGCACACACAGCGTTTACTCAGTACTTGTGGCACCTGTCTGTCACATTGATTTATCTGAGGAAGTCAGTGCACTTGTGTCACAGTGTCACCATTGTTTGAATATATGTGCCCCATGTGTGGAAACCTCAAGAAGTGACTTGAGACAGTGAGCCGGCCACTAGAAGACAAGAGAGTATAGCCAACATTACAGGAATGTTCCAATGACACCGAGTTTTCACCATTTTGCCAAGATCCTTAGAAACATTTAAACGGCCTGTAGCATGAATTAAGTGATCATTTTGGTCTGTCCTACAGGAGCAGGTAATCTCTTCTTGTAACTGGTGTGTACTATACTACATTAAGATGGCATTTTAATATCAGTAGTAGGAGTGTAGTAGGAGTGTAGCATGAGCAGACGTTTTTTGGATTTTACACAACTATTAAATCATAAAAACGTGGCAACAATTTATTGGAAATAATCACAAATGTGCAAACTCAAAACAAAGTCAAACATTTTGTTGCAGCACACTGCAATTAAAAAACTAAAAAACAAGTGTAATCTGACAACCAGCGAGGAATGAGAAAGTGAGAGAAAGAGAGGTAATGAGATCTGCAGAGGTAAGGCATTATGGGAATGTTTTGAGAATGAGGTAATGCTGTTGTTGTTAGAGCGAGAGAGGGAGATCTGGGTAAGGGGAATGCATTCTGGTTATTCTGGTTCGACTTCTGGATCCTACGATTGCAATTTGACCTGAGCAATTTACAGCAATAATGACCCGAGGTCCATTAGTTCTGTGACTGCAGGGTGTGGTGGCATATTTTATAAATTAGCACAGAGAATCATGCACTGAAAGTTATCCAGGTTATTACAAAACATTTACAACTGAAAGAACCTGACTAGAAAACCCCTATCAAGACTTTGATGTAGTATTGCAATTTATCGAGGACTCCTTCCCCAAAGTCATGAGGCTCCCTGAAAATGGAAAATGGTACAATAGCCCATTACATAATTCAAAAATTTGGAAAAAGTGATGTTTTCAAAGGCATCATTACCTGGCACCTTTCAGTAGCACATTTAATCAGGGCATTCAACGGTTTAACAGGGTTGATGGAAAATCATTCCGCTAGCATTAATTTATTTCAGAAACTTATTTTGTATATCCTATTCATGCCCAACCTTAAGTGAGTCACTGTACCCACAGGATCTTTTGAAAAAAAAAAAAAAACTCAGAGTGAGGGAGATTGCATTTCAAAGTAAATGACTTCATGATGTGATCAATGGATAAGACAGCTTCAGTTATCCACTGCAATAAGATCTATTACCCAATCTTCCAGCACTGCAGAAGCCTCTAGGGACGCAGAAATCCTACAGTGAGCCCACAGAAGAGCTCTCAACCACTGTATGAGTTCATGTGTTAAGGTGATAATTGACATTAAGACAGCACACTGGTGAAAACTGCAGTCCATCTGAGCTACCTCACATTACAACTTTATTAAATCACTCCTGCAGAACGATAATGAGATGTGGGAAAATACCTCATGATTCTTCTGCGGAGCTGGACTTAAAACAACCTCTAGGAATGACACCTTTCTAAAAGTCACAATTCTTATCAGCTTAACAAGAACATGTCTTTTTTCCCTAAGACGCAACAGATCCCTAGGACAATCTGGTGTTGGGTATGAACACTTCTTTGCCTTCAAACAGTGATGAATTAAAACAGAAACAAAATACAAAATGAAAAACTGCTCTCTAAAACATCAGCTCCATCCAGAGAAAACAGAGCTCACTATTAGACATTTTTCTTCTGTTGATCTGTTACGATAGAGTGATCACAAATTGTCCACTTTGGTAAATCTGACCTTGCTGTGTGTAATTTACTAACATTGCTAGATGCCGATTATGAAAATGTTTATAAATTCATGTCTCGCCATTATTTGAAGCATGTAAAATGGCAAAGTTGCCTTGTGCAGCTTTGAAAGCATAAATGTATTCATTTTTGCTGAAGGCCATATACATTGGAAGTCCAACTGTTAGTACTGCTGACCTGATCAAATTGCCAACATAATGCATATTAATTCAACACATCTTTAATGCCAGTGGGGTTTGTAGCATAGGCTTAGAAAAAGTAAACCAGCGCTGCAAACAGACAATTTCATAAAGCAGTTAAAAACTAAACAGAACTCTTTGATTTGATTGACAGTTCGTCAGTCTATCTAGTTCGAACTGAACCACTCTGCTCCACAGCACGTTTTTATCATAACAAACATTGTAAACTATATTGCACAAGTCCAGTGTCCAGTGTGTAGCTCACAGCATGTTTGCCATAGGACAACTGATTTCCCTGAGAAGCTCATTTGTCCCAGTGGGAGTGAGCATGAGGTCAGAGCTTTTGGCTGGCTCAGGTCTCGTACTGAAGGGTGGTTTATTTGCTCATGCTGTGCAGAGGAATTAGTCCACCAATGGCTTCTTAATTATAGACAGTTCCACAGCGTTGCACAGATTCATCGATTTGAGTTCATATTGTGAGAGTTGTTGTAATGTCCTACTGCACAGCACATCCATAAATTCAGATGCTGACAAAACCGATAAGAGTTATACTGTCACTAAGCTTTGTAAAACATAAGTAACTTTGTTGGTTTGAGATGGATCATTTGACCAATATCTTAAAATGATTTTAACTCATTGCCACTGTTTTAATTGTATGCTATTGCATCTAGAATTAGACAATATCAATGAGAACTTTTACCTGGTTTATAAACAAAGTGACATGGGGCCTTATTCTGGTTTTACAGCAGGAGTCGTGGCACAGGATGAGGAAGTTGTCACAGCAACTGCAACATCTGTGGAGACAGATGCATATGTACGAGGAGACATGATTCCAAAGACAACTGAAGCTCCTGGTAAGAAACACTGACTATAAAAATATTTCATAGGTTTACGCTGTGGCTTGATTTGTCAGTGCAAAGAGCTGCACTGATGGGACTGATTCAAAGGGTAAAAATTAAGCAACTTGTTGCAAAAATATCAACTTGTTTGACAGTCAGACTATGTACGTTAATTAAAATGCATTTGGGGTGAGTGAATTAACTAACAGAGTTCATGCATTAAAACCTCAGGCCCTTCCTCTGTTAATGTAGCCAAACTCAACTATGTTCCCCTAGAGCAGTTCATGTTTCAATAGCACTATAACATTCGATTGATCCAACATTATAAAGGTTGTATGAACAAATGCAAAGACAGGCTAGAGCAACATCAACAGAGGAGGTGGAAACAAATCTACATACAAGTCCTAGATAAGCAGTACTGCACCAGATCAGCCTCATAAATTTGATCTCATTAACATACAATCCAGAATATCAACATTTTAAGTGTTACTAAGGCCCTGGGTTGCACAAATTGTTTGTGCTCATCACCTTATTTTGGCTGGATTGATGAAAATCACTTTTCAGAATAAAGTGTACAACAACCTCAAAGCATTCCCTGAAAACACAGCCTACCCATGTGTCCACATCAACTTTGAAATCAAACCCCAAAATACATATTCTACTGTTGCTAACACCTGAAAGTTGTGTGCTGTTTTCATATCTAACAAACTAAACATTTAAGATAAATTGCTTTTTCAGAGCCAGAGGATCCACAGGAACAAACATTGGTTTTCCCTACTATGGAATCTGTAGAACCGCATGAACAGACTACAGCAGCAACAGCTACAGAGGAAACAGAAGAGACAGGAGACGTACACAATGAAGACAGCAGCCCTGCAGCTCCAGAGGAGGCAGCTGAAGAGGGAACTCAGTTCACAGTTGTGGCACATAGCGTCATACCCCTCATAGTGGAAGCAGAAACCCCAGCACCTATGCCTTCCAGAGGCGATGGCCCCAGGAACAAGCCAGTGGTAAGATGATATAAAGTAGTCCTTCAGATTGCTTAGTCTGTCATAAAGTGATGTCAGTTATTTTAAATACAGAGCTCAGAATAACAGTCAGATGCAAGAATTTATACTGAATCAGCATCAATTAATATTTGTTTACTTGCATTTTTGGATGCAAAAACTTTTTTTGTGCATCATATTTTCAAATGTTTCAAAAGACGCAAACACGTGACATATTTGCAAATGATTGTTCTTTAAGTAGAAAATGAAGAGTGGTACTACTTTTTGCATAAGAAAATGAGGGTGCATTTTCATATTAATGAGAACTGCGTCTTCACGGGCCACCTTTTGTTTGCTCTTTTTTACAAATGCTGTCCTTCCAGACAAAATTTGGACACAAATTTGTATTGTATGATTCGCAGATACTCAATCGCACAACTAGTGGGACTCTTTGACTTCCTTTAGTTTTTCTGAGATGGTCAAACAAGTTTATTATCCACCCGAGTATGCTGTGCTGTAGGTATACATTTGGATTTTCTCCTTGATCGTTTTAAATAGAATCAAAACATAAATTAAAAAAATATCTGTATAATAGAGGAAGAAGTCAGAAGTATTGAGATCAAAATGTCCACCAGTAACATTCTGTGTATTGCAGCATGTTAAAAGGCACTGACCACAAACCTAATAACTCAAGTATAATTTTGGCCGATGCCGACGCCATACAGCAGTCCTGATCCTAATGGTGAGAAGAATTACAGAGTTTTGGTTTCTCTCTGCAGCCAGTGCCCGTGCCAGTGCCACAGGATGATGTTGTCTGTGTCCCCAAAGAGACGGTCCAGGACAAAAACGCTGTCAGTCTGAAACTCAAAGCCACTTCCAGCTGTGTAAGTTCAAAAAACATCTCCTTCTGTCTGTTTCTTATGTATCTGCTCATAAAGAATTTAAAAAATGTTTGTGAGACAGAACAGAAAGAAAAGGCTTAAATTTTAGTGGTTTTGCCGAGATGCAAAGAGGGCAGCATAGACTCTTGCAGGGGCCATATGACCCTGCAGGAGGTCAAAATATTGATGCACATACACACTTACACACACAAAAAAAAAAAACAAACAGTGCTGGAAAGGAAAATAGTCTGCAGCTTTGTTTTGATGCCAGGCAAGTTGGCTGTCAGATTGCTAAACATGAGCACAGTAGGAAATTCTTCCCTGTTTAAGAGGCGGTGACAGCTGCCTATAAATCTGTGAAGCTAGAGAAAAACTGTGTCCATGCTTTTTAATGTCTACTTCTTTTATGAGAAGGAAAATCCAAAAGATTTCTGCTGCATCTCAGCCAGGGCATAGATTGAGTTGTGAGGGCAGAGGGAAGGGAGCACAGTGGGTGGGCTCACTGCTGCTGTAGAATGTGTAATGTATGGAGGCCTGAAGCAACCGTGTGGGTGGGTGTGTGTGTGTTTGTGTTCAGAACCACAGATTCTTCAGCCTCCCAGGATAACAGCTTTGAGGTCAACAGGTACCACGGCTTTGAGGCCTGAACCCACTAGAAGTGATTTCAGCTTGCTACACCTCTCATAGTCTAAGCAGTAAATGCATTATTTAACCTTTATACGATGCATAAACAGCTGTAAGCTGCAAAATATACATCAGAGAGGTCCTGGTGTACTCAGACAAAGACATCAACCATACTCAACAAGCCCGAAATTACCATAAAATCTGCCTGGAAGAACTCAATAGTTTGGGCAGCCATTTTTGCAAATTTAACTCTTATAAACTCTGTGTAAAGTTAAGGTTTTGGCAATTAAACTATAATGCTAATACAGATTTAGAGATAACTAAACTGAGATCCAAAATGAATTCTGTTTGAAACCAGGTTTGATGCTTGTTGCAATGTCATTTTAAAGAAATCATGGTTTAACCTAAATTGGTTTAAACTGCCATCCTATTTGCCTGTAAAGCAGGCTATCTAAATGTCTCTTAAACACGTTATTATGTAATGTAACATTGTTAAATCTGGACAACTAAAGGGGGATATTTGAGTAATGGTGTTTGGTATTTTGATCTGAGATACTGTATGAAAGGATGATAGATAGGATGATAGTAAATAAAGCAGGTCTAGGTTCATCTAGTGTCTCAATTTATGCAATTTTGGTGCTGCTGCAGCAAAATTACCAACAGCAAATGTCACAATGCCTTAAAAAACACAGAGAGCTTCTTCAGGCAAAGATTACCAGACAGGGGTCACTGTGTCCTGACCTACACGGTCTTGTAAGAAATTCTGCTGTCCACTCCTTAGCTGGGATCAAGGGTCTCTACAGTGTGGCAGACGCTTGGATCAGATTAAATCAAGGAAAAGGTCATGCAAGTTGAAGAAAGAGAGGGAGGGATTAGAGGAGTGGAAGATTCAAGGCAGTATTGAAGGTTTAGTATGTCCGGTTTAGAGCTACAGATTTGGGATTAGAAATGAATGTCACATTGTGCAATGTGTAATTTAGAATTTGATAAATGACACCATTCCTATGTTGAAATTAAAATGTTTTCACTACTAATTACCTTAAATTTTCTCCTTGCAGGAAGACACCAAAGTGAAGATTGAAAGTGTTCTGCAGGAGCTGTGTGGTGAAGACTGTAAACTAGAGATCTACCAGGCAGACAACTCTGATGAAATCATTGTGTCCGGAAAGTATGTTGAAGGTCAGTACTTTACTTGTGGTAATTAACATGACTAAAAACAATACTGACAAAACATATTGCTACACCCCTAAGCTTTCAAATGATAGTCAGAGTTTTTATCCTCTGATGAGCAGCCCTTGTTAAAGTCTTTAGGTTTCTCAAAGTAGAAATTTTAGTTCCCTCTAAACCTACATTAATATCAGCTTCTTTACTCCTAGCTTTAAAGGAACTATTTCTAAGTTTTGCTATTGCTACATAGCCAATGTTATTTACTTAGAAGTTTTGCCAAGCGCTTCATTGCATTTACAAGACAACAGGTTATAATACACCCTCTGAGCAGCGCTACTTCCTCAGGGAAGTCTGGACGCTACAGTGATGCAGAATTGGAAAATGACTAGCTGGTTAGCAGTAGAGAAAGGTCAGTAGAGAAAAATAACTTAGAAAGTAAAATAGACACAAAACAAGTTAACATTGGTGTTGCTTTCCGTTGCTGGAGACAGCTCTTGGCGAATAAAATTTCACCTGGGAGTTATGGTTTTAGTTAAGTTGCATCTCCAACTCCACTTCTCTGTGAATAAAAATGTAGCCTACTATAACTGGAAAAACTTTTGTTTTTTAATTTGCAGCTGATGTTGCAGGCATGGCTAACAAGTTCAACAATGACAACATCAAAGATAAGGTAAAGTACCACTTATATTTTATTGTAGAAATGTACAATCTACACATGTATATTTATCTGTCCCACTTATAGTATTTGTAAATATAATAAAAATAAACGTGATTGCGATTATTCTCCAAGAGCACTGAGGTTTTGACTTTTCTATGGGCATTGACTCAATGTCTTATCCAGCCAAAATGGTAAATCATACCAAGCACAATAAAGGTCCCATAAAATACACAGACTATGGCAAAAAGGTATATCCACTAGACTCAGCCACCTTCTATTTGCTGGTTGACTCATAATCGAACTAGATGGGAAAATACACTAGGCAGAAGAAAAACACTCCCGGAGTTATCCAAAGGCTTCAAGCTGCCAGGATGACAGTTTGTGTGACAAACAAAAATCCCACAAACAATCCATTTGTCAGCTGCAAAACATTTTTTCTAGTACCTAGGGGACAATCTCGGGTTATGGGTGTGTCTGTCTGTCTCTGTATTTGACGTACACTGCATTTCCCTCCTTACTCCACCGTACACCGCACAACCTTATTTACCAGTTTTTCAGGCAAACAGTCTCTCTTTATTATACTGTCTACAGTCTGCACATTGGCATATTTTTGTCGCTGCCTTAAAGCAAGAGGAAATACTACCAATTCTGTGGGTACAGTACGTCTTCAGAGCCTTTTGGGTGGAGTTGTTTTTGCTCACTTTCAGTTAAGATAGATGAGACAGTAATAACCGGATTATGAAGGTGTCAAAACACATCTGCACTGAATCTAATACCTTCATGGCCCTGTTCAGACCTGGCATTAACATGTGTCATAGGTAACCGAGATCTCATCTCAGAGTGGACAGCTCTATATAAGTCAGTTCACACATTAAAATGCGACTCCACATGTCTCTCCCAGGTCTGAACAGAGTCCACATGTGTCAGCTTCAGTTTGTACAGCTTGCTTGCACTATAGTTTTTGATTTAGTTTAGGCACACAACGTGACCATTTGACGATCGTTATTTTGTTGTCAATATTGGTTTCAGACTGATGTGGAGGAAGCTGTTCCTCGCTGGGGAAAGAACTCTAAGTTGGTACTGGTTACCTTGCTACTAACTGGCCTGTTGCTGGCTGCACTGCTGGTAGCTGGTTATTACCTCAAGACCCACCGCAAGAACTCAAAAGGAGTCAGACTGGTGAGTAGATTAGAGGAGGTATTTCACACAGTTAATGCAAAGTGAGTGAAAATTCGGTTTTTGTTAAACATCAATGGTAACATTATTATTACATCATAGACACCATTATTATCATCTTGTTTAAGTTAAATTTAAATGGACTCACAAGGTCAGCCCTTACAGAAAGTGTACTTACAGAGACCCTGGTTATATTAAAAGACCCACCTGAACCTTCATCTTCTTTCTATGTTGTTTTTCCCTCTTCAGTGCTACTTTGTGTGTAAAGAAAAGCATTATGGGCTGGCCGTAAAACAATCCCTTGTTGGCCGAACCCTGAGATAATGTGGCCCCACAAAATTAAGCGCACTGCTGAAACTTTACACAGTGACTGTTTAATTGGAAAATAAAAGTACACATGGATTTGAGGTTAAATGTATGGTTAGCCTCCGGTCAACTCCTGACTCGAGGAGGACATGCTGGACTCCCATGTCTCTTAACTCAAAGCAGCATTAAGCTCAGTGTTTCCAATACATTGATTTATTTGTGGCAGCCTGCCACAATTTGATTGTATTTTTTTTATTTATTTATTTTTTTACTATTTCAAATGGGTAAACTCTTATTTCATCATAGAGCTATGCGTGGTGCATTGTTTCGCTCAGCTGCTGCTTGCCCCTCTCTCTCCTTCTCACAAACACATTGACAACAACAAAGGTCTGTCTGTCATAGTCAACTGGCCATCGGGAGCACCGGGAGAAATCCCGCTGCATCAGTGAGCTGGTGCACCATCAAAAAATCCATAAAGTTTTTAACATTCCTGTCAATCTCTTTACCACCCCATGTGTGTTCCTGTCATTCAGTGTGCTGCCTGCATGTGCCGGAACTGGGTTCACTGGCCAATTATAATATGTGATCAATCCTCACTGACCAACCTGAGTCAGAGAGGGTTGTTATTTATTTGACACAGTGTGAAGCAATGAAACTGTAGATATTGTTCAGTTATTTGTCACAAAGTCATTTAAAATCTGCGGGAAACACTGAAGCTGTTTCAACTTCAACAGATGGTTCTACAGATGGTTTTAGTTTTCAATTTTTTCTGTACAGCTCATGACATCATTTAAAAGTGTTTACATATGGGGGCACACCCACGCGATGGTTTACTTGTCACAGCCAATAAGTTTCTGTCATAAGCATTAAATATCATCCACAAAGTCCTTGCCGGCAGACAGAGCACCTCACCAAGTCACTTACAAACGGTTAATATCTGCAGATAGAAAGTAAAACAACAAGCTTGTTCACCTATTGTTAACCTCTTAAAAATACGAGAATTATCAACACCCTACTGAGTGCACACACAGCTGAAACCCATAAACCTCATTCATGAAGAATGCATTTGTTTATTTTTGAACACCACCCACAAAAACAAATCCATTCTCAATCACACACTTTCCTGCTTGTTTGCAAGTTATATTTGCACAGTGTAACTTGTCTGCTTTAAACCTAGTGTGTTAAATTCCATAAACTCTGTTCTCAAGTCATGCCTCTGTACTCTCCTTAGGCTGAGTCTTTCCAGGTGGATGAGGAGAACCAAGCTAATACACTGGTGTCTGTGGCCCCCCTGCCCCAGGAGCCCCTTGACAAGCTCACTGCCAATGGAGAGTCTCCACCAGAAAATGGGACCAACCCCGCCCCCACCACTAACGGACACTCCCAGACCCAGACCCCTGTGGCTGACACTGAAATGTGAATCATGACACCCACCCACCTCCTCTTCTAACCATCACCCACTGGGACACACAATCCACAAGCCCCTCTGCTGCCTCAAAGACTGTCCACACACTGAGACAAACTAAACATGAATCCACCAAATAGATTCATCTCCCCTCCTACTCTCCTCTTCTCCTTCCGGGACAATGATGACGACAATGATGAAGCTCATCACTATGATGATGATAATGACAATGCCTGTAATGTGAAAAGCTTGGGATGACTGGCCTTTGCTGGTGTCAAGAGGAGACTACAGACGCTGTGTTTGGGACTGAGACTGATCAGCAGGGCCCTGACTGGGATTTGTTAGCTGCCCTCACTTCAGTCTAGTAGAAATCATTGTAGAATCACCAAAATAATGCCAAATATGTGCTGTTGATCCATGACGAAGAAGCAGAGAATGATCTATTATTTCAATCCACATCTGTGGGGCAATGAAACCAATAAAGCTAGGCAGGTGAAAGGAGACCAGTTTCTGTGCTGTTGTAAAAAGGACTGATGCTCACTGCTTGATTGTTTTTTCTCTATGTGATTCAGGAAAAGTTTTCTTTTTGTAACCTTACTATTTGCCTTAACTTCGTTAGACCTATAAAGTGTGAGATGGGCAAAAATAAGTGAAAAATAAGAGATACCCAAGTTTGAATTTATTGAAAGTTGGCTATATTTCTCATAAATTGTCAAACTGTAATAAAAATCTTACCAGTGCTAACATCTGTCGTAGAAAACCAATAGAAACCAGTATTAGCAACATACAAAAATAGTTAGATAGCAAGCAGCAAGCATGATCTTTGGTTTTACTGAAGAATCAAATAATGCTACCGAGCTATTCATAATGTGAAAATGTCAGATGTGGCCGCAGTGCTTTATACTGATAACATAATGAACAACTAAACCTTGATAACTACTGACCTTTGGTCAAAGTTTAATTAGGAAAGGTTTTTGTGTTGTGTGCAGTGATTTTCATAATGACATAAGTGTACAGTTTTTTTTGTTTTTTTTTTTAAAGCAACTTCAAATTTTTCCTATTGTTTCCACTGTCTTTGGGGATGGTGAAGTCCAGAAGCATTTTTATTAAAATAGACTGGGAGTTTTCAAGTTTCAAGGCTGGTAAATAAAATCTCTACCATGAAATTCCAACACAACATGTGGCACGTTCAGCATTCCAAAGACTGCCTTTATTTCCTTGTTGATATAAAAAAAATTACATCAGTGGATCACAATTTCTAACAATTTTTAGCTTCTCTCTTGAACAACTGGCTGCTTTCATAATGTACTGCATGTGTAAATAAGCCTATTTTCTCTGTAGTATCTGTGCCTGATTCATAAACTGTGATTGTTGACAATATCTTCCTGGGTTGTCTTCAGCTTACTTCTCTGTTGTGCTTGGTTGGTTTAAGAACAGAAACATTTAAATGTTTGAAACACATAGATATTTTCGACGTTATTAAATCCATAGCTTTACTCAGGAAAGCAATCCGTGGCATACACACACACACACACACACACACACACACACACACACACACACACACACGCCTCTCTGAAGGGAATAACGAACTGAGCACTTAAGCACTAGCATGCAAATGCAACTGTCTCTTGCATAAGTAAGCTTTAAGTGGATTCACACGAGGGTACAGCTCTGGATGGTAAGTTTAGGATTATAAACATATATATATATTTATACTGTATATCTAAGATCTGTGGTCTCCTAAAGTTAACCCTAACCCATCATCTAAACATCCAGCTGTTAAGTACTAAATGACCACTAAAACAGACTGTCTATAAAGCTCCTTTAAACTGTTAAAAACTTCAGCAAACACATCCTTTCATGCAAAGCAGCAGTCTCTTGATCCTCGAAAACTGATTAACTAAAATGTGACTTACTGCAAGCAAACTATTCATGATTTTATCTCCACCCAAGGCAATGACAAATTAAATGAGCATGTTTTAAAATAGACACTTGAACTTGATTATCACTTTTAATACAAGGTTCTTGTCTTAAATGAAGTGAATGTCAAAGATTTCAAAGAATAATGGAATTTAACACTCGTACAAGAAAATTCTATGATTACATGGTTAGATTACACAAAGTCTTGAAATTCAGTTTCTATTGAAATGCAAATCAATGTTTTGACTAAGACAGAGCAGAAAATCGCCTGCAGTGCTAAACACTGTAGTTTGAATGTTCATAGTGAAAAAGCAAATCTTTTATTCAACACACCATTAGAAATGTGCTTCAATGAAGCCATTGCAGTAATGGTCATTCCTGAGTTGCGTGTACATTAGAGGGAGGAGACAAACCCAACAACAACAACAATTTTAAATATTTGTCGATTTCAGGAGCTCTATGTTCATACATTATTTTGAAGCTTGTGCAAAACTTAATTATATTGTCTGAAGTTTATAGAATTGTAAAGAACCAATTTTATAACCTCAGTGACAAGAATTTAATGCAGATTGGTCATGTCTGATTGAGACCAGAAATAAGGCCAGTCTCAACACCAATACCAATCCAATTAATAAGCCCTGTGCATCATGTATAGGAATAAAAATTTCTGAGCAAGTAAAAGATTCCAAGATTTCACATGCAGAGTGGAAGAAAAATACACAATGTTAGAGTTTTGTGTCATAATCATTATCTGGTCTAAATGGGTAGGACAGAAGTTTGGGAATGGCATAATGTTTTGGCAACAAAATAAAGACAACCTTCAGTTGATACTTCCCATTCAGCCTAAGTTGTGAACAGTTGAATGCCCTCAATTTGTATCATTACGCCTGTGTATGCTTTGCTGTGTATTTTCATAACAGCCTGGGATACACTCTGAATGGGTGCTTGCTGCTCCTTCAAGAGCCCTAAAGATCCTTGATAGGATGACATAATATCCACAGAAGGGAACCTCAACATCAAGTCAACATGAAGAAAAGTGCTATCAGGTTTCTCATTCTCACAGGTCTCTTCAAGGTGGTCCTCGGTGCCTTCTTTGGAAGGGATATTTATGTCCCTCTTAAAATGAATTGGTTAGAGGCCAGAAAGATTTGCAGAAGGTATTACACTGATCTGTCTTCAATCAACAGCCAGGAGAAACAGGAAGAATTCTTCAAGATTGCAGGGTCAGAAAGGCTTCCTGATGCCTGGATTGGTCTCTACAAAGAGGCAAAAGATACTTGGAAATGGTCGGGAGGGAAAACTGCATCGTTCCTCAACTGGTCAAGACTGCATAAGTCAAGTGATGACAACAGATGTGTGGTACACAACAGAAATGGCTGGTATAGAGGGAACTGTGAGATGGACAAATTCCCGTTCTACTGTTTTAACAGCAACCTGGTTTTGGTGACAGAAAACAAGACACGGGAGAAGGTGATGGAGCAGTGTCACCGCCAGGACAGTGACCTGGTCAGCCTGCCCTCTGGATTCTGCTCTGGCTAAAACCCTGCAGACTAACAGGGAAGCCCAGACGGGCCATGTGTGGATTGGCCTGCGCTACCTGGCTGGCAGCTGGCTTTGGGTGGACGGGGAAAAAATGGAGTACAAGGCCTGGAGCCAAGGGAAGACACAGCAGTGCCCAAACAGGGGTCACCACTGTGGGGCCCTCCCACTGGAGGGACAGCACTGGGACAGCCAGGACTGTGTCAACAAATTCAACTTTGTCTGCAATTAAATATATATATAATACTTAAGCATGTCCTGAAACATACTGTACACACTGCAATGTTTGACAAATGACAACTGACAAATGTATGACAGACCATATATTTATCCAAGGTATGTAAGCTGTTCTATGTATGCTTTCTTTCCAAAATAATAGAGAATGACCAATAAATGTGAGGAAAAGATAGGATACCTTAGTTCCCTGAGCACCTTAGAAAATTATTTGTACTATAATCGATGCCTGATATTGATATATATCCATGTCTTTACAAACATATTAAGAGCTGAAATTACTATGACGTGATTTTGATTCAACTGTAATTCTATGTTATGCATGTTACTGGTGAATTATTTCACATAAATACAGTAATCAAAGAGTTTTATTCTGGGTCATTGCCTGCTTATCAGTCTTGTTATGTACATATCTTGCAAATTTACATGCTCTATTGTATCAATTTACTAATTCTTAATGCAAGTAGTTATTAAATATTCATGAAAACTAACTTTTGTTTTACTTTAATGAAGACACAATGAGTACAGTAAAGATTATAAATACTAAATGGTGGATGGATGTGTTGACAAAACAGAGGAGGTTTCCGGTTTGAAATCAATCGTCGTCCTAACATTAATTATTTAGTCTGGTGTACCATCCTAAATGAAAGATAGTCCCCCTCATACAGCATATATTTGCAGCATTTTCAACGTAATATTTGGATCTCCTTTATATCAAAATCAAAAATCGTCGGTATAAATCTGTATCTTAACAACAAACTACCAACAACAAGGAATTGTTGTTGTTACTGTCAGTAATGGTCCACTGCTAGTGCCAGCAAGTATTTGTGTACAAAAAGACAATGACCTAAGTGGCTCCCAATGGCCATGAAAATTCAATCACACAACACATGGTCACAAGGTCACCTTTCATTCTGCGTGTGGATACTCTGGAGAGGGAGTATGCATGTGTAAAAAGTCTGACTCTGCATGTGTGTGTGTGTGAGAGTGTGTAGTTGGTGTAGCCACTGCAAATTAACCACTGATGTCATACTAGCTGATGTGACCTTTTTCAACCCTTGTTGTTACACTCTGACAGCCTATACATGCCTGCAGTAATGGTTCACTTACCAAGCCCACTGGGGTAGAGGCTACCACTGTCTGTACAGCTGCTGTAAAGCTGAGTAGATGCAAAGGTCAGCGTGGTGTTTGCCAATAGCAGCTTGGCAATGACTCCGAACAAGGCCTCATCACTCCATCACTGAAGATCATTCCTACAACAACAAATATCCCAATATGTGAAATGTCAGTGCTTTTACAATAACATCAAATATCTCATTTGTCACAAAATCAGGGCTACCATTTAGTCTCCATGGTTTACAGTTCTTCTTGAGCAATTATTTCTCCACTCATTTTGCATTCATATTTTCCTACACATTCCTACACAAATTTTGGGATCAATTTGCAGTTCAGTACTTTGCTCAAGGAAACGTTATACATAAAGCCACTGCAAACATCTCTAGATGAAAATGATCAGATGCAGCTGTCAAACAATCCCAGACTTTCCAAATTCAGCCAAGCAGCCTAATCTATAAGCAGTAGTTGAAGAAGTATTCAAACCCTTTACTCAGGTAAAAGGATTTCAGCAAAGTTAAAGCCCTGCATTAAAGATCTTTCCTAAGCAAAAGTATGGACATATTGGTAACAAAATGTATACATGCCTTAAAAGCACTAGTACTCAAGGTCAGTAGTAGTCAAGGTATTGTATGTAAAAACCTGTACCTGCAAACCAGTAGTAATAGCTTTCAAATGTTTGTATGTACAAGGGTAAAAAAGTACCTTTTTACTGGGGTAGAGATGTAAAGTAACATAAATGGAAATATACATGAGGAACACAATCATCTCATTGAATTAATATACTTTCTCCAACACTCATAAGTACCTCCATGCAAGAGAGAATTTATTCACCAACACCACCAACAGTTTGACTGCATGGAAGAACAACCTGTGAAGATTCTGATTTAGTTAAAGCAAAACTTCAACTATGTGATAACTGTGTTTCCAGCAAAGCAGAATTGTTAAGACTGTATCTCCACCTACTGGCAGTCTTGCGTCATTTCAGCTATCAGATCAGGTTGATATCAAACAACCACATGGACTAACTAGTGTTTTCCTAATAAGTCCCGGAGAGACTATGTGAACTACTGCCGCAAAATCAAACTCATTGTGTGTTATTTTCGACATTAAAAAATTGAGTTTTCAGTATGCTTGATGTTTAGACGGTTTGTTAGCTTGTTCTTTTTTCAAACATTTTGAGAGTTTTTGTGTTTTTTGCATTTAAAACCAAATTAAGACATTTTCATAGCCGTTTTCTGAAATTTGCTAGGACCATCCTTCACGAGGCACCAGTTTAAATATACGTCTACTTACTTGAAATACTGTAAGTTTGTGACCCCAAAGGAACGAAAACAAATGCAGTGAAAAACTGAAGTTTCTTTTTTTATCCTGGTCTCGGTAGTGATGTAACGCGAGTGACGTAACGTGACAATTACCGTAACGGACAGTAAAGTAGAGCAGTGAGTCACCTCAGTTACCGTAAATTACAGTCAAGTAAAGCAGGACACGATTTACAGAAAGTAAATTACTCGATTTATTGCTTAGAGCAGAATGAGACTTGGGTATGTTAAAGCAAAATAGCATCAGGTAGCCCAAATACTTCCGGTGGTTTTGTCTTTGCTTGTTTTTTAGTTAGATGATTGCATCTTTAAGTGGTTTCTTGAGTCAGAAAATGAGTCAGCATTGTCTCCTCAGGCCCCTTAGTTGTGCCCCCTCATAGATCATTCTTATCCTGATCTTGGACATAGGACAAAATGCAATAGCCTGTTTTAAATAATTTTGAATTCACCATTGAGCAGGCTGTTGCCTTACCTACATAAAATTTATATTGAAGATCTATAATGTCACTTCAGATGCTTTAAAATCTACCCATATAGACATATGGTGATACTACAAGATATTCAAAATAAAGCCACTGCAAACTCATTCTGCCAAACCAATTTTGAGTGTTACATTGCCATCTGTTGTAAGAAAAACGGCATTACAATGTAGGTGACGTTTTTTTTGTCTCGTCACCTCACAAATTGTTAGATCTATATGGATAACAAAACATTTCTGACAAAGAACCTTACAAATAAATAAAATAAGTAATCTTTTGGAGTTGAAGATACTACACATAGGTATAGGGCCATAAAACTTTCAGTCCTAGGATATTATGGGGATATTGTGACATCTAAAAATTACGACTGGCTATAACAGGAGGTCAGAGGTGAGTATCAAAAACACCTCAAGACGTTTATGACCAATTAAGAATAATTTAATTTTTTTTTTTTANTGGATAACAAAACATTTCTGACAAAGAACCTTACAAATAAATAAAATAAGTAATCTTTTGGAGTTGAAGATACTACACATAGGTATAGGGCCATAAAACTTTCAGTCCTAGGATATTATGGGGATATTGTGACATCTAAAAATTACGACTGGCTATAACAGGAGGTCAGAGGTGAGTATCAAAAACACCTCAAGACGTTTATGACCAATTAAGAATAATTTAATTTTTTTTTTTTACCTTTATCTAATTAAAGCTCAAAAGCTACTGTAAAGGACAGTGGCTCAAAACCTTTTTTGCTTTTGACCCAGTTAAAGTTAAGCAATTACTAGTGATCCCTCATGGGTTGTGAGTAATGTAACTAAAAGTGATTTTTACTTCTTGGATTTGTCTTGTTGTTCTTATATTATAGGATTTGTGAAAGCATGTGTAGGTAAGTATCCAGTAGTTCACAATAAAAAATAAAAAAATCATACATTGTATTATATGTTCTTATCAATTGGTGGAGACCCACTGGTATAGAAACAATTATGTGAGCATGCAGTTCAACTCTCTATACATACTATGTACTATATGGGCTAATAGCCCTCGTGTATGCTATCCATATTGGTATGCACTGTCTTTGTCCTTGTAAATAGAAGTGTTTATATAATTTTTTTCATACTGCTGAACAAAAGAATAACAAGCTCTCGGCACGACATCTGTTAGCTGCGTCAAGGGGTGGTAGTTTACGGTAAAACGGCGCCCATTACCATGTGATCTCACCGATGTTTGTAAACATGCGTCAGCCACATGTGATTCTGGCGATGAGGAAAGACTCTCCAGCCGCCCGACCAACCAGCGACCGGGGGAGTGTCAGGGGCGGGGTTCCCGTGTTGCGCTATGGAAAATCGTTAGGGGGATACACTGTGATAAACGTACGCACCGAGATTTCTAATAGCGACAGCGAGGCTGAAACGGGAACCTAGTGGACTGACCGTTGACCGAGGAGCGGGTCTGAGAGGCACCGGCAAGGGAATGGATGAGACTCCTCCGGCACAGGAAGAAAACATTCTTGGGATAAACACGTAAGTTATTTATGTTATCATATGACGAGAGCGACATAATGCTGCGTATGTTGCGTAGAGAATACCACTATGTAGTTCATAACCACTCAAGTGCTGAGTGGAAAAGGTAAGAATAAAAGCCCAGAGGCGCTGTTGTAAAAGTGAAAAGAATAAAGAAAGAAAATGAAAGTCGTATATTCGCAGTCAAAGAGTGCGCGGGGGCTTGACGAGGGAAAACGTTGTAAACACTTTTGTAATCACGAGTGTTTCATCATCGACATGACAACAGGTAAATTAAACTGCGTCAGCGAGAAGGACCGAAAAAACCACATGAAATCCAGTGGGAATTTCCGCTGTGATGGTGGAACATGCTGTGACGGAATGACAGCGTGTTGTGCTCGGTCCGAAACTTGAGTTGAGCCTGGTTCTGATGTTAAAATGAGGATGTAAACAAAGCGTGGATTCGGCAGGGATGGCGTGTGAAGGAAGAGCTTGGAATAGGATGCTGCGCAAGAGATGGATAGTGCGTAATCCTGTTGTGGGAGAGGACGATGTTACGCAGTTCATATTGGCACGATCATTTAACACCTCGTCGCCTTTTTTTTCCTGGTGTTATCAAAAATCAACTTGCAGTTTTAATAAAAATCAGAACACTTTCCAAACATGGTCACAAATAGACGCACATGGGGTTGTTCTATTATTTGTGTAATTTCAGAGCAAATTAAAACTTCAGTTCCAAGTGAGCAACACAATGGTGACGCAGCTTGTTTTGTGTTTCAGGTGTTAAACAACATTTGCTGCGTCACAGAGATCCCAGGAGGTCCTTAATAGTAATCTGGCTCTTTAGTGCGCACTTGATACGATGAAAACAAGATCTTCTTCCCAAACATAGGAGGTGCTATTGAGCTACATAATTTTTGATATCATCTGCTGTTAGGGGATTGACACACAGGTATTCCTCATCAACAGTAACAGTTTTTTACTTTTTTTGGTATTGATGGCATGGACAAAAAAATGTGATTACATAACTGATTATATTTTTTCGGAGCCTTGAGCTTTCAGGAACTGTAGTTTTGTATTCCTCAAAGTTGTTGCCATTTGGCAGATTTGTCTCCCTTAGAGCTAAAGCTTGTAATGCACACCTGTGAGAGCAGTAGGACACTGACACGCCTGATGTGACAACACTGTTGCTGTTGACACTGTGGCTGCCGGCCTCTCGTACTTTCCTAATGATCCTGGTGAGGGAGGGTGTGGGTGTGGTGCCTCCTACTGCTTACCTGTCAGAAGAACAGGGGATTGAAGTGCTCCCTCGCCTGGCAGAACTGCTGAGGTGAAAAGCAGGCACGCAGGAGGAGCAAACTCCTTCATGACAAGTGGATTTGTTCGGTCAATGGGTGAATCAGCAGTAGACCTCATGAGTTGCTAAACTGCTGGCAAAGAAATGGAAAGCGAGTAGAGAGACAGAGTGAGAAGCGGAGGGGAAAGAAGAGGAGCTTTAGAACTTTAATTATGTGTACTTAATAGAAACTTGACTCCCGAGGGAATGACATTACTAGTTTTGAAACAAGCAGGTAAAGGTAATGGGAGGAAGCACAAGCTGATCACTGAGAGTGTCCGGGGTGGCCTTACAGCAGAACCTCCCTTGTGCTTATTTACATTATTTTTGAAAACATGAGTCAAATCATCTACTCCATATCAGATGTTTTGGGCTGCCAAAGCTCAGCAGAATATTTTTATAGAATGGGATTATCATGTCCTTTGCAGTCAAAATGTTTACCATGTCTTCTGAGGCTGACCATTAGAACAAGTGACCCACTTTCACAGACAAGGAAACGTGACCTCAATAGTTATTTTGCGATTCTTTCGGGGAGGGGCGCAGCCTCTCGAGTCAAACAAACAGAGGAGCCGAGTACAAGTGGGCTAAATTCAATGCTTTCAACCTACTTTTATTCAGAGTTCTTGAAGGAATTTTTCAATAATTGTGTTATTGAGTTCAAAAAGAAATCCCGGCTTTTTCAGCCTAGCGGATGCAATTCAGCAGATACTGTTGGGTCAAAACTGGATGCTTCAAACAAGCACTTTTAAAAGACCCCAAAGGAGAGGCAGTGTGAATATACTTCTGGGTGCGTGTACAGCGGGGGGCCAGCATCACCTGTAGCCCTCATAAATCTTCGGAGAAAATGGTGAGCGACTGACTGCCTTTTAAAACAGATCCTTCCTACACACAAATTATAGAATAGGAGGTGGCACAGAGCCGAGAGATGACAGTGCTAAAATTAAACTCGGAGCACTGCTGGCCTCGCTAGATGATGATGTATTAATAGACAAGTGTGAGGCAGCATTCATTCGCAGGTATCATTCGCAGCTAGACACCTAACATGCTACAAAAGTGAAAAAAAAATACTGTAAGCTGCTGTGCTGAAGCCCAAAAGAGACGTCTCCTTACTGCTGGAGTTAATGGCCTTGATTTCACTTTGTGCAAAAGTATTTATTGACTTCTGTAAATAGTTCTTTAAGAAAGACAGCGCATATGACGAGGATGAAATAGTGAGACGGCTTATTGGTGCTTCAATGTTTTTGTCCAACATTACTGTTAATCAATGGGAAACACCAGCCAGATTTTCCCTCTCTTCCTTTGCTTTAAAAAAAACACCTTTAGCCACATTTCCGACCTTTATGAATGCTTTTATATTTAGTTTTTTAACCCATAAAGTCCCTCTTGTTATCAGCAGGTCATGTGATATTTCCCAACAGCTGGAGTGGGAGCCAGGAGAGAGTGACAAAGTGAAAATCAACTCTTCCACCCATCATGCAGCAGATACAGTTGAACAAACAAAATGTCAGACTCATCTGAGCGCATTAAGACTCTCACATCTCTAAACATTTTGCAATTTCGCTGCACTGAAGAGAAGATGGTGCAACATAGAAGGAGTTATCCAAGCCATTAAACAATCCAAATATGATTGGTGCTTTCAGGACATTGTCTGTACAGGCAAAATCAACAGGAAATGAAGTCTAAGCCACCTTTTGCTTTGATTGGTCCAGTCAAGTCTCATGTGATGCCTGTATAGTTCCACTGGTTTGATGGTAACACATTAATAGCCCATTAGCGGTTGTGACTTTTGTAGGTACTCACAACCCACATATATCAATATATCCAAGTTTTGTTTATACATGTATATATAATATGCTGAGAATAATGAGGCTAATATATTCTGAAGTTTTCCTTTATTGAAGAAATGTTGAGAGGTGGTTTAAAACACATTACCTCGATGAGTTTGCCCCTCTCACTCCTGATAAATTAGGACCTCTAATCTGTAAGAGGATTAACCACCTACCCTGTTTACACGTGCACACATGCACACAACCCCACCCCCCCACTGTTACGCACACACAATGTCACACACATACAGGCATTCAGTGTTCGCTTTACGTCACCTACTCTAATGTGACCCAACCCAGTGGCTCTCCCTTTGACACACTTCGGCCACTAACAGTCTGCCCTGCGTGATGCACAGTGGGATTTCTTATTGTCATGGATATCTCATTTTTGAAAACCACGTGGATATTTTGTGTTGGTATTCTCCCGAATAAGAAACATTTGATGATCTCGTTTATGACTGAATCATTATGTTCATTGTTGACTTTTATGTAACATGTAGCATCTGTTCCTGTAATCTGCTGCTAAAAGTGGACAGACAGTTTGTCGTAGGAGCTACAAATTAAACCAGTACTTGCGCAATTGGCCTTTGTTTTGGTTTTGAAAGGGGCTGATGCGCCTTTAACAAGCAGTAGATGGTCAGGTGACTCGGCAGAAAAAAAACTGCTCCGATGCAGAAAGCAGCCACAGCACACACAACAGACAGCGAAAGGAGCTTGTAGTAAAAAGAACAAGAGAGCAAGGGAGAGGTCGATACAGAGTTCATGAATAGCACTGTAACATGGGAGGAGTCAGAATAGCAAGAACAAGGAGAAGACAGATGAAAGCAGGGTTGCGGCCTTCAGACTACACTGCCTGACTGAGTTACTCTCGATGCTGACACTGTGTTCATGTAAATACTGGAAGTGCTTGTCGAAATCGAGAATATTTTAAGCCTTTGTTTGGGCCGAAGTACACGTCCATAAATAACGATGGTCATCATATATGCCCAAAGGGGCGAAAATATTTAGTACAACAAGGGCTTTTGTTTTAGAAGCCAAGACACTGAACTGCCAGTGAAGAGGATTAGGGAGTGACAGACAGGGAAATTGTCCCCGAAAGACACATGAAGGTTTTGGATTAGTTGCTACGTCACCTTTTCCCGTCAACAGGACAACAGCGTCTGTGACACTGACAAGGCAGGATAATGCCAGCCTTTTAATGCCAGACCTACAAATAGAATCCAGTGAGTTTTCCACATTAATTGTCTTGGTATTGTGTTGTCATCTCAAAAGAAAATAAGAACGGTGATAGTGACAGAGAAAGCCTCAAATGTGCTCCCTACAGATGTACTGTACGGCATGCCTCAAAGGGATGTACAACAGGGGTTCATACTAATGAATCCTTACCTATTTCAGGACCTGTTTTTTCCTTCTTGCTATACACAGTCAACCCCACTTGGACCAGGAGCGGGACTGGATGCCTGAGGCAGACCCAGGAGAGGACACAGTATCCTATTGTGCATTACAAAGAGGTCTACAGGGAGCGGCGGAGATCTATTTTTCCACAGTATGATTCATAGACAGTTTTTGTTGGGGTTCATCTCTGGTGCCAGTCTGCTGCCGTACCCTTTCTTATACTAAGATCGTGGTCATCTGATGCACTTATAACGCAAGGAATTGAGCTGCTGTGTCATTCTTAGATGTGCTGGCCATGACTCAGTGGTTCTACTCGTTGGTCTCGGTGCCAGCAAACAGTCTGCATCTTCTCGAGTTTTTGGTTCTTCTTCTGTCTCTCTCTTTGGAAAGAGCCAGAACCCCAAGTTTTACAGCATCAGCTCAAACACAGACCTCGGGGACTATCTCACACTGAGCAGTGTATAAACTAAAATATGCTATGTCTTTAGCATGTATTAGTTTTTGTAACGAGTAAAATGTAGTATGTATAGAGATTTTGCTTCACAGTGAATGTGATAAAACAGGTGGGTATTCTGTTTAATAAATTTAATAAATAAACGAGATGATGGTAATCAGACATTCTTTAATGTAATTTTAACACCACACCTAAAGTTGAGAGGCAGTGTTTCAAACAAACTGCAGAAGTTTACATAAGGAAAAGGGGAATTTTATTTTATGTGACTAAGAAATCACAGTTCTCCCAATCAAATGGCCATGAGAGCCACAGATACAGTATGTGCCCTAAAGAAATGGAATTCGTTTTCCTTTGCCAGAACTAAAAGGAATAGGTTATACGACTAACTGCCGGCATAGCGTTACTCTGTCTTTTTCAGTGTTCACTGATATGATATACCTCTTTCATTGATTGTATTAGAATAATTTACTTGATGAAATATATTCAACATGTCGATTCATGTCGTCATAATTATGTGTACTATGTTCAAAAGTGATGACAATAATGTTTTTGTTTTTTTTCTAATTTCAGGTGGACAAATGTATTTCTTAAAGGCATCCTCCCCAGGAAACTGGTTTCAGATGGTGACTTAGAGTATAAAATCCCATCTAGCACCATTTGAAATCGGTGTTCTTGAGCAGGAACCGACTTCAAGAATGCCAACAGTGAGCAGCCTCATTCACGAAGTTGCCGGAAGGTTCAGGATTGCAGTTTGGTTGCAAACGCATCTATATTTTTGCAAATTAGTCCAGATTTGTGATAGTCACTGATGTAATTTTGTGTCGGTTTGTGCTCTCAACCAGTTGTCCATACAGCTCATGTTCCACTTATCAGAAGAGAACAGTGTCAAAGTTCAGTCTTCTGACCACCTGATTCCCCTCTCACCAAGGTTGACCGTTTTCCTCTGGTGTTCAGAGTTACCATCATGTCTAGCACCATTTGAAATCGGTTACAATGTGGAGGGACTATCAACAAACTTCCTCAAAGCACCAGAAGATGGCAGCATTGAACTGCTGACCATGCTATTGTCCAAGCCTACTAACTTTGTTGGAATCTTTGAAGAAGTAAATGAAAACCCTGATCAAGTACAAGAAAGAAAAGTTTATGAAAACAAAACTTTATGAAAAGTTCTTCTTTTACCTTAAATAATTTACCATACCGTCACTTGTATCCTCTACTTCAGATGATAAAGAAAGAATATCTGGTTAAATATTTCAGTAGTTCAGAGGTTATGTACCTGCCCAGTGCTGAAGAGTCAAAATTATGAGTGTTTTCTTAGATTTACATATAATAGAAAGTGACAAATTACAGTTAAATTAACACAGGTTCATACTGTATTTACTTTAATAAAATAAATCTGGTTTTACTTTAAGTTGTACAGTGTTTCTTTAATTAAGTCTCATTGCGTAGATGAAGAGGTTTTGGCTTCATCCTTATACTGTTGTTGGATTTTTTTTTTTTTTTTTTTGATAGAAATGTAACATACATTCCTTGTGTCAATTAATATTACATGCTAATTATTTAAATTATGTTGAAGTTCAGTTTTTGCATTATTTGATTGTCATCACCATGTCCCCTCAGTTCAGTTTTAGCGAAGAGAGACAGACATTTAATGGCTGAACCATTTTTATAATTATAACCTGTCACTTGTTCGACCCCAGAGCAGAGGCAATTCTTTTCAGTTTTTGAGCTTTAAATTAAATTTAATTATAGCAGGTAATCTTTTAATCCATGCCTGTCTGATGTTCTCAGGCACCATTATGTGGAGACTAGACGGCGAATGAGAGCCAATATTAGCCTAAAGCATGAAGTCTGTAAGTGTCCACCCTGTTGCCCTCCACATGTCACATGATGGCATATGCATTAATAAAGTTGTCCATTTTTAATAAATGATTGAAGATTCGTAATTAAATGTATAGATGATTAACCCACACTGCCAAGGTTAACAGGAAAAGAAAGTATGGAACTTGGTCTAGTTCTAATACATAAAGATTCATTTTAGCATGTACAGTAGTAGCATAAACTACATTTATGTGACTCCAAAATAAGCCACAATTTTTTTTTTGGTTTCAGATTTTGAAACTCTTTCATTCTGCCTTACCATATCATTTACCCACTTAATAGCCTTTTATTAACTACCATATGGGTGGAGTATGACTAATGTACCCAGCAGTTTGTTTTAATTGTTTATGTGCACCTGACCATATAAATGCTGTTTGCTCTCAAAGAAATAACTGCACTGACTGCCAAAATGTGCTATATTCCCATTGTTTTAATCATCAAACTTTGCTTGCATTGTGGCATTGTCACAGCACATGTAGTCAGTGCACATGTACCAGCTGTCATTTGCTTCTTGTGTTTATGGGGAAATATTTTCTGTGCAAATGAGCAGTTATAGTTACAGTACTTGGCAAGACACTTCTATTTCAGTTGTGTTTATCCTCTGCTGGCTCTGTTTGAGCTATTAAACACAGACCTGCCATCACTCTTAGCATCGTTTGACACTGTTCAACCACCAGAAACAGAATAGTCTCTTCAAAGCTTTTCATATTCTTCTTTGACGTTTATTCTTATAAGAGACCAACATTGTCCAGGCAGGGTTAGCTGTTAACTACTGCCATCCACCACAGCTCTCTAGTGACGCCCCACTACCTGCTGACCTTTTCAAACAGAGTGATAAGGGTTGTTGAGCTCAATCAAAGCGTATAAATGCTTTAAGCTTAAAATACTGAATGGATAGACTAGTCAGATGTAGAAACCTCTACCCACAGCATGACCGCATTATTTTTATCTCTGGTGCGTGCAAGAAGCCAGGCCTGGCAAATGGGGAAGGATATATTCATAGCAGAGTGTGTTGCTATATCAACAGCAAACAAGACCATGTGCATTCGGTGTCCTTTCACTTGAGCGAATGTGAATCACAGGGTGTTTCTCAATCGAACATGACGTCATCATCCGCATCATCAATTTTTGATTCCACTCGCTTCGCTTTGACTTGCCACACCTCTTTCATTGTGATGTGGCAAGTGTGACTGGTGTAGCTGGTTGCAATAAATAACAGTCAGAATTTTCCTTTGGCTTCAGCAGCAGATGTGGGAGGAGGATTGATGTTGAAAGTTAGATAGGTCACTGCAGACATAAACATTAAGATAATACTGGAAGAATAAAAAGAGGAATTTCAATGTGCGACTTTGTGACTTTTGGATAGGAGAAACAGCACGTTTATTCTCTCACTAATGAAAAGTTGAATTTGTACACATTACATTTTTTCCACTCATTACACACAGGTTTTACTGCTACAGCCTCACCTGGTCTGGTATGAGCAGTACTTTTTGGTGGCTAATGTTAGCAAACTTTAGCTAGATGTTTCAGAGTTGCTGTACTTTGCAATCCTTCTCTACTTGTGCTAGAGTCAAAGTCTGGTTGTACTTGAAAAAGATTAGTTTGTAAAGCATGTTGTCCAACCAGTGTTCCAAACAAAACACCCATGCCCGACAGGGAGGTGAAAAGATGGCTGTCATAAAGAGGAGCAAGAAAAGATAGGAAAAACTTGAGACACAAGTTCAAACCCTTCTTACTTTCTCATCCTCCGCACACCTGAGTTACAGACACTGGCAGATACAGTCATTAGGTATTAAGGCCCATATAATGTACAGTGTTTTAGAGCTGATATGCTTCTGACGTAATGGTTATGGGGTTTCTTACTAAAGTGAAAGTAGGAGTAGGCTGCTCATGTAAACTTATCCATGTCGTTGACGGTGCTTACACTAAGAGCAGCTTTGTTAAAAGGCTTGTCAAACATTTACTTTGAGATCACAAAGTGTTGGTAGACTATTCATACTAAACATCTGTTTCTGGTCTAATGCCAAAACCTCAGTGGGAAGCATTTATGTCTTGTTTGTCTTGTGCCTAAAGATCTTCATCCGCCCCACGCATGAGAACAACTTTAAAGAGGAGCTTCATTCCCATTTTTTTTTCTTATTTCCCTCCCCACAGCAAAATCTATTGTGCCATAACCACTCTGACCACACGTACCACAATATGTGTAACCATGTAAGTGATTCAGTCAAGATGACATTTATTTTGGTCAGGCTGCCAGGTCTACAGTACCGCAGAAACATGAGTTATAGTCTGAGTGGGTGTGTAGTAGTTCCTTTTCTTGTTTACCTCATGTCTAGAGCCACATTATTTCCTCTGCAGTGAGGTTCCCCCCTGTCTCACACAGGCCTCATGAGGAGATTTCTTCCTTTGTGGACTGACACAGTTCAAAGAGCGATCATGGGATCATGATCTTGAAAAGTTAATGTGATGGGAGACAGTTAAACATCCATCTGTGATGCACTGCATTCAATTTCAAACTTCCTGAGAGAGAATGACTGATTTTGACCGTGTTAACTTTGTCCGTTCATGTTCTGAAACACACTAAGATGTTGTTGTCAGCACATTTAAACACCCATTTTATGTGGTTGATAATATATTCATAAGAAAAAAAGTATTAGCATTTATCAAATATATTATGACATACAGTACGTAAATCTCTCTGTATTATACATCCTATTGAAGTGACATAAGTCATATTGATGTACACAGAGACATGTATTAAATAAAATGTTGCATTGTCTTACAGAAAGTTCAAAAAAAAAATTCATACCAACATGAACGCCCCATAAATATTTGTTTATTACACATACAAATGCTTCATAGGTGAGTTTACAATTCTTTAAAGCTCAAAGATGTGTATTATAACATGTACAACAACTAGTACATGACCTATACACACTTTATATGAAGGGCCACAGAATAAATGTTATTTTATAAATAGATATTTTATGTGTGCATAAAAATAGCTTCTGTCCTGATTTGCTGATACAATTACATTATTGTGTTTTTATTCTATATTCTATATTGTACATCACTTACAGTAAAACATTAAAGCATTAAGCGTTATATAAGTCTTGTTTACCTTTAACATTAATGTTGTCATCATCTTTGAATTTGTGTTATTAAAGTACAAATTGACTCCCCACAAAGAGAATGAACAGAGTGTCCTTCACAAACAGAATTAGGGCTCAAAGAAGTCCAATGGAATACATACATACATTTATACATATTGATGTTATCGTGTGAAAATTCTTGGGCTTACGAATCCTATTTCAAAGACAAAGGGGTACTATTGGAAATGCCTGAAGGGCGTTCAGTGTAAAAACAAGTCTGTCTTTTAGAGTCTTTCAGAGGAGATACATGGTCTTTAAGGCTTTCCAACAGTGATGATACAGTGTGAGCCAGGATGGGTGTGGTACTGTACTAATGCAGTGGAAAAACAGGATTTGATGGAGGAGGAATCAGTGACTTTCACTTTAGAGAATGGAAAACTCTCTGAAACAGGGAGGACACCCAGCATGTTTCCTACTGTCACTAAGGTTTTAACGTGTTGTGTTGAGACATCTGACAAAGGATTGTTGAAGCTTGAGAAATGACAAAAATGCTTATTCACCTTAAAAACAGTGCATTGATTGACATTGCCAATACGTACATTGTTATTTACGTGTACAACATTGCTATGGTTACAAAGCTGGATCTCTGAGCCAGAGACTGAGTGTGAATGGAAGGGAAAGCCACTGTGTTGACTGTAGGTTTACTCAGCACTTATAAAGATTTCCCTGCAATGTGACTTTCATATGATCCCTCAACAGTCGCAGCATGTATTCTTGATTTCTTGGTTTTGTTGTGATGTTTTGTGTAAGCTATAAAGCTGATGATATTCCACAGTTAGCTTTGGCAGTTCATCACTTTGGTGTAGACTGGATTATCTGAAGAACTATTTGATGGATTATGATCAAATTTTGAACAAGCAGTCGCTAGAGGATGAATCCTACTGACTTTGGTGATCGACTGAATTTTTCTTTAATGCCACAACAAGGGTAATTTTTTTAAATTTATGACCAAATATCTGCAAAACTAATAGTATTCTCGAAAGCCTCAGCTGTACTTTGTGTTTAGTGCTGATTAGCAAATGTTAGCAAGGTAGCATGCTAAAACTAAGATGTTAGTTGACACATTAGTTGACTGGAGGATTCTCTGAGAAACACAGCAAACCCCTCCTCTCTGATAATAAACTGTCTGTCCTTATACCTTAGATGAATCATTATAATCATGAATACATATCCGGTTTATGACCTTGTTCATCTCTTCCAGATGATTTTACAAATTATTGTCCAGATAAAGCTCAAGTTTTTTCAAAATGACCAAAGATGATTTAATGAAACCTGGAAGTTCTATTGAAGCAGAGTCAAGAAACCATCTCTTTTGATCCCTAAAAGGCCACAGTTCGAGCCTCTGGCACGACAGCAGACCATGGTACAATGAAACACTGTTACCACATTTTATTACAGGGCTTTTCTCTGTACTGTGCAAACCCCTGCCAGGATAATGGCTGGGTCCTTCACCGCTGCCATGACTGTGAATGTGTTCATTTAGTTTGTCCTCTAAGAAAAAAGAAGCTGCTACTTTGTAAGATGTAGACAATGTTTTAACACGTGTCATTTTTTGAGTAGAGGCTCTCGACCCCTTTACATAACATGCTGTGCAGTGGACAACAGTAAGATTTTGATCTTTTGGTTTTCTTTGTAAAATCTAAAAAAGCCTTCTCCACTCAAATGAATGGTTAACAAACTTTTACAAGTTTTTGCTCCACTGGCACAGTTACCCAGTCAAGGTCACAAACATTTTCATCACTTTTCCCCTCACAATACTGTACAGTAGCTAGTGCAGTTACATGGTTCATTGATGGTAGGTACTCTATTCAATTATTTTCTCATGAAACAAGGTCTCCCATTATTTTGCAGAGCTTACTAAAAGGACTCCAGAACAATTGACAATGAAGGAAGGAAAGTCGGGAGGCGAAGAATGCAGCTGATTGTATCTTTATCAGTTGAATTAACCACATTGTGTGTCTCTTGAATCACCTTTTTCATGGTTCTGTGCAAACAAAACAGCACATTAATAACACAGAAACTTAAAATTTCACAAAAACTCCAAACTAAAATGTTTTGTTTTAAATAACTTTGCAATACTTCATAAAACATGGACGAAATACTGAAGTGTTTTCTCCAGTTTTTATATAAATAATGTACAAAATAGTAGTGAAATAAAATATTTACAATTTTGTGTTAAAAAAATGTGGAAATAAAAAAATAAAAAAAGCATCACTATAAAATGTGCTTTTGATCACTGGAATGCTATACTTCTGTTTAAATCATGATACTACTCAGCAGATCTGATTATCTGCCATTTCAAGTGCAATAATATCAAAAGTGAGTTCTCTTTCTTTCACCCCCATCGATTCATGGAGGCAGTGTAACAGTTTGCTGGCACGTCCTCCTGGGTAACAGATGCTCTTTAAGAGATAGGCACGGTTCCATTTGCAGAGCTGGTGTTGACAAGAAATGAAGAGAAAAACCGTTTCGTTTGAGCTTCATTCACATAGTGGTGCAAAAAAGGGGAAAATCAGAATTCATGCTTTTTTGGCTTCACTTGTGACAATCTATGTTTCCAATTTAAAAACTGTAAGTTAATGTGAAGTAAAATGAACAAGTAAACCATGCTTAAATATATTTTTAGAGGTATTTTGATGTTTTTTTGGTAATAAATAGACAGGAATTGACAGATACCTGAGTGAGGAAGGCAATCTAAAGATTTTGGAACTGTAATAACTCCGGCTTCAGGTCTTCTCTGGTGTCATATGAGCTATGGTGTCACCAAATAAGGAATTTGTGTCAGAAATGTTTTATGTTAATTTTTTATTAGTCCACCAAATGTTTTATTATTGCATTCTCAATATTAGTGTTAGTCATCGCAGAGTAATGATTGATTGTTTTTTTTGAGTAATTTTTAATCTTGGCTTAATGCAATGTGAAGCTCAATATGAGTATGTAGTTAATACGAGTTGACAAGATTATATATGTCAAATTGTTATTTCATAGTTAAAAGCTTGCACATTTTTTTTTCAAATTCAGGTCACATGAATGTCTAACAAAAAGTCAACACATAAATCACAAAATATGTCAGCCTGCATATGGTTTTGACTTATATAAATTCCTCTACATTTAGTGAACTTGATCATTAAAGACATTCATTCCAATTCATTCTGTCCTGAGGGGAATTATTGTCCTGATACTGATAAATTCTATGTCACAGCTGTTTTTATTAAAGGATTTCCTGTTGACCTCCCATTCCTGAGCACAAGTCCGGAAACACAGACATCTAGATTTCCCTAAATGAGTCAAAAAGCAGTGAGGAAACCTGAACCTGCTGCAGAGTTACCCCATAATACTTCACTGCATGTTGCACTGCTCATATAAATATGAACTAATATTGAACTGTACTTTACTGTGCGTTTATGTAAACCATAAAAAGGTGAAACGAGCAGAAAAAGCAACAGATGGATAAAAATCACAATGACATATGAGCCATGCATGAAAGAGCAAAATATTATGAAAAATATATCTCACCCTTTTTTCCTCAGAAGAAACTTGTGTAAAAAGTAGACAACTATACATGAAACTGTAAAGGAAAAAAAAAACAAAAAACGATTTATTATATTTTGTATTTCAAATGCAAAATTTTGGTAATGTGTGAATTCCAATAAGAGAAATAGTACATTACCTAATGAAATGCCTATCACAGAGGCTATAACATTCACATATCCTGAAAGACACATTCACAGGTAAACACAGAGCAAACAATCACCCTGGTTAAGATCTATTGTAGGACTGAGGGCTCAATAACGCACCAGTATCTGAGTTAGTGATTACAGTCCCATCATGTTTGTCTGCAAGTAGGAAACAGTATTATTAGTACATAAACTATTTCAACTGACACAGACAACAGAAAACAAAAACATATTCAACACACAGCTACGAGAAGGTCTGTTACAAACTGATTAAAATACACTATGTGTACAGGTTAAGGTAATTATAGCATCTTTCAAATTATTTTGATGTGTGTTGCTTTCAACCTGTTCGTCTGAATGTCTCTGTGTTGGATCAGTGAGGTTGAAAAAGACCAAAGACATTAATATATTAAATGGGAGAGGGACTGAGGGAGGAGGACACATCTGAGAATATTAAATTACATTTCTCTACCGTCAGTAAATTAAAATCCTTATTATCCGCTTTAAATCAGCCTTTATCTGCAGGAAATACAATCAACTAGGAAAACCTAGAGACATACATTACAGTATTAAAGGGAATACACTTGTTTGCTTTCTGGTGAAGAGTTAAATGAGAAGATTGGCACCACACTCATACAGTATGTGCCTGTTAAATACAAAGCTAGAGACATCAGATGGTTAGCTTATCTTAGCATCAAGACACAGGCTAGGGGAAACAGCTAGCATGACAAAATCCCTCTTCCAGCAACTCATTTAAATACGTCAAGTGTCTATGACTCGTGATGACCCCTTTTAGGTTGGGTGATGTGCCGGGTTATCTTGGCTGTGAGCAGTAGCTTCCTGGAGTGTCTGCTGGTCGTCTGGCAACAGCTCAGAGGCAAGAAATAGCCTGACACATAAAACCCCTACCCCATCAATGCCCCCCAACCCCTTCATTAAAGTGCAACTACTTGTTTTAAACTTCTGCCAGAAAGCAAAAAAGCATATTTCCCAAAATATCTGATTATTCTTTTTAGAGTATTGGTTATGTTATGTTATATTTGTTAATTCAAGTACTCACAGACATGTCTAAAAAGTGAACTGAATAACTAAGAAAGACAATGAACGTGCTACGAGCACATGTACATTCTAGCTGACTGGTCTGATGGTTTAGTGTCAGCTGTCCACCCTGATACTAATGTTCATTCTCTAAATGTAAGTTACATTGTTCACATCATATTATATAATAATAATGATAGAACATCTAAGGCCAGACCTGGAATTTCTTTCACCCCTCAGTGATGACAATAAATTATATGAAATTATGTGAAATTACAGAGCAAACAGATTAAAAATAAGATTCAAACTCTCATTTAATTTCTTAAGGAATCTTTCTCTACCTTGAAAAGATGTTGTTGGTGTTACATTGGCTGTGGTAGCTTTATCCTCAGCTGTGAAAATGTCTCTGCCACCTTTGAACAGAAGGATCAGAAGGATTCTTTTGGTTTGGAGTTTGGACAGGATAAAAGTGTCTTGTTGAGCTGAGAAGCCATTTCTGAAACTCATGCGGCGTGCACATAATCTATTCATGCTGCCAAGTGTTGCTGTGCCTAAAAGGTTTTCAGTCTAATTACATGCCGATCAGCTCGTTTGGAGACAAGTTTTCTGTACCTCGTGCTGAAGGTGAGACAGTTGGTGTTGCACTGGTTGTTACATTTTTATCTTGTTGAGCTGTGGATGTGGCAGATGAAGCCGTAGAAGTGGACGCTGCTGTGACATGGAAAATAAATCACTGTATAAATGAAAGATTTTTTGATTTCTTGTATATCAATTATAATCTCTAAATTCTTCAGTGTTAAAATATTTCAAAGATTTCTTTCAGTTTTGTAAAATATTTCTCTACCTTGTGTTGGAGGTGCAGTAGTTGTTACTATTGTTGTTGTAATTCTATCTTCTGTTGTCACACCTATGAACAAGAACATCACTAAACTTATCTGTGGTTACAATTAATATCATTCATCAGCCACTTGTGAAGCCGGTGGTGGAACATGCACATGATTCATTTTACATGCAGAGTGAGCTGTGTTTACAAACGACAGTAATGCATCATTAACATGCCTCTCAATGTCAGCGGAGAAAGTCAAATGGGAGGAATCATCCATTTATTTTTCACACCATGATTCAGTGTAATATTTAAATGAAGGACAATCACCAACTCTCTGGACAGAGATTGCTCTTTAGTCAGTACACTTTCAAACTGTTAAGGAGCGTATGAGTTCGGCAGTTAGCAAACAAAACCACTTTGAGTGAGCAGAGGCATGAATGGTGGACAGAAAAGTGTTGTAAAGCTGTTATATTTAGAAGAGTGTGTAGAGAGGGTATAAGTGATGATGTTTAAACATGTCAGCGGCATGAACGATGCCGAGTGTCTCCACTGACACCATGGCAACACCTACATGCAAGTGCACTCTTCTTAATTGAAAACAGTATCTTACAGATAAACATTTAACTGCCTGAAAGTGCACTCCAAACTCGACGGACCACTGCTTCTTGCAAGCTTCTTATTTATGCCCATGAAGGATTGAAAAGTTATTAAAAGACCACGCCTGTGGTTTGAAATGTTTTAGCCCATTTGCATCACATGAAACTTTTCAAAGCATAACCGAGGTTTTCTGACTGATTTATTACATTCCAGGAAGCCACTGTGTTGAATTTATTTCACTACAGTTAGAAGCTTGCAGAGCCTTGAAGTACCCTTGAGAGTGGTACAGTAATTCATCACAGTGAGCATTTCACAGCCTTTATTTTCAGTCCACATATGTTTTTATGTACATTAACTTGTACTTTATCATGGTGTGGTACATTGGAGCATTCACAACTTTTATCAAAATCTTAGGGAATGCAACGCTTTTTGTCATTTGACGCCATGATTTTGGAACGTCCTCGAACGCACCAACCAAGACTTGGGATAAGTCTTTGTTCACAACTGGTATTATCAAAATAGTATATAACTTAATCATCATAACGTAAGTGATGAAAAATAATGATGACAACTATTAATTGAGTTAGTTTCCCTCGAGTTAGAGCAAAGTGATTTTCATACTGCAGTGAAATGAATGGAAACCAGTAGCTTGATGGAAAACAGCCTAAAATGTTATTGAATGGTTTGAAAATGGTCAACAGTATTCATAGAGAATATTCATAAATAATGTGTTAAAACATGCAATGGCGCAACCTGCATGGTCGCTAAAGAACTTCACAAAAAAGTATGATTAAGGCTTGGTCCACTTCACCCTGCCTCTCATCAGAATAACCTGGAATCTGTAGAATAACAAGTCAAACACATGGACTTACCTTGGCATTTAGGAGGCTCAAAATTGTATTCACCATTTTCATTGCACATGATGCTGTCATGACCAACGAGGTTGTATCCTTCATCACAGACAAAAGTTATGACCTGTCCATATTCCGGTTCACCTTGACCATCCCAGAGGCTCCGGCCGTTGGTCACTTCAGCAGGTTCCTCACACGTTACGACTGAGGAACATACAAACAGGTGTTTTCATATTCACATCACGGTGGAAACATTTGTACCAAAGAGCTGTTTCATTGTCCCTGGTTGTGGTTTCAAGAAATACAAGATAAATGAGAGACGTTTACTTTCACACGTGGATTTTCCATTCCACCCTTTAGAAAAGCAGTGTTTGTGGCTCAATCCACTAATTTCATATCTGTGGAAAGATGAAGGGAAATAAAACAGAACAATTTATTTTAGGAGGAATTAATACTGTAGAGCCATGTTTTTGCAATGCAATGGAATTCCAACCCACAAACTAAATTCTTAGAGAATTTACTCAAGAGCTTTATATCAACAACGCTCTGTAGAGCCAGGAGCGAAGACAGCCAGGTTTCTAATCAGTGAAACTATGACGCACCGCTTTCTGGGAGTGCCTCTATTTATCATGCCTCTATTTCAGGACTATTTTGATTTCTTTAAAGTTTGGCAAATCCACTTGTACTTCAGCCACTCTGTTTGCCAGTGTTGTCTGGTCGACATCTGTTGGCAGGACGGCAAAAAGAGATGCTTTGTGGCTTGTGTGTAAATGGACATGACATGACTATCTACTGAGTGCCTCCTTTGTGTTGTCATTGGAGCTGCTGAATGTTTGACACTTCTCTAATTTTATGACATAAATATTCAATGTCTGATGTAATTCAACCAGATAGTGATGAAATGGCAAGATTCAATACTTCTTACATTTATACTCACCCTTTATCACAAATGACTTTTATTACAGCACCAAACAGGGTGCCATCACTGGTATCAAAACTCATATGCGGTTGAGGTTGAGGGGGACCACAGTCCTTCTCTGTAATATCAAAACGATCAGAACATTGCTGCATGACTATTATGTCAGGAAATTCAAAAGAAAAAATAAAGGTGTTTGGTTGTCAAAAGGTAAAAAGAGCCAGTAGAGTTCAAATGAAAGTTAACAGGACTCACTTTTGCAGATGAGATCTGGTTCTGTCCATTTCCCATCAGTGCAGCTTATAACCCCAGAGCCACTTTCTATAACGTATCCATTAGCACACTCTAAAGTGACACCAATGCCTTCTGGAAATGTATTCACCAGAAGTGCTTCAGTCGTTAAGACAATGTTTTCCCTTCCCTCGGGGTTAGGACAGTTGGCTGGAGGAAAAATGAGACAAAGAGGCAACATCAACAACATCATCTTATTTTTTATCTTTATCTTTTATTTTTTATTTTAATGAAGTAAGATGAGCCCCTCTTTAATAAGAGTTTCTAAGTTTCTAATTAATAGTGATGCAATTGGGTAATAAATTAATTACCACTGGTTTATGGTTATAAGAGAAACCAGTTATACAGTAAGTGTGGTAAACCGTTAATAAATACTCATGGGTTTCTCACTTTATAGTAAGTCATTAAGTCTAAAGATACAAATATTAATAAAAAAGTCCTTAATAAAAGGTTTTTAATCTGAAGATTCTGAAGAAGATGTTAATTGCTGTTTTTGACTAATGAATTTTCCTAAGAGGCTCAAAATGGTCAAAAAGATTTTCACATCCTGAAAGTTGTTTTTATTAAAGACTTAACTGATCTTCAAAATATTGGCAAACGATTTATAAACTGTTCCAGTTTGCTCCCTTGCCTAATATTTGATTATATTAGGGTGAGAAATCTTTGGAGGAGTGCATTTTATGGAAGAAAATGTATCTCCTCTCTTGACTGTTCATCATTCCCAGACAATTCATACTAAATTAAACTTAAATGTAATGAAATTCAATAGTCAATTCACAGCCCTGAGCTATTTTAAACCAGGATTATAGATTTAGGCATACAGCAGACGTGTATGTTATAGTATGTTGATACTTGTTTATCAACAGTCTGCTTGTATCTGCTACAGCTGATAACGTTTTTCTGTGGCACTACAAATAGGTACCCAATGACGGACTGAGAAACTTTCCAAAACTAATCACAGAAAATTCTATTAGTATTTACGTTAAGCTGCTAGTTAAACTTATTGCGCTGTAATTTTATGGAAGCTGACATTACAATAAGTAACCGTTGTTTTTCTGTGGCGTTGACAGCTTTTCAAACTCTCTGAAACTCTCATGTGACTTGGTACGTTGATAAATATTATCTCATTAAACAGACTGCGAGGCTGATGTTCTACTGACCTGCTGCCTCCAAGACAAAGAGATATAATAACAGCAGACATCGTCGCCGTCCACAGGTGTCCAGTGAAAAGTCCATGTCGGGCTGCGGAGGGAGACAAAAGGGTTCTGATCCAGTCACTTTCAGTCCTACTTCTTCAGAATGAACGCTGACACACGAGTAGCTCCGCGGCTTGTCGACAGTGACCCTCCTGTAAACGCACTACATATATCCATGTTGTCTTGTGGTCAAGTTAACTTCAATGGCCTGAATGACAGGAACTGAGAAAATAAAAGCGAATATATTCTTCTCAGGAAGAGTGGGATGTAGCAGGCTTTTTTTTTTGCATATTTCTCTATATAAAACACATTATGGAGCAGCTATGCATTGATTCACGTGATAGCTACATATAGCCTATATTAAATATCTGTATACACATTCCTGTATGTTTCATTCATCGCCTACAGCAGCTATCCTAAGTGAACCCTTTAGAGTTACCTGCATTTATCTATACATTAGTCTTAAAATATGTTCAAAGCTTCATCTAAGCCACAATTATGAACAAACACAATCTATTCTCACCAATAACACACAAGTCGTGGTGTTGCTCTTGTCCATATTGAAAATATTGTTCAAAACTTTGTGTAGGCTGGCAAAAGTGTGTGATCTCTGAGGCTAGTAGCATTAACAAAAGCTAAGTGGAGTCAGGAGTTTATCAAACGTGGAAGTGAATCAATGAAAGCAGATAGGAGGTGTGGGTTAGAGCTACTTTGACTAATAAAAAAAACACTCAAACATTTTGAGTTTGCCATTCACAAGAAGCATCTGCTGATGTGAATCATACAGAGATCTCAGAGGATTTATAAACAAATATTGTTGCTGGAAAGGGTTTAAAAGTCATCTCAAAGAGTTTAGATATTAATCAATCCACATTAAGACAAACTGTCTATAAATAGAGATGATTTATTTCTGTGGCAACAGTCCCTAGAAGTGGATGCCCAGCTGAGATGATGCCAGTAACAGCTAAAGGCTAAAATTGGAGCTGGTTAAATGCTTAATGGGTGTGTTTCTGTGTTATTATCTTGAACACATTGTGCTTGGGCTACTTAGATGATCATATTTCATGACCAGTTAATGCAGAACACCAGGTCATTCCAAAGGATTTTCATATTTTTATTTTGCCAGTGTCACAAACGGAAGTCTTATTTTGAAAAGTAGAACAGGAAGTATGGCTTTAAAACACCGGCTACTTTAACGCCGCAGTGTTCCAGAGTCTCGTACTGTCTTACGGTAGAAAGCAGGCACAGACAACGACTTCAAGGTGAGAAAAACAAGTATATAAACCGATAACAAGAGAAAAAGTTACTTTAAAGATGTGCGTTAGTTTGACAAGCTTTTAATAAACATAAACTCTCAGTTTGCCCACGAGTCAGGGCAGCTAGGTGTTACTCCACCCCCTGCTGTAGGCGGAGGTGTCTCCCCGGCTGCTGCAGAGGCAAAACAGTGGAAAGATCATGGGTGTGTCCTGGAAAAAGGGGTCTTGCCTCTCTGAGTCTTCAAAAGGGGAATCCCTATTCTATTCTATTCTGTTCTACTTGAGACTCTTTTGAACACCAGAAGATGATAAATCACAATAATTTAATTTCAATATGTGTCCATGGTAAAATAATAATAAAATAAAAAACTAACGTCAATCGTCATCATCATCATCATCATCATCATCATCATCATGAAACAACTCAACAAGAAATAAGGGAGGGATTGTGATAGTCAGGATTCCTCTTTTTTTTCATTGCAGTTTTCATTACATTAAAGAACCTGAGTCACTGTCTGTGGTTTGGGTTATTGTCATGGATACATTTCAGTGTTTTTTTTTTTTTGTTTTTTTTTCCAGCAAGGGGGTTGTACCTCATTGCCTAAGACACACGCTGGGGTAAATTCCACGGAGTTTGCTCCACCACCCATTTTCAACCACAGTTTGTTCTCACGGAGCTGTCGGTGTCCTCCACCCAGAGTTGCCTGAGAAAGCCACACATGATTACTCAGAAACCTGGCAACAGAGAGTGAACAAAGTTTAACGGCCCGTAACTGTAGTCTTTGGTGCGTGTTTTGTTTTTCTGAAGCTGTGAAGAAACACAAGGATGTGGGATATTTTTTGATACTACAACGTCACGTCACTAAAAAGCAGGATATTAAAAGAAGCTTGCTGTCTCACTGGTTTGGGAGTAAGTGAGTGTAAAATGCCCCAGTACACTCAAACTGATGTAAAGCCAATAAAATGAGACCTGTAAAAACAGTGTGGTGCACCTCATGTCCTTTTAAGGCATTTTAAAAACTAGTATTAATAGGTAACTAATGCTAGTTTGCCAAGCAGCTTCTCAAGTTCAAAGCCAACCAAGAGCGGTGGCATAGTCAGCTTTTCTTATCTCTCCGAGTGCCCTGTCCAACTCCCTTCTCAACAACAACAACATCAATTTTCATGCTGATAAAGGGGAACAGAGGTTCCAGGCCAAGCATTAATATCTGTCCACTGCTGCATTGTTCACCTGCCTTTTCTGTGGCAAGGCATACCAAGAGCGTGATGTAAGAGCTGCAGGATCATAACTCTCCACACCACATATCTTCACACACATGCTTATCTGCTTATCTCTATGGCATGAGGAGAGTTTTTTCTCCCTGATATTCACGTTTCACAAAACTGCAAGGTCAAAAGACTCAGAGTACTGACTCATAAGTACTTATTTCCTGCTGTCACGATCTGTTTTTCACAACAAAAAGCTACACCTTTTGTTCATCTTGTGGATTCTTATAACGATGACCTCTTCAGCAGAAGATGATACTAACCCAGAGTACTATCTCTAATACTACAAAAGTAATTTATTTGTTTATTAAAAGTAATTCATCCAAATCTAAGTTGATGTACCCCCTGCAACCACATAGACAAAACACTTCATTGTAAGTCAGTGACATCAAGTGGTGAAAAATATGAACTGCACTAAAATGGAAAAGCTCTTTCAAAACAAATTCTCCTCTCAGACATCAAACTGCCACATACACACAGGGTAACTTAAGTGACATTAGTGACGAATACTGCGCCAATTTAAAACACAGCAAAAATATGCTCTTTATGATCTGAAATAAAATGGTTTGTCAATGAAAAGCAGGTGAGGAGATACTAGCTAATACAGGTACAAACCTATAGGCCTATAAGAGGAAAAAATATGAATGTCTACTCATCTCTCTAAATGAACCCAAATCTATAAATACCAGAGATCAGAGATCATTCTTAGTTGATGGTCACATAGCCTGGAACTGAGAAAATGATCTTTATTCCGATCATAATTTAAATATTTTATGACAGAAAAAGCAATAAACACAATATAAGGGTTAGAGAAGCTTAAAGTTTTATTTTATATTATACTGTCTATAGCCTATATAAAAAGAAATCTAATTTATATATATATGTATATATATATATAAATTTAGGACGGGTTTAAAAGGAAGGTCAAAGCCAATGGCTCTTTGCAGAACAATTACCTCCACTATGAAATCATCAGTACCAGCAGTTCCATGTCATATTACAGCCATTTTAAAGCAGTTTAGTCAATTATTGCACCATGCGCAATTACCAGTTGCTCTGCACCCACTGAAACTGCTCATCTACCATCTTATCAAGTTCTGAATAACCAAGCAGGTCTCTAAAGGTCACTAAAATAATGGCAGCACAAAGGTTCCTACAGTCATTCACAGATATATTGCAGGCAATACATCTATGTCAGTGACGCAGTCAAAACAATTGCAAAGATGTACTTAACTGCTCTGCTGTACCTGGTCAGTGATCAGCTGGGAGCATTGGACATCTCAGAGGTGAATCTCCAACTGCATGAATTTGACAGAAAGCACTGCAGAGGTACATCACATACACACTTGGTCGAGTCCCTGACAGCAAAACAGCAAATATTCATAATCTTAAAGTAAAATTGTATCAGTCAGGAACCCTGATTTGTACAAGGTCCCTGCAGCTAACCCAATTCTGATTTACAAATGCTTAAAAGATCATTCACTCACAAGAACAAATATGCAAAAGAGCCTTTGGCAAACAGCTCTTAATTAATGTTGCTGTTTTGAGTAATTTTTGTACTTCGGTGTGTGTCATTTATTTATTTTCATGTATTTCAGCTTTATGTTAAACATACAATAAGGTACTACTACATTCATATCTTATATAATCTTTGTAATTCCTACCTCTGGTACTGGAATTTCATTGAGGATTTAAAGCCAGTGATGGTTTCACTGGTGCGCTGAGCAGATTTAATTTGTATTCTCATTCCAAATTCAGCATGATGATTTATGCCTGCTTTTGAAATATGGATATTTAATGGACATGATGCATTTGTAGCATAAGATGCCTCTGAGCTTTCCCTTCTAATTGAAAAAGCATCTACTTCATGCAGTTGAGAAAAGCAGCCGGCTACCATGACAACTGGAAATCTGCCATAGTAACAGCAGCCTATGCTGCTTTGTCATATGAAAGTGTTGTTGGATTGTAGTGTGCAACAAATTAATCCACATGACACCTTAATGATTATTCTGTCAACAATTGTGACTGTTGGCAGTGTAATGGTATACAGTTCAGGATAGAATAGCATGGTTTTAATCTCAATGTTAGGTTTCAGCACAAGAAATCCAGAATGTGTTTTCAGTAAAACTTTATTTTTCAGTGCATGAACGGAACACCATGTCAAGGTCATAATCTGTCCTTTTCAATCCATTTTTAAATATTTTCTCTTTTTTTCACATAAAAAAATAATGGAGCGATTTTAATATACCTCTATTTTTTCTCCCCGAAAGAGCACTCAGCAAGTATTTATAAAGGTGCTGTACAATGTACAAACATTTACATCTACTGTCTACCTACAGAATGTAGAAGATACCACAAGGATTGTTTTTCTAATGAAGCGATGCAAGGCCACAGTATGATACAGAGATGAGATACAAAACGATCAAAATAAAAGTGGAAAGGAGGAAAACTACAGTGCAGGAGACGTACAATGAAAAGGGCATAATCTGATTCTGGACCAGAGTGAACTGACTGTGCCTGACACTCTGGGTTGGATTTACTCATTCAACCAACCAACCTATTGCACAAAAACATATCACTGATTGGCTCATTGCGCATCCTCTAGTGATTTTTAACCTGAAAACTCCCTTGGACAATCACAGACCTTATCCACCGCTTGACTTTATATCACACATTTGCTACGATACTGTGTTCCCTGAGCTCATCTGAATATGTCTTAATCTCATAAGTTGTACAAGTAAGAATGCTGAGTGTATTTTACTTCTTCAGGTTTTACAGCGGAAGCTTGAAAATTTTAGTAAAATAACTTTGAAATTAGACTATTTCTCATTTTAACAGATCCCACTTTTAGAACCAATTGTTTATCTTAGCCATCAGCTCAATTAGCCCTGAAATACAGTACGTAAGAAGGCGGGCTCTCTGTATACCTGCTTTACATCAGCAACATGCTCATTGCTCAGTATTTCTCAGTGTCAACCACCACATCACTCTCTAAACTCTACGATCCTTCAAGCTGCCCTGGCACATAATCACACAGCAGGATTGACAAATACATAAATTTAAAATCCTAATTTGTCTTTTCTTAATAGGGTAAGGTAAAAACGACCAGGGGCATAACTCAAAAACTTACACAGTATTATATTAATCGCAATTTTGGCCTTAAACAGTGAACCTTTTAGAAAAAAGAACCATATTTATAAAATAATAATAATAATAATATTAATAATAATAATAATAATTAAATGTCAATGCATTTGGTAGCAAGTCAACATCACAAATTAAATACAACTCATGGTCATTCGTCGTTACTGTTATGCTACAAGGGCAGATGCAGTGCAATGAAATTCAATAGATATTTTAAAGTTAGAATCTGCAAAACATGACACATTCAAATATATATATTATATTATATTATATTTCACAATGAGACACGTTTTGAGCGATTGCAAACATTTGGTACAGCGGTTTGCACGTCACCTATACATTTCATGAACTACAAAGATCCATGGTAAGTCCTACCACTGAAGTACATTGGAAATAAGGTGAAAGCTCAAATAACATGGGACGAATCTTTGAAGTCTATATCAAAATGTGGAATGGCTTGGTACAGCTACATATACATATATTCATCTATTATCTCAATAAATTACACACTGGTTGGTTATCATACACATGGTAAACAAGATCTCAAACCACAAGTTTCTGGTCTTTTAAATGATTCTGTTTGTATGGAGGAGAGTCATGTCTATAAGCACAGAACAGTCTAAAGTCCCCGGTAAAGTGAACGCTTGCTGGGTTGGATTTGAAATCTGCCTGGTGTTCAGAATGAGAATTATAAACAAGAAAAAGTATCATCCTCATTGATGTGCAGAACACGTGCAGTAAAACGAACAGAAGGACCGACTGCATGCAGTTGAGCAAACTTTTAAGAAAAAGACAGTCAAAATATCCCACAATGAGGCCGAGAGCGAAAATTAAAACCCTGGATGACAGTCACACTTGGTGTATACTACAGGGGAGAGGCGCGGGCCTTTCTCCTTTCTTTGCATATGGGTCATTGCATTGTAATGGGTGAAGTGCTGTTGGTAGTCGTTGTTCCACAGGAGGCTCCCAGGATTGGCACATATTCACATTTCAAAACATCTTGTCTGACAAGGCCCTGAGCACGCTGCACATGCTGAAATCCCACATAAAAGATGCTGAAGCAGCAGACAAGGCAGAGGGGAGCTGCTACATGCCACTCGCGATGTCACAGGACTCCCAGAAAAAAAGACCTTGTCAAAAGACAAATCTGCACATGGTCCAAAGGTAATAAAAGTGGCACCATGTTGCACGTCTCGATTTTATGGAAGAACTCAGAAAAACAATCCACTGAAGGTACAGTTAAATATTCCATGACGCAGCTCAAGTCTGGATGATTCAATATTCTATCACAAAGGGTCACGTAGAACCTCTGCCCGGGAGAGGATTTTGGCTGAGCTGGGCACTTTCCAAGGGCCAGGGCTAATAGGTCCCTCCGGGCTCTGCGGGGTCCCTGGAAAACTGTTTATAGAGGCCACAAAGTCTTCCTTTGTACTGTCTTCTTGTCTTCCTTTTGTCTCTCTTGGCGAAACTACAGAACCTTTCCTACCCCTTTCTACAAAAGACAACAATGATTCTCTTTTGTTGATAGTCTCTTTACTTCTGTTCCTGTCTTCTGTAGGTTTGCCCTTTCCATTAGCATCTCTCCGCCCTGAGTCTTTACCTGCGCCTTTCTCGCTCTCTCTCACTTGAGGCGATGTCCTGTGGCGGTGAGATTGTCCCACCTCTCTCCTTTTAAAACTTTCTGGCCTGATTCCTTCTCCTCTCCCTTCCATCTCTCCTCCTTGTGTGTATCGTCTGATCTCGATATTCCCCCCGTTGCCATTTTTCTTTTCATGATTCAAGCTCTCTCTGCTGGAGGAGTCCTTTAATCTCCTCTGAGGGCCTTGTTGACGCTCTGCACGCTGCAGGGTTGGAGCCACTGGCTGTCCAGCTTGAGGAGACGTCCTAGGGCTTGTGGATTGTGTTTTTGTGTGTGTCTGAGACATCCTGCTCCTGCTTAGTGTTTCTTCCCGTGCCTGACTCTCAGTCTTTTTGGGACTGTGATGTTGCTCTTTGGCTTTAGGAAATGTCTCCCCTGTTTTCTTTGGGCTGCTTAGCTCTCTGGAGTCTTTTGTGGGCCTGGTCCTCTTGTAGAAGTTCATATGCTCAGCAGAGGCTGGAGAAAGTCTTTCTACCTTCTTCTCTGCCCACTCACCACTCTCCTCCACTAAGCTTAAACCCCTGCTGCTGCGGGGCTTCAGGCCTTGTGGGGATATGGTGCTCCAGCTGTGGGAATGTTTCAGTTTGCTGGAGAAGGGAGAGGAAACAAAGATGGAAGCCCCGGTGGGATATGGAGAGGACAGGGGTGATGTGTCAGAGAAAAACACCTCTCTGGAGTAGCTTGTGGGTGAAATGAGTTTTTGATCATGTTGACCTGGGAGGAAAGCACACACATTTTACATGTATACACCCATGTGCACACACGAATATTAGATGTGTCACACAGAAGACTGAAAGAAGGCGGAAAATTGAGATTATATTTAAGAGGTTAAAAAAGGGAACACATGAGGAAGAAACTAATTACCAAGGTAAAAGAGAAGAGGCCAGTAAAAGCAGTGAGGATGTTAGTGTTGGTGCTCAGTGTAGTAGCACACAGTAGAGGAAGCAGTACCACCTGCGTCAGGGGCAAGAGAAGAAGAGTCAAAACAAAGCAGATGGTTAGAGATTTAATGATTACATAAAAAAAAACTCAGCAAAGGATGTAAAATGAAATCAGTAAGGGTGACACTGCAAAACAGGCTCCATCAATTACTGGACGAAGTCATTATCATTAGCAAAACATAAGGCGGATTTATGTATTCAGCATTTATTGAACTACTGTCATCATCCCCTCTGTGTTAACACGTTTAGGAAATAAATCCAATTCAGTTGCTTGCTAAAGTTTTGTTGTTAACATTAGTCAAACATGCCTTGGCTAAAACTTGATTACGAATAATGAACTAAATTTTGTGAAATACAGCAAGACTTAGAAGAGAAGATTGCGCCACTCTCATATCTCTGCTCTAAATATGAAGCTGTGTTTAGCTTAGTTTAGCATCAAGATAGGAAAGCATTAAGCATAAACACAGCCAAACTAGCCATTTCCTGCTGCTTTCAGTCTTTATGATGAGCTCAGCGAAGCATCTGCAGGCTCCAGCTACATATCTAAAAGAAATACTTGATATAGATGAGAGTGGTGTCGACCTTGTCATCCAGCTCTGGCTAAAAATGAATATCAGTATTTCCCAAAATGTCAGACTATTCCTTTAAGAGTTTATAATGAAAACATACAAAAAATAAATTTTATTCTTTATATTTATATGTTTTTTAATATAGATCTCCTTATCTGAAACACAGATGATTTCGTTTTCAATTTGTAAATGTTATTTACATCCAAGTACTAAAGTTGTCTACTAAACTATACTTCACATTAAATTTAACACTTAAACAATAACTTTCAAGGCACAAAGGAAGTCCATACTATATCAAAAGGTAAATTAAAAATGTTTGGAGGAGATCCCTGTATTACACATTGAATTTCTCATTGAATAAATTGTTTGTGTACTGTACTTACTGCCTTCCTGAGCCAGGCCTGCCCCTGGTCGCAGCAGCAGCACCACTTTGTTTCCTCCGGCCTGGATCAGTTCAATAGCCCGTGTATGGGAGATGCCACGTGCAGGCTCCCCGTTAATCTCCACTATCTCATCTCCCACCTGTCAGTGATGCAGAAAGCGCAGCTATTAAACAGAAACACACCTACCAGCGCTTTGCATACACTGCTGAGCATTTACACACAGTCAAAGATACAGAAGCTGCATGCTTACACACAAACATACATATTCAACGAATCTATACACACACACACACACACACACACACACACACACACACACACACAGCCTTGTAATACCCTAGAGGTAGCCTCTATTATTGGAGATGACAAAATAACTCAGGATAAAGCGTGTAAACATGTCAGTCTGTTAGGCTCTAATCAGTGTTGACACTCCTCACCACCCTTGGATAGGCAAAGTCATGCCCAGAGATCACAGTCTGGCAAGCCTAAGATTGATTCCCTCTAGGAGCCTCTATTCTGCTCCCTCATTGCACCTTCTTCCCTCTCTCATCCTAATAATAACAATGTGATCATTTCATCCCTGTAGGAAAATTCTAATTCTGCTGTGAACCCCCCCCCCCCGCCCCCCATAGAGAAAAAGCACATAGGGTCACCATACGTATAGATCCATATACATTATATCACACACTCAGTTACAGTGTGACCTTCCTGGAAATGAGCAGTATCTCACTCAAGGACACTTAATAGAGAGAGAGAGACAGAGAGAGAGACATGACAGCTTGAATCTGGATTGATGGACAGATAAATAGAGAGACACATAGATAGAAAAATAAGATGATATTATATACTATACAGTCTACCTGTGTCACAGTAGCCAAGTCACATACAAAACAAAACAAATGAAACACTAAAACTTGTTGGGAAGAAACTATTTTCAAAGAAAATACAATAAAAATCTCTATATAAATAAATTATAAATAAGAACAAAATAAAAAATAGAAACAGACTTAAAGACTGTGTGCCAACTCACTGCTCAGCTATATGTTTTCTATGTGCCGTGTAGACTTGAATTGCTTTGCTAAACAAAAACAAAAATACTGCAAACACATCACAGCTGAAAGCATCTACACTATTGTACCCGCAGCACTGTAGCTGGCAGTTGCTGAAACACAATTCATTAGTTTAATCTCTGGTGAATTCAACGCACGGCAACAGAAATCATATTTCCTCTGATTTACCTCTCCTCTCCATAAACTACTAAACGTGCAAAATTAGATTTCAGCTATGTAATGATTTGCATAATAGCACACCAAACTGTATCTAACAACATTGAGAATAACCAAACGAGCTTCCCAAGAATGCACTGACTTATTTAATCGAGCAACATCAAGTATCGAGTTGTTTTCCAGATGTTTCTTGTTAGCTGTGGGCCCCGATGGTGGTGACATCTGTTTGTTAGTCAGTTGAACCGTTCGTCCAAAACTTTGGTCCTGGCTGACACACTTCGACAAAACTGCCCCCTGACCGCTCTTGTAGACAAACCACCAGGCTTGGGGGAAATTCCACAACTTTTCACACAAGATATCTTATAATCTGATATTCAAATTTCAATGAAATTCTCTAAGAACATTCATTATCCTTTTAATGACCCCATGACCTTTCTTCTAGAAGCCCCCTGAGGTCAAACATTATTTTCAGCTCTCCATCCAACCCTGAATACTGTGGGATGTAATGATAATGCAGCCTCCAGCGGTCACTAGTAATGTTTAGATCTTATGAACCTACCATCCGGCCACAGGGGGAAATAAAACTTCACGTGTCAGGAGGTCATCACAATACAAAATTGTATCCAGATTTTAAAAAAAATTTAAACAATCATAAATATTATAAACATTTCAAAAAGCTGAGCATTAAAGGGGCAATTTGTCGTAACTTCTCTGCCTCTGAACGTGTTTTTCTTGAGGGGGGCGGGTGGTGGTGATTGTCGCTTGGCCATCATTGTCTCTATAATACAAGAGGTTATAATACGTCCTCTGAGCAGGGGGCACACTGGAGGCTACAGTGAGTCTCTATTGGAAGGTGGTGAGACGGGCCGGGGCTAGCTGGTTAGCATGCTAACTTCAGTAGGAGAAAAGATGTGATAGTTACAAGAATTAACATTGGCGTTGCTTTCCACCACTGGAAACAGCTCTTGGTGAGTAAAGGAATGAAGTCTGATGCTAAAGTCACAAGGTTTCTTCTAATAAACAGCTGTTAATGCTAATGTAAGCTATGTAGCAATAGCAAAACTTACAAATAGCTTCTTTAAAAGGGCAGCAGTGAGTCCCAAAAAACTGTTTTCCCCAGTTCAGAGTTGATATGAGGAACTTTTTAAAAAACATTTTAACTATAAATCTAATAATAACGTGAGCACTCACGTGGATCCTTCCATCCAGCTGAGCAGGTCCATCCTCCGCAAGTCTCAGGATGTACAGGCCCATGTTGTACTCTGTTCCCCCTCGCAGACTGAAGCCAAAGCCCCTAGGACCCCTCTCTAACTCCACTGTCAGACAACCCTTACACAGAACAAGCATAGAGAAAACACTCCAGTCATCAATACATTCACATACAGACACAAAAAGAAATGCAGAAACATTTCCACACACGTGCACAAACACCAACATATAAGAAAATATATATTGTAAACAGGGCTGGGTAAATATTCAAAAGCTGAAACATTTTTTGATGTAGATGCAGAGTTTTATTTCTGTTGAACATATGACTGAGACGCCGTCCTGTTTAATGATTACTTATTTTTTAAATCAGTGAGACTCTAAGTGAGAGTTTTTTTATTGATTAAAGATGACCTGAGTGATCCTTGCTCTTCTCGGTATGTTTTCATTCTTTATCTATATTGATCCTAAAGTTGCATCATTTGAAATCATAATTATAGCAGTGTGCATGAATTGAATGTGCCTGCATTTCATACGGAAAAAAAGAGGTTTATTTTCACAGTCATAAAGATTGAAGCTTTTGTACCTGTAACATACAAACTTTTACTTTGAGCAGCTTTAACCTTTAGATAGTGGCTCTGACAACATATAGTGGAGAGAATAAGAGGATTATTCTTACCTGGTTGGTTCCCGTCACACACAGCGTTCCCTGCTCACTAAGTGGAAGAGTTTTGTGGTCAGACCAGTTGACTCCCTCCCTTTTTTCCTCCAGGTCGAGGTTATAACTAAAACAACAAACAACACGTGTTTTTCCTCAGTAACACATGCTGTAAACGGCACGCTGCAGGCCACAGACTGAAAAAGCCATCATGCAAAACAGGAAATCTAATTTAATGCTGGATGTTAAATGGAGGAGAGCCGCATTTTTTAATATATGGATATTTTAATTTTGTTCTGTATATCTTCTATACTGTACAAATGATTATTTTTATTAACAGTTTTATGTTTATTACACTGGTGTCTTTGTTGAGAGCAATTTTCTCAAGCTGTTTGCTCTGAGGGCAACGCTCCCTCTTTCACACTTTACTTCATGTTGAATGAGGATTTTTTTGTGGTTAAGATCATTTGTCTGATCAGGTAGCAACATCACAACATTGATATCACCATGATGATGCCATAATATGATTTATTTACATGTTGCATATTCTGTCTGACACAAATTAGACCACAGACCCCCATCTGATAAGATTTTTGCTTTTAGATGTTTTATTACAGAAAGCTTAGAAACCCATGACCAAAACGTTCTGTCACTGTGTTACTGGATGTGTTACTTCCATCCTCAAGGACCCCTGGGGACCCCACTTTGAGAACCACTGCTATAGGGTACTGCACTGGGTAAGTAGTTAATGCAGTCAGTGTATAGTTGGGGTTAAAATCTACTAGCACTACTTGTTTTTATGCTTTAATTTTGTGTGTGAGTAGATCCTTACCGTTCATCCTGAAGGGCTGACCTTTGCCCCATGGCTCTGTGCTGAAGAGCCGGACTCTGTTTGGCTGAACTTGCTCCAGATGGAGGGCCCTTGTATTCTGAAATACATTTTGATATTTTGATCAGTATAAAACGGCCAAATCTGGAATCCCTCTACATCATCTTTTATACTCATTTTAAGTGAAACAGGTTCATCACTAATTTCTCTTGAAGGATTTGAACTGCCAGTTAAATTATAAGCATTATTATTAGACATATAGTAATTATAGATAAATATTGATCTCATGTTTTATTTTCATTCATTCAATCCTTTCAGAGGAACAGTGGTCCCATTTTTCAAATGTGGAATACCTCAATTTGGAACTAAATTCTTAACACTGATACTAAAATATTCATACCTTCTTATTAAAAGCACAGTTGATCACTCCAAAACTAATTTCCCCCCTTGCAGACAACTAAGTTTAACAACTAGATCAAAAGAATTAATCACAACAAGACCCACACACAACTATAGCAAATGCAACTCACCATCCTCGGGAACAACAGTGAGGGTGACAACATTTCCGGCATCCTTGATAAGCTGAACAATGTCATTGTGAGAGAGCTCAATGATGGAGCGCCCGTTGACCGCCGAGATACGATCTCCGACATGCAGCAGGCCACAGCGGTCGGTGGGACTGCCTTCAATGATGCGGCCAATTTTGTGTGGGATAACTGAAAAGGCAGATATCAGGGGATGTATTTAAAATATGCAGTATTTACAAGACCAGCATAATGCAAAACTCCTTACAGCAGCAAACGGTTTTGTTCCGGTTTAACTAAAATCTAAATATTTAACAGCTTTAAAAGAGAAGACACATCACTTCTGGCATATAACCATTTTATCTAAACGTCTATGAACTGGGTTATACCACTACATAGGAGATGTTCAAATCCTCCATATGACTGCCTAGTTTAAACCTAATACTGCCACATACTATAATGTATTAAATCTCACCATAACATCTGCATTTCTGTGATCAATAAGTCCTTCTCCTGTTGTCTTTGCTGTGTATATAATGGCGCATTTAATCATGATTTTATGAAAATGGAGTTATCGTGGCCTCAGCTATTTTTCCCTTGCAGAAATGAGTTGTGATGTGGATGTTAATGGTTAGTGCAGTTAAATGTCATACTTATATCATTTTTATCAGAAGGATCAAAAACAAAGACTACTGATGCAGGATCTAAGAGACTCGACTCTCACCTCCGTGCGGGGGTTTGCTCTTCGATGTGAGGATGACGAAGCCAAAGCCCTCGGTGTCCTTGCGGTGGAGTGTGATGTCAAAAGACTCGTGGTCCAGAGCGCTGGGCATCGGTAGGCGAGGTAGCTTGGGAGAACCGTTCACCAGCACTGGAGCCATTTCCTGAGCCTCTTCGTCTGTGGCATCTGAGGTGAAAATGATACAGATGTTGATATTTACAGTATGTGTTTTTTTTTTTTAATAATGTTTTATGTGTTTAGGTGTGTGCACTCCTGTGGGCTTTTACAGAATAGTGTAGAGTTTCTGTGATTTCTTGTATGAGAAATATGCCAATAAAAGCAATAAAGTGGCGTCTTGTAACTACATATTACAAAGTCACAGTGGAGCAGTACGTGTTGAAAGTGTTTACCACTGGTCACTGGTGGATATAAAGGTAGAGTGATAACTACACAAGCATTATGTGCGAGGCCTCTATTCCTCAAATCCACAGCTGAGGTGATGATCCTCCAGTTCTGTGACTCACTGGATTTTCCACCAGCTTTGTGCTAAAGGTAACTACTGAGTTGTTATTTTACCAAGGAACAGCTAAACATAGCGTCGTTCTGCTTGCTGCTCACCTCTGTAGATGACCTTTCTGCGTACAGTCAACATGACTTGACCATTACGGGCAGCGTTGGTCATCAGATCCAACACCTGCTTGTGCGAACGACCTTTAACCATCACACCATCGATGCCGATGAGCTCATCTCCTGCTCTCAGGCGACCATCCTTCTCTGCAGCTCCGTTGGGCACGATGGCCCCAATGTACACCTGGGGAAAGACATTCTGATAGAGGGTTAGTATAATGGAGAACTGGCCATTAAGAAAATAAAAATCATAATAATTATCAAGGCATATAAAACCTTTTTATGAGCTGGCAAAGTCATTTTACAATACACATCGATAGCTTTCTTCATTTTATAACCTCTTCATAATAAAGATTAAAATGCTTAAAATACACATAGAGGAGTGTTATACTGTGTATACTTACTGGCTGCTGTGGACCTTCTCCTCCCAGAACACGGAAGCCAAAGCCTGTTTCAATGTCTCTCTTCAGAAAGACATCTATGTCTTTGGTGTGAGGCTCTGTGGATGAGTAATACCGTATCACTATTGGACATGAGATCAAGGTTTCAAGTTGAAGAGGACTTGAGGGTTAAAAAAAAAAAAAAAAACTTATGAGAGCAAGTGGTGTCGGTCTACACTTACGTCTGCTCTCCAGCAGGGCTTTTGACTTCAGGTACATCTCTGTGGCGTCTCGTTTGGGGGAGTCGGCGGAGCGCAGGGTGCTCGTGTTGGAGTGGTAAGGCAAGGCCTGGGGAGCTGAGTCAGTGATACCGTCCAAAGTCTCTGTGCTGGCTGTCATTTCCTGTCTCTGAAAAGAAACACGTGTGTCGCCAACACCACATATTGCATCAAATATATACAGTATAAAAATGAAAAAATAAAATAAAATATTTACTATTTTTGGACGACATACGATTACGATTCTGATTTTAGATTTTCATTGGATCACTCGTCCTTTGGTATTCACCAATGAGGAACAAAGCACATTTATGGATGGTCTCTGCAGCTCATTATCGCAGACAAATTGCATCTAATGGTGATAGATTACCAAGAGAAATAAAGGTCAAGTCACCGGTGTTCTTTCATTCTTTTTTTTTTTTTCTTTTCGACTGTTCTCACTCTACATTCCTCCTATTGTGTTGAGGGCTAAGCAATGGGATTTGAATGTAATATAAAATCCACAGGAAAAAACTAAAGATTTCCCTGTGGCTGTGACAGGCCTATTCAGGCAGAAAGGGCAACTTCTTTATCTAAAACTGTTGTATTAATAATACCACCATATCTAAAGAGGCTCATCCATGCTTCATTACCATTGCAATCCCCTGACAATAGCCCTAAGAATACGAATACTGAAAGGAAGTAATTAAGACCGTTTTTCAGAGCAAACAAAAGGAGGCGCCCAGAAACATAATCAATATTCAAATTTATTGCTATCATTTAATTCGATGCAACAGAGGCTTACTGGTTAAGCTGAAGGACAAAAAGCTTTGAAATTAAATTGGAGGAAGAGCTCCTGAGGGGAAAACAATAGTGAGGAAAAAGGAAAAGATATGTTTTTACTCACAGGCTTTAGACTCTTCACAGGGGATGTCTGACCTATGGAGGGACACAGATAGACAACAGTAATATGGTAAAAATGCAGATATGATTTGGAAAAACAAACAACCATCGCCGAGCAACCGGCCACCAGATGGCACTGCCTCTCTGGCTGAGAAAGAGCAGCAGTGTGCATAAAAATAAACCTAGTGAGCTGCTCTAAACTCAAGAGGTGTACTCACTAAAGAATGCTCCATTAGGGAATATACATCCATGTGTGATTAAAGATACATAGAGAATATAAAGATTGTACATTTGCTGGAGTGCTGACTGCAATGGTGCAAGCCCGATGCAGGGCTAAGGAAGCGGGTGAGAGCGTTAGAGATTCATGCATATAATTCAATGACCGATAATTCTCTTCCCTCTCTCTGTACAGTACACCCACACGTTCCATCTCAAGCGCTCAGATTGTTCCCTACAGATCATCTCTTACAGCCCCCTCCTCCCCTCCGCTCCCCTCCCCTCAACTCCCCGCATTAACTGGATTAACAAACACTCCTCTGGAGCCTTCAGCCCTGTGGGGCCAGACCAACACTTGGTCTGATGAGGGGTTAAGTGGAGCCTGATGCAAAAGGGGAGACGCAGCAGCATTTTTCCGCTTTACTGCAAAATTCCCAATCCAGCATGAGCGTTATCAAACACATGAAATCAGTCAAATGAACATGTCACACACCTGAAACACACCCACCCACCCACAACAGTCCTCCTTCCATCCTTTCTCTAAGGCCGACTCTTCTTCTGCTCAGTGTGATGTCCACCACTCTAACACAGGGATCCTCCTCAAAGCCAAAGGCCGTTGTCTAATGAGGTTTAAAACTGGCATTTACTCTTCATTTGGGAGGGCTGAGTGAGGCTGGGTCCAGCTCCGCTTTGACTGTGAGGTCATGCAGTGCGGCAGTGGAGTAGGACACGGTGATGGTGGCACAGCAGCGAGGGTGAGTAGTGTGGGTGTTTGGGAGAGGAGAGGAGAGAGAGAAAGAGAGGAGGGTTGGGGCGCAGCTACGGGGAGGAGGCCCCTGGGGACCTTCCCTCTATAGCCATTTAGCCATGGATCTTTAAGGGGCCATGGATATAGAGGCATGCAGAAATCCCCTGCGCTCTGCTGATGATCAAAGCCAATCCGAGTTCATCGACTTGCGCGCTGAATCCCTGGGGCGGCTGGAGATGGATGTAGGAGACATTTGAAGGGTGTCTACCCTCCTCCCTCTCTCCCTTGGAATCGAGCACATCCCCACACTTATGTAATTCCCACTCTCAGACTTGTAACAGACTGCATTATGCCTCAATGGGAGTCATCATAAACAGAGGCAGGTTGAGTGGAGACACACAAGAGGAATGCTGGAGATGTACAGTCTGAGTATGTATCTGATGGCAGGGATAGGACTCGGACAGACCAGGTCCGACCATCATTTACACTGGCTACAGAAGTGCAGGTGGATCTAATCAGCTACAAAAAAAGGCAGCAGTCTCTACTGTGGTGACCTTATACAGACCGCAGACACAGTGCATCACCCAGGCGTCTACAGAACAACAGTGTGTGGTCAGTCAAGCCCCCCCACCCACCCATTCCCCACCTAGCTACAACACCACCTCACCTCCTGTCAGTATCAGCACTCTGACCTCACCTCCCATGGACACTGTTGAAGTTGTATAGACAGCAACAGCAAATTATGTCACACACAAGAGGCGTTACAAGCACGACAATAAACAAATGGCTAAACAATGATAGGAGGAGGAGACAGATACACAGCACAACACAACAACAACATGGATATACAGCCTCCACGCTGCCAGATAAATAGACAGAATGACAGTGAGACAGTCAGATAGACAGATGGATGACAGACAGACAAAAACAGATTTATTATTGTTTCAGTCTCTCACCTCCTCGCAGCACGAGCACATTGACTTCGCTGCCCACTGGTAGGTCTTTAAGGATGTCCACCACCTGAGCGTGGCTCAGAGTTTGGACATTTTGCCTGTTGATCTCCTTAATGACATCTCCTTTCTGCAGGCCACGGCACCACTGGGCGTCCAGGATCATCTTCACCTTCTGGCCCAGCGGGCAGTCAGCAATGGCAAACCCGAATCCTCCCGGGCCCTTCACCAGCGGCACGCTCACCAGCTCCGGCTGTAGCATCCCCGAGGCCACCTCTCCTCGCTCCCCCTGCCTCCCGTTGGGCATAGCTGCCACGACCGGCCGGCCGCTGGCGTCCGTAGTGACATAGTGGAGCTCCTGAGAGGAGCCATGGAGGACATCACCTTTCACAAGCAGCGGCTGTCCGTTGATGAGGGGCACGGCTGTCACCACCTCTCCACCATGCAGGGGCTGCTGGGGCTGAGCAGCAGCTGGAGGAGGAGGAGGCGGGAGAGGGTCGTCGCTGTCTAGATCCACATCTGGGGGGAGCGGGTAACCGCGGCAAAGGACCATGTCCACATACTGGTTGATGGGAATGGATTGGAACATCTGCACCACCTCTGGATGAGTCTTCCCCAGCACACACATCCCGTTAATCTCAACGATCACATCACCTAAGACAGAGAAAAGAAAGCCAGTGACAGTGTTTCTTTTGGAATTTAACCGAGACATCACTGCTGTACATTTCTTTGGAAAGCTCTTCTTCCTTCCTCTGTAAGACAAATCTTACCTCTAACACATCCCTTTCCTCTTCACTGCTCTCTCATATTTTCATTTTGGCAGCTCCCTGTACCTCTTTCCTTTCTCATCAGTCTACCATCCATTCCTACTTTATTCCTGTCCCTCATTCATTGACTCCAGAACAGATCTGAACAGCACTCTTTGCCACAACTACAACTATGAGTGTAGATTTCTGTTGCATCATTGTAACCATCATACACACAAACACACTAACACACACACACACACACACACACACACACACACACACAGCTCACAGCTGTTGGTTTATGTAGACATACAGGAGGCAATGGAAAGATCAGAAACTAAACAACAAAGATGTTATATAGCTTCACACCCACCTATCAGACTGTCTGCTAGAAAACTATAGCCTTGCCAGAACTAGAGTTGTTGTTAATGTCTTGTTGAACTCTGGGGACAGCATTAGGTTAAGTGGACACCACAGAGGTAAAACTAATTCCTCCAGGTGCATCATAGTTGGTACAATCTGGCTGAAGTAATATTGTAGAAATGAGCAGTTATAAACTCATAGATCTTCCTGCCAGCTAAATAGGATTTTAATGTTTATTCAAACAGGAGTATACGTTTTCCATCTCGCCCTTTCCTTTGGGGACTCTTGACATTGTGAGAGTGCATCTGCAGAAATTCCTCTCACCGGACGCCATCTTGTTGTCGTGGGCAGCAGGGCCGTCGCTGAGCACATTTTTCACCTGCAGAAACTCATCTGTGCGGTCACCTCCGATGATGGTGAATCCAAACCCCTGGGAGCTCTTCTTCAGCGCTGTGTGGTACATCTCCCCCTTCAGCTGGCCGGGGTCCGCCGTGAAGCCAGACGCAGCGCCCTTACCTGTGCAATGAAATGCACAAGTGAGTGTATGTGTGTAAAAGGGTTGTGTGTGTGTGAAGTGTTTCTTGAGTGGGAGGTGTACTCCTGAGGGAAATCCTGAACGAGTGACAAGCTTTATCAGACACAAGTGAAATCTCCAAACGGTGCTCGACATCAAACGCAGCAACACTGATTAATGAATTTGTATCCTTCTTGAAAGGCGGCAAAATCCATCCATGTCTGCATTAAAAGTCAATTATATGCATTATGTGCTGAGGATCAACACAGTAATTAGTCTTTTCTAATTAACAGGCATGATGTTATATACCTAAACTACATAAGCCCAACAATACGGACCTTTTCGTACTCAGAGAGGACCACAAACACACAGATAAACTGATATCAGATGTTAGTTTTAGAAGCTAATTTACTTGCTTCCTCCCATTATAAGACTATAGAGCAAAACGGTGATATAACACCTCTGACAGTGTCCAATTTAGGAAGATGTCCTCTCCTGTTCCCTCCATACTGCAGTCAGTGACTCAGAAAAAAATTGGTTTGTCGGCGTAGATTTTTTATAACTTGAGTAGGGAACAACTTAAGGTCAATGGCAACATCAATATGGACCAGCAGCTTGGCTGTGGCATACGCAATACACTAGATAACCAACAGTCAGGGTCACACTGCATTAAACTGAGCAGCCTCCCTATCTGGCATTACTGTGGTATCAGCACTTTAGATCATGGACACACCATTTTTTCCTCGCTGCCTGATGGTCCCTGGCCTGAACTGCCTTTTAGTTTCGACTCAAAAAGAGTAAAACTGAAGGCAGCCAGTGACAAATGGTGCAGCGACTGTGCTTCATACTGGGAGAATGTGATGGGGCTGTCAGTCTCTGGGATGCCAGAAATATCATGATACGTTTAGAAATAGTCAGCAAAATGACTGGACTCAAAGGACAAATATGCAATAAACAAATCTACTTAATATGTTAGTATCAGTTATATTATTTTTAGTATTACAAAAGTGAAGAATGGGCAATACTATATATAAAGGTAAACATATTCACCATTAACTATCTGTTTATCAGCATGCATATTAGCAGAATTTGTCTCTTTATTAGTCATAAAGCTCTTTTTCTGCACGACCATATTCTACAACTACTAGGCCATTAATTAAGAGTTTTCCCACAAGAATAGTCTCTAATACTCCATTGTTAATCAAATATGGTCTATTCTTATGTAACAAAACAGAAAACTACGAGCGTTAATAGTGAGCAAATAGCTCTAAACTAAGTCCTGCTCATAATTCACTAGTAGTTTGACACAACCCACGCAGGTTTCCTTCCTCCTCTTCACACTTCAGATCCATTATGGCACATGACTACTGCAGTAAACACACCCTATTCTTAAGTTCTTAGCCTTGAAAAAAGCTTTTAATAGATAGATAGACGTTTGGAAATCTCTGAAGGAGATATTTCTTTGTGTGCTGACTTTGCACTCCAACCACTGAATGGGAATATAACCTGTGCATCTAATCTCAAAACCTCCATTTTTTTTCAAGCTGTAACTCCTCACTGAGTATATTAGGATTGTAATTCATATACAAGGAGTTCCTGACTTACCATCAATAAACAGTTATTTGAAGGTTATTTAGGGGAAAACTCAGATAATGGCCTAGTAGGTGTAGACTATGGTAATGTAGAAAAAGGCATTAATATGCTACTAATATGCATGCTAATAAACAATTGGTGAATATGTGTACCTTAAAATAAAGTGTTATTCAAGAAAGTTCATTGTGTTGAAAAGAATATGATAAAACACTAAATGAACAATAACTGCATTCATTTTTTAACATTAATTTTCAGTAAACAATAACTACTAGTTGAATCCCAAAAAACATTATTATTAACACTACCACCATGCTGGTTAAAACTGTTAGGCTGCTATCTCAGTTACACTTTGTGAAAATGTTCACCAACAACACGTTAAAGGATAAGGTTATGTTCTTCTTATTGTCAACAAATCTTAAGGCTAATCCTAACCTGCCTGAGCCTGTCTCCTTTGGCAAAATGTACACCTTGATGAGACTATTGAGATGTGCCAGTGAAACTGGATTTTAGAAGACTCTACCAAAGCATGTGCATGGCTCACCCGAAAACGACTGCTGTGCATATGTAAATCTGAAGGTGCATATCTTCTCCCAGTTCTTCCTCTTTATCTCTGTCTTGCGCATATGGTGAGTGGACAGCGACTTCCAATCACAAAGAGCTCATTTCCATATCAAGACCGGGAAAGCATCTTTGCAGTTTGGCAGGAAAACTAAGAACTGCACATTCTCCCTCTCATTTCCTTCACTTTTATAAACACTATAACTTTTGGAGGCTATGTGAGGAATTTAAATGCAGCCGCTCTCAGACTATCAAATGGTTCAGCAGCCACAAATGTCCACCGCAGACATAAACAGCTGTGAGTGAGCGTAACTTATCACAACCAGCGTGGACTCCAGATGTCCACACTGTTGCATGGATCAAGCAAAGCTCATTTACATAATCACATTCAAATTGCTTGATAAATGCAACACAGAATGTTTTTTTTTTCTTCCCCCCAGTGTGTGCTGAAATAACCATTTTGACTGCACGTTTGTGTGTGTTAAGGAACAGACAGAGGTAATGGAGGGAGAAAGAGAAAGAATCAGAGGGAGGAAGTGAGTGTGGCGTGTGCAAGCCTGCACTTGTGTGGGAGAGTCCAAGGAAGGTCTTTGTGCCAATGTTTGTGGGCAGACTTTGAAAGCCAGAGGCAGACAAAACCATCAGATCCACCGCGTCAAACAACCATGGTTTTTGATTTCTCATGTGTGACTCAGTTGCGTCGTAAATCTCCAGTGACATTATTCAGCATAATTGGGAAGACATCTTCTTTACTACATCAATGGAGCAACAGCAGCTGCTGTCTCCAAGAATGCACCTTGAACGGCAGAATCTAAAAAGTGAGGCCAAGAGTTGACCATCGGGGGAAAGTACCAAGTACACAATGTCGACAACCAAATCAGAAAAATGCAGGAACTCAACACAAAGCTTGGTGTGTTATATGGATGGGAAACGCCACAGTATAGTCTCCTATAGCAACACCTCATGTAAATATATCGACCTGAAAGTTGCCAATATTCAACCGATAAATAAGACTCCATGACATTAAAATGACACTGGGAGAAGTGCTGAAAAACAGCATTTTGGAATAGAAATTAGGTCAAGGAAACCCGTTGTCGTCAAAAATTAGAATGGAGAAATAACATTTAACAAGAATTGTTAAATAAAGACAGTGGGGTCCAAAAGTCGGAGACAACTTTCCTTTTCTAGTGAATGGTAAAGTGGTATCAGACTGTTGGAACTCACTGTATATGTATTATTTAAGTTTATATCTCTTTTGTGTTTTAACAGTACTGATTTCCATAAAAATAAATCTCTCTGGGAATCTCATATCTTGGAAAACAGTAAAACTCTGAATCTTTGCCTGAGGTGTAACTGCCAACTGACGATGCTTTGGTTTCATCATAGCAACCGTCTGACAGCTCAGTAGGTTGTGTAATCGGTAATCAGGGGCGATACGGCAGTTTCTTCAGTCCCCGCACACCTGAGCAGAGAGATGTCTGATTATGCTTGGCCTCTCTGACGTGCTGGTCCACCAGCTGTTGCCACATGCACCTCTAAAAGCCGCCCTCCTCCCCTGCATTCCCTCTCTCTCACTCCCTGAATCCCCGCCAGCCCTAGCCTGTCTATCTCCACTGCTGCAGCACTGTAATCTATTATACATCCATGGTAATGAAAACATACTTAATTCATAATGTTTATTGCGGGAGAAAAATGGCTTGTCAACCTAAAGAACAGACCATTACAGGCGAGCTGACAAGAACATGTATTATGTGAGTGCACCAGGGAAGAAAAGACTGATTTTGACAATCTATTATTGTTTGAGGCTACTTGAAGGTTGACACGTTCAGCTGACCTTGCGTGAAGCGATGGCGTTCCCACTGCTTTCTATTCCCAGAAAACATATTTATCAACAGCACACTAACTGAGGTGTAAGGGTCAGCCTCTGCACAGAGTATAAGCCAACGTAATTAAACTACAATTATAGTTTAGACAATTAGCTGGTGTTCATGTCCAGAGTGATTTACAGTGAGTACAGAAATAGAATAAGCTCAGTGAAAATGTCCAATAAAGCCAAAACTACTCCTATTGTTCTGGAATATCATACATAAAAGTGAAATAACAGAAGTGTTAGGTCAATTAACAGGAGCACAATAAGGGCAGAATTAGCTTATAAAGTGTAGTGCAAGGTCTTAAAGCAGCAGCGAAGTGTGTCATCATTTTAGATGGCGTCACTCTTACTGGAAATTCTTGTTCTTTCCCAAACAGACAATGACAGTGCGAGTCAGAAAGCTGGTGGAAGCAATTATAGTTACACATGTATATACATGTCTGCTAAACCTGAGGGAGACAGGCTGCAATATCAAGATGTATTTTTTTTTTTTTAAAGGTCACTGTGTTATAATAGCAGTGTGGTCGTAACAGTTTTCTGTGTGTCCTTTATTGAACTCTTCTTTTGTTATGGCATACTGGATGTTTTTTTTTTCCCTCCTAACAATCCAAATGAAGAGGAATTTGAAGAGGGGGACATGTTCTGCAGGGCTGTCGTTACCTTGAGAAGGTGTTGCCGTGGCTTGTTGGATCACAGCTGTCTCCTGGCTCAGCTTCTTCTTTGCCTCCAGGACCGGGTTCTCAAACTGGGTTTTCTGGTTGATGTGGCTAAAAAATCAATAGACTCAGATTTAAGAGGAGAGACTTCTAAACACACCCATTTTTGGTTTTTAATACATTTTATAAATAAAAATTAAGTGAGTAATAAAATGTGCAAAAAGTAAAGGGGTCTGAATAACCATTTTTCTGCAATTAATTACGTATGCACCTTCCCTATAATGCAACCATGATTTTCTAATAGACGGAGACTATAGTGGCGCCACTATGAATACGTTCATAAACACAGCACACATACAGTAAAGGCTGGCTTGCCTCCTCTTTATGGGGGGAAGCTACTATGGCTTTTAGCCATTTAATATTGTAGGAAATGAACCCTGTGACTGCCAGCAACATCCTGTTCCTCTACAACAAGGTAAACAGCCTGTTGTCCCCTGGCATGCAAACCGCAGCCGTTGTTTCCTAGTGAGCTCATTTCAAGCTAAAACACTGGCAGCTACAAGCTCTATCTATGTGCCATTGACTCTCCTTGTCTAAAGAGTGAGTTTCTCTCTCATGTCACTTCTACCTAGGAGGGATCCTTCTGCAGTCTGAGCAATAAAACAACGCGAGCGTTCCCATTTTCTTTTCATCACAACAGATTGCTACCTCTCCTTCCTGCCCCCACTCTCCACCCTCCATGCATTCTAGTTGAAAATCTCCCCACTTCTCCCCACTGCTGTTACAATGGCTGTGTTTCACTGATTTCCCGCTGCGGTGCTGAGCACCAAAACACACTTTGCACACAGACAAATATACAAACAGTATGCAGAGACGTATACCCAGACTCGCATTCTATACACACGCTTACTAACACAAACACAGGCAGAACACAGTGAGAGCACAATCAGCGTTGTGTTCACATGCAGGTCACTGCGATGTTACCCGCTGAGTTTCATTTTGCCACCCACTGATAAACAATGGGAAAATCTGATCAGAATCTTCAACTGTTCTCCAGGTAAATGCTTCCTGTCTGCATGTTACATAACTCAGAGCATCCTCACCTGAGACACCCAAAATGAGCTGTGTGCTAGATCCATTTGTTTATTTTTAGACAGTATTGATTTATGCCGGTCCACTGCTAATGTACACTAAGCAGTGTAATGTGCACTTGTGCTGTGATGCCTCTGGTGAAATGTGTTTGTGCGCTATGTGCATCTGTGATAAGACAATTTACGCTGTTTCTGATGACGGCAACCGGACTCCCTGGAAATTACATATATCAATAGATGCATAACACTTACTCGACATAGTATGTGCCGTACTGCGGATCATCAATTTCCTCCCAGCCATAAGGTAACTCTGCAAAAGAAAATAATGTTACATTGTGTAGTGGAACAATGCAAATAGGGCACACACACAAAGATAACAGAAGACGAAAAGTAGGCACTGTATTTAGCAGACAGTCATCTGGGAGTTGTAACCCATTCAACATGGTGGTGAGATACAGCAGTAGCTACCAGTGTATTTTTCCCCCTGACTGGGACATTTAGCATAAGAAAGTAGCCATGAAAATAGCCTACAATAATTTAGTGAACATCTCTGTGGTTTCAACAAGCAGGCCGGATGAAACGGCTGATGTACATCATGCCCTGATGAACATATCAGGCAGAGGGAGGGAGAAAGAGAAAGAGAGAGAGAGAGAGAGAGAGAGAGAGAGAGAGAGAGAGAGAGAGAGAGAGAAAGAGAGAGAGAGAGAGAGAGAGAGAGAAAGAGAGAGAGAGAGAAAAGAGCTCTTCACGCAAGAGAGAGCTTTGGAGTTGCTTTTCAGAAGCAACACACCAACTCGCTTTTCCGTCCGCCTGTAAAAGTCCATTAAAACCAAGCTGGAAGGGTCCCACTCTTTCAGCCGTGGCCACTCACTGTCTCTGCCTGCACTTAAGCCCACATTAGCATCCTGGGGATACAAAGGCACGTCTGGAATTCCTTAAAGTAGACCTCAGCACTAGATTTCAGAAAAATTAAGCTGCTTGACTGTGATGTTCAGGGTTAATCTTGGGTGACATGTCATTTTGGAAGAGAAGTTACACTGTCATATTTTACCTGTCTGGTTATTTGATTAACTGTGTGAAAATATGTGAAGTGATGGATCACGTGATGTATGGCAAATACACTAGAGGTCTGCCCTTGTGTAAATACATGTGCAGCAGCTAATGGAATGACTGTATGCTTGAGCAGACTAGCTGCGTAGTGCAAGTCTACATACCTCCATCCTCACACTTCTCTGGGGGCTTCGCCTTCTTTGCCAAGCGGGGGTCCAGCCACGTAGTTGTCTTTGTATTGTGACTGCAGAGCAAAAAGAGCAGCCAGGAAACATCAACAATAAAAACCAGCATGTGCCAGCAGAGAAATCGCTGCTGAACCAGGAGTAGCCAACCTAAGGACGTGCCAGAACAGAAGAACAGCAACAGTATTCTCCTGTGTAATATGCTCTTGTGCACAAGGGTTACTGGATTCATCAACAAACATCTGATCCATTGGTTTATGTTCAGCTGTCACATTACTGTGTTTATGGTTAGGTGGCCTTTTCAGACGGGAGGGGAAAAAAAACCCTCTGAATGTGAAACACGACAAACTCGTTTATCCTCAAATGCGTTAAACAACTGGGGTGTGTAATCAGGAGGAAAATCACAATGGTCTTCTGATATTTTCAGAGACAAGTGGCTTAGAGCCAAACATGAATAAAACACACAGGCCTGCACGCACACGCACGTGTGCTTGTATGTCCTCCCACACACATATAGTATAGCCCTCTGTGAGAGGTTTGTTTACTCGATTTTTCTAAAATCAAAGCATCGATTGGTTCAGAGAAAGAGCTTAATAATATGTATGAAAACCTGGGATTTTAAAGCTGTGTCGTTTGGTAAAGAAAGCAAGTGAAACAACTGTGGCTGTCAGTGGGAATAAATCGGAGTATTTACACCTTCTTGACGCTCTGAGCTCCATCAAAGTGGGGCCTAGAAATATTTAAACTCTTGTCAGTCACGTCTGTTATCATGGAAGGATGAGTATGTGTACACTGTACCCAGTTCATTCTTTCTCTCCCTTTTATGTGAACGTGATGCTGTCGAGCTGTTGACTTGTAGATCACAAAGCCATCATTACACACACGCAGGATCAAACCTAACCCCACTGCTGGGCTGATTAGACACTGATTTGATACTGACAGACACATTTATCTGTTTTTCATTATGCATAGATAGTAGTAAATACAAATACACTATGACATCAGACACACAAATATCACTTTCATTTTTAATATCACATCTTGCTGCCTACCCCACTGCAGTTGTAAGATGACATAATTAACATAAGTAACAGCACTCAAGTCGTCAGTTGCCCTCAATTTCAACACTTATCATTCAGAGCATAGATTGTTCTGTACCTGATGAAACTAAAGTCAAAGCTAATGTGTGTAGCTTCCTCTTGCTGCTTGTGTTTTGGCTTCTGTTATTCTACTTTCCTTATCATCACATGAAGAGACTCCAAGTCCACTGGTTCAAACTGACAGTGTAAATATTTAATAGCTCACAAATATATAGTTTCATTTATACAACTAATTTCCTAAAACAACTTTACTCAAACAGGGGTGATTTGCATTTGTTGGGGATAATTTTCAGCTGCAGAATAATACACACATGTTGCACTAATTAGTGTTTGGAGCAGCAGGCCAGTTTATGTGGGACTGATATGTTCATGGTAATGAAGGAACGTTTCACCCACTGCAATGCTGTGGCTCACTGAGAGTTGTTGGATACACGGACAATTCTTGTTTTTCTAATGGGAAAACACAACATTTTACAATTCTAATGGCATTTGTGGAAAGGAAGAAAAATATAAAATATTGTCAGACTGTCAGCTGTCCTTCCTTGTCTCAGGCTACCTACAGTTGAAACTCCATATACATGTAATTACATGGGATATTATTTATAATGTCCAATTTAAGGTGTGCAGTAATGTCTGAATTTTTTGGGTTTGACAGTATGTGAAAGCTAAATGTGTTTTATAAATTCGGATTCATTGAAATGTTTGCACTAAAATGCAAAATGTATTCAGTGCTGCGAGCAATGATCGATTTCATCCTCAATTAATCTGCTGATTAATTTTTTGATAACTTGTTTAGTAACTAAAATGTCAGAGAAAGTACAAATGGCCATGTGTTCTCAAAACCCAAAGGTTTCCTCTTCCAGAACAACAGTTAAAACACCCAAATCGACCGAGAGTTTATAGAAATTAAAATCATATATAAAAGATGTAAATCCTGATATTGGAAGACGATGATACATGTGGTGTTTTTATTTGATAAATCATTTCAAATACAGTAATTTATTGCAAAAAATGCTGATATATTTCAGTTGATGCACATTAATTAGTCAACTGACTAATTGCTTTAGCACTAAATTGTTCACATGACCAGTGGGTTGCGTCTGTCACTTACTCTATGAAGTAGACCATCCCGGTCTCAGTGTAAGCCATCTCCCAGTTAAGAGGCAGGGGCTCCAGGCTGTCATCGCGAGGAAGCGAGCTCCATGTGCGGAAGTCCATGGAGCTACTGGACTGGGTATAGCTGGGCACCGCTTTCCGCCAGTCTGCCCTCTCTTTGTGCTCTGGAAAGAGGAGCCGAAGAGTGGATTAAAAAGTGGAAGAATGGGGAGAAAACAGAGCAAACCAGAGAGGAAGGTTTGCCTGCAGGAACACCTCTGCCCTTCTGGTTTCCTGCCTGCTGCAGGGAGCGGAGGGAGGCCTTATATCACTCATAGGATTTGCATGTGAGTGATGGTGTGCATGTCTTTGCCAAAGGGCTGTTTTGCATTTTGTGTGTGCGCACACTGTTAATTCTTAGGCCTATGTGTATGTGTGCATTTCCCTGTGGGCTGCAATGATGAGACAGGGATACATATTAGATAGGGCCATTTGAACCCTGAGGCGGTTTCTGTATGATAATATTTTACCGCTGCTCTTCACATACATTTTTCCTGCATCTGTGGACACTCCCCTTTAATGAGAAGCTGCTCTACAATGAACATGAAACATACAACAAAGGCCCTCTTAATTCACTTAGCACTTCATGCCTTCCCTCAGAAGACGGTTATAAAAGGATGAAAAACGAATGCTTTTCATCCTTTTCTTTTCATGTGATGCTAACCTCCTCACAACGGAGGATAATGCCAAAATATGTCATGCACACCACAAAAAAAGCATTTCTGGGGGATGTATTTCCTAAAGATCTTTCCACCTGAATTTTAGATTGGGTATAAAATTGCTAAAAATTCAACCACAGAACCCTTCAGCAGCATCAGTGTGTTAGTTATCTGCAGTTTCTGAAAGGCTTTTTTCTTTCGCCTCTCTGATCAGAAACACGGCTTCACATTTAAAGACAACAAACGTATAATACTGCATCTGCTCCAGTCATGTAAACACTTGGAGAACCAGACAGAGGGCAGAGCCTTGAGGAGAACTGAGGTCTTCAGTAAAGGTTCACGGCAGGGTGAGGGCCCACTCCATGATACGAGTCAGATGGGTTATGGAGGGACAGCGGGAGAGGGAGGGGGGTTGATAACGACAGTCTGAGCGAAGATGGGAGAAGCTGCAGTCAAGAGTTTAGAGACTTAGAGCTCACATTTTCCATTAACCTCTTTTTTCATTCGACCATAACTCTGCCCATCTATGGCTGGTCTGAGACTCCTCTGCCACAGCTGTGGGCTGTAGCGGAGCAGTCAATTGTGACTGGTTTCTTTCCATAAAAAGAACTCCTGGATGTCCGGGCATCATTTTGTGTTTGATTTCAATATGACAGAACAGTTGGGTAAACAGACTTTGGATTTCTGTGAATCCTTTGTACAGCTGAGCAAGCAGTGTTTGCGCCGTGACTGTCACAACAATGTTTCATTCAGTTCAAAAAAAATAAATAAATAAAAAAAAATTCAGCCTGGACCCCAATTCTCTTACTCTAAAAAACCCAGGTATGGCGCACAGTATGTAACCTATTTCTGTTGCAGGCTTGTTCTCCTTGTCAGCATTAAGGACGGATTTGCTCCGTAGAGAGCTGAAGAGTTGTCCTGATTGATCACATACACGGTGTCCTGCTCTCTGGATCACACTTTCCCAAGGTGACCTGTGCGGCAGTATATTAGGACGTAACAGTAACAGCATTGCAAGTGGAAGATCTATTAGCAGTGTGGCTATCACATTTGAATACGTGTGAGAAAACTGTCACCTTGGAGACAACATGTGAACCCTGTTAAGTCACTGAACGTAGCTCAGTAGCAGACCAGTATTAAATGATTTAATCAGCCAAAACAGTTTAACTTCTGCACTATCTAGCCACGCAGACATTTTTTTATCTTGTTTGTCCAGGTTTTGAGAAACAACCGTTGACAGTGAGGTCTGTGGATTATCTACAACAGAGCTGCAACTAATGTTTATTTTCATTATCGACTAATCTGCAGATTATTTTCTCAACTAATCAATTAATTATTTTGCCTATAAAATATCTGCAAAAATGGTTGTGTTACCATTTTGCTCTGACTAACAGTCCAAAGGGACTCAGTTTACTATTATGTAAGACATGAAAAAGCAATAAATTCTCACATTTAAGAAGCTGGAACCAGCAAATGTTTGTGCTTTATAAATGAAAAACAAAAAAAATGTTGGTTGTTATCAATCTCCAACAAAAAATGTTGGAGATTGATAATAACCAAAACCCTGGAGCTCAAATCAGGTCCAAATTATATTGCCATAAGTCTGTGTGTTATGTTCTCTCTGGCCCAGATACAGGTCCAGGTCCAGATCCACATCCAAGTCCAACAATCCTTGGGTCTACTGTGGACAGGTTCTGACTTTCCTTGGGTACCTTTTCAGAACATGACTCCTTTTTTTAAAACTAGCTTTTGCACGGATCTATTTGGACCCTCTACTCTGAGCACCACAAACAAAATGACATTCGCCTCCATCGTGTAGGGTTGGTGGCAGAAATCTCAGAGACAGAGATGAATCTCCAACACCTGCACAAATAAGACCATCACTACAGTATATCGTCACGGTTAGATACCAACAGTGGTATGTGGTTTTGGAATTTGGGGGAAATTGTCCTTTAAAAAGCACTGAAGGTCAAATCAGTTCAGTTTCATGTACACAAAACAGTATATCAAACTGACTTGCAGCAATAGTTACATTTCCATTTGTAACAAATCTCCCCCATCTGGCACCTTTTTAAGAAAAAAAAAAGGGTAAAATATAATTTGATCTGGGTCTACAACACAATACAACCTTGACTGACAAATAAATGAGAAGCAGATGGGATACGAGCTTAAGAAAGATGATCAATCTACACAATCTGCAACAAGCCAAAGTCTTTATGTCTCACGAGACAAACAGACAGTGACTTTGACCTAAAGTGGCAATTCCACAACCAAAGGATAAACAGAGTACGGCAGAATCTCTGTTATTTAACATGACGTTCTGTGCTTTGACATTTACTGACCAGGCAATCCATTGACCAGCGGTGGCCTCTCATCATCATCTTCCTCCTCAGGGACTGCGCTGTCCTTCCTGTCCATCTTACTCACTGAGGTGGTGCGTTTCCTCGGAACCTCGCCACCGTAGTCTTCATCAAACAGCACCTGATCCACCAGGTCAGGCTGCACCAGGTTGGGCTCCGCGGGAGGCTTCGGGGTCCCATAGTAGTTACCTTAGAGAGAGAGAGAGAGAGAGAGAAAAAGAAAGATGGAGAAAAGAATAAGAGAATGAGAGACTTTTAAAATAACACAACCGCAGTCAGAGAAACCATCCACCATGTCTAACATCACTCCGATTCACCTGATTTAAATCAAAAAATAATTCCCTGAATGTCACACACCAGCCATCACTCATGGTCGACTATGTACAAGTTTCAGAAGTCTGCTTCCTCTGCATGACGTTCACGTCTCTTAATCCCCTGCTTTGTTTTCCCTCGATAACTGCACTACGGGGCTGTCATGACTCATGTAACATTAAAATCACTTCACTTGGAATTTGCCAGCAACTAATTACACTGATCATTGAATACAGCAATTATCTATCTCTCAGCTTGCTTTTTTTCCTAATGAAGAAAAACCTTGTGTTACGGATTATAATTATTCAGTGGGATAACAGTACTCCGTAAAAGGGGGAGGGGGGGGTTGAAAAACTTTGCTAAATCATCTGCTCATTTAGCTCGTGGGGTGATCCATCTATGTATGGCTGGTGAGCAGTATGTGAAACTCAATTTATTTGTGGTGATTATTCAACCTCTATTAGGATTATAAATAATGTGCATACTAATTTCTATCTCTACCATTTATTATGATTATTTGTGTGCTAAATGCTTCTCTGTGAGATGTGTTTATGCAATAATATCAAATTAATGTTCTGGCAATCCATTTGTGAGGTCAAATATTTACTCAGTTCCCACAATAAGCAATCATCAGATTGAGTCTACTCAGCTAAATCATGATTTATAATTAGATTAATTAAAGAATAGGGAGAGGCACCACTGGGAAATAGGGATTTTCAGCAATTTAATTAGCCTCCATAAACTTGATCTTATTTTCATTTGGGCCCAGCTGCGTATGGGACCGTGCTATTATGAACCTTTGATGTACTTAAGCATGAACATGCAGACATGACAAATGCTGCACTATAAGGGCAGCATTTATCAGCTCCAGATCATTTATAACTCGGTACAAAGAGGGAAAGACGGCAACGGCATGCATGCCAGGAAGAACAGAGGGCTCTGAGGAAACATCATAGTCATTCCAGTGGCTTTACAGCACGATACAGTAACATCACAACCGCTTTTTTGATAAGTGAGCCCATCTTGAGTCTGGCCTTCATCTCCTCAGGCGTGCCAACTATAATAAACAGCAAAATGGGTTAATGCAGCTATGCTCAGATTCCTCAAAGCAGCAGAAAGGTTGAGGAGGAGAAGGAGGCTGGATGAAAGCCCGCCCCCTCCCTCCCTGTCACTCGACTCTCTGTTTACTAAGCGACACTCATCCGCATTTGTCAAGGATGGCTTCATTAACAGGAGAGATAGCAAGGAGAGATTGGGTCTGCTGGCTAATCTCCGCCTGTCTCCTGCCACACGTTGACATTCATCAGACAGACGCTACCCCTGTGATTAATTACTTACAAACATGTCTCTTGGCCCCCTAATAAATGTGCGTTGCAAATATAGAGGTGTGTGAAAGCGGCGTGTCAGTGAAGATTTGTGGCACCATTTGCCATTATAAATGGCGGGAAGCCTCATAAGCTGATGAGCAGGGGAGCTCGTCTGACATTACTTGTGATCCTCGTGTCACAGGGTTGATGAGCCAGGAAGAGTGAGCCTCCTCTTTCAAAGTGCGTGCAAGCAATTTCATGGTGGTGAAATCAGCTACTCGTAATAAAAAGACTCCTGTTGTCAAGGGCACTATGCATAAGCTACACAAGGTCATGAGCGCTCTTTTATCTCGCCAAGATCATGAGCAGACAGTTACAGTTACAGAGCTACACAACCACAAATCCATCCACCCAGTATGCCACACATCACATCTAATGTATGAATACAGCTCTCCCATTCACACCCAATTTAATCCACTGTCTGTTTTCCTTCCTTGTTTAAATCTGACTCATTATCACAACGGGGATTCCAAAACAACAGGTTTGAAGTGGATCTCAATTTGGCAGAATTTCCTGTTCCCTGGTAGAAGATTAGCAATGTCGTTTGTCAGAAGAAAAAAAAAACCCTCTCTATGTGCAGAATTTAATTTTCCTGGCAGTTGTCCCTCCAGTCTTGCACTTCACTGCACTGGACTGTTCAGCTCTTGTCCTGCTGCTCTGAAAGAGTGTCCCAACCTGACCCTCAGAGGCACAGAGACTGAGGAGGGACCACAAGTCCAGAGAGACTTGCTCTCAGCGCCTGGCACAGATGGCTTATGTGTCTGCTTGGCAGGCAACCTGGGACCCTCAGGACCAACATGGAGTAGCTGGCATGTACCCTAACACTCATAGAGCAGCTTGGACCCACAGAAACAGTCTGACCCTGGCTAGGTATGCATGTGTGCTGTGTCTTAACCTCTGATCAGCATTTATTGAGAGAAGGTGATGGATACACAGAGTCACAGATGACAGGGTGATTTATAAAAGAGGAGAATAGAGAGTGTTTAAATTGAAATTATCTGTACAATGCATTAAATGACTCCCATAAAATATCTTCTAAGTAGAGAAAAACTGTTATACATGAACCATTAACATAATGAGCATTCAGGCAAGTCATTTGGGACTATTAGTGAGACCATTATGATTAGCTAAGAATCCCATTAGCTTAGTACCTTGAGCACAGCTCACTTACTGTGCACTTTTAAACTGGAGGTAATTCATGAACTCTTTACAGGAAGAATACAACCCATGTGACCTATACAAGAGGGCGTTGTTTATTTCCCTCTTTTCTCAAGAAAAAAATAGGCTGCTTTTGAAGCACAACTAAATGGAGTAAATCCCATTCCACGATCCAATTACTTCCAGCTCCTCTTTGAGTTGACTGTGCCGCTGAGAGATCAACACTCTCTGCCACACTAGCCATGGAGGGCTTGTGCTGACTAGGTTTAAGAGAAAGAGAAGGGGGGGGGGGCAGCCACTATCAGAGTGTTCAGTTCTCTCTCAGGGATAGTATACACTGAAACCTTCCAACTTTTGAGGAGCTAATCCACACATCTGCGTGCCGCCAAGGCAGTGCTGCTTCCACAGGAAAGGAGGTTTCCATTGGGAGCGGAGGAGCTCAGCACGCCTCTTTATCAACACCCGCTCTCTGTCATATGCTCTTCCTCAGTTCGCTCTCCATTTCTCCCCCTCTACCCACAGTGAACCTTTCTATAAAAGGTGTAAATCCCGCCCGGCTCCGGCTCAGAGATGAAGGACAGCTTGTGGGCGACTTGGCAGCTCTTGAAACCTGATCTTCGAGTTCTTAGATGATCTGTCCCGACACAAGGAAGGACGGGATTTATATATGTGCAAAGATGTACAAGTGTGTCCTCATATGTGTGTGTGTGTGTGTGCGTGTGTGTGTGTGTATACCTGTGTGTGTCTAATGTCATTGCTGCCACTGTGCTACAAAGATGAGGGTAGGGGGGACTGGCACCTTATCACAGGGATCAGGGACTGTTGGAAGAAAACTGCCTCAACAGGCCCATCACGCTTCATGTTAAAATATGCACATCACCATCCGTAAATGCACACGCACACACACACACACACACACACACACACACACACACACACACACACACACACACACACACAAACTTCCTCAGATACACGGATGCAGACACACACTTGTGCACACCCAGAGGAAGCTGCTGTCAGCCTTAAGGCGCTTTCTCTCTGGATGAGGATTTGACTTTATCTTTTAATTCTCCATCATATAGGAAGCACAAGATGCAGCTGAATGGGAATGGGAGAATGGTGCAGAAGAAGGTCCATTCATGCGACCAGAGCTTGCCCCTCAAACATTTAGAAAAATCCTCTCCCATTTTACAGCAGCTTGGATTTGCAGTGAGAAAGAATGAGCTTAAAGAGAGCAGGAAGATTATCATGTTATTGCCATAATCATTGCGCAATGTGAGAGAAATCCTCCGTTCCAATCCCCTCATGACACAAATACACTGCGACCGTCTGACTTTCTAAGACCTCTGAATGCAGGGCAAGTGCTTATGCTTCATTGTAGTGTAAGGTGTTAGAAATGGTAAATATTTGGCCATTCAGCTGGAATATCCCTCATTGTGTAAACTTCTTACTGGAAAGAACATGCCTCTTCTTGTCTTCTTGTTGTTAAGTAGAAGTCACAACTGACTCACATGTTAACTGCAGCTACATGCTGGCAAACGAACATTTATGAAATTATTTTTTTTTTAAGAGAGGTGGTGTGGGAGGGGTGCGTGTATCTGTCTGTAGCTGCTTTTATACAGAGATCCTCGCCGATAAGAAGGCCGTCCATTATGCTGCCTTTGCTTGTTTACACTGAGCCAAACAAAGCCGGTATAAAGCCGCCCCCGTGTGTGATTTTAGATAGCATGGCGGCGTGACGTGTAGCACAACAGCATCAACGTCTGTCCCACCTTTTCCGCAGACATCAATTTGGCTCCGTGACTGCCTCCACGGCTGGCATAAAGGCGGAACAACAATGCCCTCCCTATTCCGTGTTTTTTACTTTTTATACAGAACAGCGAGGCGGAATAAAGGTGCGACATTCCCACCTTGAACTGGCTGAGTAAAAGAGGTCTGTGAGAGGAGAGAGGGAGGAAAAGGAAAAGGCTGGTTTATCCCATGAATAAAGCACGACTTGAGAGTAAGAACACAAGCGGGACCTCCTGATGTGTGACTGTGCAGCCAGCCGGTGGGATCAGCAGGTTGACTGGTTTACATAAGGTCACCATCAGGTGCTACAGCTGCTTGCATGCTCCCACATTATTGTGTGAATATGTACTGTACACTGTATTAGCAAGAGCGGACACAGAGGTGCTGACACAGACTCATAGAACACACAGAGGGAAGCAACGTACATGGCCACACAAGTAAATTTAAAGACCAACACACACCACAAGTGTGCATGAGTGTTAAATTCAAACATAGAACAAGCTCTCTCTGCGTGAGTGGACCGTTGCTTATGATTTCACTATATGAAAAATGTAAGAAGACAACATGTAGGTTCTGCCCATATAATTCAATGGACTTCTAGCTGGTAGCACCCTAAAGGATTTCAGGAGACTTAATAAAAAGGCAACAAGTACAGCCTGCCCCTTTTTTGCATGTGTGTGATGCAGTTAGCACTTACATATTGCATATTTACATTTTAATGAACCTTCTGCCACATTTAAATGCTCAACTAACCCACTTTTGTTACATTTGGCCTTTACAAGTAGCTGCAGTTAGCAGTTAAAATGGACTGAATGGTTGACGTATGTCAAAGATCTTTTTCTGCCAGATTCAAACTCAGATCAGTGTTTCAGGAAACCAGCTGTAGCCGGGATTTTAGAAACGCTAAGGTCATGAGACCAAGCACCTCAAAAAATGTATCATAATCTGCAGTTGCATTTTCTGTAGGTATATCTTCCTGAATTGTATTTTATCACAGTCACATGAAAAGATATTCAGTCAAGAAATAATGTGTAATATGTGTATTGGTAAAAATGTAAACTCCTCTTTAAGTCAGTAAAACTTCACAATCCCAAAAACAACACCAGACATATGACTGCAATGGTGGTTATCACGGTAACCTACACCCTGTTTTAGTGTTTGGGACAGAATAAGGAATCTGAACCTGCACCGCACCTGTCATTGCTGGTTCTCTCTGGCTCTAAAAGGCTGGCTGGTAAAACATTTACTTTCTGACAAATGTAAGGTTTATGTTAATCCTTGCTGACAAAAAAAAAAAGTTAAACCCTTGTGCGAATTTTTACAGTATTTCCATTTATATTTAAATCTCAGGTCTGCATACTTCATCCCTCAGTGGCCCGCTCTACACACAGAGTGCAGAAACTGAATAGTGGAGCTCATCTCAAGGGCTGCGAGTATCGCTGCTAATCTGCCTGTCACTTCCAACTAGTCTTTAATCATGTTTCACTGATCAATACATTTCATCCTGCTTGTCACCATTTCACAAAGGCAGGCTGTAAGTCATACTGACTGTGAATATCGAGCTTACCCTCAGTCCATTATAGAGAGCTGTCAGCGTGAATCTTGTAGGTAAATGCATGCGGCCACACACAGGTCTCCAATACCCTTAACACTGCGGTGACACCTACCATCATAGGTCCCACTCTCCAGGAGAAGGCCACTCTCCTCCAGGATCCTGAAGTCGCCAACACTGATGAAGTTGTAGTCAACGCCGGGCACCTCCCCCTCTCGAGGAAGTCGCGTGGTGCCTGGGGAAACAAGAAGAAAAGAAGAGAAACGCATAAACATACATGTCCCAACATGTTCCAGATAAGAAACATAAGCGCAAACAAGTGTAGATAAGACAAGCGTGTGGAAAATGTTGCTGTTGGGTGGAGATGGAGACTTTAGAGCATCTGTGAAAACAGGGTGTTTTTGCAGTAATGACATCAGCTCACAGCTTCGGAGCTGAATTCATCAAGTGAAACGCAAACACATTCAAGGTTTTCACAGAACTAAAGCAAAATTACAAACATCCAGCTCCAGTTCTTTATTGAGCATCTGCTTCCTGTCTTTCAGTGATGCAACAATCATGGGTTTGGCTGCTGAACTTGTAAATATAAAGTTTTAGTTCACTACAGATGCACTGCAGTTTGAGAACAATCTTTAACTGACATCTGACATCATCCATGATTCACAAGACACAGAGGATCCCCTTTGTAACAGTGGCTTTGAGATCTATCTCTGCACAACACTGTGGCACATTTAAGGAAGGGTGGGTATTGCATATTAGAACAAAGAGCCACAAAGACCTTGGTGCCATCCTGTGAAAGATGGATAATTAATGAAGGCCTGTGGAGCAGTGAGGGACGTAATTCATTTAATCCTTTTTGACTAACTGCAGCTTCTGCTAACAAGTTATTATTGGGAGGTTTTTGATATATGTACTGAATACAGCTGAAATGAAAAAAAAAAAAAACACAGCTGAGAAAATTAGGGGAATGAAATATGATGGAAGCAGTGGGTTGTGTAACCTCCTGGTGTGGTTCAGTTTCCCTCAGTCCCATGGATTGCAGCGTCAATGCAAATGACACGAGGCCATTCTGAGTGCAGATTTTGCTCCTGCGGTGAAGCCAGTCTATTTCAATACCAACAGGAGTTCTCTTCTTCCCAAGATGAATATCCACAAGGCTCAAATGGACACCGAATGATTACATTAGCACGAGGATTATGTAAACCATATTCCATGAATAGATAAGCAGGACTGTGTCACGATTGCACTCAATGCTAATTAGGTGGTGCGCCACCAAACTTGTAAACTCCATAGAAGTAACCACAGCTGAGCAGGAGCAAAGACAGCCAGTTGTTTATTGCACGGGAGGCTGAACAGAGCGCACAGCGTGAACCAATCATCTGTGCCACATTCCATAGCAATCTCTGTCACCTAAATTTACTGTCACCCGTGGTTATGGAACAAATACATTTATTCACTAAGCCTGGTGAATCCTTTTCAGGGTCGCAGGGAGGACAGAGGGGCGAGGGTAGGAGGAGGGCTTTGAAAAAAAACTCAGGCAGACCACCAGTGGATCGCAGAGGCTAACATAAATAGTCATTTATATTCAGAAACGCAGGCAATTTAAAGCCTCAGATCAACCTGATTTCTATGTCAGAGGAAATCAGAGCACACTGAAATGATATTCAACTGAGGCCAAAAATGTCTTGCTGTGAGATGAGTCAGAAGCGGAGTATGTACTGTATCAGGATCAGAGTTTAATGACTGAATATTCTCTCACACATTCAGGCAATTTGACCCCCAGTATACCTCCGTACAACAGCAAAAAGACACAGTAGCAGCAACAAACAACAGTAGGGCTATGTATTAACTATACATTGAGGACATTCGCTGATCTGTTTGATAACAGTATGTTGCATTGAAACTAAAATTTAAATAGCATATTCTTCTACGACTACGATGCACTCTCTGAAATATGTTGCTGCATATTGCAGTGCAGCCCTGGTCAAAATTGTTGGCACCCTTGAATTTCAAGTGCATAATTCAGAATATCTCCAGGAATAAATGCAAATGAACCAGACTATTTAATCAAATGTCCAAGGTTACTGAACAAAAGAGAACTTGCATAATAGTAAAATAACACAAGCACAAATTGTAGCCTGGACACAATTATTGTCTTTTGATGAATTTAAAGTCATTTTTCAAACAAGCTAAAAAACAAGTAAGAGCTCTTGATTTTCAGTGTTCACATGACCTGAATTAGCCAGTGAATGAATCTTCATTCACAGTCATAAAAGTAATAAGTTGCACCCTAAAAGAAGAAGAAGAAGAAGTTTTTATAATAATAATAATAATAAGAAACTCATTGAGAGAAGTCTGCAAAGGTTGGTGCAGATTGTGGAAGAAACATCAGCTTCAGGCCGACCTGGAGCAATCTGGTTTCAGCCTGAACCATGGGCTCCATGGGCGAAAGCCAAGGAGGACACGACTAGTGAAAGAAAGACTCTGCAAAAACTTTCATAGATAAGCCACAGTCCTTCTGGGATAATGTTCTATGGACAGATGAAACCAAAGTAGAGCTGTTTGGGAATGCAGTGCATCAGTTTGTTTATAGGCAGTGAAATGAGGCCGATAAGGAAAAAAACACGCTACCTACAGTAAAACATGGTGGAGGTTCTATCATGCCCTGGGGCTGCTTTGCTGCCTCCGGTACTAGAGATGACGGTCTTGGGTCTTTCAGCAGGATAACGACCCAAAGCACATAAGATAAACATGGTTGAAAAGGAGAAGAAGAACTGTTTTAAACTGGACAGCAATGAGTCCTGACCGAAATTCCAGTGAAAAACTTTAGAGAGAGCTGAAACTTGCCATTGCAAAAATAACTCCTGCAAACTTAAAAGAGCTTGGAGGCATATAGCAATGGAAGAGAAACTACCTGGAGACAGCTGCAAGAAGCTGTAGATGTTAAAAAATGATGACAGGTTGTCATTATTGCCAAAGAAACACAAATATTAGTAAAAAGGTTCCAATAATTGTGTCTAAGGTACATTTTTCATTTGTACTATTAAGTTGTTTTTTTTTCTTTTCTTCAATAAAGTTGGATGATTTTATTTTCTGGTTTTACAAAATTGGTTAATTTAACATATGAATTATGTACTTGAAATTCAGGGCTGCCAATAATTTTGACCAGGACCACAAATTTCTTGACATTTGTGGAGCCTGCACCAATTAGCAGTGCAGATTGTGATGGCCCAATGGCCTATTAAGTAACTTTATGTTGCCATTCCCTTTTGTTTTTCCACTCTCATATTTCCTCGCTAATTGGACTGTGACAGCTTCCCCGCACCCAAGCAGAGGAGGAAAATCTTTTTTCTTGAAAAAGAAAAAAAGGCTTTCCTTCCACAATGTGCCTTGATACCACAGTTTGCGTTACCAAAAGCTGTTGACATTGCATCGTGTGTGAGAATGCCAGCCTCTGCTGCTTCTCATTACCAACTTGTCTGCCTGCTGGCACTGGCTTTGGTCCCTCAAAGATGTCCCCTGTAGCCCAATTACTTGAGCCACAGTTATGTACCTGCCAAGTATCTCCCTGAGCCATCATCCTGGATGTCACACCGATATATACCATAAGTCTCCTATCGTGGATCATTCGCTGACAATATAATGAGGGCTTGCTGAGCTTTGAGGGTAGAGCCGAGTGAAAGCATCAAATCTTTTAAAGCAGAACTTTGTAAAATCCTGTCGTACTTTCCTTTGCAATACAGACATTGACACATTGGATGTGCCTTCAAATACACTGTTGGAGGCTGATTGTTCAAACAAAATGTAACAGTGCATTGATATAATATCAATACAACGCCGTTAATTAAACAAGACAAGAGAGGAGCTTGTGTGTAGAGAGGCTTTATCAAAGAAAACAAAGATTTTCTGTCAGCATATCAAGTTATTCACAGTGTCGGTTGATACATCAGGGAATAGATTTGAATTGTATTAGGTGTAGCTACAAGAGATAGATAGATCAACACTACTCTCATAATTTTGAAGCTGCAGCCAGGAGCCAGTTAGCTTAGCTTAACATACAGACTGGAAAGAGGAGGAAACACCTAGCCTGGCTCTGTCCAAAAAGAAACTACCAACAACATAACTTTTTCTGTATTAAACCAGACCACAATCGGGTCGGCTGGGGCTCAGGATGTAGAGCGGGTTGTCCAGTGGTTTGGTTCCTGGCTACTCAAGTTTGCATTTCGAAGTGTCTTTAGGCAAGACCAAGATACTGAACACCAAATTTCCCCTCAATGTATCATGGGTGTGTGAATGTGCGTGTATGGTAGAAAAGCGCTATACTGTATGTGTAGGGAAAAGCGCTGTATGAACGTGTGTGTGAATGGGTGAATGTGGCTTGCACTGTAAAGCCGTTTGAGCGCTATATAAGTGCAATCCATTCCATTTACTTTCCCTAACTTTAACCAAGTGCTGTGAGTGCTTAAACTTAAAAAAAAAAAAGTTTAACAATGCTGTAGCCACCTCAACTGGATGTTGTACTGCAATATCAGATATTTGAGGGGAAAACATTTCAGTGAGCATTTCACTGATGTAAATTAACAACATTTCCTCATTACATGGATATATAAACATCACTGGACACAGAGTTGTCTCATCTAACTCCTGGGAAGAAAGTGAAAAAGCGTATCTTTCAAAATGTCAAGTTATTTCTTTAATTTTATGGCCATGTGAGGTTGAAGCTATGCATTTACATGTGTCTGTCTGTCCTGGACTGAAACAAATTGTCAATTTAGTCTTGCAAGGTCTCAGGCCTGTGCACTGCTGAGACCTATTTTTCGAACCGTCTGGACTTGGAGGATGTCACAACGGGAACATCAGAGGTAGTCAGTCAGAAATGGCAGGCCTTAAATTTAACATGGTGATTTCGTGCATAGTTTTATGTTGGTGCTTCAAAAGAAAAAAAAAAAAAAAAAAAAAAAAAAAAAGATGGATTAGGGCATTGCTGTTGAAATGGCAAGAAAGAAAGAGGGAACGGGAGAGCAGTGGTTGAGTCAAACAATTTTCATAGGGGTGGACAGGTCGAGGCCAGCACTCACTTTGGGGTGGCACAAAAAGCAGAATCTTGTAGGCTACAGTTTTTTCTGCATGGCTTTGGTGCTGCACAGAGGTTAGATCGTGATGTTTATTCATGGTCATAACATAAGCCCCTGATTGTTTGTGGATGTGGAGGCAGCAAGACAGAAACAGTGCCATTTTATTTCTTTTCTATTCGTTTTTGTAGCTTGTACCTGAATCTGCTCTTTAGAGTTTGGTTCCTTTGTTCCTGTTCTTACTTTCATCTAATACATTTTAGCTTCAACGTTTGTGGCTGAGAAACAAACAGAGGAAAAAATAATCTGAATTACCAACAGGTAAACATAAGTGAACCATCCATGCAAAGCTGCTGTACCATGTATAAAACATAATTATGATTGACAGCTACTAAACATCGCAGTGACATCATCATAGCATTATACACAACCTGATATCTATCATGCCTGTCAAATGTTATACAGCAACAAACCAATAAACATGAACATACGGGCAGACTGAGTTGTCTTTCCTTTAACGAGAAGATATTTACTCCCCTTCCTCAAAAAAGTTAATGTTATTAAAGGGGCTATTTGTACGTTTTCTCTGCCGCCAGATGTGGTTTCTTGCCGGGGGCAGATGATGGTGAAAGTGTTCACTTTTAACTAATGACACAGAGTTAAGAAATACAAAACAACTTATTTAAAACCTTCTATTCTTTTATCCTACAATACAATAACGGTCAGCTGAGGAAGACAGGGAGGAGAAGGAAGATATGAAAAGAAAACAAAGGATCGGCTCCTGAAATGGTAGCAGAATCTCTCTAAGCAGAAAGGTCACAGGGCAGAGATGTATGTGTCCAAGACGTGTCCCGATTCCCCCTGAATTACTCTGCATGTGTACCTGCACCATCAGTGTGTGTGTGTGTGTGTGTGTGTGTGTGTGTGTGTGTGTGTGTGTATGCGCGCACACACACTATTGAGATGGACAGTTTGTGAGAGATCAAACTCTTTCTGCCCATCTCTAATCTGAGTGGGGAGTCCAGGGATTGCATGTGACCCTGAGCTCTCTGTCGTCTTAAAAAAAAAACGTCCTCCTTTTGTCCTCTCCAGAGCTCTTGAGAGCCTCTGGTGTTTTTGTGAGAATCCAAATGAGATGGAGCCCATCCCAAAACCCAGTGAAGGAGACACAGGGATTTACCACACATAGACAGTATAAGACCTTGCTCTCTTTGTCTCTCTTCTCCTCACTTGTCTATTCCTCCAGTACAGACAAGTCTGTCATTGCCTTGTCTTTCATATTTCTTTTCTTTCAACATGAACTATGCTGAACTAAACTGGTCTAAAAGTAGAAACTAATACTTTCATTATGGCCACAAAGTGCTTGACCTCAGCAGAATTGACTCTGTAGTGTTGGTAGCATGCACAAACACAGATCAGCTGCAGTTGTATGGAAGTACAGCAGTTTGGCTGTTAACTAAAGTGGACCACTGGCACAGTGACACAAACTATCTCTACTAATCCTCTTGCTGTTTTTGTGATTGTCACACACATTTTGGGTATAAAACCACCCACAGATTTTTTCTTATTTATCGTCAAATTGTGATGTTTAAAACATCCTAGAAACTGTTTTTGTGTTGTAATTTGTAATTTTGTGGCGTACCACTACTCCTTCAACCTGCCTTATATACCTCTACCCCAAGTATTGATTTCTGACGATGAGAAAATGACTTCTCTCTTCTTTTTGGTGCACAGCAACAAAAAGGTGAGGAGTTGAGTCTGGGCTGCATGTTTAGAGGGTGGAGCTGCTGGAGCCAAATAACTGCAGTGAGAGCAAGAGGGAGAGTGAATTCTGGGAGAAACAGACAAGCCCATTACTCAACATGCACTTTGTATTGTAGCTCCTCTGTGGTCCACTGTGGTTAAAGAAAGTTTTCTGCAGAAGTAAGTGTCATACAAAAGAGACCTGGAAATGCATGTAGTTTCTTGAGTTCTTGAGAAAAGTGCTGAAGTGATACTCCTAAAGACAGCTGATGTTTGAACTTCAAACTTTGTATCTTGTGAATATTATAAATACTTTGAGAGGAAATGTGTTAAAAAATATATATTGATGGCAGGGGTCAGTCTAGGAACCTGCTCTGGACCAGTTGAATATATGGACTTTCTTAATGAATGTGTTGATCTTTAAACATAAGAACTGCAGATTTATGTGATTATAAACCCTGTTATTAACTACTTATTACACTAGTAAATTGAATGAATGCAAAATGCTTTTGCTTTTATAATTTTTGATATTTTCATATTTGATGATGTTCACAAAATCAAGTGTACAGAAAGTGCAGAAATGAATAAACCAAAAGGAGCAAACCAAGTTTAAAAAAAAAGAAGGCAGGCGAAGGTAATTGAAACAGAGAAAGAGTGAAAGTGAAATAGAGAGGGTGAAGGATGGGAGACTGAAAGCGAGCGAGAGCGAGTGAATGATGGAGGTGCCGTCACTGTGCGAGTCCTGGTCTCTTGCTCATTAAGACAGTAATTCAAGCAGGGGATTAGAGAGTCAGATTCATGCGGCGAGCCCACTGGCTGCTGATGATGAATGGTGGTTACGAGCTGTAAAACCTCAATAACCGCCACTATTGTACATTAAAAAAAAAAAAAATAGACAGCCATGTTCGCGGTGGTAGTTCATGTCGGGGGTTTGTGTACAGGTGAGTGTGAGTGACTGAGAGCAGAGCAGAGAGGCTTATGTGTGTGGAGGAAAGAGCAGGTGAGAATGACAGGTTGCAGCGTTCCTGGAAGAGAAATCACTGATGCCATGAGTCTTGTAAAAGTCTATAATCATCTTGTCCATCCGCTGTAACTGACCAGAGATTCCTCCAGTGCTGCTGAGCTTTGAAAAAGAAAAATTCAATAACAATTCAAGTTGAACTCAACTGCCCATGAAAGAGCAAAGCTTAGAAGGTGACGGACAGATATATGAAAGAAAGAAAGAGGGAGAGTGAATGAAGGAGAGAAGGGATGGCAGAAAGAGAGGGAAGGAAAATGGAAAATAAGAAGTACTGGTGGTGAGAAAAATATCCCTTCCCCCTCCAGAAAAAAAAAAATCAGAAATTAAATATACATGAAAGGTAAGCAGCTTATTTCCTAAAAACTTTCACACTTGTGCATGCAAGTCCCCTCCGAACAAGACAGAGCAACTTCCAGCCCATGGGGGGGGGTGGAGAGCAGAGATGCTGCTTGTTTGTGACAGTGCTGTGCCTAAGACTCTGTCATCGCCTCAGGAGCAGTCGCTCTACATATGACTAAAGCCTTGACTACACTCAATTATGGCGTACGTCTGAGCGGAGTCAGGCTTCAGCAGGACGTGGTAAATATTTAGGCCAATATATCTGTGTGAACGTCACCACAGTTTCAGAATTACAGATACTGCGTCACAGTCAGCGTCTCCTGCTGATGTGATTTCACTTCCACGCGTCACATGGTGTTTTAAAAATGTCTTTTTTTTTTCCTTTTTTTTTTTATTCAGCCCCTTATAATAAATGAATCAGAAATGACCTTTCCTTTTTAAGTCAAGAATCATCTTCATGTATAAATAGGAAGTTAGAGAGCAAATTACATTGGCAGCAGACAGAAGCATTTTACCTTTAAAAAAAAGTATTTTCAAGAAAATAAACCTGTAATTCTAAATTTAGAGATGTTTGCACCAGTGTGGGAAATAATCTGCATTTCTGCAACCCACACAAACCTTAATCAGGATATTAATTTGCACCTTTTCTGTACTAACAGCCTTGTCGCTCTAATTTTGGTAATTTTCATGCTTTCGTTTCAAAAAATTACAACATTCAAGCTCATAAAACCTTTGAGTAATCTGAAAAAAAGACAGAAAATGCAGAGGCGTCGGGCTATAAATGTATTTGTTTGGTTTTTTTTCTTCTCAGCTCCTGGAAAGTGACATTTCACAGATACCAGGTGTTTTGTCTGCATGGCAAAAAGCAAATTGTACCTGGTACATCCACTCCAAAAACATCATGAACATTATCACTCCTTTCAGTGATATATGGTGCCATTTTATGCAGCAATCCTACCGTCTATTACATCAGCAGCTGTTTTGCTTTGTCAATATTTGATAAAAAAAAAAAAAAAAAAATGTTAATCAACATACTGTAAAACATACACAGCTCACTGCAGTTGTTCTTGGCTGTCCAAAGTGCCAACCTTTTTATTTACCCCCTCCATTACTGATTTCAGCAAAGAACAATAGTTTGTGACGTGCCCACTGAGCGGAGTGTCAGCGCGTGAAAGCAGAGCAGTGGAGTGAAAACACAGGGTTATTTATGGGAAGAATATTACTCTGATCACTGTGCTGATACGGCACAGGAGTAAATAAGTTACATGGGGGTTAGAGAGATGTCCTTGGCCGGATTGCTATGGTGACAGTGTGTGTGTGTGTGTGTGTGTGTGTGTGTGTGTGTTTCGTAGAGTGTGTGACAGACAGCTGTGAGACCATGACAATGTCTGTGCATTAGGTACGTGTGAGTTTGTGTTTGCAGGTACGATGTGTGCGACTCAGTCCCGCATAGCTTAATGGAAAGGGGAACATGTTAACGCTGCTTCTCGTGGGACGGATTTTCAGCTGCTGCGACGCATACAGAACATCCTCGTTCTTCCCATACGGTGCTTCAGATGAAAAAACATATAAGCACTTAAAGTAGGTTATGATGTGTGCGTTCCTGGTTTGCTGTGTGCCCGCAAGGAGCTTTTGAGTGCAGCGAATGAGGAGTTATGTATGCAGCCGTGTACGATGCACTTACAGGGGATGGTGCGTAGGTAGAGGTTGTCCCGTATGATCTGCTGGAGCTTGTGGTCCAGCGAGCCCTTCTGAAACTGCAGACTGAGGTAGTGGCGCAGGTCCGTGTTCAATACTTTACCTGCAACAACAGAGGCAGAGGCAGGAAGGGTCAATAAAAACATGGCGGCGCTCTCTCTGAAGGGTTTATGCCTAAAAGGAAATCTATCCAAGTGACATGTACCCTCACAATGTGATCAATACCGCAGCACTAGAGCAAACTGATTTTCTGCTTGACAAAACGGTTACCCTATTATAGCGCAGAGGGGTTTTTTTGGTACTTTCACAGACACTGAATGCTTAATATTGCAAAATAGACTCCTTTCTAAGAGAGTTTAGTGAGTTTCTACATAACTCCAAAATCATTATATTCAGTTAAATTCAGTTCAATACATCTGTGTGTTTTATTCCTTTTTAAAGCAGGAACAAACAATATTTATTGAAGACATACAGTGGAATACAGGCCACATATCAAAAAGGCAGATTATCAAATTAATGGCTGGTCGTCTACTTTTTTTGGGCATAGAAGATTTTCACTTGTGTTTGCAGCATTGCACATGTATGTACAGTATGCAGGACCACCTGTTCTTTCAGCTTGGAAGCTTAACCTTTGTTGATTCCAGTTTGATCACTGAGGGGATTCAGGGATAGGGCAAAGGTTAAACAGATTTTTAAACTCTGATCTCTTCTGTGAAATCCACTTCAATCGTTAAGGGTAAATAGAGATTTAGGTTACAGAGGGACATTTGGGCCTAAGAACACAACAAATGTGTTGGTGGGAAAAACCAGCGCAATGATGTACTAGAATGCTTTTCTGACTGCCTTACACACTGTGTGAAGTTTGCTTGTTAAAAAAAAAAGCCAAGAACAAACTGGACTGAGCTGAGCTTCATTGTCATCACTGCCTCCATTCGTCTGAAGCAACAAATCTGAAATCCAAACGGCTAAGTGACAGATGATGGATGCCGTGTTCATGCTCGACTGTCTTTACAGTCTCAACAATTTCACACAAGCCTCAGAAACTTTTCACCAAAGATGTGCAATGCCACAACCTCAAAAGTGAGGCGCCAGACATTTTCATACAAAAATATGAAAAAGAGTTCGCCTTTGCTCTCAACTCCCAGAAGCCTTTGTGAAAACAAAGGAAGTTCATGCAAAGTTTTATGGCAGAGGAAGACTTCAGAGTCGTCATACACAAGCTGGGAAAAAAGTTTCTCTCTGAGAGAACATGATGAGGAGTTTGGAAAACAGGAAGAGATCTTCAGTGTCTGCCTGCCCTCAGCTTCAGCGTGAGCCTCATCTCTTGACAGAAGGGGGAGAGGAGGCTTTGAAACAGTTTGACTACAGAGAAGTAATCACTTTTTTCCCTACTTCTCTCCCCTGTTCTCTCTCTGTCTCTCTTTCCCTCTCTGATGCGCGCACAGACCAAACTCTGCTCAGCACGACTCATCTCTGCATTGCTATGAATACCAATCAGCAGGACTAAAGATGTGATCTTGCTACTGTAGATGTACTGTATGTGCTAATAGAGAGGGGAGATGTACTTGACTATGGAGGGGTGACAGAATAATGATGAGCTCTGGGAATATTTCAGCACGCTTTCTCAAACCTCAAATCCTCTTTTCCTCCTCACCTCGCAACAGAAAACAACACAGGCCATTATTGTGACGCTCTTGCGGCGAACCCTATTTTATTTTCTATTAGTATAAACTCTTCCTCTCTCTTCGTCGTCTTCCCGTCTCCTCTCTCTTCTCGTCTCCTCTTCTCTCTCTCTCTCTCTCTCTCTCTCTCTCTCGAGTTTTGGAGGCCGTTGTTGACTCACATCAGAATGCCCCTCATGTCCACAGGCCTCGCTGCCATCTGACGCTGTTTCAGGAGCCGTCGTCCCGACGGGCCTGGCTTTTCAGAATAAAGGTTGCATGTTCTCCGTCTGCCTCTCCAAAGAGGGTTGCATCACAGCTGGTCTAGCAGGCAAACAGACTGAAACCGGGGAAACCAAGTTCCAATCTGGCAACCTCATCTCAAAACTGTCCCAGAATATCCTTTTTGTTCAAATTCAGCTCACACACAGGGAAATGAGACCATTTCAACAAACTACATGTGCTCCATATGTTTCTGAGGGCTAGTGATGTGCTGTAGCATCAACAATAGGAGTCAACGACGATAGCTTCAAATCAGCAAAACAGTCTTGTTGCCAACATTTTTCTATCTGTTAGTTATCCTTGGTTTACCTAAAGCCTGAACAACCACATCTATGAACTAACAACAGGCCTTTCAGTGATGTTCAGAATGTACTGAGGCTCGGCAATTTGCTGTTAATGTGGCAACAATAACAGTCAGCAATAGTAGTAATAGCAAAGATATGTGTAGTGAAGACCTTTCATAAACATTTTGGAAAGCTTCCTTTTTCGTGCATGGATGCAGATACGGGTAGAGGGAGGGTAAGATGAACTATCAGATTCAGAAATTTATTTTGTAATTTAAATGTTTTTTTTCTTTTTGACTTTCTATGACTTTGTTTTTCCTCTTTGAATTTCTCCCCGGAGTTGTCTTCCTTTTTTTGATTTCTTCCTGAAGTGCTAGGATTTTCTTTTTAGCTCTTTTTCTTTTTCCTTGTCTGCTTTGAGAGCTCAAGCTGGGTCAGGAATCATTGATGTTGTGGGCCTGTAGAGACAATTGAGACTTTGCATGCGAAATTAGGCGTTACAAATAAACTTGACTTGACTAGTTTTTGATCTTTTCCTTGTTCTCAAAATCTCCCTGAGTGCGAGCCAATCACATCAAATACTACTCTACATACTGAACGCGTAATTGTGGGCTAAAACTTTACATTTGAGATGATGAAACTTGCTCTTTGATGATGAAAGAATGCTAACATCTTCTTCTCCCAGCAGTCAAGAGCTCTCCGTAGCTCACACACATGCCCAACACATGCCAGTAACAACAACAGTCCTCAGCAGCAGATGTGTGTAGCTGTACAGTGAAGCTGCCAGGTGTGGATGTATCTGACTGTAAGACATCAGAACAGGCACAGTAACCAGGCATTGGATAAATAAAAGAAAAAGAAGAAAAAAAAAAACACATACACACACACACACATAGTGACACCATCTCACGCACACACTGTTCTGATCTGTTCATTGCAGTACAAGTACAGTGCTACAGTGCGGTCTTTGTGGCATCCTGGGTCCTGTCAGAGACTGTTAGTGAGGCTGTCGCATCAGAGAAGTTCCTCATTCCTCCTCCCCGCAGATAACACTGCTATTGTAGCAGGCCTCATTTTTTTCTGCGACGGGGGCTCAATGGGCTCTATTGTACCCCTTCAGCCATCCACTCACTTGTAGGTTATTTCTCCACAGCCATCCAGGCAGATGAACACACTGTACAGCAACTGTCAACAACAACAATAGACATTCATAGGGGGAGGGGGGGGGAATTTGGTGTCATTTCTATCACATCTCTGTCCTTTAAAACTCTTTTTTCTCAACATCTACAATTTCAGTTTTCTTTTATTGTTCACATCATTTCATTCTACTGCAGTGACGGTAGAAAATTGACCTTGATATCATGAGTTGCATTTTGAATCTTCCTCCAAACAGGCGGATCGCTTTAAATTAAGATGTTGCTTTACACCCAACTCGTATGAAGATCCTCTGCTATCTTGCCATTTTCGCACCATGTTGCCATTTCACCTAGCATCAGCAGTACTCCTCCTCTCAAACACTGGTGGCTCAGAGAAAATATCTGCAGTGACGGAAGCGGCGCCTGGCACCCCCAGTGAAGCGGCAGACTGTTAACACCCTCACTTAGACCAACACCTCGTTCGGAAGCCACAAAATTAGATTAACACTCCAAGCTCAAGACATAACTCTCTCTCACACACAAGCACATGTCATGCATCTGCTTGAAGAGATTTGTTCGACGAATTGCAAAAGCCGACATGTTAATGCTGTGTTAAAGAGTAAGAAAACGCAGACTCACTAGGAAAATCATTATGTAAGGCTGAAACACATCATGGCACTTTTACTACTGAGATCACCGTACCCAATAAAGGAGGGGGAAAAAAATCAGTTACTTTCGTGAAGTTAATTTCATTCCACAGAGCTTAATAGAGATAAAATGATGCAATTGTATTTTTTGGTGGTGCCGTAACTTTCCCTAAATCTGCCTCATCTATCGAAATTTCCCAAAACTCATGGAGAAGGTTTAAATTTCTTTTCCGTACACATTGAAATGCGAGCAAATGTCTGGTGTCTATTGCTGTATTTCATTCTGAGGCATTCTCCCTGAGGCATGTGGGACGTCCACTGGGAGGTTATTATCTCTGTTGTCTGACTGTCACTTCATTAACAGTTCTCTGAACAGGGAATATGTGATCAGGTGTGGAACTGTTCCCTGATACCTGTCTCAGTGCACTGGGTCATCTCATAGAGAGACCAAAAGCAGAAATTATACACAGTTTGCCCAAAGACGTTCGGAAAGACACAGGTTACACATGCAGGAACGTGTAACTCTCCCATGTAACACATCTATTAGACTGAACACTCGCCTTTCTTTTTTCTCTCTAATAGATGCACATGGGACTTCCACAGACTTGCTGTGAAGTAACATACAATATGCTTTTAATCCAATGATCTTTACTGGGTAACAAGTGGATTTACTTTCTAGCAGACGAACAGGCCTGACAGATTTTATTTTATTAAAGGAATCTAATCTCTCCCCTTTCGCCGAAACAGCACAGTAAAAGTCAGTGCTTCCAAAACCATTACAAATCACACTGCAAAAATGCAACAGTTTTCTGATCTGACACTCAATGGTTAAAGTCTGGTTAGGTTTAGACAGAAAAACAATTTGGTTAGGGTCAGGGAAAGGTCATGGTTTGGATTACATAACACATGATTGGCTTAAAAGCTCTACTCAGAACAACACACCAGCCACACCGTTAGTGTTTTTGCCTTCTTCTGCTTCTCTATACGTTTCTGGTTTCCTGCTTTCTCTGCATTCTGACATTTCGCCCCGAGGTGTTTCTTACACTGTGTGTTTTTAAACCCTTAACTCTAATGCTCTGCTTCACCCATATTCCCTGGCAGACAGATGCTACTGTAGACCCCTGATCTCTCTCCATCCATCATGTGATGTATGACAGGTCACCAACATCCTCTTCATCAGGTTCTGCTCTTCCCCTGTGGCACTCAGTCAAAACGGGTGGGGCGGGGGGCTTCTAAGGCACTAACACTTGCAACACCTCTGGTTTGGCTCCTCTCATCACTCTCCTGTCACCTTACCCCCACCAACCCCTCCCTTCCACAATCTCCTCCATCCTGCTCTAACTTTGCAGCTTCCTGTGACCATTTTAGGGGACAAAACTGCCTTGGGCACCTTTTAGTGGCAAGTCTACAGCAGAGTCTCCACTCAATTTTTCAGACAGCTGTAGGTGAGACTGGGATCAAGGGGCATCTCACTGACTCCGCTGAGAGAAGCAAAGAATGTGAGCGGTGTGCCATAAGCCTGGTTTATAATCTCACACCTCGTGCGGTACCGTCAGATGAATTCTCTTCACTTATATAACTGGCATGTGGAGTGTTACTACAGCTGGAGGATTCTGCATTAGAGGAGTGCAGCGGCTCGCCTGATGGGCCACTGTGTAGCCGTGTTTCCAGTCTGTCTGCTCGGCTGGCTGGCTACAGAGATATGCAGAGTTAAACAGGCAGTGGTCTCACACGCCCAAACCTCTCTCTGCACACTTCATTTCACCTCATTTTAGCAGTGCGCCCGCACAGGGACACCGGTCTGGCATAAGCAGCTTAAAAGGATGAAGTTAGAGAAGGAGAAAAAAAAAAAAAAAAAAAAAAACAATTAGAAAAAATAAAAATCCAGCAAGGTAATTAGATTTGTGTTTTAGATGTTGGCTTGACTTCAGCAAATTAAACTATTCAAAAACTATGTTCAGTCATTTGTGAGTGTGTGTCTTTGTGAGAGAAACACAAACAAATGCAGTATGTAGAGAGTGTTACTGAGTGTTACTGTTGCAGCTTTAATTACAATATTATTCCAGGCTCCAAATTATGTCCACAGACTTTATAAACATTGTGGAGTGATAAAAATCTATAATGAATTGACAGTCAAATAATTAAAAAGGAAATTAATATTTATTCTCTTTTATCATAATAAAGACAACAGTGGAAAAGCTTATATCCCCTTTTACCAGCACTAGAACCACATGTGCTTTTAGTCCCCCGACAATAGAGACTACAAATATTCCCTTGTATGGTCATAGCATGACACATTTTCAGCCTAGTAATCTCACAAGTACACAGAGAAACATCTGGGTCTGCATTAAAGTTAACTAACCATATGCTCTCCTCTTCTCTGCCCTCCACCCTCCTCCCCTCTGTCCATCACCTCACAGGAGATGGAGGGACGACCTTCCTCCTGTAAGGTAAAGGCACGATCAGCCCAACTCAGCAGAACTGGAGGGGGGTGGGGGTGAGCTCGGGGTGTGCGAATTAACAGCAGCATCAACAGCAGGAGTGCCAGAGCTGCTGTGATAATGTCACAGGGGTAAGGAGAGAAGTCCAGGTCCCAGAGAGACAGACAGACAGGGGTGGGGGGGTGAGAGGAAGGAGGAGTGTTGCCCTGCAGGTGCTGAGTCATGTCGTTGCTCTATATTGCGCTGTTTTTGCGTACCTTTGCTTTTTTGTTTCTTCAGTTCCAGATCTTTCCTTTTTGCTGTCTCATAGTGCTCTACAGTCCGGCTCCTCTCCATTTCACATTTCTTCTTCTACTCTGTCTTTAATGAGCAGTCTATGGCCCATGCATCTATCATTAATGTGACCTGTGCAAAATGAGACAGCTGGAGAATGAACTCACTCACACAGGCACACAAACACACACTTAACGTCCCATGTGGGTCCTCACTTAGCATCTAGCTCAGGCAACATGTCAGCAAAACCCCATAATAAGAAACCATTTATCCATCCAATCAAAGTTTGAACCACATTGACATGCGTGTGTGAATGGAACAGTTACACACACCCAACACCCCTGCCTGACATGTCCATTGAATTTTTTAGCAACTTATGATATCACTGAGTAAGCCGTGCTAGCAGCTCTGGGAGGCGGATGCTGGCATTAAGCCCAAAGCACAGCTTTGCTTTTAGCTAAATATTAAGCTACATGCTAACATAAACATGCTACAGTAACATTCTCACAATGACAATGTTAGCATGCTGATGTTTAGAAGATATAATGTTTACTGCATTCACCTTCTTAGTTTAGCGTTACAGCATGCTAACATGCTAATTAGCAGTAAAAAATAAAGTGTAGGTGAGGGAATGGAAATTAGTTTGGTCAGAAAACAGATTATTGGACAAAGTGAAAATATTGACCTGCTGGTAGGGCTGGATGTAAAGTTAGTAATCAAAATTACCAGCCTATCGTCTATAGTCTACATTTCTTGGCAATCCATCAAATGGCTGTGGAGATATTTCACTCAGAACCACAAATGCAAACTTCTTGGTGACGTTAAAGTCACTGGGATTTATCCTCTGGGCACCATGATAGTCTGCACAAAATTTCATGGATCATCCGATAGCCACATTTCTCTATAGCATTGCTTAAAATGCAAGTTAAACTTTGCCACAGTTTTTAAAAAAGAAAACACACAGCTTCCTCCCTCTTTCGGCTTGTGACTGTGAGTGCAAGATGAGCTTTTTGATATTTTGGATTTGACTGACATATTTGATCGATAAGCATCACCAGTTTTTTTTCTTTTTATCTGTCCATCTTGTACTTCTTATGATGTAGTGTATTTCTGAATAAATTCGGTTGAACTGAATCTAGACAGCCAGCCAACTGAATCTAGACATCTTGTTAAACTGAATCTACACAGCCTTGCTAGAATCAGAGCACTTAAGTTGTAGCAGGTTTTTCCCTTTGGTCATGTGCATCCTTCCCATCTCTGTGCCACTCAGTTTGAAAACTGCTGGTGTAACTGATGTGCATTTCTTATTCACCCCCCTTCTTCTCCACTCTTACCTGTTTCACATGCAAAACTACATCTAGCACAAATGTATGAAAACACTGTTTCTGCTACAGAGAAATTAGTTTTCAAGATATATCTAAAAACACAAGCGTGACTCAAGAGAACTGTGTTGTTCTCCGTTTGTGGGAGGGTCCATCTAATCCCAAGCTTGTTGTCAAATCATGTCTCCATAAAAGTGAAGTCATGTTTTTTTGTGGAGCAAGAACTCGGCCAGACGTATTCAATTATTGAGAGCGGGAGAAAACAGTAAGAGTGGGAATGTATTAGCCACTGAAATGAGGTGGAAGCCGACCAACATACTCAGGGAGTCAGGAACATGAGACAAAAGTCTGGTTCCTAATCTCCCACCACCACTTACATCCGCCTCCAACCTAATGGCACAGTCTGTTTTTCTCTTTAACATGTCACACCAAGGCACCGTAAACACAACTACCTCACAGTGTTTTGCGCTGGCAAACACGCTAGCAGGCACTCGGAACTGCTCCACCAAGGACGGCTTTAAATACTGTTTACTCAACACTGCATCACAAATTCTGTGCATTATTGCAACTACTGAGCTCATCAGCCATTCCTTTTGATGTTTAATGAGTCTACAACGAGCAAAAAGGGCTGAGTCATCCTTAACCCAAGATGGCTGTCGAGTGCTGTAGTCTTCGGTTTTGCCATTAATCCTGTAAGCCATCAGGGAATGATGAGAGAAATATGAGCTATCACAGTCATCTTCCTCAATGGCGGCAGATAGGAGTCAGACTACAAAGTGCTCGTTAATGTGGGCCATCGCAGAGCAGCGGACGGGAATCAGGGAAATCTCTGGCTCACTGTTTCTGTTTCTCTCTCTGTGAGGCGTTTAAGTGACTGACAGATTGTCAGAGGAGGATCATGTTATTAATTCAACCACACGCACACCCAGGCAAAGATAAGCTTGAAATAGAACCATAATTGTTGCTGTGGTGATGAGATGTGCTAACCTCGTTGTTTTCAGACAGCAGCCGCCTTGCCAGATTTTGCAGAGGAAGAAAGCGAAAGGGAGCAAGACGGTGTGTGTGGTGGGCCAGAGCAGAGAGTGAGAATGTGTATGTGTGTGTCACTCAGAGCTCTCTACTCCACTGCTCTGAACATCATTACAGTGTGCTATCATTAAAAGTAACTTGCCAAGGTCTGGACTGAAGGACAAGTCAATCTGGATGTGTTTGCCGTCAAACAAAGACTCAGCGGTGAACAAAAGGTGCAGCTCACCGCCTAATTCTAATCTCCGGGCTAAGACTCCTCTTCCAGCATTTCTTTTATCATCACGGCTTCTTGTGGAAGGTGAAGGGCGACATTTCTGTGCAGCCTGAAATGCCAGTCCATGGCCTCCAATACCGTGCATTTTATTGTTGAGTGAGCAAAGAGCATCCTGGGGGCAACGGGGCATCTTATGAAAGTGCATTGTGCTAAGAGAGCAGGATGCACACGTACGTTTCGCCTCTTACAAACTCAGACACACACCCCCATCCAACTACAGCGTGCAGTTACTCAACAGTGACTGCATGACATTGCTTTTGAAATATGTTCAGTTGTAAAGAATGTTAAAGTTAAAGGGAAAATCTATTCTTGTGTCTTTCATCACTTTTAGAATAAGTAAGGGATGTTTAGTACATTTGAAGAGTTAAATATTTTATCATACTATAACATACATTTACTATTTTGGTGAATTCACTACCCTTAAGTTTAAGTGTGAATTTAAGCGAGTTTGTTTTGGAATGCTTGGTCTTTCAAACTGTATTTAAAGCAAACAGATCTCAGCCGGTATCTTTGTGCCGATTGACCACTAGCAGGGTTTAAGTTAACCGCATGAAATCAGAAAGAAGCAACATTAACGTTACCGACTGATTCGCACCAAATTGTCAAGTGACACTGTTTTTCATGCTATGGTGCTATGGTGCTTCCCTCTTTCTTGTTCTCTAGAGCGGAGCACTTCGACATTCAGATTGGTTGCCACCAAACCGCATCATAGCTTATGAACATAAAGTTGCCTTGACTTTGACTAATGATGCTGGCTCACATAGAAAATGAATGAATTCCACTCACTTTGACGTTCTCGCCGCTTTCAGTCTGAATATACAGACAGATTTAATTATTTAATTCTTTGGGCAGCACAAAAAAATCCATTCAACTTGATCATATTGAGATAGAAAATGTTTTTAAATCAGATATTTCAAAACCTTGACAAATAAAACTAAAACTATGTGAATTGTTGGATACAACTAATGTCGATCTTACACCAAACAATTTTTCAAGCAATTTCACAGTCACAGACGAATTTCCAAGGTCGAATGAAATCATGAAAGTTTCGCTGTTGCAGCGTGTTCCTGTAAGTTCCCCTCTTTGGTGTAAGGTGATCGTCTGAGCTGTCTTAAATCAGTCTTTTTCCCGCAAATGTCCACCAGGAGCATGATGGGAAATAATCTCAAAGGAATCTAGTCGTAGTCCTGCAAATAGTGATTTGTGCACAATCCCCAGTCTTTAATAAGTTCTACTAGAGAATGGGTATGAACTAATGCTTTCAATCACTCATAGACATGTTATGCTTGCTAGACAATTATTTTGTGATCAATGGGGTGTACATTAGGTAGGACCAATAGCTGTTTGCTTTTTTACTGGGAGAGCAACCCTTAACTACCCGTAACATGAGTTGTAAGCTGTTTTAATCAGTGAGTTTTGTAGACTGTTCCATTATATAAAACTATGCACCATTACAATATACAGCACATTTAGATCACATTACAGTCAGAAAAACAGTCATTTAGATTCCCCTGGCCATCCCTTGTAAAGATCCCATCTCCCAGGTTGAGAACCACTGCTTTAGAGGAGAAAAGTAGCTCTCCCACAGTGGAGAGCATACTGTGGGCAATGCACTATACCTGCAGTGTCTATATATATGTTGTAGGGTGTAATCATCCCACTTCATTCAACAGACCTTCATCGTCCTGTGTAAAAGTTCGCAGGATAAAACCAAAACTAACTTTTTGCTTATGAAAAGTTTTTGTGATTTGCAGACCAGTGCTGCAGTAGTTCAGCTAGCGCACATTAAAAAGTGGAACTTATCGAACATCTGTACATTTAATGTTCCGCAGGTGTGTGCATTCAGTAAGTGCAGTGTACAGTGTGGCTGAAGGGGCACTGAGGTGAGAAGTTCATGATGAGATATCCAGAGGATAATGATGGCAATTCCAATAACTGGTCTCGCTTGCTGCACACCCACTCGCTCTCTGTGCAGAATCTTAATCCTGGGCTCTAATCCTGCTGACTGAGAGGACCCAGAGAGCCATTTTTAACAATGCAAGTAATGAAGAAGACAGCACAAAATACATCCCCGCGGTGTTTATGACAGGACACACAGATTACATCAGCTTTGACTCCGTGAAAATAACTGACGTGGAACACAGCTATATGCCAGGCCTTGTCGCTTCATGTTGTAAGCTGTCTCTGCATCAGTGTCTGCTTCGTGTATATTTATGCATTTATTTATGTACACGTTCAGCGATACAAGTATTTTGCAGTCTGATTCCATTCTCAGCCCTCAACACAAAATGCGATGATGCATTTGTCTAAAGCTTGACCTTCCGCACAGTGAACGGGTAAATGATGTGTCGGCATCACGCCAGGATATTACACAGACAAGAGTCGGGAAGTGACAAAGAAATTTCGTCACAGGTAAAGAACAGCCTGTGTTGATTAGACTGGAGGTGTGTTTTTGCATCTGCAGTCGGGGATTAACTGCTCACCCCCATCATGAGGCTATATTGGCTGTAACTACCGTTTACAGCTGTGGAGTCTGCAGGGAAACAGTGGGAAACAGAATGTGCTGCGCGCCTAATTGGCAAAAGGCTGAGGGAGTTTGAAGGATGGCAGGATTTGGGTGTTGAGGGACAGCGGCACTGTTGGTGGCTCTGAAAAATAGTTTCTGTGAACTAAGAAGGAGCCACACAGCTGCCAGACTGCCAGACTACCTCCAGTCTTCCAGCCAGAAATATTGCTGTGTGTATAATGTATGAATTTATGTATGTATGCAGGTAGGGGGACAGCTTAACTATATTCCCCAGTGACTGTGCAGACATAGTGAGTTAAACTTTGGTTGAAGAGGCTTCTAAAATAGGTCAGGGCAGTGCTGGGTATCAAACCTAAATACTTTGTTGGTATTGACTGAAATGTGTCTGTAGCGTTGTGTATTGAGAAGATTTTTCTACTACAGTCAGTTTATAATTTAAATCAATTTTTAGCATTTAAGTGTATTTACTTTCAGCGCAGTTGTTTTTTTGAGAAGAAAGGGGTTTGTAGAAAAAAATGGCATCTTGTTATTTCTAAAGGTAAGCTATGAAAAATGCCCAGATTTGGTATTTGTACTGAAACTCACACTATCGTATGTGTATGTATCATGTATCTCCAAAATATTAACCTTCCATGAAATAACCTTAAGATTTGTGAGACTCCTATACAATTAATTTACTTCTCAGATACTTTTTTTTTGCAGCTTCAGACATAAAAGAAATGTCTGAACCAAGGAAATTGCTTTTAATCTTTCTGTTTATCTAAACATAAATCACAATCTTTTTCACCCAATAAACCAGAAAGTGCATATTTTCTCTCTTACCTCTAGTAGTGTTTAGCAGTGTATAGTGCTTTGGTTTTATTTGGCTGCATCTGTGAGATTTCTGCCTCAACCTCAATACAATGGAGGTGAATCTAATTCTGTTTGTGGCCTGCACAGTATTGATGCATTACATTTCATAATGTACATATACAGTGTTGCAGTTACTTTGCCTTCAGCAAGAATTGTTGATGATCCAGTTTTATTTTCTACAGCCAACAGAGACGACAATAATGCTTTCATATTGCTTATTTTGTCCCACCGACACTCCAAAAAGCCGAATACTCACTTGATTTTTATATGAGATGAACAAAAGCAGCGAATACATAAAAATCCAAGAAGCTGAAACCTGCAGATGTGTCATTTTTGCTTTAAAAATTACTCAAATGATTAATTGACTCCAATGAAAACCAAAGAAACCAAGCAACTCTATCTTATCTCCTCTATACTGAAGTTGGACACCTCTAGAGGGAAGTGAGAACATATGTCTGTGAAATAACCTTTGAAACCTGCTTTAATCAACCTTAGCATTCGGATAGTGTAATAAGCAAAACCAGAGAAGAGAAGAGAAGAGAAGAGAAGAGAAGAGAAGAGAAGAGAAGAGAAGAGAAGAGAAGAGAAGAGAAGAGAAGAGAAGAGAAGAGAAGGACTAAGTTCTCAGAAATCTGTTAACCTGCAGCGTACAAACACTGTTCTGGGCTGTTCTCATCCCTGCACTATACTGTTGGTTCTGGGGCTAACTCTCACCTCATATGACAGGGGATAGACTTCATGGGAAATCAGGCGTGTACTTTGAGGGGTGGGGGGGTGGAGGGGTGGAGGGCAAGAGAGGAGAAGGACAGAGAGGTTAGAGTGGCCAGAGAAGGAGAGAGTCTGCTGCAGAGGCCGAGGGATTTCTGCCAGTTGTGTGTTGACACTCATTGGGCGAGAAGTCATTGGAGACAAGCATGTAGGGTAAGGTTTGACATGTCTCTGGCTTAGGGGACAGTTAGATCTCACACACACATGCTGACAGGACAGGAAGGAGAATGAGTCAGCACAGCCTGGAGTTGAACGGAAGACGAGGTAACACGTGAGGAGGGCACGAGAGGAGAAGCTGTTATTTGTGGCTGGGGATGTTGACAACCCCCATGACGACCCCATGACAACCTGGCTCAGGTGTGCCGTGACCTGTTAATGATTTCACATATAGGTTGTTCACAACAAAGGCTGAGAGACTCTACATGAGCACGGGCATCAAGTTTACGTGTCCCAACAAGCTCAGAATGAGAAACATGTCTTCATTTTGCTGAGGATCGTTAAAATCTGAGAAAATCTCAGCGACGGATAAAGATGTTTGGGACAGGATATTTTACGGTACATCAATAAACTTTATTATCAAAGATAAGAATAACAATGAATATAAGAAGATAGTAAATTCCGAATAGTAAATTTCACGGGAGATTAAACAACAGAAAAGTGAAATATACATAAAAGCCAATAAAACATTTATTACTGCATTTTACTGCGCTGCAAGTTTTCTCGGCACATCTGCAGTAATAGACTTGCAACTAATTATTATTCCCATAAGCTCTTAATGTGATGATTATTTTTCAAATTAAAAATAATTTGATCATTTGAAAAATGTATTTTTAATTTATCCTCCTCTCTTTGTGTTTCCAGTTAGTATCTATACTGTCATCTGTTCAAAACAGGCACGAAAATGATCACACATCTTCAAGTAGCTTGTTTGTCTAAACAACAGATCCAAAATATTCAATTTACAAAAGTCTGTAAGAGAGAAAAGAAGCTGGGACAAGCAAATGTTTGGATTTTCTAAATTATGAATAGAATATCAAAACTGTTCTAGATTCATTTCCTGTTCATTAGCTCAATTATTCTCCTAATGGTTTCACCACTCACAGCCAATATACATATACACATGTACACAAAGCACAGTGGAGGCAGCTTGCAGCAGTGGTCTGTGATGTAGAAACAATGTGTTTTCATAACCTCTATAAACCAGTGGCTGTGCACAAGACACCGGAATCTATTTTTTTCTCCCCCATTTGCACATGGCCCAGTTCAAAAAGCATGCAAATCCATTGCAGTCTGAATCCCTTCTCCACAGTCCACAGTGAAATCTGCAACAGATACACTGATTCTGGAAGACAGACAACCTCAGGTATGTGTGTGGAATTGAAAGCAGCATGAAAAAAAAGAGAGAGACCACATCTTTCCTGCAGACAAATTATGTAACAGACAGACTATGGTATCCAGACCCGAGGAGTCAAACCTGAAAGGCGTTTCAGGCAGGATGTCTGCTGAGCGAATGGATCATGATGTAACGTGATGAATCTCTGGAGACGTGGAGTAAGGATGTTGGGGGCTGCCATTTTTCAGACAGCAACCTGTACCTCAGCTGGGATGCATGACAAATGTGACACACACACACACACACACACACACACAAAATGAATGCATCTATGGTAGGTCTACATATAAAACCACATGGACATGTGAATGTATCAGATAATGTATAACCATGTCTTTTTTTCAAAAGAATCATACCACGAGTGCACACAATAAACTGATTAAAATATTCAGACATAGCTCTGTTCTATTTCTTCTTCTACTGTTTTTTGTTTAGTTGGATCCTCCTTAGTTGTTTCTTTGGTCCAAATTTAAAACATCTGCAAATCCTTACACTTCTGCTTTATCTACAGTATATAATAAAGTTACAGCATCTTTACCTGCAAAGACTCTATAACTTCAAACAATAAAATTCTATCAAAATCATATGATATATAAAATAACTGGACAAATATTGGTAATAAAAACAATACTTTATATATTTTTTAAAGTTTATATCAGTGAATTTACAGCTGCATCCCTCACACAACGCAAACACATATAAAGATGCGCACACACCTTTCTCGTACTATAGCTGTGGCACACAGAGGGCAGACAGAAAATCCTCACTCCTGATTCACTCCAAACCTTGGACCTTTCCAATAATCACAGCCAGACAAGTGCTCGACACCCAGGATGATCACAGCTCTAATCCCCATACTCATGTGGGGTAAAGCTACCATTGTTGCTGTAGAGTAATTGCTCTGCATAGTAATTATCCTCCATAAACACGGCTGCTATGTGCCCCCCTGAAAAAAGCAAAAGCTGTAATTATTTCTTTTGAAAGAGAATTTTTCATTGCCTTCAATGAAACCACTTAGTGGATGGTAAGTTTTAAGGTTTTGCAGTTGTGTAATGAGGGGATATTCTTGTTAAAATGAGTCTTGGCAGGCTTTCCTTTGAACGGATGGTATTGGTTAGAGTGCGAGAGAAAGAGAAAGAGGAAGAGGAAGAGAGAATACGAGGGTGGGAGGGATGGCTGTAGGCAAGGAAGTGGAAAGTTTATCGTCATCTCAAGGTTATGTTGTATCCTATCCACCTGAGAAGCTTCATTGACCACACTGCTCTTCATGGGCAATAAACAACAAACTAACAATTGCCTGCTGGCCACACACACACACACACACGCACACACGCACACACACACACACACACCTGTATTTACACACTAATTCCTCCCTCTAATGTGTTCTGCAGCAAATCTCCGCGGTGGCAGCATGATGCATGCTGACACCTCTGTATAAATTATGAAAGCATAGACCAAATCAGGCATTAGTCTCTGTCTAGCTCTAACAAAAGCACACTGGGGCCACCTTCAAGCAATCCAATGTTGAATTAAAAAGCGAGGATAAATCAAGCTGTCAAAGATTTTGCATCGACCTGCAAACTGCCAGATTAAAATAGTCTCTGTGCCTACAAAAGCTTTGCCAATAGTCTCTAGACAGCTCCTCCGCCCACTCTCTGTGGTGAAACAGCACCACACCAACAACACAACCCACCCCTCCACCTATAGAAGGAGCCCAGCACCCCAAATCAATTACAGCTGAATTATGCCGTTTGAGGATGGTTATTTATCTCAACCAATATCCACAAGGAAAGACCATAAGGGGTTTTGGAGGACAATGATTAATTTAATCAAGTGTGAGTGAACTTTCTCCAAAAATCATGCTGCTCCGACAGATAATCCGCTTTCCCTGAAACGTTTCCAACAGGATTAGCCCCCGAGGGAAGCCTGGATGCGTTTTACAGGGGAGAATGAGAGAGAGAGAGAGAGAAAGCCGGAGAGAGAGAAAGGAACTATATGGAGAAAAGAAGAGAGATAGAGAGAGAGGAGAACAGAGATAGAGGTAGATAAAGTCAGGAAGATGGATAGATGGAGAGGGATGGAGGGAGGCAGAATAGAGGGAAAGGTTGGATAATAAGATACAGGGGGCAAAGGAAAGACATGGTTAGAAAAGGGAAAAATACAGTGGATTCATAACTAGACAGATTTATAAAGGGTTGGAGCAGAGATAGAGTGAAAGAGATAGGAAAGGGAGAAGGGACGGATGGATAGAGGTCCACAGAAAACTGGAAAGTATTACTTGCATTAAAAGAGTCTTTAACATTACTCCTAACTGGACCAGCAGCACTGCTCACTCTCCCACAGCAAAAGACCTTTATTATTCTGTGTGCTCCTCAGATAAATATCAAGCCAGTGTTTCTCCTATGTACATTTTGCAGTGGTACGCTGCTTAATCTTATGAAATGTCATGAAGTCGCAATCACAAGACTTTGCAGAGGCGCAGTGAAAATTGGCAAGTGACAGAGAAATATTCATTGGGTGACTGAGTGAGTTTCGTACTCTGAGATTGGAAAGATTCACAGGTTCGCTGAGCTCCAGCGCTAATGATCATTAGCAAAGCGGTGTGGAAAACATCAGCTGCAGCTTCTCATCTTAGCTGAGTGCTGAGCACCGTCACTTTCGGCGGTTAAAATGACAAACGCCACCGGTGGTACGTCAGCTCAGCTGCCACCTTCAACACTCGTCAAAGATGGTTTGTGAGGGACGATGCTCCACTCTGTTACACCACTGAAGAACCACAAGTGAAGGTTTCTTTAGATCATACAAACTTCTTCTACAAATGTCTGATGGACTTATATTTCTGAACCATGACCTTCTGTATTTGTTCAGTATCAACATCGTTATGACTGTCATAATTACATAATTATTAAATAGATCCATGCTGCTGAGAAAAATCCTGAGGAAACATTGAAAGCAGTGGAATGGGTCGGGTTGCGTCAGGCACATGGCAGACTCTACAGACTTTGTTGTTTTGTGTTTTGGAGCTTGGAAAAACATTTGTATAAACCCATATGTTGAATTAAAAAAAAAATCCTTTACACTCTGAAACCAATAGGTAGACCTTCAAAATTCCTGAAAAGCTCTTTGTCTCATAGCAACATTATGTCCCACTGCCTAGAACCTGTATGAAAAGACACGAAATGAAGCCATATTCTTGAATAATATTCCAAAATATTCCACAATAGTGGGCAAATATTCCCACGGATTGCTTAGAGGCAAGTGATCTTCGATAAAAAAAATTAAAACACAGCATAAATCCAAATTGTGGATTAAAGCTGAAATTAAAAGAGGGATGGACCTGAGCTCAGCAGCTTCAGAAGTCACATTAGCAGTACAAGGTGTCCTGACTGCCAACAACAAACGCTAAGGAGGTTTGCCGAATGTAAGAGTTCTGAATTGCATTACAATCTCAAGAGTCTCTTAAAGCTCGCACAGCTCTCCAAAGTCCCCCTCTGGCCTGATAATTCAACTTCCTATTTAAAATCTATGTTGTGCCAAGCTCGAGGTTACAACTGCCAACGGGGCGGCGCTGAGCCGCACTGAAAGCTGTAGCCTTTGATTAAGCTCCTCTATTCCAAGCCTAATGCTGTGGCCTTGAATTATTCACCGAGTTGGTGGAGAGGGGTTGTGCATGGTACAAGCTTGCTAAGTGTGTTAGCCTAAAAAAACATAATGCAATAAAGCTCATCCATGCATAATGGATGGGAGACTGGGGCTGGGCGCTCTCTGTCGTGGGAAGACAGAATTAGAGAGAGGGGATCAGGGGAAGGCAGCTCAATGCCGATGTTGCCAAATCACCGTCCTCCCATGCCAGGGCACTCTCCGGCCACAACCCCTCCTCCTCTATCTGCCGCTTTCTCTTTCTCTCCATCCAGCAGAGCTTTAGCACAGCTTCTTTCAATTTCAAGGGAAATGACAAGTGGAGGACATCACTACACAAAGAATTAGAAAGTCAACATGGGTCACAGCGGAATGAATTTAGCACAAGAAAGGATGTTTTTTAGTTCATTTGAGTTATGCAGGCACCTTAAGCAGGATCGTAATGAATTTTGCTGGGTATAATTAATTCTAATACACTAAGATAATGATCTCTGTGTCACATGATTGCATGTGGTGTATTGTGTAATCAACACCACTCTGGTTTTAGCATGCCAGCACAGCTCTCCCTCTCTGCAATTAAGGAGCTGATTGTCCCTGGGGTGCTGCATGTCATACAGGCTCATTTATCACTTCCTCGTGTAGCATCGCTTTAAAAGTCCAATTCACACCTTCAGAATCTATCACACTCACTGTGAAGGCTTCACAGGCCTAAAATATTCAAGGTTACACAGTCAGGAAGAGAAGATCTGACGTGTGTCTCCAATTCAGCCTCCATATTGGTATTTCTGGTGTGTGGGATTCAAAAACACAACATTATCACGACTGATATGACTAATCCTGCTTAACTTTACTCAACTGTTAATTTCAGCTTGTAATTTTTACTTCACAATGTTCAGTGTGCAGACCAGAGATAGAAATGATAATGGCGGACACAAGACTGAAAATCTCAAGCCCAGCCAAGGCAAAACGCCACACAAGCAAGGCCTTCGCTCCAAAACCAAAATCACACTGGAGGTTCGTGATTAATGACGAGTATGAAGATAAAGAGTAATGCAGAGTTTGCTTGTTTTCCTTTGGTTCCATTAAGCTATTGAGCAGCGCGCTGTGATCTGGCATACAAGGTTGGAGGAGTGTGTGATTTGCATCTTGTTGAGGTTGCAAAGGAGGCAGCATGTTGTGTTAATAAGCCAGAAAAGGCAGAATATTATCTAGTTGCTCTTCATTTCTTCTTCATTTCACTAATAATTGTTTGACACTGCTTACAAGCTTTGGTGCAGCTGTAGCTGCTGCTCAGCAGTGTTCCGCAGAGGCACAATTTCTGTTTCCTCTGCGGACAGCGTTTTTGACACAAATGTGAGGAGGATGATGAGACTCAAAATGTATACACTTAATATGTGAATGCCCCTTTTCAACCTAATCCCTATAACAAAAATGATAAGAAAGCTAAATAAAATGGTTACAAGAACCATTTTGTCTCGGTGAAAAAGTCCCTCTTCCAGTCAGAAGGTCGGCTAGAAAAAGAGTTTTATGTGCACAGATACAGTGTGTAAATAAACTGCTAAAACCAAGCAGCATGCTGTTAAGCATGCATAAGCCCTTTGAATTAGTCCTCCTGATCTGCCTTGGATGACAGCCGTTTGCACAGGCAGAATACGATATGAGAGCATATCACCACAACACAGACTGTTCCCTTATGTCAACTGTTCCTCTCCACACAAAAAACAAACTTTGGCATTATTCACTCATTAGTCCACACCGCCACAAACATGGATGGTTTGCTGGGCTGGGCTGGGTTGTACAGCTGAACGATTTCCGAGCATTGTTCAGGGTAGAGTGATGATCTGCTGTTATCAAGACATCCAGCCCCTTCACTATTTGTCTTCGATGTTAAAACAGTAAATTTCCTCTGAGACACTTCAGAGCTCTTCCACTCTGCCCGTTCTCTTCATCACCCGACACCATGTAAATGGCTTCAGGATTCATTAGACACTGCGTCTCATAAACCAGGCCTCTGTCTTTTTACAGTTGACTTAGCATTGATGGTGCGGCATTAAAAACATCCAGTAAACCCCCTTATAAATATAAAACAAAAGGGGAAAGTGGTAGTAGATACTGAACACAGTGGCACCACTGTTAAAAGTCAAATATCCAGACATTCTTCTTCCTGTGTTTACGCCAGCGTTATAAATAAAACACACTATTCGCACTTGAACTTATGTTACCCTGCAGTGGGTCCAACAACAAACACAGACTAGCTTACGATAAAGTCAAATGAGTCAGTGTTCCTGAGTGCAGACAGTGTTCTTCGTTGGACTGAAGCGTCTCTCGGCGCTCTTGCAGCGGGGACAAGAGGGGAGCAGAAGGAGGAATAGACTGACCGAGTTCAGAGCAAAGACCACCCATGTTTGGCCCACTGTGGTGCTGATGCTGGCAGACAGATAGGGTTGCCATGGGGCCCGATGTGTGTCACAGACACTTGTGTGTGTGTGTGTGGGGGGGGGGGCGGTATTGGAAGCTGGTATATGATGCTGGTTTAGAGCTTGGGAGTTGAAAAGTCACACACACACACACACATACAAAGATTTGGCTCTGCCTTTGAGTGTTTGCGCATATTGTGCTTCTATGCATGTAGTGTGTGTGTGTGTGTGTGTGTGTGTGTGTGTGTGTGTGTGTGTGTGTGTGTGTGTGTGTGTGTGTGTGTATGCGTGTGTGTGTGCACAGGGTGCCCTTTACATGTCGGTGTCCTCATGAGTGTGTGTGTAAATCATGGCCTGCTACAGGGCCATGACACAGCCTGTCATCTTGTCACAGCAAGAGTCCGGCCGCCCTGAGAAAATAGCTGTGGGAGAAGAAACAAGATGTCATGGTTTAGCAAATATTTACTCCCTGCGATATCGGTCGGATGCAGATTCAAAGGGGAAAAGGACATTTCTTTCAAACTTCCTGTTTGTCGTGTACTTTAACCATTTAAAAAGACTGACACTCTGTGCAGTGTGTCAGGAGTGAGGCATAATTAAAGTGTATCTTGAGTGGCGATCCATTAAAGTGATAGCAGGCAATCTTGCAGCCAGCAGGTGCTGTGGTCAAAGCAATTGACCTGAGATTATTGAGGTGTGATACAGCCAGGGCCTGGCAGCCTGCTGAAAAAAAACAAAGGTCCCCAGCAGAGACAGACTGTTTACTGTGTTCATTAAAAAAAAAGGTCTCTCTTCACGGTCTATTGGTGATAAAGCAACATGGGAGACAAGATGTCTGCAAGTCTGTGTGTGTGTGTGTGTGTGTGGGGGGGGGGGGCATGACTGGGCAAAGACAAAGAGTGAAAACAAATGCGAGGAGAAGACTTGTTTATTCTCACGCTGTGTCATCATCTGTGAGTGAAGTGAGTGTGTGTGTGTGTGTGTGTGTGAAAGATGCAGACATGAAAACAGACAGAGAGATGACGATACTCTGAGCCTAAGCACAGTGGAAGGGGTTGATCATAATGTGTAGATAGATACATACTTCATTTATCGATCAGAATATATGTTTTAGGTGTCAAATATAAAGAAATCACTTCATGTTTGTTAAATATCTTGTTTCTATTAGTTTAATTTTGCTTGAGCTGTGACGACACAACGGTTGTGAAGATGTCATAGGTATCGTGTAGAGTTTCTCTTTTGTAAACACATTTAAATTCAGTGTTTCTCACAAAACTGTGTGCCACTGAGGCCTCAAAAGATTGTTGAATCCATTTCTTTCCTCATGAATAACACAATTTTCTTCAACATTTCGCAACAGGAATGGCAGGAATGTGTACTGAATCAAATGAATGTGCTAGTGCAGCATGAGATACAGACAAATTGGGAACCTGCTCATCAATACATTACTCCATAACTCCACCAGGGGTCAAAAACTCCACAGGGTCCCTTTAAATATGCGTAAATATGCCTCCCCTCTTCAAAAAGTTTTTTGTCCAGGTGCTGCATAAGAAATGAGATTGTCTTGTTCAGGTCTTGTTGTCTTACTCTTTATTTTTAATACTGTTTGAAGGGCAGGTCATTGAGGTGTGATCAGAGGCGTGTGTATGTGTGTAGGAGGTCTTTACAGTCATGGATCCCCTCGGCACCTGTGCAGCATTAATGAATCAGTTTTTGTGAAACCACATTATAATCTGGCCTACGCCTCATTTACAACACTCCGGCTAGCTTAGGCAATAATTAGATATACTGAGTTTGATTTTATTTTTACACACAGGAAGTTCTGTAATTTGCCATGTTGTGATATTCAATTCAATACAACTTTATTTATCCTCACAAGGGCAATATCATGCAGCAGCTTGCCACCGAGATCAACATATACACACAGAGTAGATAGGAAATAAAGATTCAGTGAATCACTAAGCTAAAAACATTCAAAGTCTATAAGTTTACAAAGCTATATGTGGGACTGTTAATAAACACATTAATAAATAACTATTATATATATAACTATAAATGACTATAACATAAATATCTTTAAACAACGAGATACACAGGGTGAGGTTGTGCATGAAGGTATTAAAAACAACTGTGAGGAAATGAGGAGGCGGACAGCAGATATTACTCAGACAGACATCAGAAAAATATACTCACTGATATCATGGTATTGTTTTCAGCCGTATCTCTCACAACACACAATCACCATCCAACACATAACAACAAAAGTTCCAGGTTCGGCAACGATTCAAACGTTTGGACAGAGGTACCAGGTTTGTGCCGAGCTGCACCGTGAGCTGGACCAAGCTGGAGGCTGACTTTGGTGATGCAAGCTGAAGGTGTGAGCGACAGGCTACTTTACTCTCAAAGACATGAGCTCCGTCCCTCTGCTGCCTGGTGCCCCACCTCCTCTGGGCACTGTGGCACGGCCATGTCTGTTCTTAGGACACAGCGCGCACACACGCACACACACACGCAGGCACGCACGCACGCACACACACACACACAAGCAGTCAAGCCCAAAGCAGCTGCCTAAAAAAAACATGGCAGCAGGGGAAGAGGAATTAGGAATCGACAACACAAGACAGGAGTAAAAGGACGACACGACTACTCATCGTTCTACCAAGCTCTTCAGTGTTTACCCCCCCGTGACCTTCGAGGCAGATGTGGAGCGTTGGTCTTTAATAGTGCAGCATCTGGAATGCAGGGATATTGAACCGCTCAGCTTCCTCACTGTAACCAAAGCACTTTAATGGGCTTCACTGAGACCAGCTACACCTGGCTTGATTGCCAGTGTAATGCATGGCCGTAAATCACATTCACTGTCTATGTAGTTGTGCAGTGAATGATGGGAAAGTCAAATGGAAGGAGTGGTCAGCCTTGTCGTGGCCCAGAGGAAACCATTTTGTCAAACTGTGCACTTGCTTCCACGTTCAGAGTCTGTTAACTGAAATGCTCTTCTTATATTGGCTTAACAGCTTCCCTATTCAATTTGAATACTTTTAAGTAGTCATCACGCAGCAATTTAAAGAGAAAAACTATTTTCTGTGGTTTGTTCATCTCCACATGCCTCAACACCGCCAACGTAATACTGATGTCACCACGGGTCCACTGGCAAACCCCTATGGTGTTCTACTGTCATTCACTTGGTTTCCTGCTGCTGACCCATCTCCTCATATTAAATGATGTCTGCTGTACCATGCTGCTCTCAGAACCACCAGCTGGCAGTTAAGCCAAAACCCACAGTGCCCCAGTGTTTATCATAGTTTGCAGTATAAATGTGGCAAAATCCCCTCGACCCTTCCTTGAAAGTCAAAACCAATTCTGCATTCTAGAGTAGCTCTCATCCTCTGAGACAGACGATAAATCACGGCAGTGAAGCATGCAGTACAACAAAGGACTGCAGTGCTGCACTTTAACCCAACCCCAGTCACAAAGCGGCTCGCACTGCTGCAGCCGGCCTCCTCCCCTTCCTCTCTCACTACTTTGCGTTGATTACGGGCAGAGAAACTTATGGGCTCGAGCTTGATCATCATCTTCTGCAATGGCCAAACAGCCCTCCTCTCCTCTTCTCCTCCTCCTTCACTCTCTCCTCCATCCTTTCCACCTCTAAAGCCCTTTACTCCCCTCCATTACACTAATAAGGCTAATCACCCCTCCGGCTGGTGCAGCCAGGGGCCTGGGGGAACATGTCAGCAAGGGGAGATCAATGGACTACATCAAAGAGCTGGAGCAGCACACAAACCACCCCAGCACAGGGCCCAAGAGATAAGGCTGCTGCTCCTCTACATTTTTCATGAGATTATCCACTACTGTTCTGTTCTTGCCTGTGGTTTAAGTGCAGGGTGCTTTTAATGAGCTGGGCAGCACCAGATACTAACGCTGACGGCGATATCAAACAGCTTGGAACCACATGCGTGCAGATACGATAGCGCACATGTGCATTAGATGTGGGCATGCACATGTAGGCGCGTAACCACCGGTGCATGCATGGTTGGCGCTGCATGACTGAGTATCCGTGCGCAAGCCCACAAACCCACATAGGGACGGCCGTGTAGTTATTTCTACAGATCCATTATAGGCTCATACATAATAGATTAGTTGCTAATTAGGGGATAGTTTGCTGGTGCTAAAGTAATGTTGAGGGCAAAGAGAGGAGTAGATTGCTTTGCCAGCTAGCTCAGCAGCCAACTTTCAGCTCCGTCTTCCTCACTCCGTTCCTCCTGAAGGCCAAACAGACGTTTTACGATCCAAGGGTGCTAACTCAGCCTCCTTGGATGAGTCGGCCGACTGAGGAGCCGAGATGAGAGCAGAGGGCCCCAAAGAAGGAGGATGTGAACTAGAGGTTGGTTTCCTCCAGTTAAGGGGTGGGAATGAGGGGATAAAAGAAACGCTTAAGCTCTCGCTCAGCAAAGTCTTGAAGAGGAGCGAGGATGAATATGTATGAGGAGATTTGTAAGGGAGGTGACCTTTAAGTCTGACTAAGGTGTTAACTGGATGATACTGGCTGAAATGGGCTGGGATCCACCGCCTGCCCCGTTCCACATGACATTTTCTTTGCTAGTCGACAAAATACCAGCTCTTTCGCAGAAGACAAAAAGTTATCTGTGGCTTATGGCAAAGCTGCAAAAACAACAAGTATTTTATTCAGGTTTTATGTCGCAGATATTTTGCTCAAAGTGAAACTAAATAATGCTACATCGCCGTGTCTAGACAGTCTAACAGTTCACCATGAAGTGACTAAAATTTTAAAGGCAGTTTTTCAGTAGTACTGTACATGCCGTTTCTGTCTAACACGCTGAGCTCTCAGTCAATTACACCTGTCTGCCAAAGAACACAGAGGACAATAGAGATAAAAGCTGAGAGAAAATCTTTTTCTCCCCAAAACATCTCTACTGGAACACGCTGATCTGGCTCACCACAGAGGTATTGACTCACTCAAAACAACATTTATCATAACTCAGCGAGAATCAAAGTTGAACAAAGGGAAGCAATAACACTGTGTGATTTTCGCTCTAATTAAATAGACTCTGGGAGACATAAAGAGCGGTGTGTAATGTATTCTCAGTAACTCACCAGATTTGCCTAAACTCTTTCCAGAGCCAATGAAAACGTGCAGAATGGATTTCTTACAACAATAATTCATTCTAAAAAAAAAAAAAAAAAAAAAAAAACAACAGCAAAAAAAAAAAACATTGTAATTTCAAGCCTTATGTTCTTTTGTGATAGGAAATGGCCACAATGAACAGCACTGCATTAAGTGCATTTATGAATATATTATATTAGAGAAATGTTTCTATTTTCAGTCACTCTCTGGTATAAAGGATGGTTCAGCAGATACTGGCAGCTTAGAAGTCAAACAAGCACATGAAAAACTCCAAACATGTCTCCAGTGAAAATAAAAATATAAATAACAACATTTATGAAACATAAAGCAGCCGTCGCAGCAGCAGTGGGAGAATGAATTCCACTGCTCAACTTTCCTTTTCTGCAGTGTTTTATTTTTATTTTTTAACAATCCTGGAGTATCGCTAAGGGAGCTAAGCTTTCATACTCAACCATAGGAATTTTTTTTTTTTTTTTTTTTTTAACATTCTCCCACACAAGTTCTTTTTCAAGTTGATTTTCCACTACTGCTATGCAGGCAATTATTAGGTGTATTTTAATTGAAATCCTCGCCTACACTATGAAACAAAGCACGAATCATTATTTGTCACAGCCTTCTGCATTTTAATAAAAGGTGCGCTGGTATTGTTACAGATTCAGTATCAACAAACTCTGGTTCTTGTTAAGGTAAAATAGCTGCTGGGTAAACTTGACAAAAGAACTGTATGAAATTATACTGAATATATTCAGCAGCGCCTAAAGGCATTCTCTAGCAATACTATAAACTGTTTTGTCAGAGAAAAGTCATTTAACAGTGTGTTGTCACTAAGTGAAACATGACAATTTCTCAAACTGTTTTTTATTTCTCTGTCCACCACTTCCCATAATGAGGGACACTCCATTCCCCATTTAAAAATTGATTCCTATTTGGACCCGAGACAACTTCCTCAGCATCTGTGAAAATGAAAAACTATGGCCATAAAACTGAACTGAGGACTTCGGCTGAGTAGCACTCCTCTTTATCTGTGGTTTCTCTGTCACTTATAAAAGATTTCAGGGTTTCATTCTCAGCTGGGTGGCTCGTCTCGCTGATCACAGAACATCAGGTCTGTCAGGCTCCTTCTGCAGCTTCAAACTCTTAAGAGTTGTCTCTCTCAGTGGGACTTGAATTGAGGATGAGTGTGTGGAGCCCAGACACACAGCTCTTTAAAGAGCAACTCCACACTAAATATGTGCCGATAGTAGGTGAGATAGACAGGTTGGTGAAGCAGCGTTGCAAGGTTGTGTCAGTGTCTTCCGACCACACCCAAATATGATGTTAAGTGTGGTCAGTCGGGTCCGCTGCTTTTAAAGGAGCAATCACTGCAGGTGTGCTCACGGGTTGATTTTTATATGTAAATCCTGTCACCTGATAGGTTTTTTTATATTTATTTATTTCTTCAAAAAAAAATTTGAATCCCAAGTTAACATTTATTGCTTAACCATAGTAAAAACCCTGTTTTTGCTAACCTGACAAGGGTGTGTCAGTGCGACGTGTGTCAGTGTGACATCACTGTTGGGTGTGGTTTCAGTTGCAGCTGAAAACCCCCAAGCACAACTGGGGTGCAAGTATTGTATTGAGTATTGTATTGAGTTTCATGTCACTGTCTTTATCCTGTTTTCTTGATGAGGTCTTTCAGACTAAATGAGACTTGAGCGTCAAACATTACAGAAATACGCTTGTTTGCTACGTTAGCCAAACATGTTATCCAAGCTAGCATTATAACATTGAAATGTGGCTTATGTCTTAAATGTACAGAAATAAAATTGCAAAGAGAGCATTGCACTTTTATAGTATGATAGACAACTGAGATGAAACTGCTAAAGTGTAAAGTGTCACAGACTTTATACACACAGAAACTTTGATGTGTTTCATTATTCAAATGTCAACACAGCAATAAAACGGCGATAAGCTGAACTGCCAGAAAGCTGAAGAGTTCAGAGTTCAAATGAGAATGTTTTCTGCTGCAATATCACAAGAGAACACACAACAAGACAGGCCAGTGTATCAATAACACATTACAAGAGACTGTATCATAGTAGGCTGCACTATTGATTATTTGCCTGACCCATATCCATTAATAGGAGCAGATTAAAAATATGAGCTAATATTAACGCACTTTGTGGCCCTGGTCTGACTTCCTTTCATACACTCTTCCTCTCTCCATCTTTCACACACACGCACGCACGCACGCACACACACACACACTCCTATATGCTTTGGTCCTCATTATCACCACACAGCACAAAGGTAATGCCTACTCTATGATGTCTCCTCTACTCAGCTCTGTATATCTCTGATTTCCAGCGACTCATTTTATGTGAAAATGGAGCCTGTCGAATCAGAGCTTCATACCGTCTCCTTCCTCCACCTCCGGAGGATCTTAAACTGTGCCTGGAAACCAAAAATCATGCTCCAACCACTGGTCAGGACAGCAGACTCATTTAGCAAACATACAAGACGACAACACTACCACATGCGTGAACACAGATGCAGACAAAACGCAAACAAAAGCACAACCTCAAAGCTGTCACATCGAGCGAGTCGTGCAGCTCACTGTTTGTGGTAATGGAAAAACATTTCTCGTAGTGAGGATAGAATCCCAACTCCTTTTCTGTGACTTAAGTTGAATGTGAATCTATTATTTTCTCACTCTGGATGCATGACCTACTTACTCTCTTCTCTCACACATACACATACACATACACACACACACACACACACACACACACCAACCTCTACTCTTCTAACTGCCACTACAGTAAGGCACGGCATTACTGTGTGTGTGTGTGTGTGTGTGTGTGTGTGTGTGCCCGCGCGCGTCCTCTGTAGAGTGATGTTTTCCCATTGGTGGAAGGAGAGAACAAGTACATGCATGCCGTCCCCGTTTCTCAGTGCTCGTTGTGAGGTGTGTAGCTGCTGCAAGGCGTCTCTTGGGACTCATACACATGCACACATGCATATCCATACACCCACACAGCACACGCACACATATAAGTGTGCAAAAAGAGCGCTGAATATTGTCATCAAAGCTTTCTTGCTTGCCTGTCACCCACATTTTTCTTCACTCACTAACAATCGTTATGATGAATTCAGGGCTTCCTTATGAGTGGCAAAAAATAGAATAAAAAAAAAAAAAAAGAGAACAAGAAGAGGAGAGAAATTCAAAGCGGAAATTTCTCTTTGACCTCAGAATCCAAGATGAACACTAGTGTGCTAGAGCCATATGTATGTAGAGTGTAAAATGAAACGGCATTAAACAGAAAGAGCTCTTTAATTTAGGGTAGATATAAAAAAAAAAAAAAAAAAAAAAAAGCTTCAATCCGCAGGTAAAATCCTCTCATCAATGATCTGACAGAATATGATTTGCATGTGAAAGTTCTGCTTCATTTAATACTCACCACTGGAGTACTGTGGGATATTTAACAAATAAAAGAATGAATTTTTGCGAATGTACAGTATGCATGTTTTTTTTTTGTCAATCGCCACCAGCACTCCTGCAACCTCTCATTTCCTCCCATCTCTATCTCTTTTTCACCCCCCCCCCCCCCCCCCCCCCCCCCCCCTCTCTCTCTCTAAGCAGTGGTCCGTGACATTATCCATCCAGTACAACTCTCCCCACAGGAGAGCCATATCGGCTGCCTGTCTCCACAGGGACTCCATTACTTTTTTTGCAGAATGTCTCCTACAAATGGAGAAATGACAAGAACAAAATGTGTGGTGTCTATTTGTACTAAGAAAAAAGAAAAAGAGAGAGAGAGTAGTACTGTCATGGCTGACTAAACTGAAACAGCATCTCACACACTCACCCCATAACTAACAAGCAATGAACCGTGAACCCTGCAAATTCGCAAATTTGCTACCAAACACTTACAGGTCTCTCTGCACTTTTATTGTTTTGGCAGCATCACCACAGGGAATGACAATGCCCATGTAAAGAGGTTAAGGTCAGCTGACATCTGGCCTGAGGTCATTCCCGCTGACTCGACCCAAAACAACCTCCAAACTCAAACCTTCACATCAGTGGAACAATGTTGTCTCCTGACTTGTGGGGCTGACAGAACCGGAGATGAGGCACGGTGGGGCTGAAGGCGGAGTTAGAAAGGCGGTATTGGTCATGTGTGGGTTGCCTGTGCACCCAGCAGCATGAGCCTGAGTGGATGATGTGAGGGTGGACCACAGACCACCAATTTTCTGAAGAAATATTTCTAACCCTTTCTAAGCCAGGGAAATTCAAATGTGCAAAAGATTTGGCAGAACTTAGGTGGACAGATCAGGAGCAAACACCAGCTGACTGCGATACAGGCTGAGATACTGGACAGTCAAGCACACATGCTCTAAAATCTACCCCACCCCACCCCACCCCCCACCGGTCGTAAAACCCATTGATGGGCTGATGACTAAAGATACAAACTGCACAATGCAAATCCACAGAATATACCACTTTATATTCATATCCGGAGATGGGGTGATGGACTGTTAATGGTGCAACAGAGATTGCAGCATTTTGTGTTTGAATATAAACATAATATAACCTCAATGACGCGTAGAACAAGCAGACATAGACCTCAGACAGAGTAGGGATTTCTAAAGTGCTTTTGGATCAGGGATCAACAGCCAAAGGATTTAAACATTTACAAGACACAATGACTCTCCAGTATATTTCACTGGCATCATTAAACTGTGATACAAGCTGCACTGTACTGTATAAACCAGAGAGCGGGACACAGTCTTTCAATATCTCCACAAATTCACTTCAACTATACGATGCATTCAGAAAGTGTCTGGTTGCGTATTTGTGGTCTGGATATTCACACCTTGTCACTCTGCTCCTCCCAGAGAGCGTTATTATTTTCCTAGCAGGACTCTGTTTGTGGTGAGACATTGTGTCCATGTGCGCTTCTGTGATTAGTACAAGTGTTCAAGTTATAAAATGAGATGAAGAGATTATTATTAATCATCACATACTCCGCGTTTTTTCCCCAGTTACCCTGAGTCTCTTGCACACAGATGCTGCAGCTGTCCTTGAGCACATCTACAGAACGAGCTCTCGCGCCAGTCGTTGTGATGAAGCCATTACAATTGATTCTGCATTGATTTTGCAGCTGCTGAGTTGGCTTGAAACTTGAAAATGGAACTCGCTGCAGTTCATTGTTACCTGTACTTGGCAGGAAGTTGTTAAAGATAAAGTGTAGGATTTTTTTTTTCTTCTAAGATTGAAGCTACTTGTTATTGGTTAAAGAAGTTAACCCTTACCAAATCAGAGTTTCAGAATCTCGACAAACACAAAGACAATACTGACATTAACCCTGACTCACAGCAACAGTCATGTGTCTGGGAGCCAGGTGTTAGACGACCTGCAGCCTAAGGCACTTCTGCTCCGGCTTCAGCACTTCAGCCGTGCTGGTTAGCAACATATAATGTAGATGGATGGCTTCTGTCCATGTGGTGGTTGTAATGCAGGGCAGGGTTAAAACCTGTTGTCTGACTTGACCAACACATTCTTCACTGTCTGATTCATCACAGCCAGAGGATGTGCGTTGGATTTCACACAGGGCTAACAGTTCCTCCCTATGGCAGATGTCTGTGGAGATAGTGAGACTTGCTCCATATGTCATAATAAATGAGACATAGAGTAGTGATGAATGTGTGTGCGTAAATGTGTGCATGCACATTTATGGCAGGTTCTATTCTATTTTATACTACGCGGTCGATTGAAGGTCTCTGCGTGAGCGTGCCTGTAAACCTTACATCTTAATTTGTCGGCAGGCAAGTTGGACATTCAGCATCATGATGGAGCCCTGCATCTAAAGGTTGCATGTCAGACTGTGATAGTTTTTTGGAGAAAAGCTCCCCTATTATGACACGATCTTGCTCCCAAATGACAGCGCTGTCTCTCATGCTGTGGCGTGCCTCGGCAGTCGAGGAGGATTGGAGCCTAATGGGTGCTCCTGTCACCTGCCTGCTGCTGTTTCTACACTGCGGTTGCCCATCTGGTGCATGTGATGAAACAATGATGGCATAGATCAAAATCAGTCGGCTCCAGTTAACCACAAAGAGAATCACATTCACTATCGTCTCTCGTACCGAGAGAGAAACAAGTCCTCCTGGCGCTTTTTCAAAGTGAGTGTGATCAAAGATGAACATTGTGCGAAGAAAATAAGCTATTTTTTGTCTACGAGTACGCAGGTGCAGTATGAAGGTAAAAAAAAAAAAAAAAAAAGTACCAGCTGGTTTAACCATGACTCATTTCATTTGGAAGCATGCGCATCACAGAGTGTAGTTAAAAAAAAATGGTGTCAGTTACAAGTTTGAGACAGCATATAAAAAACACAAATGCATGGGAGATTAGCTCTGCAGTTGCCCACCCCCAGATTCCCCTTCTTTCTCTCAGAAAGAGACAGAGAATACAGAGTCAACTTTAAGTAGGTCAGTTTTTTTTTTTCTGGAGAATATGAAGTGATGAACTTACAAGAGCCATGTTTGTGAAATAGTTGGGAGGAGGACAACACAGGCATATTGATCATCCCTCTGTGTCACTTTGAATGTAATCCTCAGTGATTTACATGGAAAGCCAGGCTTATGTGTTTTCATGTGACTCAGACTCCAGAGGCAGAGGGAAAATGATAGTGTTTTCAATAACACAGGTTTTGGAGTCCTCACCATCAAAAGCCCTGCGGCTGAGAAGGAGCATTCCTTGGAGCACCCGGGGGACCGTGTTCTTATTGGCTGGTGTATGAAAGAAGCCCAGAATGTGCTTTATGACTGTTCCCTCTAACCAGGTTAATGCAACCTTGAGTGATGCCAGCAATTAGAGGCATATCTAACATTTATCATTACACAGAGGCGACCTCTCTCCGGACCCCTCCACGTCGCATCTGTGATGCAGTATTGCTGCAACAGATGTAATGGATGTAGAATGATTGTTATCTGTCTGGACATCTAGCACATTAAGGGCAGAAAGGTCACTGGCATCTACAGAAGCATCATCTGCACACTGTAGCCTGAAGGAAGGGCTGCAACAGAGCTTGGTATGAATCCTGATCATCTTCTTCTGAGGCTTATTTCAATTCATTTGATCTAGCTAAGTTGATAAGAAATGGGTCATATTTTCTTTTGAAGTGTTAGAAGTTTAAAGAGAGGGGTTAAAAGACGAGTTGATTATTCAAAACTCACAATACCTGTGTTTTTGCAGGTTTTACTGTAGCTCTTTAACTTCAAATTATGCATAGTTTACACTTTTGCTCAGCATTTTCAAATGTATGTGTCACAGTTTCAGAGGCTGCAAAAGGAGTCACAGACACCAGCTGTAAAAACCAAAGAAATTCACTTTACCGTAATAAAAACCAGAGGAAGTAGTAGCAGTATATTCTCACATTTCAGAGGCTCAAAGCAGAAACTCTTTCACGTTTTTGTTTAACATTTTATAATCAAAACTGTTGTCATTTAACTTTCTGTCAATCCACTAACGCAGTGGTTCCCAAACTTTTTTTTTGCACACTAAAGGGTGTTAAAAACCTCCACTGTTCGGTTCAAGACCTGGAGTAATGAGGAAAAATTAAACATGGAATGCGTGAAGTTCATGGTAATTACCTGAAATATAACCGAGGAGAACCTATAAAGTTATTTAATCATTATCCATTATCCATCATTATCGTTTTTCTAATGGGTTGAGGTCTGGTACTGCTCCACCACACACGGGTTGAGACCTTCTGAACTAACTGATTAGTGGCCTAATTGTACAGTTTGATATTTGGATTTATTTCTGACCTTTCCATCCATTGATTTCCACCAATGCAGTATGAAAATCAATTAGCAGACTCTTGAAACTTTCAGTTGTGTAACACTGAATGCAGTATAGACTTTTCAAATCAACCTGTTCTTCGACTATATCACAATACCACAATAAATCAACTTTGACCAAAATATGGATTTCCTACCTATATGGAAAGGGAGGAAAAATATCTTTACCGCTTTTCATTCAAGACCAACGTGTCAATCGTGCTCATGCAACTGTCCTTCTGCACAGTCAAACACCTACTGACATAATCCTTGTGTCATAATACGAAAGAATACTTCACTATTGATAGTCATTGATGCTGTTGGTGTGAGTGAGTGATTGAGTGAGTGAGAGTGAATGAATGAGCAAGTGTGAGCATCAGCATTCGAAGAAAAAAAAAAAAAAAGAGGAATGGCAAGAGGAGGCGGTAAGAAGCGAGGAGACAGCTAGAGGCGAGCATCAGCACATTCGCCTGCTGCTCAGAGCTCTGTCTGTTGAAAAATATATATATTTCTTTCAGAGGGAAGCTGCAGGACTCCAGCCTTGTTAGCCAGACAGGCAGCACGCTGCATCTCAGCAGCCCCTGTTGCATATTTATTCAGTCTGATTAATGGATCCTAAATCTGTGGGTGTTGTGTCTCTTGACATGTTCAGAGACTTTCTTACCGCTCTTCCAAGATGCAAGGTTTTGCATCTGGTACATTCGGAGGGGAAGCTAAATCCTCCTGCTAAATCTTTCTGCACTCGCAGCTAATCATGAAATCAATGTGGTTTTCCTGTGCACACACGCTTGAAGAAGTTTATGCAATTCCAATTGAGATTATTTATTATTCTAATATCATTACAGCCTGCAGTGTTTTCACCTCAAAGAAAAACTTCTTAGGCTCATTACACTAAGTTTTACGAAGCTCCCAGCGATCACACAACATCAGAGTCTTTGCTCAAGTCTAACGCCTCACACACAATGTTTCTTTTTGAGTAGTTTGAATTATTGCTCATCATTTTTTTGTGAAAAACATTTTTGACATTTTAATTAAGATGTGGGTTCGGTAATGGTTTGAAAATGATTAAAGGATTCTTTATCTTTAACACTGTAAACTAGTGTTACATCATGAAAACCATCCCAAAAATCTGTAAGAAAACTGGTTAATTAAATGATGTACTTTGTTTAATTACTCTATCAAACCAGTCTACAACATGTCAGTGAGTTGCTCTGAATGTTTGAAGCACTCCTGCAACAATCACATTGACTCAGCAGCTAGTAAGTCCCCATGCTGCTACACTTGCATTGTCTTTCTCAATAACAAAATGAGAACAGTTAGTCACAGATGAGTGAGCCAGAATAACAAAACCATTTCCAAAACAAAACTGTGTGCAATGTCTTTGCATTCAGGGCCTATAACATCCGCAATGACACCAAACACCAAGTTTGAAAAACACCAGCACTTACAAACAGCTAAAAAAAATAAAAAAAAAAACAGTTCATAACACTCTGCCCAAGCTTTAAAGCCAATTAGTAAGATGAAAATTCTCTGCTGGGGTAGGACGTAGGCCAGACAGACTCCCACAGATGTGTTTAGGGTATTTTTGTGCGCTGTGAGGAAAGACAAACTTTTTTTAAGTTCACCCCGTAGCTGCACCAGCAGCAGCCAACTTGCCTGCACAAAGCTCTGCTCCTTCACGTCTTGTCCCAGCTGTGTTATCATCAGTACATCTAATTAGTGTCAAAAAGTAGTTAAATCACAGATGGGCCTCAAAGTTTGCACACCAATACTTTCAGCCTGTCACACTTTACCCTCTCGCTCCGAGTCCCTGTTTTTCTGTGTGGAGCATTGTGTTGCGCAAGTGACCCTGTGACATAAACAAAGAGTCATCTGGGCATGGACCCAACTCTCTCCTTATTGCCGTCAATCTCTGGTGCATCAACAGGTTTGCTCCTTCTCCTTGAAGCGATGCCAAGGTTGCGTTTGAACACAGCGCGAGCATGTCGCCGTTGAATCGGACGCATCTGCGCGTTTAAAGCCAGCAGTTTGTATTTTGTACCTGCGCCCGGCATCGTGTGGCACATCATCAACCTGCTAGGAGCCGCCTGCCAGGCTTCAGAGCAGGAACCTGGGCACGGCAGACGCGTCGGGAACGCAGCTGATGGATGCGCCGCTGTTGCAGGCATGTGGCGTCTGGCAGACCTTATCCTGCTACTCTGTCACTCTTTTGGGCTTTGCGCTACACAAGCATCAGCACCTTCCAAAACACACAAAAATGCTAAGCAGTGCAGGCTCTCTTTAAGACTCCCTGAGGTGGCAGGGTGGTGGAGGGCTGTGTTTGTTTATTAAAGCGAGCACCGTTTTTCCATCTGAAAAGGTAAACAATTTCTGTGCTTCAGTAGGGAGTGGCAAAGAGTGTATAAAAAGAAGCAGATATAAAGAGAGAGGGGAATGAGAGAGATTGACAAACACAAAGAGAAAGAGAGAGTGCAGGAGGAAAGAGGAGGAGAGGATGTCACTAAAGGACACACAGAGTGAGTGACAAAACCTTATTGGATTTATTTGTCTTGCTCGGCTTCTCAGATGAATCTCATTTATTGTGGCTGACAGCAAGGGAAGTGCACATCAAAGAGAAGCCCGGCACCGACAAATGTCTTTTTCTTTATAATGAACGAGACGCAGGTCCTCTTGTGAAAATGCTGAAGACAAACAGATGCAGGGGCAAAAACGGCGCATTCACAAAAAACAGGCAATTCAATCCGATCACAAGAGCTGGAGAAAGAAACTGAAATTGAACCTCTAGCACCTTGACTGACGGTCTCATTGTTTGAGAGACTTTCTGTCAGTCAAAAATGGCACCGTATCTTGTCCTTGCATTGCATTCATATTTCCCCAGATATCGACACTACAGAGTCTATACCGTGGGAAAGATAAGCTGTGGCTAATGATCAGGCTGGGTTTCCTCTCTGAGAAGCTGATGGCCTCCAGGTTTATGAGTTGTGTTTGCATACTACCTACTCAACAGACACAGGAGAAGAATACATAAATACTATAGGAACTGGCCGACAGAGGAATCTTCCAAAGTATCTGGAATTACTGCCTCATGGTTGCACGCCTCCGTCAATCAGTCCAACTGCAGTTAACATCCATGTCTGTCCGGACTCACTTAATATTTAGTGTCTCTAATACAGTATCCGACCAAATGTGAAATATGGTCACAATCTTGCCTTCGGTTCCTTGGTTACGGTGATGAATAATTGCCAGAAAAGTATTTTTTGCAGAATATTATGATGTCACTGTGAAGTTGACCTTTGACCTTTTGGATACAAAATGTCATCAGGTCATACTTTTATCCTATTAGACATCTGTGTTAAATTGTGCCATAATTAGCATATGGGTTCTTGAGTTATGGACAACAATGTGTTTTATGAGGTCACAGTGACCTTCACCTTTGACCTTTGACCACCAAAATCTAATCAGTTCATCCTTCAGTCCAAGTGGATGTTTGTACCAAATTTGACTCATGAACAACATGAAATCATAATGAATCCAGTCACGTCTGTCACCGGCGCGGAGGCATAAAAACACTTGACAGTGAAAAGATGTAGAACAGCTTAACAGCAACCAGAGGATCAAGTGTTTGTAACTTCAGCTTTTTTAATAAACTCTCTTAAAAGAGGGCAAAAGAGAGAACAAGGCGAGATAAAAATGGAATATTGCGACAGTATTTGGGAGATATGATCCCCGAACAGCTGGCAATGAACTAGCGTTTGTTTTCTGATCCGCTCTGTGGCAGAGGAAGCAGATTGTCCTTGAGGACTCAACATAAATCAACAATCGGCAGCAGAAGCAAGCAGCCAGCCCCTGGGTCTGCCAGGGAAAGCATAAACTTAATTAAGTCCCATCTTACAAGGTGTGCGTGCACTGGGAACCCTGTAATGAAAGACTAATGCCGGCCACAAATTGGTCCAACAAGCAGCTAAAACAGATGCCTGACAAGGCAGCCATACAGCCCCAGAGGGCGGCCAGAGGATCTCACGTCTCATATAAAGAGATGTGACATTAAAGAACATGCTCCACGACGTCCTCTCACACCTAAGGCTGAGTTATGGTGTGAAGCTACAAAACAAACACTGATGCAATGAATATATTGATAAGCGCTTGGTTATCTCATTGAAAGCAATAGCTATATTGCCAAGACCTTATGATAATAAAAACCACACATGATCATGAGTATGGCCACAAATAACGCTTATTTTCACTTCTTCTTTCGCAAACCCAAAGATATTAATTCATTTTCTATTTAGCAGTAGCACAAACTCAAACACTGTTTCAGCACTAGATCCAGAAAATTGACATATGATATAAGTGAATTCTCCCCCAGCCCTAACAGTGATATACATCTGTAATATCTTTCTTGCAAACAGACAGCATAATTTTAGGGTAAGGACAAGCTGTATAATTTCATGGATTTTCACCAAATGGATCAACATTTGATATTTGTCATGTGCAGATGAGTTCATTCTCTGCATGTTTTCAGCTCTGGTGACATCGCTTTACACACTGACAGCTAATGGCAGAAAGAAATCTTTACTACAAAGGCTGATTTCAGTTTGTCCTCTCACGTTTTGAGAACAGAGTATGTACTCACCTGAACATCACCAGCAAGACCAACACATGATGCTGGCCGACATGTGTCAGTGTAACTATACAGAGGGTCTGGTTGCCCAGGCAATAACCAGTGTCAAGATGAGCAGACCCTCCTCCAGTGATCAGCCATGAACCTTAAAGAATGTGAGCTGATCAGCCTACTGTAACCCGGTGGACACCACACTCATCCTTTGCTTTCACCGCCACCTCAACATTCAAACATTAGTTGAATTATGTTTCAGTGGAATTCGAACACTGAATGAGAGCTGATGTGGATCATCCCACAAAACAAGAATAAGCTATGCAGGCATAAACAAGTCCGTGCCAGACCCAAGAATGCAGCCTTGTAACAATTAGACAAGGAAAAACAGCATCCAGACTTACTGCACAACAAAGACTTTGCCCCAGTGACACAGAGACACACAAGCACCAAACAACAACAACCTTCAGTAAAATAGCTGAGACAAACATGCAGTTTTGGCCTTGAACGCACACACATAACCTGAGCAGACCGATTTGTTATTCTTGGCTTTATTGAGTCAAAGTTTGGTGTTATTCTGCTCATCCGGCCCTCAACACGCTCAGCATGAGATCCAGAATGTACAATCCAATAGACAGTAGAGGGGCTGACTCAGTCCTGAGAATATTAACCAATAACCAAAGCAACCCAACCAAAGCATGTGAGCCAGTCGAGATCAAATCATGACAAAAACTCCTGAGAAAAAAATAACTAAATACCAGAGAAACTAAAAGAGTGAAGTGACTTGATCTCATCAGGATCTCTCTTCCAGCAAACCTGTCCAGGCCGATGCTCTAGCTGCACCGCAGGGTGCACGCAGACCTCCTCATAACTTTATGAAACTAGAGCTCTCACTAACTTGTAACCTAAATTGGCTATTGATCCTTGTGTTCTTGTGCTGTTGATGTGACTCCCCGCTGGTCAGGTAAAGTTCATTCCACCTGTTCATATTAACTCCAAATCCATAACCCCTGCTATTTATTGATTCACTGGGTGTAGTTAAGGTTTCCTTTTCCCTTGTGTTGTATAGCCATGGTAGTAAACACGTGTACAGAAAATTGCAGTTTTCTTCTTTCGTGCTTGGAAATTAAATCACTAAACTGGAAAATACAGACTCCTGCTTGTAATAATTAAGATTATTAATTCTAACAGTAACAGGAAATAATATCCATCAGCCTCGCTTGTCTCCCCAGCAAAAAGGTCCATCTTCTTATTATTATATATGAGCTCTCAGAGGAATTATCCCGTTGGAGGAATAATTTTCATATTTGAGTTAAGTATTATAATTATTCATAATTCCCCTTCAAATAATGTTACTGTTTGAATTACAGTAAATTCTTAAGCAGGCTCCACAAAAGACTGCTGAGACATCACCATCACTGCAGCAAAAAAACTTGCTTTTAAGGATTTATTTGCTCCACAGGGCTAATCTGGGCAGAGAAACACAGTGATAATCATTTTAGCGTAATTCTTCACATCTAGGCATCTCTGCTCACTGAGAACCCTGCAATAACGTTGGCAAGCAATGACATGATTTTGAATCAATAACTGTTTGTGTGCCTAAAGATACTTGCCTGTGAGCCTACTACAGAAAAAAAAAAAAAAGGAGTGTAGGAGTAGGAGTAGGGAAGACCTTAGCTGGGTGGTGCACAGAGGAACTATGGCGCTTCAGTGAGCTGCGAGAGGTGCTGCTGCATTCGTGATAGTGCAGAAAACCACTGACACCTATCACTGAGCAAGGGGAGGAGGTGGAGATGTTGCCGATCCACAGACACCTGGGATTCATAACACGGAAGCACTCAAATATTCTTCTTAAGGTGGCTCCAGCTCCAGTCTTGTAACATTTGCATCTGTACATGAGATAAATTTGTCGCCTTGTTTTGGAGAACTGGAGAAGCAGCGCCCAGGCCGAGGCGGCAGGCAGGATGCCTCGGCACCCTCAGGGGGCAGTAACAAAGAAGATGGCAGGGACTTAACTTCATCCTGAACAACACAGTCCTCCAGCTCGACAGTTTGCTGAAGCAGCTCCCTCAGCCTCAATCCTCCAAGGTGTAATACGGCGGACTTCAGAAATTTTTTTTTTTTTTTGTGCCATGAGATTGTACAATATTTCCTGACCAAACAGCCCCAGCTGCAGCAAACAGGACTGTGATCATGGCATCTGTATCGCCGTCCACACTTTATATATGGCGTCAATGTCAGAACATTCATTATCAAAATCAATCTATACCTTATCTGTTTGATAACAAAGAGGTTCTGATTCTCACACTGGTAATCAGGATTGCAGGGAGGTTACTTTTCTGTACATATACTACCTCTATCAAAAGTTTTTTTTTTATATTCAAAAATGTAGATTCAGCACATTTTTTGTAAATATATTTGAAATCTTTCATGGTGCAGTTCTACACACCTACAGTAGATATTTTCTGTAGATCTGTTTCTATTAAATATGACCTCATTTTCACGAAGCTCTTTTCAGATTGGCATAATTCTCTCAGATATATGGCATATTGAAATTCTCATAATTATATCAAAATTATTTCTTAATTCATATAACTCCTTTCATTAACATCTTAAACGGCTGAAACTGCATAATGCATTTGATTCATTCTTACTTATGTTTGTAACAGTTTCAGCTGTTGTCTTCGACGTAATCATGCACAGAAGTAATTAACAGTTAAGGAATGTACAAAAATGCCTCAACAAGTTGCCACTGACTTACATTTGCACTTTTAAACTCTCCATTTGTCTAATAAACCTTGGCAGCCTAATTTATGCTCATGCAAGTGTGATAAGGCTGTGGTTACCATGGAAACAACACACTTCCTCAGATGTGGAACGGAAGGAAGAGGCACGTCCCAGTGTATGATAGTAACCTCCTATGGTAGAAGAAGTAAAGCTAATATAGAGGCTTAATAATGCTGACATGTTGATTAATGTGTGTGTGTGTGTGTGTGTGTGTGTGTGTGTGTGTGTGTGTGTGTGTGTGTGTGTGTGTGGGGGTAATATGAGACACACAGAGCTGGCACATTAACCATAACTGTGACCAAAATGTTCATTTAAATGAGGATTTTAGTAATGGTAAAGAATCAGCTTGGTGGGTCTCATGTATTAAATCAATGGCAATCTTCAAAGCAAATGTTCTGAGTTGTTAATTTGGTTGAAATGGGCATATTATCAAATGTTATGCACTTTATAATCACGCTTTAGAAGTGTTTTCAAAGATATTGTGACAGTATCTGTACAGTGTATATCTAACAGATAATAAGCTCATCTTTATGTCCTCTGCCTTATCAAAGTCTTATTCAATGGACCTTTTTCGCCACATAAAAATAGTCACATAAGGCAGTGGAATCTAACTGCGCAAAGTAGTAAAAGCTCTTGTTCATTATTATAAACCCTGGAATCTTATAAAAAGCATTACTGACATTTTAGTGTATACTCTTCTCTAATAGGCTGAGTGGTCTCTGCCAGTTACCACTGACAACATATACTTCTGCACTCTGCTCAGTTTCATGAACATTCGCCAAAAGTGTTTACTTACTTTTTCTCATCAAAACTGAATTCTTCCAGGCCATTCTGCCCACTGCTGTTGCCAGATTTAGTCAATAAATTGTCATATTTCTATTGCATCTCAATTACTGGTATGTGGGCAGATAAATAACAAAAGGACTAAAACTAAAATGAGAAGTTAATTACATGAGTGTTAGTGGAATTCCAGAGGCTTCATTGAGTTTTTACGATTATATCTTTTTTTCTTTCTTTTTCTTTTTTTTTACTGGAATCAGTACTGTTGGTTTAATACATTGTGATGCCATGGTTATGGAAGGATTGAGAGGGAGCCAAGGAGACAGACCCAGGTAGTCAAAGCAGTAACATCAGTGCAGATGAACCTGACTGTGAACCTGACTATCGTTTGACTGATAAGATGCCATCACTTTGGCAGGAGCTCTGAGGGGAAGGCCAACAGAAAAGGGCTGCGGGAAATCCTGCTTGTAATCTGATGTTGGTTTCCTTTTCTGAAATAGAGCAGAGCTACCTGTCAATCCTTGTTGTCAGATGGATAGAAGTCTAATGAGGTAGATAACTCACTGGCAGAGTCCTTCGCTTGCTGTAATGGAGCCGAAAAAGATCTGGAGTTCTTCAGAGCAACACAAGTAGAGAGTTATCAACGCAGCCTCCTATAAAAGCCGAATTAATTAAAAACCAAAATGAAAAAGAGAACTGGATTCACGCCTAATCGTGCAGGTTGGTGATGATAAACAGACATTTAATGCCGTCGTATGATGAGCTGGAGGTGAAGAGGAGATATCCTTCGTGGTGTCAGCAGGCTCCTATCAGGGCTGATTAGATTGAAAGCCAAAGGCAGCACATTCTGGAAAGTGCTGTTGACAAGTGACTTAATAGCTTCAACTGGGTACTTATTCAGACCTGCTGGCTGAGAGAATGATTAGTGATGATGATGGTTTGCTCTCCCCGACACTGTGGACGCATTGGAAGCTTTATTTAGAAATAAGAATGGGAGATCCTACTATATTTCTACGTGATTGGAGGCGACAGGACTTGGGGTTGAAAATTGAAGAGTATACTTTTTGCAAAACACATTTATTAATAATTGATGGAAAAACCAAGAGCGTGTTTATAGAGGAAGAACCAACAGTGAATACACTCTTACATTTTAGAGGAAATAAAGTATTTGGAAAGCGATTTGTGCAAAGCAGTTCCGGTGCTCTGTGAAACAGCTTCCTGATAACTTTAGACCGTACAGTGAAAGAACTGTCGAGATTCGGTTTGTCAGAGTGGTTTTTTCTTAGTGATGTCTCAATGGTGAAGGTATTTGCCACTCAAGTCTATTTCTGCTTTAACTCCTGCACTTGTGTGTAGAAGGAACAGCAAAGATGTACATGACAGCACAAGCATCTCACTGTAATTTGTATAGACATAATTCATGTTGGGAATGAGTTTAAAGTGCATGAGAAGTGAGTGTTGTCAACTTTAGTTGTCACTCTGTGTGCTGCTAGTGTCAGCACAGACTGTGATGTCTCTGTATTCAAAGTGTGGCATTTTTTTTACTACTGCATTATACCTGATTCAGGAGTTTGCAATAAGTCCCAAAATAAATCTTTTCTTTTTTTTTTTTTAATTTTATTTCTAAAATATAAAATTTCCCCTTTAATATCCCCCTGAAAAAACTATTGGCCTTAATTAAACTTTTCTGACCAGAATAGGCTGTCACATCTAAATCCTAATGAAATGTTCCAGCTAAAATGTTGCCAAGTAAATGGCCCTTTTAGCAGGTTGTTTTTCAAGTACAATTATGGTAAGGAGAAATTTGGCTAAGCTACGGGGCTAACCTTTGGACGACCTCTTCAAATCATTTCTCAGACACGTTGTGCATTACTCAGCCTTCTGGCACCTGTAGTTTTACCAAAGAGGGAAATACTCATTGTTGATAGCAAAGCTAGTAACTGTGGCAACAGCAGACCACAGATGTACCTGCGCTATTCATCCGAAGATGATTTTGCCCAGAAAGAATAACAACATCCATTTCAGGTTCTTACATTGACATCAGTGCAAACACGCACATGCACGCACGCACGCACGCGCACACACACACACACACACACACACACACACACACATACATGGAGCTGTCGGCCTGAAAATTCCTAGCTGACACAGTTTCCATATGCCCAGCGGTCTCCTTAGGAGGATTTTTGCCTCTGGCCAGCTCAACATGAACGAAGGGACTTCCTTTTTCTCCCAACACAGCCCGGCGGCTGCTGCTCGCCTCTGCGTAATGAGATTATGCCCAGCTCCTGGAACATCTACTCAAGAGGAGATGGGACCAATTAGTCTGCTGTCTGCCCCAAAGAGAGACAATCACCATAGCTCTGATGTTATTACCTCCAAAGTATCAGCCTCCAAAGTAATAACAAACATGCCTAAAAAAGGAGAGCGCTTGTTTACTCTGTGATTGGTCAGTGTGGTCAAGGTTAGCTGAGAGAGCTCAGTCCTGTGTCTGCTGATGCAATGAAAGGTTGTATAAAGAGACTCCACTCTTGAACAGAGTCAAGAGGAATAAACAGTGGCAGACCCCATTTGGTCTGAAGGTGGAGGGAGGCACTCAACCTCGCCTGACAAATTAGCCAAATACAGAAAAATAGCCCTTTGCTCAGTCCTGTGGAGCATTTACATTTAAACTAAGTACTACAGCCATTGTGTAAAAGAAGGCCCGGCTGACAAGACAGTAACAAGTGATCTGTTCCAATGCTGGTATTTCTTGAGTAACCACACCACTGCCCAAACAAGTACGATTTAAAGTAAATTTTCAGAAACATGTAAGTCAGTTTTCTCTGGCCTCCGCTCCACTGGTCACTGTGAAAAAAGAAAGCCAAATTGCACTAGGAGGGATTTAAAATGTAAATATAATGTGTTATGGAGAAATGTTTAAGAGACTATACTGTTTATGTACAATAGACACCTCTATTTAAAGTGGCAGATCATTGGTTATGTGCATTTGGTTGAATGCTTGCACAGAACTAATTAATCAAAATATGTCAGTACTTTGGGAAAAGCTTATTAATTTTTTTTCTCCAAGAATTAGATGAGAAGATCAATACCGCTCATGTTGGTGTAGTATGAAGTTTGAGTCGGCAGGTGTTTAGCTTTGCTTGGCTCTCTCAAAGTTCAAGTATACCAATCCCTCTAAAGCTGACTAAAATAACAAGTTATATCATGTTTTTTGTTGTTGTTTTTAAATGTGCAAACCAAGGAGAGTTTAACTAGACTTTGGATCAGTGACTTCCCAGAGTCACGGTGAGGTTGCCAGGCCGCCGGTGGAGACATGGCACAGAATAAGCATGAAACCCTCCACAGGAAATGTAGCCCCATGAGGCAGCAGAATCTCATCTGGTTTGCTACGCATGACAAATCATTTAGAAACTGAGACCTGGCAACATTTTGACAAAGAAATAAGCCAAATACCAAATCTCAAATCATCTTCTCCCAGACCATTGTTGTTAACTCATGACCATAATCTTTCCCTGACCTTAAAGGAGCTATTTGTAACTTTTGCTATTGCTACATAGCCAGCATTAGCATTAACAGCTGTTTGTCTTCAGGCTTGGCAAGACCTTCAGCCATTGTTCGTTTACAAGACAAGAGGTCATAATACACCCACTGAGCAGCACTACTTCTTCAGGGAAGACTCGACTCTAAAGTGACTCGGTATCGGAAAATGAGCCCATGCTAACCAGCCCGGGGCTAGCTGGTTAGCATGCTAACTTCAGTGGTACAAGAAAAGAAGTGGTTGAAATAGAAGCAAAAAAGAGGTTGCTTTCCACTGCTGGAGACAGCTAAACAGTAAAGGAATAAAGTTTGATGCTGAACTTGCAATGTTTCTTCTAGACTGGTAAGTAAATAGCTGTTAATGCTAAAGTAGGCTATGTAGCAATAGCAAAACTTACAAATAGCTTCTTTAACCAAATAGTGTAACTAGTGTTGCCAACGTATTACAAATATTGTACAGATATAATGATTCATTTTAAAAAGCACTGGTGCTGAACTTTGCTGATGGGATTAAATTATTTTTGCAGAAATACAACCTCATGTTATATGTTGAAAAAATGATGCTAACAGGTATGCAAATTTTAAATCGTAAAAGAGAAGACGAACGGGATCAGACTGATATAAAACACTCTCAGTTTAAGTACTAAAATCAGTATCGGGGAGAGAAAGGTACAATAGGTGCATCAGCTCCTTGTGAGCATGTGGTCTCTCCTGTGTGAGGTTTCATGTTTTATGTATGTGGAAGAACTCAATCACTGGAGCACGACCATTGAACAAATGCTGTACACAAAGATGCTTTCATTTGTTTGCAGTAGCTTTTTCAATACACATCGCAACCCCGCAAACACCGTGTCATCACATCTCTCCCTTGTATAATTTGACTTTTGTCCAGAACAGAGCCTCATACATAAAGATTGAACAAGCAAAGCAACATCACTTTCCAGGCAATTAGCAAATCATTGAGCATTTTGATTCAAATCGGTAGCACCAATCAATTCTGTAATTGTAAAAAGGCCCCTCCTAACCCTCCACAACCACTTTTTTTTCCTGTCACACAGACAGATTTTCGTGGCTTATTCTATTTAAGGTATTGAAATGTTTTTGGAGAAACATTGCAAAGCTTTTCAGTTCCAACTATGTTGAGTCGCCAAAATTCAAACAAGGGATCACTACAAACAGAGACAGATGTGGCATTTAAGGGTAGAAAACTAAGACAGCAAAAATCATCAAGATGTGTGAAAGAGAGACAAGAGGAGAATAAAGAGCCTTCAGATCTGAGAGAAAGGCTGAAGTAGAATATTGGTGACCGGCAGCTCCATCATAACTCAGCTCCATGTTAATAACTCTGTCAGACAGAATTACAGCCCAGTGATCAATATCCTCACTTCTTACACATGTTATTTTGGATAAAGCACTGGCTCTTAGAAGATTTGTGGAACAGAGGGTTGTGGCTCTACAAATAATCAGCCAATAATCCGCTCTGAGTATTGGTAGCATGTGGAGAATCAATCACAGAATGAACCAGCTGGGGCAGAGTTTGTAGAGTATTATTTATTCTCCTAATTGATCGATCAGCCTGGGCCGTTGTCACGACACCTGTGGCCCTGTGCTCTGGTGTGCAGCGGGCATGTCCAGACTCCAGCAGAGATCCAAACTCAAACCTGTTCCACCACTGAAATGCTCTGCATGGACGCTGAATCTAAGATACACAGTAGGTGTAGAATGAGCATGTGTTGGTGCAAGTACAGATATATAAGTGTACGTTTGTGGGGGTTTTTTTGAGTGTGTTTCTCTGAAGTCTTCTTGTTGATGTGATTATGCCACAGGCTGAAATAAGCAAAACTACCAGGATGTTTCCAGAGAGCCGCCAGTTATGTTCTTCATCCAATTTGTCTATCTGGTGGCTGTCTCTATCTGTGTCTTATTACTCCAGTGCCTCTCCACCGCTCACAGCCCGGGCTTTGCTGAATAGCTGATACAGGCTCTCCGCAGGGCCGTGTCTGGCTTCAGCTTAACAGGGCATATCTCTGCCTGCTCTTCTTTGACCACAGACAGCACTCACTGCCCCAGTCTAAGAGCCAGCCCAGCTGCTCTATTCTGAGCCGCATGCATGGCTAGTCTGTCTGGAAGAGACAGATAGCCTGACACAACACCGCCACCGCTACTGCCGCTGCTGCTGCCTGTGTGATGTACATGAGGAGAGAGCTGCTGGAATTATGAATTAAGTCAGAGTCCGCTGAATTCATCCAAGATTCTGTCAGAAAGTGAGACTGAAGAGAACCAGGAAGCATAAAAATTCTGTTTATAGCATTCACACATTTTGTAAAAATTTAAAATTTTGTTTTGTCTTAATATTGCAGGGGGCATACTACTGATTTTATATTTATTTGGATTTGCATAGTTGCATAATTTGAGACCGAAAAAAATAGGACCAGAAAGCAGCGAGGCAGACATTTTTATTTTGCATTCTTTTGGTTCAAATGACATGCTCCCTGTCTGTGCATGAACAGACTACTCATCATAAATCATTTCATTTTTAACTGCATTGGCATAAAGCAGCATCATCATCATTCTGTTATAGGCAACAACAGCCAGACAGCAGCCTTCCACAAAAAAAACTTCTTCACCTTCTTATCTACAAACATGGACACGTCTTGTCCTGCACTTTGGCTCACTGAATAAGCTACCATACAAATAATACCACCAGGGAAAAGTGCTTGGTTAAAGCCTACTGGCAGGCTAATAAGCATAGCTTGTTAGCTGTATAATTTTAGACAGCTCCTTTGCAATACTGCTAACAAAACACTGTTTGTAAAGCACCACAAATCTGGTTTCAAGCCAATACGAAGTAAAATAACGCTGCAAATGAACCTACTGCAGCCAGTGATTATGCTGCCACACGATAATTGGAAAAACAGTTAAGTAGTTGAAGGTAATTACTATGAGACATGGGTTGTAACTGACAACAGTTATCAGCAGAGGTTTGTGTAGTTTGGGTCTTGGTGTTCCTGCCAGCTCAGCTGTCAATCAAGCGCAGACTCCAGCCTGCCCACTCAGAAGTTTGGAGGCTAAGGAAACGAGTTGGAGGCATCTCCTAAAAACTTTCTTCTTCCTTTCCTTTTCAAAAATGTTAACAACACATCTGACAACTGCTGACATAATTTGGACTGTAAGAGGCGATGCCTTTTCTAATTTCAGTTTAGCTTTGGTCTGGATTTTGTCAAAGAGGACTATATCCATAGTAAAGGTGGAGTAGCAGGGATTTGCTTTACTTGTAGCAATGAATAAGAACATTCCTGCAAACAGTTTGCTTATAACACCAGTGTTTGAGGCTTGTAGAGCTGTCAACACTTTTAGCTGCGCGAGATGGCAAAATATGATGTAATAAATGTCTGGGAGCTTCTCAGTTCAGGTAACTGTTCTCTCTGTACTTCACTGGTCCTTTGCTTTTTACAGCTGTTCGCTGTTTGCTTGATGGAGCTCTTATTTTGCTCTTATGGAACCTGTCTGGTGTCTAAACATTGTCCTGTCCTCTAGGCCACGTCAGGTATCTATGGCAACTGCAGCAGGGACCAGAACATAGCATTTGTAGCTAGATTTATAAAGACACCATTAAAGAAGATGTAGCCCTGAAAACAAAGAGATAATTACATTTTCTGTACTCCACTCGCTCTGTGTGATGACATATGTTATGGTATCATGGGGAGATTATGGGATGTTTGGGTTAGTATATTGTGGTGTTTGTTTCTGTTCTCTTTGTTGAATGTAAACAAGCCCTTGTTCTTGGATATTAATAACTTGGTCTCACATGATTTTACATTCCCTGCTTCTGTCCTTTCGAATTTACCCATAGTACAATATTTTGGCTTCAAGCTCTGGGTTTTCTGCTGCACGAAGTCAAATACTAGGGAGACATGCAGTAATATTTAGCACAAACAAAAATGTTTTCCCTCCTCACTCTTGAGATACTGCAGCCAGAGTAAAGAGGTTTTCAAGCTAAAAGCTGGTCACTGTAACCAAGCCGGGCAAATCTCCTCTTATGGTATTAAGACGTTAACTTAGTAGCCAGCTACTCCAGGATGTTATCATAGGATAAGCAGATTATAGCCCTAAATATCCTTATGTGCATTAAAGCAGGCACCATACTAGGTGCTTATTTTCATGATGCAATTTCTTGCAGCTGAAGCTGTCATCAGACCAATCACTGCAGCACAGCTGTAGAGCTCTCAGCTGTGATGAGGAGAATTTGTTTCTGCTCATTTAAAGGTAATTTCTTAAAGACTATCAGTAAAGAGGGGGGTTTCTTGATTACCCCACTGAACAAATAATAAAACAATTTAAAAAATATATATTTAAATCAGTCAGTGCACAAAGACGTCCTAACTGAGTAGATCCTGAAGTGAGCTTCATTGTGTTCTTGTATCAAAGAGAGAAAGAGGGGGAAAATCTTGCTTGTTTCATACACTTTGACACTAAGCAGGCAGGACAAGGCTCATCAAAACCCCCTGTGCTGCTGGTGACAAAGGGATGGAAGTGGATTGTCGACGTGACAGGTGTTTAGCTTCGACTAGTGAGGCTGGAAAGTTGGACAGAGCCCTCAGGACACGCACAGGCCTCGTCGACTGCATCAAAAAAAACTGCTGACACGGAGATAATAAGGAGAAAGGCTGACCTCAGAGATATGGCTCCAAAAAACAAAGATCAAAGTTGTATTGATAAAAGAGTAACACGAAAACAGCAGCTGATGATTCTGTTTGCCATTTGGACCGCTCCTATCGACTCACAGTGAAGACGGGACGCTCCCTGAAGGTTTTCTAAACAACATGCATCTCCCGATCTGAGCCGAGTGAGATTTTATTCACACGACCGCACAGTAGCGTTTTCCGTCTGTGTGTAGTTCCAGTACTTCTCAAAAACTAAGTAATCTGCCGTTTGCTGCCTTCGAATGTTTATTGTATGAACTGATCCTATTGATTTGTGACACATTGTTACCCATCAGCAGGTCTGATTGGCTCCGAGTTAAGAATCAAAACATAACTTCTGGTGTTTGTGAACTGTTGATTGACTGCAAGCACATCTACAGTGTGTGTGTGTGTGTGTGTGTGTGTGTGTGTGTGTGTGTGTGTGTGTGTGTGTGTGTGTGTGTGTTTGTGTGCGTGTGTGTCTTGCATTTGCATGTTATTCTCGCAGAGATGCAGACAGGCTTAATATAGCCTAATTCTGTTGTAATGATTTAATCATTTTTGAAAATAATACCACTGCGGGAGCCGTGTTTAAACTGGTAAAAACGTGAGTATTTACACTTATTTTTATACTACAACATTTGTTTCCCCTTATTGTTTAGCTAAACACACTCACTTTGACTTCAGGGTTACATAACAAGAAGTCTGTGTCAGGTGTTACATATTCAAAACAACAACACTGTAAACTGTATTTTGAGAAGAAAAACAATGTAGTAGAGACACTAATGAGAAACTTGAGGATTATTGAGGAAAATGTTGAAAGAGAGAGAAAGAAACTCGTTGTCCTGTTAAAAATGATTAGATAGTGTGACAATTTAGTGATAATTTACAATCAAGAGAAAAAAGAAAAAGAATCACTAAGGACAGATCAACAACAATAGTAAGCAAGTTGGATGACGACTACGACGTGTCATCATCGTCAATATTAAATAATCAACAGACTCAAGAGACAAAGCAAGAGACGGTTGAAGGCTAAGGTCACAAGAAGTTGCAGACAATATAAGCAAGGCTACAACTAACACCTATTTTTATTATTGACCAATCTCCTGATTTTTTTTTTTTTTTTTTATCAATCATTTTTCGGATCTTTTAAATGTAGGAAAATAGTTAAAATGACCATCACAACTCAGTAAAAGCTGAAGGGCTGACGTCATCTCTTTGTTTTTAGTTTCAGTCTACAACTCAAACATATTCATGTACAGCAGCTTGAACTACTGTAGGTAAAGTTTGGCAGCATAATTGTTTTATTGATTATGTGTTGTTTGGCTAATCAAATTAATTGACTATCTGTTTCAGCTCCACATACAAACTCTGCCTTTGTACTCAAATACAATTAAAAGTAAGCGACACACTCCTGTTTAGGAGTCAAATTACTTGTGAAAAATAATTTTCTTGGGCGCAGCAAAACACCACAGTGACAGTGTGAAGGTGTGGAGAGACTCAATTTGCCTGACTGACCTCATCTGGTCACCTGGTGCCATGGCAACAATGGCACAGCCATGAAAGTGCTATATACTATAGAAAATCAAAATGTTAGCACCAATATACCAACACAAGGTAAGGTATTGTGACTGACAGCAAAGCAGTACACACACACACACACACACACACACACACACACACACACACACACACACACACACATACACGCACACACCTCTGGGGCTCCCACAGCCAGTACAACAATCTCTGATCTTTCTTCTCCCACATTGACTAATGAGCTCATAATGAGAGATTCACCAAAACTCACTTATCTTTCAAAGCAGAGAAATCAGGGTGGGACCCCAGTAAGGGCTTTTTACATCCTCACAAAAAAATAAATAAATAAATAAAAGATATTATATAAAATATATATTTTTTTTATAATCCAGCAGATTCACAAGTTCTATATTTAACCATAAACTGTTGGTGATATGGCAGTGGGAATATAGATGGTGACACTGCTATTGTTATCCATGGTATGTTTTAATGAGTGCCCCGCTGCTTGTGTAATCATCCCTTTAATCTGCCCCACAGCATTTATGGAGAGGAATTTAAGACATTTAGTTTGTGAGGAGGCTCCGCCGGGTTCCTCCCTTAAGAGTCTGGTTTTGCCACTTGCCATCTGAAGAGCGCACACACATACCGTACACACACACACCCTCTACACTATCTCCCATTCTTCCATCCATTCTTCCTTAATCATCTCTCTTCATGGATCCTCCCTCGTTATGCCCACAGGCCTATATGGCATCTTTATTATCTGATCTTCCATCACTCTGTGGCTGGTCTGCGTGCGAGGGGGTGCAGCTTGATTGATTAAAATAACTTGATAATTTTGTATTTAAAAATAGCTCTTCTGATACAGACAAGCGAGTCACATCCTTGTAGGGAGGTGGGGAAGGAGGAGAAGGGGGGGGGGGGGGGCGTACATCACAGTTACTCAGTAAATAACAGTTTATCCCTTCCAGGACTGTTTAAAAGTGTGAGGGAGGTGGAGGATGGAGGAACAGAATCGGCATCGGCATGAACGCCGCAATTACACAATACATAAGGGAAACAGTTCACTGCATCAGTTTGATAAGTAAAAGCACGACTGCATCTAATGATTACTTTCATTATTGACTGACCTGTTAAGTATTTATTTTGCATAATTGATTAATCATTTAGTGTCGAGAAAATCCACAAATCCTCACATTTAAGAAGCTGGAATCAGCCGATCCCATCTTCGCTGGTTAATTGACAATCTATGACGACGAAAATATATATTCTGCACAGATAAATCTGCACATCTTAATATGTTGCTTTTAATTTTGTGTTTCAAATATAAAAAAGTGAAATCACTTCACTTATTACCAATAACATCAACTTAGATGATTACATTTGTGGAATAAAGTGACTTTAATGACTATTATAGAAAGAAAAAGAGCTAAAGCTGCTCTGACAAAAAGGTGACAGAGTAATCTCACCTAGTTCTCACATGTCCTCCCAGCTTTAAGAGCAGTAATAGTCTCAAACTGAATCCAGATGAGACATGTCAGTGATCTTTTGCCATTTGCAGTGACAGCCGGTGACAGAGGCAGCAGGTTGCTTTGGTGAAGGTGGAGACGCCCTCCTCCTTACCCCACTTCTCAAGGCTCGTACAAGAACAGGTGAGCACAGAGGGAAGGGGAAGGTTTGGCAGCTGGGGTCCTAGCTGTCTTTTCAGGCATTCATTATTTAGCCCGTCTAAAAATACATCAGAGGCTGCCTCCCTTCCAGCACATGGTGCATCTGAATTTCACAGCATCCTGCTCTCAGCCGCTCAGTCTGATCTGAGGAGCTGCTTGATCTACTGTACATCAAGGTAACGCGTGTGCACACAGACAAGCCAGCGCGCACACACACACACACACACACACACAAAAAGTCACAGATGCACAAAGACATATTGGATACAATTAACCAAAACAACGAAGAAGGAAACAGAGGAAACATTCGTACATTGACATTTTTACAATAGATTACAAGTGTGAATTTAAGGAGTTATCTAACATTCACTCATCCTCAAAGTCGATTCACATTCAAAAGCACAATCTATTTTGCAAGCTTGATAATTCACGCCAACAGCACAGCAACGTGACAGTAATTTGTACACAAGCAAGCAGAGCTCACAACACCTCAAGAAAATTAGCAAAGCGAACCAGATATGCCTCACAGGCAGTGTCCTCTTAACACCACATATCCCCCATGAGTTGCACATGCTGCCTCCTGTTGGAAAGCGCTCTGCGTCGTGGGCTTGTAATGTAAGACACAGTCCATGAAATCAAACATCTAACAGGTCACAGATTGGACAGCGCTCATTGTTAATTGCATTGGGGAGAGAATGTCAACTTAATTATTTCAGCCCGAGCTGGAAATGATTCCTTGCAAATCTATTAGACACGTATGCTATGCGAGTCATGTACTAAGTCTCGCAAGTCAATAAAGCAGTGTCCACCAGGACGGACAAGCTGTCCTAACAGGACAGCTGTGATTTAGACGTCCAGATTACGACGGTAAAATGTTGAATCTGGTCTGATTAACGATGGATGTTTGTGATCTTCACTCGCATATTTAAGAATAATTTATACCTACCGCTGCCCTAATCAGTCGACTGAAGGCATATTAATTTATCTTCTCATAAAATTTACTGTGGAGCTGCAACAAGATTATTCTGATTATTGATTCATCTTTCTATTATCTTTTGATTAATTCAATAATCATTTGTCCTACAAAAAATTCTAAAATATTTCACAAATGCTGAAGAAAACAGCAGCCAAAGGTAATGTCATCAAATAGCTTCTTTTTTTCCTTTTTTTTGTTTTTTTTTTTTTTGCTGGACTGAATTGAATACATGTAGACAGAGAGAAAGCAGCAAGTTCTTGTCACGATCGGGGTTATGGCTGGACCCAAATGCAACCAACACAAAGGGAGAAGTGAAAAATGTTTAATAAACTGAAGAACTCACAAAACTCCAAAATTCAAAACAGGGAAAAACTGGCGAACCAACAGAAACTGAGACAAGAGCTGAGCATCTAAATAACGGGAAGTACGAGACAAAGAACATTAAATTCAAACATAAATTCAAACATAAAATGTCCGCCATGGCAAACCATGACAGTTCTCACATTTCACAGGCTAAAATGAGCAAATCCTGTTTTTTAAAAAACAACAACAAATACATACAATATCCCTCTGATCTGCAAGGGAAATGATTTTACAAAAAAAAAAATAGAAATAAGCTCGTTGACTGAAGTCATCCAATCATCCGTAGAGAGAGAGAGAGCAACGTAACTGGTTAGTGATTTTCAGTTTGGTCCAATTGACTCCAAGATCTCCCATCAGCTCAAGCTCCAATTGAACCAGTTCTGTGTCTGAGGGTGAAGTAAACAGATCAATTCTGCATTTTAGCACTTCACAGGAGAAGCCCCTCTCAAGAGCCAAACACAAATCACAATCCACGTGTACACTGCCGACACACACAAAGTCTGTCAAGCACGGCCTCGCTGCTATGCAGATCGACATCTCAGATCTGTCTGTGCAGTAAGAGCAGCGAACAGTGTGTGTGTGTGTGTGTGTGTGTGTGTGTGTGTGTGTGTGTGTTTTCTCTGTTTTGGCCTGCGTGCACACACAGACACCATGGCAAGATTCAAAACTGCATACATAAGAGGAAAATCCTGATGTATGCATTTATCACAAAACTCAGCACTATTCAGTATAAAACGCTGCACAACAATTGCAGCCGTGCCCCAGTTATAAGCAGGGACTGATGGGAACACTTTGAGGGAGGTAAAGTATTGGCATGGGAGATGGGACCAGGGAAGGGAAAGGCAGACTACTTCAAAGACTGAATGTGAGCCGGTGGCTCAAAGCATGCTGACTGTACGTGACGGGAAATCTACAGCAGGATGTTAGCGGCACAACTGAGCAGATGGAGATGAGATTTTCATCACTGAAGGATATATCTGATAACTATCAAACTTTGTGAGAAAAATCTCCACTGTGAGAAACTCTGCTGAGGCTGTCAATTGGGAGTGCATCTAATGATGTATGCATCAAAAATGGGTCATACACTTTAAATCTCTCTTAGCAGTTTTGTTTGGAATACAAGGCCGAGGCCAGTTTACGGCTGTTGAACAAATCAGACAGGTAAAAATACTAAACTGAGAGGCAATGACTACAATTTAAAAAAATCAGCATCAAGCAATGACTTCTATCTCCATCTATTCTGGGGACTTATGCAATGAATGACTGTTATTGTCTGAGAATCATTTCCTCAGGTTCAAATAGTCGTTTTATTTTGGATCCATTCCCAAGCTGGTAAAATGCCTGGATTTATTAAACTGCGTGCAGAGCTTAACAAATCTTCTTTGTGTTCTTTCCCTTTCAATATGAGTTATTACAATTCAAATTATTGATAACTTTTTTTTTTTTTGCATTTTGAACAGCTTAATCTGAGCACATCTGATGAGAGATTCAGATAATCTGAATCTCGGGTTTTGATGAAATAGTATTGGAACCTCACCCCGTCATATCACATCACACCCATGGAAACTGCATGTATCATTTTGTGCTGCAGCCCAATGAAAGCGCACTTACAACATCCTAGTCAGTTTAGATATCCAGTGATTTCCAACATTTCCTGGAGTATATTGGTCTCTCCCTGATAATGGGAACCTTCGATGCAGCAACAGAGAGGCTAAAAATAAAACACTATATATATTCTCAAATACAATTTCACGCAGGTTCTGAACAACTGAGCTGTATTTGATTATTTAATGTATAAGTTCAGAGAGCGCTGCAGTAATACCCTTGACTATTGACCTGAACGTGTACCTGATGGAGTCAACTCCATCTCTGTCATCCATCAAGGGCACATGTAAAGCTTTCAGATGCTGGATCTCTCTCAGGCAGCGGCAACACACACATCTAAATAAGCATACGTACTGTGTACACAGCTTTAAATAACTCTTTACTCACGGAACATATTCACTGCTCAACCTATTTCTGACCTTTTCACTGAATGCAAATACTGTCTCCGAACTAGAAGAAATGCAAACTAGAAGAACTTTTCCAAGAATCCTGCGACATCCCTGAGGACATTTTGTCCTGGTAAACAGTCATGAAAAGTATCGAAGTACATTTAACCAACTCCTGTACTTCAGTATACATACAAAGCGATATTGACTTCACTGGGAATTGAATTAAAATAACTATGTATGTATGTATGTATTTAACTGTATTGTATGTATTTTAAGGATCAAATATACATAAAATGCTGCCTATATAACTTGACTTGACCCGAGCATTTCCACCGCATTATTGCTTCTTAATAAAAGTATTCGTATCAGCACATATTGGAGAATATATGCACCGATACTGATATATCTGTGATCAGCCAATATATGTGCTGTATCTGAGATAGGCCGATTTACCAGTCGACTAAATCGGCCGCCCGGGCTATACTTCAGTAAGACCTTAAGGTGCTGGTCCGTCACCTAAGAACTTTCATTTTCTTCTACTTTATACCTCTACTACATTTCAGAAGGAAATATAGAATTATAATTATAATACATTTCATTTATTGACTGCTTTGAAATATATACTCAAAGACACAAGTAAAATATCCTAGAAAACAAAAACACACTAAATGCTATGATTTCTTATACCTGATTATAAGAAAAGGAATCAAAAAAAAAATTCCACCTCAACCAGCTTAATGTTCATGCATCAATAATAATTTGAGGTGAAATTTTCTCATTTTCACTTTTTAAAATTTTGAAGATTTTTAATAGTAATTTGGGTTTTGGACTGTTAGTCAGAAAAAAAAACTGGATATTTACTTTATACTTTTACTTATTTTCAACGAAGGACTTTTATTTGTCACTGAGTAACCTGTGGTATGACTACTTTTACGTAAGGATCTGAATACTTGTTTCACCTCTGCTTCTAAGTGCACAAATACAAGAGCACACATGGGCTCACGTGTTCTGGTACATGACACACCTTGGATCTGGAAATACAGGCTCTGAGAGGAGAAGAAACTAGCCAGAGGTGGATCATAGCCTAGCTCTAAATCAACAGAAGGGCCGGCACATCCTGTTATCCACCTCGGCTTTCTTCTCCTTCTACAACAGCGCTGCGCTCCCGTCCAGCTCTGCAGCAGACAATGGACTATTTATCTCAACCCTCTCTTTCTGTCAGCTCCCAGGACACATGTGGGCATGTTCATTCACCCTCCCACACGCACACACACACACACACACACACGCGCACACACACACACACACAGCTTTTGATTCCATCTATGTAAACACAATGTAAGCATGCATTAAGAGCTAAGAGTGAAAAAAGAAATACAGTTCTCCCCCGCCTTGAATGATCTACCCCTTTGACTCCAGGGCAAGTGGTTGGACACAGACACATACCTTAGCACAGTTCCCTATGGCAATGCAAGAGTGTGTGTGCTTGAGTCAGAGTACAAAACATGCGTGTACTGCATGTGTGTCTGCATGCACTTGTCTGCGGAGGGGCCAGATGGGCAAAAGAGAAGAACAGAGCCAAATAGAAAAGGATGATAGCAGAGAAAGGAGAGGAAGAAGAGGGGAAATGGGGAGAGAGGACACTTGGAGCGGAAATGCTTCAGTGCCTCTGCGGCCTGCCACCTCGTATCAAGGAGCATCCACTGACAGATGAATGCAGGAGAGTCCAATAATAGGAATGCTCGAGAATAAACACCCGAAAGAAGGGGAGGAGCTCCTGCATGCAAGCTGATGTGTAAAGATGGCAAGGGGTAGCCAGGGGGTAGCCAGGGGTCAGTCGTCTTGACGACAGCTATCCATCTCGGGCTGATGCGAACACAAGAGCACCGAGCAAAAAAAAACACCTGCATCAAGTCTGATTTATCTCACCAAGACCGGTTAACTTTTTGGTTTCTCAGAGCACACTTCAGTACTGTTACCATGGAAACTTGTACCTTGAGCCTAGACTTATTATCTGAGGTGACTAATTTTACCCATTTACTCTGTTGCTTTACTGTGCCTCTGCTTTGTTTCTAAATCTGTTGCCGATGCAAATGGAAAGGGTCAAAAACAGAGTGTCTCTAAGATGAGATCTGATGTGAGAGCAGCTGACAAGGCCACATTACCAAAAAGTCTTTCAGAGGGGACCGTGACCGTACTGTATCTTCTTTTAAATCACCATATCCTGACATCTAGAGCACAGGGAACAGGAGCCGCTGGGGTCTAAGCTACAGCCTCTCATTAAAATGACTATTATTTTTAATGCCAATCCCTTTTTCTTGCTCCTAATCCAAATCCTTTCATACAGAGTATCTGACAATACTACATGCAATACAAAATTTAAAATTGGTAGTTCATTGTCTCCTGCACATACAAATGCCGAAAAAAAAAAAAAATATGCTGCAAATATATTCTGCAGTGGTGAAACATTTGTGTCATGAGCATTACTTCTTACATTGCATTGCCAACAGAGAACTACTTCCTGAAATCTCAGTTTTTATATAGTCATCGAGAAGAACTCATCAGAAATGAAGGACATTTTACTAAACAGTGTAGTCCTGCATAACACAGCTGCACAGTGCATAATTAGGCAACAGACAGCAATTTAAATCACAGCAGAACAGCTCTGCTTTTTAACGGCGCCCGGTGGAGTTTTGGTTGTAAACAAAAAGCTCAGTTTTCATTCACTGTTACACACCAAAACACATTTTGTCCTAAAGATCAAACAACCATGTTGAGTTCATTTCCTTCCTCCTGAAACATTTGCAAAACAAATTCTTTTTTATACATTTTGAAACCTACATTGTTTACATCCCTGTCTACTGGCTTGCCGTCTTCCTCCCCACACTGCCTCTGTTGGCACGCTGCTGCATGTCTTGGCACACAACAGCCACTTGTAGATCAGTGGAATAATGTGTGACCATTGGCAGGGATGGATAGCACGTCACCCAAATGCATGTGCATCCTTGTGCACATGCACGAGACAAACAAATAAGGCGACTCTGTCAGAACAAACAGTTCCATAGCGCTTCTAGTGCTTCACAAACTCCACGGGACACCTTGAAAGAAAGACTGTAACATTTGAAATAAGAAACAACACAAAATGAATCTTGAATTCATAAGTAATAGAATCAGTTGAATACACTCTGGAGGTTTTGCAGCTACAGCCATGTAGAATAATGTTCACTAATATTAACAAACTTTAAATACTTGTTGAAGAACAGACGTTACTGAGCAGCATGCTTCATGTCATGTCATCCGTTTTAGCGCTTTCCATTACTCTGTAAATGTAGCTTGTGGCCACAGTGACTCGTCTCCCAGGTATCACCTACATCCCAGCCTTCCTCTGACGGTTTCCTACAATATTTGTATAACCATATATATTTTCTGTATGATCTGTAGAGAGGATGTTGTAGCAGGAAGGTTCAACAAAGCCTCTCTCATCTCCAGCATGAACAAAATACCAAAGCTGAGGTGCAGTTTTCAAGCAGCAACAGATTTTACATTTACTGTTAACAAGGAAAAATGTCAAAATGCAAGCACTGTAAGCAACACAGCTCTTCCACCCAAGGGCATTCATTGTCTCTCTAGCATTTAGGTATTGGAAATATTAGAATACTGGATGTTTATATTTCAAGAAATGTCAGCTGCAGCATCGATATGTTTGGTCTAAGCTATCAGAGTATAGACTAAGGATAAACTATATATGTGTGAATGTACACCTCTCTTTTTTTTCCTCCTTTTCTCCTTTCATCCCCGATAAAACAGATTTAAAAAAAAAAAAAAAAAGTAGTGCAATGAAGTGTGGGGCAGGGTGGGGTTAGCGTTTCAGGCAGAGCTGACGTAAATTGAATGCAGGTAGGAGTAATAGGCTGCTGGGATTCTTCCCATGTCTGTGTAAAGCTATTATAATAGGCGTCAGAGTAAAAGGAGCGATAAGAGGGCATTGGTTGCCGCTGGAAAATGAAATCCAGCTCTATCGCAGCTACAATTGCTTTTCAGACATCAACTGGAAACCTCACAGTGTGAAATCCACTGCCACAATATGACTATAAAATTTACTTTACAAATTCCCGTCATGCTGCATGGCCTTCCAAATATATCAAAATTATGCTGTTTTTGGACACTATTTTGTTTACAGGCTTTTAACCTGTCTTCGTTTGAGAGGAAGGTGATTTGGAAGATGATTCAAGGAGGGTGCAGCTCAAATATGAAGCTGGGGAACATCACTGGTGTGGCTGGGTGGATCTGAATACCAATGCCTTAAACACTGGCTTCACAAAGGAGGATGATTCAACCAATTCACTGCACAGAGGCAGGCAGGACCTTGTAGTGGCAGCTTGTTCTTCTCCGCACCTGTGGGCCAGACACGTTCTGGAATTCAACCATGAGGATAAACGGTCAATACAAATCCAGTCTCTTTATCCACACCTGCGTCTCTGTCTTGCCCGTTTAAGGTATTTCCTCAAGAATTACACCAATTAGTGGCATGAATTAAGTCATAAAACCTGTGAAAACACTGATGGCAGCATACATCAGTCAATGTCTCTCTCTCTCTCTCTCTCAGCAGCCACATACTGACAATGTGCGCAGGATTCCTCCTCACACACATGGACATTGGAATTGACAAATAACCCAAGGCTAACTCTGTCCTGAATGTTGCCAGTTATATGGAGTGTCAGGTTGGAGTTCATGTCCTGAAGGGGAGTTGAAAAGTAACGTGATCACTCATCCACGTTCTGGTCAACAACGTGCTTAAAAAATTTAAAATTAAAAAAAAAGTATGTTTGTCAAAGCGAAGAGATACATATTTTCAAAAGAATACATAGATCCCACTGATACAAAATACATTTCAACAAAATTATATATACATACATTATATAACATTTCATTAGTATTGCAAGATACAGCCTGAAGTGTTAGCCTCCTCTCAGCTGTTACCAAGTATTGCAACCATGAAAGAGAGGGATGGGTTGGACAGTAGCTACCGTTGGGACACAACTCGGAGAAGCTAACAGACAACTCCTTGTATTTCTAAGTCAAACATACAGCAATGTCTTGGAGAAATTCTGAAGTAATAACTGGAACAAAAGCCCAAAAGGAAAGAAACAAAAGGAAATGATAATAAAAATAAAAAAATATGGTGAAATCTAATTAGAGTTTGACATGAGGAACTCATTCAGTGGAGCCTATCCCTCCATATTTTATCCCATCCCACTCACCTTAAAATCCTACAATGGCAAAAGAAAAGCAAACAGGTCCCATGTGCTTAATTCAAACTGAGAAATGATCTAACTGTAGTGTACAACTTTTGAAGCTCCACTGGATCAATTTTACACTCCAGGATATTTGAAGTTAGACTTGTCCCTGCGTAAATTAAAAAGCACTTACTTAATGGAGAACTAGGCACTTTTGTTGCCATTTAAAGAAGATAAAGCTTTGTAGATGAATATACAGATACTTCATGTTTTTCCCTTAGTGACTCACCAGCTGGACCATAAAAAGAATTAATTAAATAGCTTTTTTCTTTCCCTTTTGAAAAGGTCAGCAATGCAATTAAATCAACTCACATACATCTAGCCTTCTCCAAGCGAGACAGATAAATAGATAAGGTATCCAACGGCAACCGCGCATGTCCAAAGGTGCTACTGGTTCAACTGGTTTTCATCAAAGAGCTTTCTCTCTGTCGAGGTGCAGCCCATTGGATTCCACGCATGCCACAGAGGTGTGTTCAGCCTGCTGACAGAATGTAAGCTTTACCCACCACATCAGCCTGACAAGCACTTGTGTCGTCCTCTAGTCCCATAATCCCGAGCTTCTCTCTGGCCTGTCAATAAGTCTGTCACAGTGAGCAACATCCCTGTCAGGGAAACTGATGTCTGGCTGGATGGCTGAATGGACAGATGGATAGATGGACGGATGGGTGGATATATTCATCACTGCTCTCTCTGTTAGGCCCCTCCAGTGCAACAGTAATCCAGTCTATTTACACAGATCAATTTTTGTTTCTATGTGCCAGAGTAACAAAATTGCTTTGGTACATGGCTGTGAGCCTGGAAAATTGTGTGTGAGAGCTTGCCAAACGGACTATTTTCCTTGGCTGTATTGTTCTTTCATTCTTGTATCCTTTTACTGTTAATACAATCTAAAAATTCAAACGGGGTCTTTTCAGGGCATCTGACTCACAAATGGAGAAATATATATCTGCAATGCTGGACCATAAATGGGATTTTTATCTAAATAAAAATTGGATTTTTTTCATTTTTTTTTTTATTTCTTCTCACAAATCTCTCCGGAAGTAAAATGTTATATGACAGACTTACAGTGCCTCAGAAGTACACTATTAAAATAATGCAAGCTTAAAATTTAGAATATAAAACATGTACAGTATATACAGTTTGTTTTCATTTGCAACTCCTGACAAAGCAACTTGCATATTTTAAGCGAGTGGAAGATCTTTATAAGTAATTGCTTCTGCAGAGACACAAACAACAATGCTGTAATTTCAAGAACCCTTTTGAGAACAATAGTGTCAAACAGCAGACAGCAGGATTCCTCAAGCAAGGCTGCTGCTGTGTTTTGAGGAGCGGGGAAACAATATAAGCTTTCCAACTCCTTCTTTAATTGGATATCATGACGTGTAAAGTATAACAGAGAGGGGAATGTGCAATTCGTCATTCACTAGCATTTCCCTTAATTTAATAAAGTAAAAATGTATCCCCATAAGTGCTTCTATTATTAAAAATGACGTTACCAAATAAAGAGAGGGTGGGTACGAACGCTCATTTCACAATATTGAGAATGTAATTTTTATCATACATATTTTAATTTAACTTTTAGAAGCACTGCCTCTGCCGGCCTCCGCATTAGTCTAGCCAGAGAAAGCCCTTTCTGTTTGATTAACTGTTCAAATGTCAGCCCGCAGACAGCCACAATCACAGACGCCACAATAAAATTAATATCGCTAATGTCAGACTTTGATGCTAATTTCAAAGTAAAAACACCTTTCCTCCTACACAAATTACCAGGAAATACGCCGCAGCCTGACGGATGGCAGGACCACCTTTTACCGACTTCTGCCTTCACCTCATCCAACCTAACAGTTCTGTGTGTGTGTGTGTGTGTGTGTGTGTGTGTGTGTGTGTGTGTGTGTGTGTGTGGACATGTGAGTGTGTCTTTTTGGATTTGTTTGTAGGTACGTTCATGTGTGAGTGAATGCCAATGGCAGGGCTGCTCAGCCAGGTATAAAAACCGCCATCCAGACAGACTGCGGCTCGGGGTCAGACTCAGCCATGTCAAAACATAAACTGGCTCAGTCTGTAATGAATCAGGGGAGAGATCATGATGCCACACTGCATCATCTAGCCTGAAGCGCCAAGGCACAGCCCCAACCCCAAGTAGGAAATCTGACGAATCTGTTGAGATGGTAGATAGCTGGGTTAAAGGTTTCACAAAGTTCGACTTGATCTACTGAATATTATGCAACAAGTTTAACAATCATTATTGTTAAAGATAAATTAGCTTCTCAAATGTGAATATTTTCTTGTTTTCTTATTCCTGTATGACAGTAAACTGAATTCCTTAGGTTTTGGACAGTGGGTTGGAAAAGTAATGGGAATTTTTTATTATTTTCTGACTGAATTATTGATAAAATAATCAAGAAAATAATCAAGATCACAATAGGCAGACTAACTAATCAAGAAAATAATAGTTAATTTCATCTGTAAGTGTAGCTGCAAATGTGTAACTGTCAGGCACCTGCTGCTTTGTTAAACTCTGTAAATCGCTTTATACAGTAAGGTCCTTTGTTGACTATAAAAAATAAGTTGAGATCTGAAATAAATACAGTAGTTATGTAAGAGTGTAACTCCTCAGTAAATCCCTCTGCGGCACTGACAACAACAGGCCCTAACTTGCACAGACATGAGGTCAGACTAAGAGAGAAGAAAGAGACAGACAGACAGAACAGATCTGAATCTAAATTACAGAGGTAAAACCAGTTTGTGAACGCATCACCGGTAAAAAAAACTGCAGGCACAGACTCTTGAACAATGGAGGAAAAGCTGGGAGAGGAGAGCGCTTGTTTATCGTTCAATTTTATTGGCCACTTTGCAGCTCAGACAGGATATGTATATGAATGCCTATAAGAAGCTGCTTGTTTGTAATTTAGATGAAACACAGAAGCTGTATTCCAGAGTGAGAAGCACAATCTTCAAAGCACTCACGTATTGTAAGCACACAAACGGGAAGCAGCAGCAACAGTCTGGTGTCAAACTGGATTTTAATTGATGACTGTCTCTCTTTTAAATCCACACTATGAAAACTTTTTCAAAAGGCTTACTGCAGGGTTTTTACCTCAGAAACAAACTTTTTATGATGCTTGCTTTCATGTTCCATGCTTTCATGAGTCTAGGAACAAATAAATGCTGCCTGTTTTACTTGATTATGGGAATTTGTTTACATCAGCTCAGCTCCTCTGGATGTCAGCCGTTGTTTATTTTGGTACTCGGAGATTCAAATCTCAAAAATTGTTAATACCTGACTCATCATTGTACCTTGCATGTTGAGGCCGGTCTGCTTCTCTGGACATGTGTAGACTTAGTCATTGTTGTATCATTATTTATGAAGGCCACTTTGGGAAAGCTTCCTTCATATTTATGAGTCTAAATTAGTCAGAAACGTGGAGTCTGAGTCCCAGGATTTATTGTTGCTGACAGTCTTTAAAGCTTAAACACAGTAAGAACGCTTTCATCACACTCATGATATCACATCTAATGGCGATTAGCATTAGAGATTGTTGTGCTTTAAGTGAAGTTGTAGCCAATGTCCACCTCCTCATACTTTTTTATATCTGTTGTAATTTCAGCCGTGCTGCCATGTTGTTGTGAACATCATTATCATGATTAGTTTAAACTTAAACTTAACAGCTTCATCAAGGAATTTTTTTCAAAGTCACTCAACTGAGCATAAATTGTAATTTAAAAAAAGCTCATCATCATAATGGACTAATACAGAATGAATGCTTCATACATAAGAAATTCATTTCAGTTTTGCATTGCATTTTAACTAGACTGCAGGGAATTGAGCCCAACCCTAAAAAAGAGGAGAGAAAGTCCGTTTTTATCACAGTGCTGTTGTATAACTTCATTTTTATCAGGAAGTAGTTCTGGTGCTGGAGAGGTTGAACTGTGAAAGAGTTTGTAGTGAAACAATAAGAAACACTCAACAACCTGTGGAGAAATACGCCCCATAACACAATCCAGCCCTGAACACTCATAATGTTCACCATGCAGAGAGAGTATCTCTGTTTCAGTACTGCCTAATAATTAACAGCATGAAAATATCATATAATGCACATGCCAAATAACACAAGTAGAATAAGCTAAGCCGCTGTAAGAAATTAATTTGTAATTACCATCAATGCAAATTAATTGCACATCGCTCTCAGCAGCGTAAGACCAGAAATTAAAAGACGTCACCCACAAGATCCACGAGAGAGCAATAAAACAGGCAGCTACCAACTTTGTAGCATTAGCTAACTGATGCTTCCAAGCACACAGACAGGGACTGAACAAAGCCAAGACAACGGCTCCCATTATGCATATTGCTATGAGCGGCAAATGTTTTTAATTTAATGAAAAGTAGAGGCAATTCCCGGCATCCTTGTCCTCAGGGGAATGAATCCGTTGGGCAGAAACAGTGTGGCTCTAAGCTGCCAGAAGCAGGACAGGAGAAACTCACTTCTGGCTTTAAGAGCGATTTTGAGGCCCAAACACATTTATTTCCTTGAAAAAAAAAAGGAAAAAAAATAAAAAGGTGTCCTGATAACATGACTGAACTGTTGTCAGGTGATTTGAGCAGCAGCAGTAGAAGCAGGTGCTGCAGCATTACAGCAGAATTAGAAAGTGCACTGTGCAAAAGAGAGGATAAAGAATTGTTATCCTTTAAATAGACGACTTGATTGGAAAGGGTATGCCTGTAAAGTAAAGTATGTCAGGTGTCACAGCACAATATTTCAGAGACAACCAAGAATTGCCAATGTGAATTAAATGTACAGACGTTTTTTCACAGGAAATTCAGTTCAGTTATGTTGGTACCCTGCAAATCTGAGAGCTCCTTCACCACCAGCTGCCACCACTCAACTCCAGTGAAGTCACATTTTGGGTGGCTAGAGAGGCTGAAAAAGATAATGAACGTAACGTTCATCAGCACGAACCTCTGCTTCTCAGATTCTGTTTATTAATCAGTGGTGAAAGATTTGCTCCAGCAGATCTGATATAAACAGACTTCACTCTTCCTACTTCAAGTTAACATTATGGATCATATCTGCTTTTGCCAATTGTTCTACTGCATGGGTGAATTATGGGAAATGTGGTTCAATAACACCAATTTAAAAAGGCACTGAGGGAAAACTTGACTTGACAACATGTTTGGATGTGCAGCGCAGGATGAATTATCACAAATGGTTCAAACCTGTTAAACTATACAGCCCTGCTGATTGTACAACCATTACAATATAATGCCATCACATGCTTTTCCTCCTCTGAACGCCACAACTGTATATTACACAACAGAGTTAACCACAGCTGTTAACAACCACGGCTCTTCCATCTGTCCCTTCCCTGATGCCCTCCCTTCATCAGTCGGTGTGACTGTGTGAAGCCGTCTGTAATCAGATTAGCAAGAGACTGGGTGACTGGGGCTTCTGCATCCAACCATCATTCCATCCCACTGTTAGCAACATCTGCGTCATGTGGAGAACCATGTGCACGCTGCGAAAGAGACAGATTAATGTGCTGATGTGTGTGTGTGTGTGTGTGTGTGTGTGTGTGTGTGTGTGTGTGTGTGTGTGTGTGTACAAAAGAAGTAAAGTATTACAGCTGTCCATTAATAGTACATATAATAGTATATTAATAGGTCCTATCTTGTCCATAGAGACACACACACATACTTAAGTCATCCTTTGCCTTTACAGTTATACAGGGTGTGTGCTGTGCTGCTATGGAAAACCAAGCAGCAAGGCTGGGTAATGCGTGATATGAGGTATGAAAAAGTTATTTTGCATTACCACTATAATTTGATGACACCATCTTGAGTGATGCATTTTTTATTCAGTCATCATAAAATTATAGAGACAATAATAAATCATTTGTGGTGATAACCAAATGAGAGGAGAATATATTTGAATAGAAGCTGCAGTATAAACAGTGTTATTACAAGGAAGTCTTAAATTACACATCACATTCATGCATTTTCAACAGAAAAAGGCAAATATCATCAGATACTGACAGGACACTGGAAATTAAGAGAAATATCATCGCATGTCATCATCCAACCTGACTCACATGGGTGAGAGCAAATTACACAATCAAAGAGAAGGTAGCGGCAGTCAAAGTTGAACAGAATGCTCTTAGTTTATCTCCCTCTTGACAGCGGAGCACAAGAGAGGGCACATCCTGACGATTAGGCGCACTGCGATAACCCTGAGACACAGAGTGCCTCTCACTGTGCAACTTCAGGGAGGAAATGTGCGAGCCTCACCTGGTAAAGGGCTCTACAGACACCTGGCCGGCCTGGCCTGATCCAATCCTGCCTCAACCCCTAATGTCTCATTGGCATTCAGTCACACGCCTGCAGCAAGCAGCGAATGGAGAGCTTGGCGCTAGCTCACCACTATTAAGATTCTACAAAGCCAGCCGTTCCCCTGCCGCCACAAGCACACAGGCGAGTCACACAGCCAAGGAATAATAATAAAAGAGCTGGGGAAAGGGATGAGCGTATAACAGCTGGGCCAGCCAGTCACACAGCCAAGACACAGACACACACGAGAAGGATTTTTGGTATAAAATTCGAAAGGTCTGCTATTCATAAAGTTTACGAGGGCAGCAGCAGCAGCTTGGTTAGCGCCTCACACTGCAGTATCAGCTATGAAAACGATATACTTCAAGTGGCTAAATCACCAGTGCAAACACATAATCGCACTGGCCCCAGTCACCCGCTCCATCCCACCCCCTGTCATCTGCGAAACCACACCGTGACCACTTCATGATGAGCTGTATTACTGGCAAGCCTCCCATCACGAACCACAGAGACAGCATCCCACCGGCCCATCGCCCCTGCCTGTTTATGTCTGCCTATCAACATCCCCCCAGAATCCTAAGCTGCTTGCTAATCACCCTTTGAAAGAGCAGACTAATTCAGATGTCAAGGCCCATTACCTGTGAGCTGTCTAGAGGTGACCTGAGCCCCCTATCTTGCAGTGATAAACACCAGTTGGAGGATAATGCACATCTGGATAATAGGAAAGTAGGAAGTGACACGCTAGCCAAATGTGCAATCATTGAACACAGCTGAAGGGGGGGTGGGGGGGTGGGGGGACTATGGCGTGTAGCAATCATTGTTGCATAAAGATAACGTCCTTCATGACAGTGCTAGGTCAGTCAGCCACCGTATGGCCGCTGTGCCTCTGGTAAAATAAACAAGGCTCTCAGACCGAGGAGTGACTCCTCACCAGCCGTCCCCTTCAATCTGCTCTCAGACACTGACAGAGACAATGCTCAACAAAAAGACGACCCACGCCACACTCACATCCAGCCCTTTGTGCTTTTTTTCTTTTGTTTGTTTTTTTTTTTCCCAATCCACTTTCACATTTACAGGATGTGACTGATGCACTGAAGAGCAAGACAAGGGGCAAAAAGCAGGGGAGAAAAGAAAAAAAAAATCACATTAAATATTTGTGTTTTCAGATTGTAGCTATATCACATATAAACATCTTTTGGGGCTTTCTGAGCTCCTGCTCTGATCCTGTTCTGGCGATTACATATTCAGGGGTTTCTGTGGGTCCCTCAGGATAAAATGATACGACTAAATCCATTTTTATGATACTACCAAGTACAGGGACTGCACAACAAGTAGTTCCTGAATGGATTCACATCTACAGACATATAATACATTCCGAAAAGATGAATGTGATGAATGACAGATTTGTATCGCAGGTAGAGAATGAAGCAGATATCTCACAGTTGTAGTGATAGGCAGACAGGAGAAGAATTCTCCACACAAAGCAGGCAGGAAGAACAGTGGGTAATGAGGGCAAACAGGATGCAGGTCAAAGCAAAAATAACCACTTTCCATACCCACTACTCCTTGTCAATTCAGTCGCAAGTGAAATCCAGCCCCAAACTGCAAATGTGGCTCCACTGCTATAGTTGTACGTACAACTAAAATGTAGCTAATGACTCCCTAATAAATACATATTTACAGGGCCAGGATTAGAATTAGTCATTATACTGCAGTATGAACACTAACAGGCATTTAAGACAACAACATGGTCTTTAATTGGAACAGGGACTGAAGGTACTGAGGAGCTGAAATCCCCCAGAGCCTCGACTGATAGAGTCAAATTTTATTTCTATAGCCCAATATCACAAGTCACAAATTTGCATCAAGGGAAAATCTAAATATATATATACTAGTAGTATATATATATATATATATATATATATATAGCAGGGGAAACTGTACATACTGTAAACACCCAAATACTGTTTGTTTGTTTTATGGCTTTATGACCAGTGTTAGTGTAAGTTACTATAGAAAATGCAATTAAAGTTGTTGAAAATGCAGCTTCCCATAATGGGCTTTTTCCATGTAGTGTAGATCTGAGTGGGAGAGATTATGTTGTTTGCTTGTACTGGTGTGCCCCCCTCCCCCCCCCCCCTCCCCCCTCCCCTCCTATATCTCCTCACCCACCCCTTTCTCTATCACTCTCTCCCCCACACAAACACACTCACTGCTCATTAAACACTGCCATTGTGACCTGTGTCCACCTCTCTGAGCTCCCAGGGAATTTGATCACCGTAATATGGTCCTGACCCGACGCCTCACCATGACAACGAAATGTATGATGCCAAGCCAAAATCAAGGTTTATAATTCTACTTCCCCCTTTGTCCTCACACTGTCATTGAGGCTACAAACATTCCTTTTTATACACTTCTTTTATACACTTCCTTCTATAGGTGGCCTTAGGAGAAATGACATGAAGGATTTTCTTCCAGTTCAGCGGATAATAACAGAGATGTAGTGGAGGATAAACTCATTTGCACTCAGCTTCACCACCTTGTTTCCTGTTTGTTTGCAGAATGCAGCAGAGTCAAAGTGACATGATTACAGAAACAATGGGTATGATAAAGCATATTAATGCTTATCTAAAAAAGAAAGTAAACATTTCTTATGGCGGTTGTTTGTAATTTGCTGAAATGACCAAGAAATCATGGCCTACCAGTCAACCCACACACCTCTGTAATCACTGGATGTAAGCCTATATGACATCCATGAAGCAAAGCTTTCACATACATTTCACATGCGCAAGGCAATCATCATGAAACGCACTTTTCATCAACCTCAAAATGTACGGCTCCAACTCCAAACCACCTCATCAAGCAAGGTGTTTACGTTATGATCTTCGCAGGTGCTGGTTGAGTGTGCGGCAAGAGCAGCGCCGATTTTATTAAAGTGGGAATAAAGAGAGAGAGCTGGCGACTGAGAGACATGCTATGCTTTTTGACTGTAGCCTACCGCTTTACTCTAATACCACCAGTTATCATGCACATGCACGCTCACACACACACTCACACTCACACACACACACACACACACACACACACTGTCTTACATATCCCCACTCTAGTATAGATGAATTATTGAGGACATGGCGTAGGGTTGGGAGCAACTTTACGCTCGTTTGTTTTGTAGTCGCATTATGCCTCCGCCCGCGTTCCCCCACCAACCCCCCTACCACCCCCACCTCTTCAACCCCCACAAACACACTGCAAAGCACGAGAAGAGTGGGCTCTCAACTAGGATGCTGTGGTATGTTGGCAGCTCTGCTTTGCAGTAGCATTATGGGGGAACTGGTGCAGTATTGCACTGCCACAAAACAAGTCATTAATCCTGCTACTGATATGACTTTGTGAAAAAGTAGAAGTCGTTTCGGATGAAGATCAACATATTGGATACATTTACTTGTTATTAGAGACATTCGTTTACCTAACTCTAAGCTTTTTTTAACCTGGCAAAAACTCTGAAACGACTGAAACTACATTGGAAATGTAAAAACTGTAAATCCTTAGAGAGCAAAACTTCCATCGTCACTGTACAATTCACACACAATGAATTCCATCACTTAAATTTTTAATCTAAATTGATTTCTTCACCTTTGCTAATCATGTTATGCTGGAAATCCCTCCACAACCTCCAAAATTTAATCAATTTCTTCACCCTATCTGGTTTGCCAAATTTCCTGGGAGTGCATGTAATTTTTTTTCAGATATTCAGCAGTCGAGCAGGTCTTTAGGATTTTAGTTCAGTTTCAATTTACGTGTCAAGAAGGACAGTGTATTTTTAAATCCGCACGTGTGTGTGTGTGTGTGTGTGTGTGTGTGTGTGTGTGTGTGTGTGTGTGTGTGTGTGTGTGTGTGTGGCAAGACAGCAGCACTTCTTTACAAGCCTGACAGCTGCCTCGCTCACACATATGGGAGCTGCATGATGAGAGTATGAGAGTCGCAGAGGACAAACAAACTGTTTATCAACTAAATGCTTTGTAGGATGATATAGCGAAAGGCCAAACAGATACAAAACATGTTGAGTGGTTACAAACAAATACATGAAAAAGAAGGAAAAATAGACAATATCCTTTCCACCTATTAGAGTCTATGAAAAAAATCCGACAGATTGCAGATAACCCAGGTTTGAGGTAATGACAAAGATATTTGAATTGGACTTTATTATAATATTTCTATATTCTATTTCTTTAAATATTCCATATCATTTGATATGCAAATAATGGTGGCACATTAAAATAAATTCCTCTTTCAGGGACTCACATAATGCTGTGTAGTAACTATTTAATCAAACTGCAACACAGTCATTACACTGATTGTATTTTTAATAGAAGATCAGAAAATCAGAGCATTAGATCTGTCAGCTCCAAGGAGAGCAGGGAAGACAGCGCTGAGAGAGGCAACAACGAAAGTTAGTACGACATTAATGAGGCGAGGTTAGAAGGTTGAGAACATTCAGCGATGGAACAACACTCCTGCTAATTGTCATACTCGGGAGCTGCAGCGACTGTCTTGCATTTACAGTTTGACAGTCTTGCTCAAGTGTCCCTGTGCAGCATGAACAAACCCACGCTGGCTGGTGAGTGCGGTGACGTGCCAGTGGCCTGGTGATGTTAACAAAACACAAGGGCTTGCGATCAAGGGTTTTTCTGCTGTGCTTCTCATCTCAAACATTATGACTATCAGATTATGAGCTCCTGCTCAGAGTACGTTTAAAGTTTTTTTTTTGTCTTACATATCCCCAAAGCACTGTTAGATGATCTCTTGTTCAAATGTGTTCTATTGAATGCATTTTAAATTGGATGGATAGCTGTGCTAGCTGCCTTAACTTTTCCTCTAGGGGAAGTTTCAACTATTCATCCACTGTTTTAGTTTAAACTTCTCTGCTCACTTGCTAACCAGCACATGATTGGGAGATGTGTCCTGTGCAGGAAACTCATCATAGCTGGTCGTGTAACCTGGTTATTGTGACAATATTGTGACAATTTCTTATTTGTAATCCAATGTGTGTGTTAATTTTCTCCCTGAACAAAAATATGCCTATACAAACACACAAAATCATAATTTCTATTTTTCAAATGAGCTGAGCTACTCCCACACATTCCTGTGTACCTTGCAGCATCTGCAGAAGTACTCCCTTGGGTACGTGTACCTTTGAATGGAAAACATTGCTCTCAAAAGGACCATAGTCAACACACCCATCTCCATGACAACTGAGCAAACTCTTGCACTAATGAAGACTGTATGCTACATATAGAAGTTATGTAAAATGCGAGTATAGGAGGATATTTTGGAAAGCTGCACCAACAGTTCAGCATGTTTTATCACACTTCCTACAAATAAACTTTACATTATTTTTGAATTTGTGTTTTCCAGGTAGCCAGCCATTTCACAACAGAATGACAATCAACCATTAGAGTGAATATCATGTCTGCATTTATTGTTATATTATCATTGAGTGGAAAATCTTATTAATATCTCCACACACTGATAACTTTGTCAACAATGAATGCAGGCATGGCCTTCACTCTGATGGATTACCTAAATGAAAGTTTCTGCTGGGTGATTTTCATATTGTAGTGATATGAACTGAAAACAGCGGCACTCTGGAAAATCGTATTTATCTCAAACACTGTAGCGTGCTTTAGAGAATGGTCAGCAGTAATATAGAGTGCACATATTTGCAGTTAATGGGCTGACACATGCATAACACTGGTATGGTCCTTTAAGCTCCTCCATACTGGGAGCATATCAGAGCTGTGGAGTTTCAATAAATACAGCAGCAGAAGAGCAGCTGATGCAATATTCGTCTTATATTTCATATAAGTGTCTGGTAGTTATGCCAAGTTTGCTTTTTAATCCTGTGTTACCTGCATTTTAAATTATTAATGAGGCCGATGAGATTTCACTACCGCCTCCAGTTTGATTTTGTGTACAGTAATCATTTTATCTACATGTCTACTTCTTCATTCATCCTCTATCAAGCCAGTTGGCATCAAGACTGTAAGAACGTTTTTTTTTTTTATCCAAGGGGAGCCTGGCCTAGAAAGCAGTATTAAGACAGTTGTAGGCAACATACAGTAACATGCATACTAAGCAACAGTGCAATTAAAATCACAAAGAGGTGCAAAAGTAGCTAAGCACCCAAACAGTCAATAATCCAATAGCAGAGCAGCAGGATCAGTGCCAAAGCCTAAGCACATCTTAGCAAAACAATACATAGCCGACAACTTATTGAATCTGCATAAAAAACACTCATAATCACCTTAAACTCACTAAGAGGGAGCTCATTCAGCTTTAAATTACTTTGTTATGAGTTCTGTGCCAAAGGAGCGATGTACACGATGGCTCTCCCGCTTCATTCAGCGGATTGTCAGAAACATCTCTGAGGCGAGAACAGATGTCTCTAGTTATTTGACCAGGCTCTCCGGGCTGCTGAATTCTCACTCTCACTCTCAATCCCCATTTTTTTTTTTTTTTTTTGCAGCCGACTGCAAATCTCTTTGCAGTGACAAAGCATCGCCTGTCAAGAGGATGATTCCATTGAGAGGCACTTCCTGATATGAGAGGTGCATTAATGTGATTAACCCACACTCACTATTGCCGTTTGATACAGGAGCTTAGGGGCTCATGTCACTCTGTATTTTTCTCTATTGGCATGATCAGCAGGTAATGGAAAATATGCTGATGTGTGAGCGGAAGCAGGTAACTCTAAATGTGATCTAGAGCAGACAACAAGTTGTTATCAACGGCAGAATCCACTGCTGCTGTATGCTGTAAGTCAATTATGTAATTTGACTTCAAAATTCAAAGATAATTAAGAACAAAATTAGCCTCTGAAACTCAGTAGCTTACAGAACCAGATGAGTTATGTCATTCTGCAGAGACAATATGTTCTCATTGCCATTCCAGCAATTATCAACCATTAAGATCAATAAAGATTAAATGACTATAATCTTCCAATAAAAACACTGTTATTCCCACACCCCAAAGGCGTTTGAGTATTTAAATCATTTATCATTTCATTTAAACATACAGTACCTGCGTTCTGGTGACTACTGTTTCATTTCATCACTATATTCAACATCATTATACCAATTCCAAATTCCACAAATAGCTGTGGAAGCAGGGTGCCTGTATACATGTGTTTCATACATTCACACAGCTAATATTAGTCATCCAAGAGACAAATACAAGCTTGTTGCACCAGCTCCAGTGTGTGTGCTGCAATGTGAAATTATTCATTTGATGTCAGAGTCATCATCCTTTCAGCTGCATATAAATGGCTACAGGTTAGACGTATGTTTTGATTGCACACTCACTGGAGCTGTAAACATATAGGGAGGCACAGCAGAAAAATAACTGTGCAGGAAAAGGAATTCTGGGATGCCATTCATGAGGCTTTTCATCAGGCGTCTTTTCCGATCCTTAGCTGGGAGTACCAGCAGAAATAGATCCCTGCACTGAGCACAGAGCTTTTAATAGAGGCATCTCCCTGCTTAATCATAGATATCAGAGAAATGGGCACATCCACCTCACAGTATATTGTTAATTCTTGGTGTAAGCTTAGTGTGAATCTGTTCATCTCAAAGCGATGAAAGTGTATGTATGTGAGAACATATGTATGCGAGAGAAGGCTCTTGGCAGCCCCTAGAGAATATATGATGCAGCCACAGAAAAGTAAGTGTAGTGCTGTGTGCAACTCTCTCAGCTCACACTCCTTTTTTTTTCGATCAATGGCTGAGATAGATAATAGCTTCCACGGAGACTTGCATCTTGCATCCTGTCTCTCTCTACCCTCGCCTCAAATCCCCATTTCTGCCTTTGCGTCTTCACACACTCTCTATCTCTTTCCTCCTGGCTCCGCCCCGACTGTCAGCGGCAGCATGGGAAGCCCACCAGCGCCAGGGGGCAAGGCAGGCAGAGCACAAAAGGATCTTGGAAGAGGCGCAGGGGAGGAACATCTGGTAAACCCAGAGAGCCTGTCCGTCGCTGCCGGCCGCCGTCACGTCATTACAGCTTTCCGGGCTTCCTGGTAACAGCTGATCCTCTAGGCCCACTGCCTCCATCAGAGTGGAGAAAATCCACTCGCTAACTCAATTATGCAAGAGGTGTGAATTAAACATGAGGTTACCACACAGGAATGTATACACACATCACAGGCGTGCACACTTGCATGATGCGTAGTCATAGAATATAATAACCCCATCTGTATGCTGATGCCGGGGGGGGGGGGGCTTTTTGCAAACAGTACATTGAGGAGCTCATCTATGCTGGCTGAGCCTTACATAACTGAAACAGCATGAGGACAGACTGGCAAGGATGACAGTGAACAGATAGGTGATTGGGAATTTTGCCATCTTCGCCACCTATTACGTCTCTCTGAGCTTTAAAGAGTAAAAACAGCCTTGCATGGGAGTCAAACGTGGAGCCAAAGGCTGAGCTTACCCCACCCCACCCCCCTTATGATTCCCTCCACAAGTATCTCTCTCTCTCTCTCTGTTTCTTGGTGTCTCTCTCCCTCCCTCGCTCTCCCTGCCCTTTATTAATCATCCTTGGTTAGTGGGGCAGAGAGCATGGTGTTAGGAGCACTGGGGAGTGTAGAGCCTTGAAATACACACACCTTCATGTGCATGCACACTAAGAGGCTCTGCACCCATAGAGCTAGGCAAACATTTTTTTTTTCCTTTTATCTCTCGGTCACTTATATTAAAAAAAAAAAAAAAAAAATCTCTAAAATATTAATTAAAAATGTAGGAAAACTCATAGGAATGAGTACACACACTTGCACACAGACACACACCATATGTAAGCATGTGCACAAGTACAGCTGATCTTCAGGGATCCTGGCCTGAGGTCCTAAAACTCAGCTGCTGCTGCTGCTGATGTAACCTCTTGTACAGTCTCAGTTGTTGTTTAGACATTCCAGCTCCAGCTTCCAAAGTGAGGCCATCTCCCGTGCCCATAAACACACCACTTTCACTCCAGTGCCACTAAAGCCCCTGGGTCAGAACCAGAACAGCGAAGACAGCAGCATCACCATGCCATTACAGCTATTAAACCTCATTATCAGTGTCTGGAAGTTGTAGCCAGCATCCTTGGAGAGCCGGACGTGGACTGATGAGACCATGGGATACAACACAACTAACCACTCTCACTGCTGTGGCCATTGGGCAGCAGAGTAGCCTGAATAATGGAGGATGTAATTAGGCCTTATTTCTATGCATGTAAGTGCACTTAGCCTAGAAGGCTCCAACTGGGCTACATGCCATTATTACCATTATCACAATTTGATCTCCCAGGGAAAGCGGTGAGAGAACTGGCCAATTAGATGTTATGGGGCAGTAGGAGGTTTACAGTAGAAGTCTGGGATGTCCTTTAGGAAGTGCACAGGGATGTGGTGGTGTGTAGATACACATAAACTCACTTTACTCACCCTTTGGCTCTATTTTGCAATGGTTAAGTCAACTTTAGCTGACATGTGCACAATCATACATCACAGGAAGACATGTAAAGCTAATGCAAGTTATATTAGGAGGTCATTAAGCACAAATCTATATATTTATCCTTATAATGTATGATTGATTTCTGCACATTAATTGGGCTTGTGATCACAGACTGGCAGTTGGTCCTGACATTACAGTGTGTGTGTATAATTATGAGATTTTTTCTGTTGAGAGGATGCAACATATCATAACACTCATCTTACAAACAGAGCTCAGGTGACACAGCTGCAGCAGCAGCAGCAGTAGTAGTGTTGGGAACAGAAAGCAGGGGACGCACCTGGTTTGACTGTCTTCAAGCGAATCGGCTCTCGAAAGTGGCGTATCACAGCCAGGGTGTCACGGTTTGTAAGTCCACTGACGGGCGTCCCGTTCACCTCCAGCAAGACGTCCCCGTAGTAGGGCAGCTTACCGACGTGACAAACCAGCACGTCCAGCTTCATCTGGCCCAGGTAAGGGAACTGTCCCAGCTCTGCTCCTCCCAGAACCTCCACCACGGAGCCAAAGTCCCCCAGGTTCCCCCATGACACGGCGCACTCCACCACTTTACTGGACCAGTGTTTCTTCTTCTTCAGTGTTCTGGACATGGTTACTCCCTTTTTTTTCCCCAAAAAACTAACGATCAAACTGGTTACAGTCGCCTCGGTTCGCTGTTGTTAAATGAGCGCGAAGTGACGCGGCCTAATAAACCCTCCTGAGTTATTCTCCCGACCTGCTGGGTATTTCATCTTCCTGACGTTTATGAGGCTGCTCTTCACCCGTGAATGTGCCGCTGAGGTCTGTCATCCCACGGGTTAATGCTCTGGTGTGCGCACAGTTGTCTAGGTTGCAGTAATTCCAAGCGCTCCGTGTGCGTAAAACAGGGGAGTTGATAGCGGCGAGATGGTTAAAAAGGGAACAATCAAGGTTTTATGCTCTCCATTGCTACTCTGGAACCATATCAGTGCGCTGCCTCGCCTCTGGAGCAGCCTCCCGACGCCAAGTAGTCAAAAACAAAATGTAAACAGAGAGTATTTTACTCACTCGGTGCTAGATTGTGGACTGTCTGTCGCCGAAATGTAGTGCGTCAACCAGAAATCCTTCATACCTGTAGGCAGGCTGAAAATAGACGGTCGGCAGCGTTCACCGGGAGGCGGTTAATGCAGTTGAGATCCAGCCCATGATGACTGAGCGGAGGGACATCTGCGAGCGTTTGTCTGCTACAGGTTTGAACACACCTGGCTCCGCCAAGAGAGATGTTGCCAAGCTCCGAAACGCCCCTTTTTACGCTCAGCAGCAGCAGCAGAAGCAGCAGCAGCAGCAGCGACAACAGCAGTGTTTTCGAGACTCTCATGCGGGCTCCATCCGCCGGTGTGCTGTGGTACTAAATGAAAAAAACATACTCTGTCAGTCCAATAATGTTCACCGTAACTTATTCTCATCGTGGTCCCTGTCTAAACGCAATGTTTATCAGCATTTTTTAATCATTTATCTCGCATGTTAGACGAAATAAGCCTAACATATACAACTAACTAAAAAATACACAGGCCGTGTAATCCCAATATTAAGCGTGCAAAACAAATTACAACTAATTAAGACTCTTAATTTGTATAGTACGGTAAGTATTCTTGGGGAGGAAATTCCGGGTGACTGTAATTAATATCTCCACAGCGCCACCTACTGACACAAGCAGAGCATCCTCATACAATTTCCTGCTCCAGTTCATCCCTCCCTGAGGTCTTCGCTTACCTACAGTAGGCACTACTCCGCTTGGCTGCATTCAACAGCATCTACCCAGGCGTGCTCTGTAAGACAATGACTGAATTGGTTTAATCGTTAATTATCGCTTGAATGTTATATACAGTTTTGTTTTTCCAAGTGTTTCTGCGCATTGCACTGTGCACTGTGTTCATGCATAAATCATCAGCACATATATTAAGCGGGTCTAGTGTTGTAAATCTGACCTTTTATTCAAGGGGAAGCTGTCCTCCCACCTACCCACATGCAATGCCTCCACACTTCATGGCCTGAGAGCACAGGTTTTGCATGAGCTCATTCATTTACATACCATATGTGCATCAGTATCCAACTGTGTGAGTTATAACAGATCCTTTGTTTGTAATATTCATTTCCTGTTACTAGAACTTAGTAAAAAAAAAAAAAAAAAAGATGACGCAGAACTGAAGTGGTTTTTAAGTGTAGCTTTGGAAGTTCATTAAACTTTTTAAATGTCACTTTATCTGTGAGGGGAGCTGGCCGTGTTTCACACAGCATGTTATAAATGATGCACAGCTTTCTTTTGCCGAAACCTCTCCAGTACAACATGATGGATTTTGGCTATTTGGGCATATTGACTCACAGAACTCACAGCCATATGTCAACATCATGCAGTCAGTTCCCCTGTATAACAGGAAATAGGGAAAACACACCTGTAGTTCTTATGAAGCAGTAGTTGTTCTCCGGGTGCGATGCATCAGGAGTCTCTGTTTAAATACTGAGTTGCTACCTTGGACACTGTGCTGAATAATTCATCGGCTTGTAGAAAATGATTAACAATGCTATCATGTCTTTGATGGGGACTGGAGAGTGGAGCTCAGCTCCAAACAAACTGCAGAATTTTAATGGCTGAAGCACTGTCAGATTCAGCTCGCATCACGTTTCCTGGGATGCCCCTGGATTTATGAAGGAGGGACTTAAAACAGAGTCTTTTTCTTAACGTCAAGACTGATGATGGACTAACAGTTTTTTTTAAGGCCGATATTAGCTGGTTTTGTGTTGGTCTGACACGACTAAATCCAGATTATAGATGGCTTGGCTTTTAAAATCGTTCTGTGGTGTGCCCAGAAATCCTGTTGTGGTTAAGACCCCTGCATCTGGAATTCCATATAATGTAAATCTAATCCTGCCAGAATATTTCTCATTTTTCTGTCAGCCTGTAAAGTATTACTGTAAAGACAGACACCCGAAACGTGATTAATCAATTGACAGAAAATTAACTATTTTGATAAACAATAAAACATTTTAGTAGTTTTTAAGCAAAAATGCCAAACATTTGTTTGTTCCAGAAATGTGAGATTCTTCTGCGATAGTTAAATATCACTGTAAATGTAATATCTTTGAGTTTTGGACTGTTGATTGGACAAATCAAACTATTTGAATGTCACCTTGGCTTCTGAAAACCTGTGATGAGTCCTTTTCTGAAATTTTACTGGCAAAACGACTAAGTAGAAACCAGCTCAATCAATCATGAAAATACTACTATTTCTATTTAAGACAAGTGTTGAGACAGACAATCAAGATTCAAACCAATTTATCAGAATTCATGTTTAATGTTTGAGTAATGGCTACGTAACAAAAAGGCTCTTTAGACATGCTTTACAGAATGTACAGGTAAACAAGGTCCAAAAATACTACTGAAAACAAAATGCAAAACTTCAACAATATAAAAAAAAAGCAGCATTGGATTTTGCCAGAGCAGTTACTGCTAAACTTTGGTATAAAGTTGTAAAGGACGTTCAGAGAATAAAACAATACAAATGCACATTAAGTTACAACATGTTGGCAGAAAAGATTTAACATTGAATCAATGTATGCCCCCCAGACATGTAACTCCATTATGATGACTTATCACTGCAGGTTTTCATTTTCATTTTTAGTCACTCCAAAGGGGCAGCGAATTGACCTTTAGCAACTGTCAGAAAACAAAACAAAACCACAAAAGTCTGCTTCCACTGAAGCAAGTAGTGTGTCAAAAAACAGAGGGACGTGGGAAGTCAAGTTGCTTTTAGCAAAAGCACTTGATAAGTATCTTTCTAGCTACCACCACATTCAGAGGAATAGGCTTGGGATGTGCTCATTTGGTAATAAAAATTAAACCTGACAGACAAAAGATGAAAACATGTTAGAACCGAAAGAGTGCAAGAATGGCATGCAATTCATATCTGCACGTACCACAGAGGAGGTGGAGCTGTAAGAGTACCATTTGCTGCTTACCACATACATGTAGTCAATTTTGAGTAATTATTGATCACAACCAACAATAACTCGTTTGGCCCGGTCACACTTCGAAAATATAGCATTCAAGCTGCACCATAACACGTTTGCAATGTAGATGAACTGTTCAGCATTACTGATTTTAGTGTCTGAATTCAGTACCATTGAATCCTCAGTGTACCACTTCAAAAGAGGGAGAAAAGGGAACATGGAAAACCCTTCCTTTGTTAAAAATATAAAAGCAGAATGTAGCAGTAATGATCAACAACGTAATGGAAATGTCAGACATGATATCTATAAAAAATGAGAATGATATAGGCGTGTTTCTGTTACTCAGCCTGCTCTCACTGATCTAAATGGGGTGGGCAAAATAACAGAAACACCAGTCTGCATAACACAATTCAATTCAACAGTGCCACAAATTACATCTTCTGAAATGGGAATACAGTTGAATCAGCAACTCTCTATAAAGAGTTTCAATAAAAAAAAGAAGTTCATTATAACTTACATGAAGGGAGGATTTAGTGCAGAATTGTATTCAATTGCATTAGTTCTAGCTAGGTGTTCCTAATAAACTGCCAAATGAGAGTAATTTGCTAAATATCTTGAGCACATAAGTTTTGTGAGTCACAAAGCCAAAGCCAATCACATCTAAGCTTCTCTGAAGTGCAATAATGAAGAGGATTCTTAAGGACAGCTACAGATCAAACCTGATGAAACAAGTCCACATTCTTTTACACTAGAGGCGTTTTCATTTTTAAATCCTCAAAGCGTTATAATAGCAGACATTTGGAAAAAGTACAGTTTGCTGAAGCTAGAGGCTGTTTGATTATTGTCTTTGAGTTATGAGGAAAACAACACCCATTTCTGAAGAAAATGTGTTACATTGTTACCTGAACCAACATATTTAAAAACGTCTGGATAACGCTGGGACACTACAGGATTAAAATTAATAAGCTTAATGTTTTTAAAGTTACTGCAGCTTACGTCTCAAACCTCTCTGTAAATGGACTAGTAGGACATGGCATTTCATATAACTAGCCTTATGTACACATACATACATACATACATACACACACACACACACACACACACA